>NC_069703.1:36763959-37375122 GCF_023699985.2 Odocoileus virginianus | reverse complement strand
ACGCAAAATGGGACGACACAGCGTTTGGCTGGTATTGCCCACTGGTGCTTGCTGCCGTGGGGCGCCAGAAGCACGGAGTTGCTCACACAGACAGCTCTTCAAAGGCACTAATCCTCTCAGCAGCTCCGCAGCCAGGCCTGCCAGGGAGAGGTAAGGGGAAGGACACAGCCCTTGCCTTGGTCCTCTTCTCCCTGCTGGGCAACCTTGGCCCTCACAAGCTGAGACTCTGCCATGCTGAGACTAAATCATCTCACGGCCTGCTTATGGGGCCAGGTCAAAAGCTGAGAAAAGCCTCAAAGGCTGTGGAGGTGGGAAGCAGAGTTGGAGGCGCTGAGGGCAGGAGGCAGTCAGTTGGGAGAAGGGCTGGTTTCTGCGCCCTTGTTCCTCATGTGATCCATGGAAGGCGGCCTGTGCTAGATTAGACTCACCAGGGCCTACAAGCTCTTCTGTTACCCTGTGGCAATGGAGGGGGCAGTCTCACTGGGGAGTTGAGCCTGGCCCCATGCCCTGCAAGAGGAGGAGAAAAGCTTGTGTGGGCTGAGTCGACAATAGGTAATTGGATTGTAATCACCCGCCTGGCTTCCTCGCACCATTGGGGGTGCAGAGCCTTTCAGTGAGCAGTCAGCCTGGCTGGTGGGAGGGGGTAGAGATTCAATAGCAAATCCCAGGTGGAGGGCCAGGGGGAGGAGCAGCAGATGGGCAAGTTTTCTGACTCTCCCTTCCCTCTGCCTCAATCACGCTGGCCACCTATTAGCGCTCTACCAGCAAGTCCACGGTGGGGCCGCATTTACTGTGATGGCCAAGATGGATGGGTAAAGGGCTAAGGTTTGGGGCAGACCTCTTCCCCCAAATTTTGTGTGTTGAAGGATGTGCTGGTGGAAAAACAAAGTGCACCTAGGAATAACAGGTAGAGGTGGCAAAGATGGAAGAGCTGGGGCCCTCTGCTCCCCAAACCTACTGTGATCACAGCTAGGCTCAGTGTACTTGAGACTCACCCCCGTCCCTCTCCCCAGCGGCACTGTCCCAGGCCGCCCATAGATATCTGGCCAGCAGACCTAGTCTCTGGGGCTCCCTTGCTAAGCCAAGGAACACAATCCATCATCAGGAGGGAGGTGCCTTTCACCAAGAAAAGAAAGGGGAGTGGGGCCCTGGAGGCCAAGGGTAGGGCAAAGTGGCAAGAGGCCAGCCTCACTCAGGCTGATGCAGTGCCCAGATGTGCCAGCCAGTCAGCCCGCTTGAGTTCCAAGGCTTGCAGGAAGCCCTGGACCCGCTCTTCCCGTCTGGCTGAGAGTTTGTGCAAGCGTGTCCGTCGGAGCTGGGGGTCCCCACTGGCCGGGAGCCCCTCTTGCAGCAGCTGCTCTGTCACTGCAGCCTGGTCCCTCTCCAGCTGCTGCCTCTTCCGCTCCTCTGCATACATGTCTCGGGCCTTCTGCTAGAGAAAAGCGGGAATTGGGGTGGGGAAATCATCTTTAGGCTTGGGTGGAATTGGGATGGAGGAGGTGGGGATGGGGCACAGCACTGGCCAAGTTAAGTGGAACAGTGGGGAGTCTGGACCACATTCAGAAAGATCTGGGAGTAGGTGTGTGATGGGTGGTGCCCACATTGTACAGGCAGGCTGCTGCCAGTTCTGGATCCATGTTGGTCTCTTTGGGGTGGGAGCTTCTATATTTCTCGAAATTCTTCTCAGGTGTGCACTTGGAAGGGAACCAGCAAATGTGGGTCTGACTTCTGGTTCTCCCACCGCCTAGCTTTGTGGCTTTGGGCAAATCCTCTTCTAACCTCATTTCTTCATCTGTAAAGTGGGGGTTGTGCCTATCTTGAAGAATGGTTTTAAGGATTAGAGATAATATATGCAAAACCCCTCCAGCATATTAGCAGGCTCTCATACAGAAATAGCAATTTTACAAGTTATTATTGCCTATTCTCTCATGCAAGGAAGGTTCTATTCCTGCCTGGGGCATATCCATTGGGTCATTTCTTTTGGTTCCCCAGGCACTCTGAGGGTGTCGTCTTCCCAACTTCCTAAGTTACCTTTCAGGGTTTGGATCCAGAACTGCCTTTCATCTGAGACCAGGCTGACCTGCTCAGCAAATGACCCTCCTGTGAACACTGTGAGAAGCAGGTTCAGCTTTCCTTAGCCACTTACTGCATTCTGCCTCTAGAACAGGCATTAGGACCACAGTCCACCACTTCTGTTAGGAAAGGAGCTGTTGAAGGCTCAGTAGAGCCCTTGGGCTCCTGGAACCAGTTCTGACACCAGGTAAGTGACTACACTCCCTGGCAGCACATCTCGTAATCAGTGTTTTCAGACAACCATGAACTCCTAGAGGAGAGAGACCGTGGCTCTTTTTTTCTGGCACTTGGGGCACCCTGTACCTGTTAACAGACTGACCGTATGCCCCCAGAAGGACATGGAGGATGTTCCCGGCACAGGAGGTGAAAATCTTTTTGGAGCAGAACCAAGGCCGTGCTGTGCCTCACTGATGCTGTCTGCTCCTGCTACTCTAACAGGCTGCAGAACCTTAGCCTCAGAGTTCCTCCTGCCAGTCCTATTCCATGTTGGAGAAACTCCCATCCTTCTGCCAACTTGGCATCTTATACCTTTGGTGCCCCTCCACCACATTCTACCTTGGACTGCTGTATTTGGGTACCTGTCTGTGTCCTACTCAGCCTGTGAACACCTGGACTGCTCTGTGTTCCTCCTTTAAGGAATATCTTACACATACACAAGCGCGTCATCTGTTGTCTCACTTGACGCTCTCAACAGAACTAGGAAGGGACTGTCTATCTGCTGGAGACAGACATGGAGATTCAGAGTAGGGAAGTGATTTTCTAGCATCTTCTCAACAATAAAGATTTATTGCATGAATAACCTGCCTGCCAATGCAGGAGACACAGAAGATGTGGGTTTGATCCCTGGGCCTCGAAGATCCCCTGGAGGAGGAAATGGCAACCCACTCCACTATTCTTGCCTTGGAAATCCCATGGACAGAGGAGTCTGGAGGGCTATAGTCCATGGGGTCGCAAAAGATTCAGACATGACTCAGCAACTAAACACCATCACTACCACAAAGATGAAAAATCTAGAAAATACCCTCTCCAGGCTCTTAAATGATCCAAGGCATTCAAGGGCACTCTTCTGCTGTGACAACGAACTCACATGTGGTGCTATGAAGACTAAACAAGTTTGAGAAGTTGCTGCTAAGTGTCTCCATCTTGCTAGAAGGGCTTCTTCCTGGCCTTGGTCAGGGGGGACCCTGGGTCCCACATGTGGGACCTTATTGCGGGTTGGGAAATGCACAGGATATAGTCACCACAATCCATGTGCTCACAGGCACAGAGATGAACCCAAATGCCACAGTACTGGTGGAATCTGGTAAGGGTCATCAGGGAGGTAAGCGAAAGGGCTGAGTGATTCAGAGGAAAGAAGCTGACTGATGAAGGTGAAGGGGCAGTGGAATCTCACGGGCAGGCAGAACCAGCGGGAAGAGGCGGACAAAGGTAGAGTGTGTGGGGGAGGAGACTATCAGGCAGGGGAATAATGGGCAAAGACTCATGAAATCGGAGAGGGTGATTAGGCCAGTGAGTCTGCCTGGAACACTGGGGTTTGAGAAGTTTCTGTTCAAAGGAAACTCACTGTCCTTACCTCACTGAGCCTATTTCTTCATCTGCAAAATGAAGATGATAGCATCCATCTCATTGGGTGGTTTGAGGAAAAAGGAGATAATGAATGCCCAACCTGGTGCCTGGCTATTAACAGGGAGCTGTTCTTCTGTCACCACTGCTTGTGACTAGGGCTAAGTAGGCAAAGTTCTAGCCAAGCAGAAAGGATGAGGGCAGCCAGCCACAGAGGCAGGAGACGCAGAGCTGGTTAAAACTGCTCTGGCTTTTTCCAAATGGCAGCCCAAGACTGAGTGCTGAGCAGGGAGGTGGCAGTCGGGCAGAGTCTGGCCCCTAATTTGCCAGGTATCAGCAATTCACCGGTAGGATGACAGAGTCAGCGGAGAGCGGAAAGCCCATCGGCTCTATACTTCTCCTGTACAGACAAGGACACCAAGCTAGGGAGGGACTTGGCCTAAGTCACACAGTGAGTTAAAGTTCCCTTGGTTTCCACTAAGGTGACTTCTTGAAAGATCTATAGGACATGTGTTGTGTGCCTCTGGATAAGCTGTACTTTCTAGGGGCGGAGTGGGGAACCAGTGACCTGCATCTGGATGCCTCTTTGCAACCAGATGGTCTGGATCTACCACCCCGTCTCAAAGGTGTTCTAAGTTCTTCTCAGGTACTCAGCTTCTGAAAATCTAGGCTAATGGAAGTCCTAATGGTCAGTTTCTCTGTCCCTAAGCATACTGTCTGCTCTCCCTCTATAAGGAGCAATTGGGGGAGGGTGTTAATAATTACCGTAGATACTTCTTATACAGACCTTATGTGGTTTTGGTGTAAGGGTTTCATGGAGCTCATTTTGAGAAATGGGGCTCTAAACTATTAATATAAACCTCTCCTGGGCATTAAGACTCTCTGCTCTTGTTCTCTCCTCAGCAGAATTAGGGAACCAGACGTAATGGCCCCTCCACAGTACATAAATCCTCAGGTCCGCTGACCTCACTAGGGCATGAAAAGAGGATACAGGTCTTGGCCTTCAAAACATTCACCAGCTAATAACAAGTCCTCTCCTGAGTCCCCATCTTCCCAGGCCGGTAGCAAGGGGGATGCATTTTGGAGGGTTGAGACAGCACCTCCTACTGGAAACATGATATTCTGACGAACACCCAAAGTCTCCGTGCCAAGGGAACTGTCCTGGAGACGAGATGAGCAGGGTGCTAAGTGTCTGCGGATTTTCTGGAGAGAGATGAAGACTAATGAAGAGCCCAGAGACACACATGATGAACGATGCTGACCACCAGTCTCTGAAAATGAACTGTGTTCCAGCACTGCACTCAGTTCTCTTGGTGTATTAGTTCACTGAAGGCTGATCACAAACTTGTGAGGCAGGTATTATCATTACTTCTGTCATTTTACAGATAAGAAAAGTGATCCTCTGAAGGGTTAAGTAATTATCTAGTCAGTCACATAGCTAGTAGGAAGCACCATGATTCAAAGTCAGTAATGTCTGAGATAACAGCTGAAGTTTTCTAACTTCTCTTGAGGAGAAGACAGTGACTACCTTTAGAGTACTAGAGATAAAATGGTTGATCTAGCCTAGTGTTTAACCTCTGACAGATACATCAAACGAAGTTTAGTGGGACCATGTCTCTTCTCCCTCTACATCATTACAGGTCAGGTGGACCACTGTCACTCCTCATTTCTGAGGAAAGACCCCCGGGGACCTACCATCCATGCAGCTTGTAACTGAGGATCAATGGCTCTGTACTGCTGCCCACCCCTGCCCCACCCTGATTTTCTGTCCTACTGTGTCATCGTCAAGATTGCTTTCCTTTGCCAGCCCCCATTCTCTGAGATGAAGGGTGACCACCTGGAAACTGTCATGGTTCCTTCAGATACTAAGGTCTAGCCTCTAACAATTTATAGCTGAGTCCCTGCTTCCATTAGCATCCAGCACCTGCCCTCATCCCAGTGAGCTAGGTCAAGAACCCAGCTCCCTGCCCCGGTTTCCTGCGGGGTATCGGGACATACTGGGCTGGGCTTAGAGACAGAGAAGCTCAAACTGAACAATAAGAATTTGGGAGATGGGGCAAGAACACAGACGTGGAGGCAGAAAGCCAAAGGGGATGAGAACAAGGAACTGAATGGTCCAATTTGGTGAGGATACAGGACACATACAGGGGAGATATTAGAAAGACCCGCTCTCCAGCCTGACAGCGTGCTGGCCAGGATGTCGTCAGTCTGGACTACACTGCTAGTGCTTCTGCTGAGGTGCCAAGATTTCTAGAAACAGTATGAATGCTCGGGGGCAGGGGAAATGTGGCCAAAACCCTCATGGGGTCTGCTGAGAAAGAGTTCAGGACAGTCAATATCTGTTATTACTTTGGTCTCCTCACTCTAAAATTGGAGGCAATTAAGAGTAATATATACCTTATAGAACTACGTAGAATCTAAGTAAAAGGATGCCTGACACATGGTAAGAACTCAATAAATGTCTGGAATTATGATTCTTAGGTACCAAATGAAACTCTTAATGGTTGTCCTTAAACATGTTCCACCCCATTCTAGAAAACAGCAGAACCATCCACCCAACTGCCCATGCCAAAACCTAAATGTTTTGGTTCCTAGTAACATTAATATTCATACTCATTGGTTTTCTCCTACAAGAGGCATGAAAGAGTTTCAGAATTACATCATTAACATTACCACTGATAAATCTCTTAAATAATGTTTAAGTTTGCTTTCCAGTTTGTAGTATTTTTATAATATATACCACTGAAGATGTATAGTCAGAGAACTATGTTCAGGTAACTTGAATTAATCCCTTTCTCTGAAGGCTGTATTATCAGCTTAGTTTCATTTGTTTCTGTTTTACTGTTTGTTTTTCCTCCACCTCAGTGCACTCGGCCCTCCCCTTCTCTGCAGCCACCACCCCACCTCGAGGCCACATCTTCCCACTGGGACAGCTGTAGGAATTTGGTCTCTGACTCCTGCCCTGTGAAAATCCTGAGTGACTTATATAAAATGTAAATTAGATCCTGCCATTCCCTCTGATCAGAAGTCTTCAGATGTGTCACCACAGCCTACAAGGCCGGGAATGATCAGAGGCCTGACTCCTACCCAGCTTCATCTCACATCCTTCTTCATGAATGCTGGCCTCTTTGTTCTTCTAAGACTTAAACTATGAAACTTTAGTATCCTTCCACTTTCTGCTCCCTCTACAGAGAATAATTCTTTTCCCTTAGATTTTTACATGTCTGGCTACTTATCTTTAATATCATGGCTTATCAAGACCTTCCCTGACTGTTCCACTCATTACTTTCTAGGACAACACTCTATTTCTTCACTGCCTTATTGCATATATTTGTTTACTTATTATCTGTCTCCTCAAGTAAAAATATAATCTCCATGAAGGTAAGGATCTTGTCTGGCCAACTAACTGCTTAAATCTCTTGTGTGGAACACTAACATAGTGCCTGACTCAGACCAAGTACTCAATAATAGACATTTACGGAATGAGACATTTACTTTGACCACCTGATGCAAAGAGCTGACTCATTTGAAAAGATCCTGATGGTGGAAAACATTGAAGGTGGGAGAAGAAAGGGATGACAGAGGATGAGATGGTTGGATGGCATCACTGACTCAATGGACATGAGTTTGAGTAAACTCCAGGAGTTGGTGATGGACTGGGAGGCCTGGTGTGCTGCAGTCCATGGGGTTGCAAAGAGTCAGACACGACTAAGCAACTGAACTGAACTGAATGGAATGAGTGAAACTTGAGGTAATTCCTCTGATAGCCATGTGGGAAAGTATCTGAGAAATCTGAATTACTAAAAGGGACTTGTGAACTTCCTAATTAGAAACAAGAATGTGAAAGTGAAAGTCACTCAGTTGCATCTGACTCTGTGACCCCGTGGACTGTAGCCTGCCAGGCTCCTCTGTCCATGGAATTCTCCAGGCCAGAATACTGGAATGGGTAGCCATTCCCTTCTCCAGGGATCTTCCCAACCGAGGGATCGAACCCAGGCCTCCCATGTTGCAGGTAGACTCTTCACTGGCTGAGCCACCAGGGAAGCCCAGAGACAAGAACAGTCACACACAAAAGTTCATGCACCAAGATCCTCTGGGCTTCATGAGAGGCCAGTCTACTCTTTCTTTACAGACATAATTCTAAAAAGCTTGGTTGACTGGTTTTCTTACCTGTAGCTCATTTAAAACTGGAAACAGGAAGAGAAGGGAAGAAGGAATGCTGTCAAAATTAGCCACTGACCATACACAAGAAATCCCAAAGTCAAGTATTTGTGGACCATCTAGCTTAGAGAAAGTCCCATCTTTCAAGGTCATCCTGCACAATGAAGTGCTTGAAGATGGGAGTGACTACTACCATTATCAGCATCAGCAGAATGTGATTATTCTGATCATCATCATTATTAGCAAGTGCCTAATACACAGTAGGTATCAATGAATTACACACAAGACATGTTTCAGAAAGTTCTCTATCAAAAAAGGATAAAGAAGGTTAGTTCTTAAAGGGAGATTTGGTCATATGGAAAAACTGATATTCATTTCTCACTGACAGTGGATAATTGAGACTGCTGTTTTTCCTTTCAATTGAACTCAACTTCCTCTCTGAGTTTCCTCATATTTTGAGACTAAATGATCAAACACACAATCTGACTGACTTATTCCAGGAGTTCTGGACTTGGGATTCATGGAAAGATTTCACGAGTTGTGAACCTCCAGAAGTAGTTGCAAAATGCCGTGTGTTACAGTGACCTTTGCAGTTTTTCTAGGGAGATGGTCTACGGCTTTCATCAGTTTCTCCAAGGAGTCCCCGATGCCAGAGGGACTGAGAAGCCTTGACTTATTTACTACTGGCCATTAACTCTCCAGATTCAAGAAGCATCACCAGCTTTGGGCTTAAAATTCTGTGACTTTGAAACAGTTACTGTTTATCCCTCTGTTTCCATATCTGAACAATGAGGACACCAAAGCTGCTGGATTGTTGGAAGGGTTAAGTAAGAAAACATATGAAAACACCAGAGTGCCTTAGCAGACCCTCAATAAGTTAGCTGCCACCACCACACACATTGTCATTATGATGAAGAGTCCTAATGAGATATAGGTGAATCTCCCTCCTAATGAAACCTGTTTCAGGACCTAGTGATCAAAATTGAAATCAGAACTTCAAGTCCTGGCAGAACACAGCTTTATACAATGGAAAGATAGTGCTACTTTGTTTTTAATCCCTCTGATAGAGTCTTGGATTTTACATACTTCCACTTCTACAATCTTTTGTTAGGCTAATTCCTTCAGGGAATAATGGCCAATCTCTCTGAGAAGCCTTTCCTAAATTTCCACAATGAAGAGATTAAAGACTTGTAACTTGAATCTCGGTTCGGTCTTTTATTGGTTCTGGTCCTTAACTAAGTAATTTTGATTTACTTATTTGCACAAGTGGGGCTAGTATTACCTAGCTCGTTGGGTTCTTGGGAAGATTAAATGAGACAGTGCATATACACTGTTCACAGTGCCTGACACATAGTAAACACTCGGTAAGTGGTAGCTACTCATCATTATCATTAACATGTCATTAGCAAGTGCCTGACATACAGTCATGCGGGTCAATCAATGCTAACATTTTCTTCCATCCCATCCAGTCAGGCCAGCCCTGAACTCTTACCTGAAGCATGCTATGGTTCATCTGGAACTGGAGGATGGCCTCACAGAGGTTCCAAAACGTGTATTCTGGCCACAGAACAGGCTGGAACACCAGGCAGGAGTGGGAGGTCTGGGAAAGGTGGGGAAGGAAGAGAATTTGGTTGAGTGACGTGTCACTGGAACATATTCCTGGTCAGCTTCCAAAGAAGGAGCAGGCTGATCACGTCCAGAGATGAGGTGCCCAGGCAGCCCGAGCTACAGCTGCTGTTGCCAGCCCAGACTCACTCACTGATGGGGGAAGGGTCATCTGAGGCAGTAGATCACCTGCCTGTAGCAAGGCAGAACTAAAGCGAGACCAGATCAACATTTCCACCAGGAGTTTTCTAAGAGCCAATTTTAGGACTATGAAATAACATCTGGATTATGTTATTGGCTCTTGGCCCTCAGAGGTCATCTGACAGACACAGTGTCTGATAAAAGTTAGCAATGAATAAATGGTAGCTGCCATTGTTATTTTTAAGTAGCAGAATATGGCACAATGGTTAAGAGCATGGGCTCTGGGGCCAGACTGCCTGGCTTTGAATTCTGGCTCCACCATTTACCATCTATTTGACCTGAGGCAAGTTACTTAACTTCTCTGGGTATATAAGAGTATCTTGTTTTATAAGGTACTGTGAAAATTTAACAAGATAACATACATATAACAAAGCACAGAGCTGAGTAAACTTTTAACAATCATCACTGATTTTGGAACATTCTTGATAGTCGCTGTTGATACCTTTAGTGGCGAGGAATTCAATGCCTAAAGGGGGATACGTTAGCTGTCAAAAGAGCTCATTAAGCTAAACCAGTGTCACCTTCCCTGGAACTCCTACCAAGGTCTTAGGTCTTCTCTCTGGAACAACTTTATTTCTTTTCCAAAGTGACATTTTTCACATACTGGAAGGCTAGATTAGAGCTGCCTGTTATCTGCTCCCAAGGTTGTAATGACTTGTTCAGTTTGTCCTTGCTAACAAACTGTAAGTTTTAAGACAGTAAGGATTATTTCTAACTTGGTCACTGCCATATTCCCAGCACCAAGGAGGAACTCAATTTTTTTTTTTTCCTTCAAGATAATAAACTATTTTCCAGACCATCATCCTTCACTTATGCCTTAGAGGACATGAGTCTCAGATTCCTGGCCATCTTCTGGTTGGCCTCTTCTGCTAAGTCCTCTAGTTTACCAGTGCAATCTCTTAAAACCCAATGCCCAGAAGTAAATTCTTCCAACATCATCTGACCAACAGAGTGGGCCATAAAACCATAAGCTGCATGTTACACTTCTTTAGTATAGCCAAAGACTAAAAGTATCTTCAGTAGCTGAATCTTGTTAGTTTGCTTTTGAGACTACGGGCCATTAAAATTTCTGGAATTTACCATGTGAATTGTTTCTAACTCATATCTCTCCCTCCAGCGTCTCCTTGAACAAGATTTCCTCCAGCCAAGTGCTACCAGGGGCCAAGGGTACAGATGATTGGAGATTCTCAAGCAAAGACAAACTTATTTGAGTATGAGCTTTCAGATAACAACCTACACTGGGATAACTGAGCTGAGAGGCAATGGCAGGCCCCAAAGAAAGAGTCTGCACATAGTTTATATCCCTTGTGGACTGTGCTTGTGTAAATGCAGCCCTTTATTCTGAAAGAGAAATCAGTGAATTCAAGGCAAGGTTCTAGCCTAGAGGTGCAGGTTACATGGTAGGTTACCAAGGCAGGAGCTTGTGCTCAGGACATAAGGCAGAAGTCCAGTTCTTGAACACAGGCACAAGTAAAGCTTCCACTACAGCAGGATAGCCTTGATTTTTCCTCTGGGCATTCCAGGCAGCAAGAACCACACAGACTCACAAAGTTAGGGGTGGATGAGGAAGGGATAACAAATGTTACCAGGCACAGCCTGGAGACAGCACTCTGGATTTTAGCTCCCCCTCCAATCTGTCCTGTGGATGCACCCACAGTTTTCAGTTCTGACACAAACAGGATAGTGGCTGGAAATGACCTACCTGCCAGAGGAGGAAGTCGCTGAGCCTCACTTCCCCAGAAGTCCGTATCAAGATGTCAGGGTGAGGAGAGTGGTTGGTATAGAGGCACTTATCGAGCAGAGACTCAGAGACATCGCTAAGGTGAGTGGGGAAGAGACAAGATAAGCACATATCTATCTCCTCTTGAATTACTCTCATGATGAACTTCCTTACATAAAGTTTCCCAGTTTGTAAAACACCATCAAATACATTCCTTCTACCTGGCATGCAGAAGGCCCTCAATAAATGCTTGATAAATTAATGAATGACTTTAATCTTCACAACTACATAAGGTATTTCTACCCTTACTTTATAGATAAGGAAACTGAAGCTGAGAGAAGATGAAAATTTCGCCCATAGTCATTTAGTTGCAGGCCTAAAATAGATGCACCCATCAGAGCATGTGTTGTCCTTCATGTAAAACATCTTTTTTTTTAAAAAATGCATACACCAGGGACTTCCTGGGTGGTCCAGTGACTAAGACTCCGTGCTCTCAATGCAGGGGCCTGGGTTTAATCCCTGGTCAGGGAACTAGATGCTACATGCCGAAACTAAAGATCCCGCATGCCACAGCAAAGACCAAAGACCCCACATGCCACACATAAGACCCAGCATAGTCAAATGTTAGGTTGGAACAAAAGTAATTGCAGTTTCGGACCGTGAATTTTAAATCATTATAACTAGTATCAAACACATTTTTATTAATCAAAATAGGAACCATGACAATCAACATATTTTTGCCAATGAGAAATAAGTTTGTTTATTCCTGTAGCATAAAAATCCGTGCTTCAGGATTCGACAAATTTCTTGGAAAACATTTTCTGCCTCCCGCTCGTTGTGGAAGCATTTTCCCTGCAAAAAGTTGTTGAAATGCTTGAACAAGTGGTAATTGGTTGGTGAGAGGTGAGGTGAATATGGCGGATGAGGCAAAACTTTGTAGCCCAAGTTGTTCAACTTTTGAAGCGTTGGTTGTATGATATGTGGTCGGGCATGGTTGTGGAGAAGAAACGGGCTCTTTCTATTGACCAATGCCGCTTGCAGGAGTTACAGTCATCAGTGCATCCCATCGACTTGCTGCGCATACTTCTCAGATGTAATGGTTTCACTGGGATTCAGAACGCTGTAGTGGGTCAGACACCACCAAACAGTGGCCATGACCTTTCTGTGGTGCAGGTCTGCCTTTGGGAAGTGCTCTGACGCTTCTTCCTGGTCCAACCACTGAGCTGGTTGTCACCGGCTGTCATATAAAATCATTTTTCGTTGCATGTCACAATCCAATCGAGAAATGTCTTCTTGTGGTTGGGCAGAAGTAAGAGAAGATGACACTTCAAAACAATAATTTTTTTGGTTTTCAGTCAGTACATGAGGCACCCACTTATCAAGCTTTTTCTCCTTTCCAACTTGCTTCAAATGTTGAATTACCATAGAATGGTTGATGTTGGGTTCTTTAGCAACTTCTCATGTAGTTTTTTTTTTTTTTTCATTTATTTTCATTAGTTGGAGGCTAATTACTTTACAATATTGCAGTGGTTTTCATGTAGTTAAGAGGATCAGCTTTGATGACTGTTCTTAATTGGTCATTGTCAACTTCCAGTGGCCGGCCACTAAGCACCTCAGCGTCAAGGCTCTCGTCTCCTTTGTGAAACTTTTTGCACCACTAGTGCACTGTACATTTGTTAGCAGTTCCTGGGCCAAATGCATTGTGGATGTTGCCAGTTGTCTCCGCTGCTTTACAACCCATTTTGAACTCAAATTAAAACATTGCTTGAATTTGCTTTTTGTCTAACATCATTTCTATAGTCTAAAATAAATATAAACAGTAAGGAATGTCATTAGCAAAAAACCATAAAGCTAGAAATGTGCATTAAAATGATGTATAACATAACCACATTTATTTAAGAATATATTCCAAAAAAAAAAAAAAAAAAGAGAATATATTCCAATATCAAACAACAAAGTTCAACGATGCAAAACTGCAATTTTTTTTTACTTTTGCCCCAACCTAATAAATATTTTTTAAAAAATAAATAAAATGCATATACCCTAGGACCTTTCAATTTGATTAAATACTATGCCACTGTTGTTAATAAAGATAAACCTAAGTGCACTGATTTGGAAAGATGTCTAAGACGTAACATTAAATGAAAAAAAGGAAATTTCAGAAAAAGAGTGTGGAAAACACATACACACACACAGAAACACTCACACCTGTGAATACATATAAACATAGATACATGCAAACAAAATCTAAAAAGGCATACACCATACTATTAACAGTGATTATTTCTGTTAGGTTGGATAAGAAGGAAAGACTATCTCTTTTTACTTTATATACTTTGGCTATTGTTTGAATTTATTATAGATAAAAATTTTAAAACCTTAAAGTCAAATGGACAGTGAAACACTGCAAAAAATCCACTTAGGATATGAAAAACAGCAAAATGATCAGCTCTCTAATATTTGATAAGAGCTACTTTTCCAAGCAGACAGATACTCAGAAAGGAGATGGAATGAAGGAAGAATGGGGACTGGGAGTACTTAAGATAATCTTAAGTTAAACTTTTCTGTCCAATGAAAGAGGGTATTTGCAAGACTGGTGTCTGGTGGTTCTAGGAATGCTGTTTACCTAACCTACGAAGCACCAAGAGGCAGAATTTAGAATCTCCAAGTGGTAAGAGTTGCATCTCGGGAAGAGGTTAGAAGACAAAATTTCTTGGTGGGAACATTCTTCTGGGAGTGTAGTCAAAAAAAGCAGAAAGACTTTCCTGGTGGCTCAGGGGTAAAGAATCTGCTTGCCAATGCAGGAGACACGAGTTCGATCCCTCATCTGGGAAGATCCCACATGCCATGGAGCAACTAAGCCTGTGTCCCACAACTACTGAGCCTGTGCTCTAGAGCCCCTGTTCCACAACAAGAAAAGCCACCACAACGAGCAGCCCTTGCTCTCCAAACCTAGAGAAAAGCCTGTGCAGCAACAGAGCCAAAGACAAATAAATAAAAATTAAAAAAAAAAAAAAAAGGCAGAGAGATCTGGGCTGAGTGTTCAAAACAAGGATTTACACTTACTAGTTGTGTATCTTGGGTAAGTTCATCTCTCAGTCATCGTTTTGCAAACCACAGCTTTATTTTCTATACCATCATATGAGAAATAATATTCACTTATGTCTGGGCAATAGGAAGGGCTCTGGTTCAGATTTCCCTGATAATCTGAGTCTTGTCCTTTTTAAAAATATATTTATTTATTTCTGGCTGTGCTGGGTGGGTCTTCACTGCTGCTCACGGGCTTTTTTTAGTTGTGGCAAGCGGGGGCTACTCTTTAGCTGCGGTGTGCAGGCGTCTCGCCGCAGTGGCTTCTGTTGGTGCAGAGGATGGGCTCTAGGCATGCGGGCTTCAGTAGCTGCAGCACTCAGGCTCAGGTTTTGACATAGGGACTTAGCTGCCTTGGGCCGTGTGGGATCTTCCCCGACCAGGGATCAAACCTATGTCCCCTGCACTGGCAGGTGGATTCTTAACCACTGGACCACCAGGAAAGCCCCTGAGTCTTGTCTTGACAGCATGATTTAATTCTCTAATCAAGAATGTGAAACATGGGAGCTCCCTGGTTGTCTGAAAGTGATGCTCAGTTGTGTCTGACTCTTTGTGATCCCATGGACTATACAATCCATGGAAATCTCCAGGCCAAAATACTGGAGTGGGTAGCCTTTCCCTTCTCCAGGGGATCTTCCGAACCAGAGATCGAACCCAGGTCTCCTACATTGCAGATGGATTCTTTACCAACTGAGCCACAAGGGAAGCCCAAGAATACTGGAGTGTGTAGTTGATCCCTTCTCTAGCAGATCTTCCCAACCCAGGAATTGAACGGGGGTCTCCTGCATTGCGAGCAGATTCTTTACCAACCGAGCTATCAGGGAAGCCCCCCTGGTGGTCTAGTGGTTAGGATTCAGCCCTTTTACTGCTGTGGGCAGGGTTCAATCCCTGGTTGGGGAACTGAGATTCTGCACGCTGTATGGTGTGGCCAAAATTTAAAAAAAAAAAAAAAAAAAAAAGGCGAAATCTGTACAATCAACAGTTTTTTAGCTCTCTTTGTTTTTGAAATAGGCACATTTGTACTGTCTACTTATAGGTTACTGTGAGGGTCAACTCAAGTGAAATACAGATTTCAGTGTACCTTAGGAACTATAAAATGCTACTACATACATAAGAAGAATAAAGATTATTTCCAGACCTACCACCATGCTGGGGGACTTGGGATCCCCACATAACCCCTCTGAATTTCAAATGTGTCTGCAAAAAGTTTGTTCTGTCTAATGCATGGAGTGGGCAGAATTCTTTTCAAAAAGAAGAGAAATCTAAGGAGGTATAGACAAAAGTGACAAAATGAAAATATCTGTGCTTTGGCCAAGAAAAATCTACCAACTATATGGTATTAGCTGGCCACATGAAAAATTTTAAGAAATAATTTCTATTAAAGAAAAGTAAAATACCAATTTTCACCTATAAAATTAGAATAGTTTACATTAAATAAAAATCTTGGCAAAAATAAGGTTAAACAGACATATCCAGACCCAGATCCTGAGGAAACAATCCAAAATGCAGACAAGAATTAAGGCCACAGATTTCATTGTAGCCCTATTTGTAATAATGATAAATTAGAAACAGCTTATAGAACCAACAGCAAAATGATTAAGTAAATTAAAGCAAGATATATTCTGTAGCCATTAAAAATTATAACATGAAGAATTATTAAGGAGACTTCCCTGATGGTCCAGTGGTTAAGAGTCCACCTTCCAAAAAAAAAAAAAAAAAAAAATCCACCTTCCAATACAGGGGAGGAGGGTTCAATCCCTGGTCAGGGAACTAAGGTCCCACATGCCTCAAGGTTACTGAGGTCGTGAGCCACAACTACTGAACCCATGTACCACAGGGAAAGATCCCACATGCTGCAACTAAGACTTGATATAGCCAAAAATAAATAAATAAATAAAGGGAAGAATTATTAAAAAACATGGGTCATAGAAGAGTGCTCATATTACAACATTATGCAAACAAAGCATGATTAAGGTTGTTTACAGTGTAATTTCTTCTGTTAAAAACATTTATGTTATTATCGGATTAGTGTTTTAAAAAGATGACTCTGGTTGAACTCCCAACCACAGCTGATCACCACTTTTGTCAGCATCAGCTCTGTGCCTTGCACATCACATCCATTACTGTAGTACATGGCACCATGGATTACGTATTAGTGGACACAAACCAGACTGTGAGCTGCGTGAGGGCAAGCCCTTATCCTGTTCTTCCAGCAGAGGACTTTGCCGGGACAGAGAAAGACTTGTTCGAAAAAATCAATCAATGAACCACTGAAAACAGATCGCAGAAATAAATATACACTGGTTTTCCAAATATAAATACATCTAAAACGTATTTGACTATGTACCTTTTCAAACAACCTAGAACTCAAACACAAGTAACAGACATTGTCACAGCTTGCTAGAAAAGATCAACACAGTAGTTAAACACACACACATACATAAGCACACAAGAAGACTCAGAAGGAAATACTGAAAATCAAAAGTTTACCAGGCAGCTTCCCTGGTGGCTCAGGGGCAGGGAATCCGCCTACCAGTGCAGGAGACCCAGGTTCGATCACGGAGTCGAGAAGATTCCACACGTCTCAGAGCACCTAAGCTGGTGCGCTACAACTCGGGGCACTCCAACTACTGCACTGTGCTGAAGAGCCCGGAACCGTAACTAGTGAGAAGCCCACACACCGCAACTGGAGGAAAGCCCGAGCAGCAACTAAGGCCCAGCACTGCCAGAAAAATAACCCCTTACCAGGGTTGTTGCTGAGGGTCGAATCCTGAGAGATTTAATTTCTCATCTTAATATTTGCAAATTTTCTCTAATGATTACCTCTGACTTTTATAAAAGTACGCGTATATTGGGGGGAGGCTGTATTCTTTTTAAAAGAAGTATTTCTATTTGGGATAATGGAAAACTTCTGGAAATAGTTGTGATGATTACACAACACTGTGACCGTACTTTATGACACTGAATTACAGTACAAATGGTTAAAACAGTAAAATTTATGTTATGCATGTGTTTTTTTTTTTTTTGTTGTGCATGTCTTATCACAAAAAAAGTAAAAACATTTTCTGGAAGGATACTGGTACAAATATTCCACAAGATAATGGCTCCTCCCTAAAAAACTACTTATTTCATGATATGGCCAACCTAAAATAAAATCAATTAAAAACCTATAATGGAGATACGACATCAGCTTTGGGAAGGGAGGCCTGGCAACAATGAGTATCAACAAGACAGTGAATGGCCTGTAAGTGAGAAAAAGAACGTGTCACTGTGTTCCCAGTACCATCTAGGAAACACAGACCCTTTTCTAGAAGGTACAACACAGAAATGTGCCCTGTAATAACAATATAGTACACTTCTCTAGCATTCAATTTATAAAGAAGGTGGTGAAGAACTTAGGCTTTGGAAGCAGATGCAACTGAGGTGGAGTCCAGGCTGCTCCACTAAGCTTATGTCACTTTAGGTTAGGCAGGGCAACTAACCTTTTTTTTTCTTTAATTTTTTGGCTGTGCAACATGGCATGCAGAATCTTAATTCCCCCATCAGGGATTGAGCCCACACCTGTTGCAGTGGAAGCACAGTTGTAACCACTGGACTGCCAGGAAGTCCCAACTAATCTTTCTAAACCTTAGTTAACTGGGCTTCCCAGGTGGCACAGTGGTAAAGAATGCCAATACAGGAGATGCAGGACACGTGGGTTCGATCCAGGACGATTTCCTGGAGAAGGGAATGGCAACCCACTCCAGTATTCTTGCCTAGGAAATCCCATGGACAGAGGAGCCTGGAGGGCTACAGCCCACGGGGCTGCAAAGAATCGGACATGACCGACCATGCACGCACCCATGCATATAACCAGTCTTAGGGCTTCCCTGGGGGCTCAGTGGTAAAGAACCCTCTTGTCAATGCAGGAAACACAGGTTCAGTCCCTGAGTCAGGAAGATCCCCTGGAGAAGGAAATGGCAACCCACTCCAGTATTCTTGCCTAGAGAATTCCCATGGACAGAGGAGCCTGGAGGGGTACAGTCCATGAAGTCAGAGTCAGACACAACTTAGTGACTAAACAACATGAGTGGTCTTATAAAGTGGGACAAATAATAGTCACGACCTTAGATGAAAATCAGATGAGACTATGCATGATAAACTCAGTCTCGTGCCTGCCTCATAAGATCTGATAACTATTAGATATTAATTTTTATTTTTATACTTTGTTATTGCTTATTTCAACCTTCCTATAAGGCAGTCGGTATACCACAGTGAAAGACAGCACAGGCTCTGGAGCCAGGCTAGAAATCCTAGTCAATGATGTGAACTTGGTTATTTAACCTCGTGCTGTGCTGTGCTTAGTCGCTCAGTCGTATCTGACTCTTTGCAACCCCATGGACTGTAGCCCACCAGGCTCCTCTGTCCATGAGGATTCACCAGGCAAGAATACTGGAGTGGGTTGCCATGCCCTTCTCCAGGGAATCTTCCCAACCCAGGGTTCGAACCTAGGTCTCCCGCACTACGGGCAGATTCTTTACCAACTGAGCCACCAAAGAAGCCCCATTTAACCTCATAGCAAGGTTCAATTTATAAAAACAGTATTTACCTCAAGGTGTCTAAGGATTAAATGAAGTATGTACGTGGACTACTTATCAAATGCTGGCTGCAAAGAAAACGATTAGTACACACTAGCAATTATTATTAACACTATTGACTTAAGGGGAAGACAGAGGCCTGCAGAGTGTTAAGACCTGCTCCAGAGAGTTTATTAACTATCATTTATGCTCAACCTAATTCCTTCTTCTATAATTTGAGACTCAAAAAACAATCTATTAATATGGCTGCTAGAAAAAAATATATACCCTCGAAGAAAGGAAAATGAGCTGGACAGTGGTAATGAGAGAACAGAAAAATTCCAGTTATGAGAAGAGTAGAGCCTGGCTGTAGTGAACTCACTGACTCTGTTATAAATATGGATTTGCCTAACACTGAAGAAGGTAAAGAGCACTAGGCTGATCAGGCCCTGATCAGCCCAACCTGAGCTGAACATCAAGCTTCCTGAACTGGTGGTTTGAGAGACAGCCTCCTTACCCAAGTAACCTGCCCAGCCCACGCCATGTCTGCATGACTAACCCACACAGGCAAGTTACTAAACCATGCAGGGTAGAGAAAATGGATATGAGAAAACTTGCCAGGCAAAAAGCAGGAAGTCAGTGGCTATGCAATGTGGGAGGAATATAAATCACTCTGTACTAGGAGGCGAGATCAGAGTTCCAGTCCCAGGCATGAAGGCATATTAAATCTGCTTACTAAATAGCTTCTTTTCTTTTTTGCACAAATATTTGCAAATGCACAAAATGTTAACTATAAAGCATTAAGAATATAATGAACAACTATAGAATCATCCAAGAATCAGAAAGTTACCAGTAACTTGCATCTACTCATATATCCCTCATCTACTTATATCTCATCTTCCTGCCCAGCCCCATGCTGCCAACTTAACCTGTACCTTCACTTTTTCCACTAATAGCTAATTTTCGATCCACATATTAACTGACCCCCACACTGCTGGATACTGTTGCTCCCACCCCACCTGCGCCGATGAACACCTTCTTTACTTGGTCTCTGTAATAATGGCAGCCCTTTTGTTTCAACCTTTCTGGTTGTTCATTCTCTTTTCCCCTTAAGGCTCCTTTTCCTCTACCCAGCCAGTTTTCCCCAAACTCCATCCAAGGCCTTCTCTTCTTCTCACTCTACAATCTCCTTAGATTCCTTAGGCCCTCTCTTTGGGTCAGTTACCCCAGTCCCCATCCCTCCTCTCTACTGTAGACCTGCCATCTATGCTCAACAACTACAGGGTATCCTAGACCAAACTCCTGACCTTCTTCCTCAAACGGCATCCTCTCAGGGTTCTCAGTGAAGGGCACCACTGCCCTCTGCTGCATAAGTCAAAGTCACCCATAACACCCACCTGGAGCCGCCCTTGACACACCCTTTTCCCAGAGTCAGCCCACCAAGTCTTCTCGATTTGATCTGCTGCATTACTCGCGATGCACTCTGGTCTAGTTCACCATCACCACCATAATCTAAGCTCCCTTCCAAGTATTCTCTACTTGAATTATTCCCAACAGTATTTGTGCAACTAACAAGCTCCTCCCTCACACTACTGCCTCTTTCCCCAGCTATTGCTTATCCTCCCACCCCCTGGTAGGTCACTTATCATTCATTTCCTCTGAAGAGCCTTCCATACCAGGTCCACTCCTCTTAAGTATAAATTCTTACTGAACCACGCACCAATGTCTTTATCACACTTATCATCAATATAATTTTATGCTGACTTGTATGATCTTGATAATGTTTGCTTCCCTTGCCAGAGCTCCATAAAAACAGGAAATATGTTTTTTTATTCTTACCACTGTATCCTCTATATACAGCAATGTGCCTGGCCTTTAGTAGGCACTTAAAAAATATCTGTTTAAAGAATGAATGATTGATTGAATGAATAAATTATATAGCACAGAAAGATCATTCAGCTATTGGGGAGATGAGGGATTCATAAAATAGCCTTAAAAACTGTATCTTTTTCTTCTTATATAATTTCATTCTCACTGAGAAACGTCTTCATTTTTTATTTAATTTCCCAGGAAAATAAAACTATATCCAAGAGGGGAGTCAAAAAAATTCCTGGGTCCCAAGACCCCATATGTCAGGACAAAAACTCTGGAATCAAGACAGTTTTTGATAGAAGTCCCAGCGCTGGCACTTGTTAGCAGAATGACCTTGGGAAAGTCATTTCAATGTGAGCTCAGTTTTCTCATCTACAAAATGGAGAAAAGACTCAAATCCCTTACACT
Organism: Odocoileus virginianus; assembly: GCF_023699985.2. Classification (NCBI taxonomy): domain Eukaryota; kingdom Metazoa; phylum Chordata; class Mammalia; order Artiodactyla; family Cervidae; genus Odocoileus; species Odocoileus virginianus. The sequence goes on along the minus strand of NC_069703.1, from coordinate 37,353,876 downwards.
TAAGAATATTAATTTAATAAAATACAAAGCATAACATATTACCCAGGGTTTGTGGGGTTTTTTCTACTTTATTTTACTATTGCTGTTGTTAGTTTACTAATATTAGTACCAAAGGTTACACTCATAACAGAGACTGAGCAGACAGACGGCTTCCAAAGTCTCTCCCGGCTCTAAAAATCCCACCATATGGGAATGCAAATTAGTACAGCCACTATGGAAAACAGTGTGGAGATTTCTTAAAAAGCTGGAAATAGAACTGCCATATGACCCAGCAATCCCACTTCTGGGCATACACACCAAGGAAACCAGATCTGAAAGAGACACGTGCACCCCAATGTTCATCGCAGCACTGTTTATAATAGCCAGGACATGGAAGCAACCCAGATGCCCATCAGCAGACGAATGGATGAGGAAGCTGTGGTACATATACACCATGGAATATTACTCAGCCATTAAAAAGAATTCATTTGAATCAGTTCTAATGAGATGGATGAAACTGGAGCCCATTATACAGAGCGAAGTAAGCCAGAAAGATAAAGACCATTACAGTATACTAACACATATATATGGACTTTAGAAAGATGGTAACGATAACCCTATATGCAAAACAGAAAAAGAGACTCAGATGTATAGAACAGACGTGTGGACTCTGGGAGAAGGCGAGGGTGGGATGTTTCAAGAGAACAGCATTGAAACATGTATACTATCTAGGGTGAAACAGATAACCAGCCCAGGTTGGGTACATGAGACAAGTGCTCGGGCCTGGTGCACTGGGAAGACCCAGAGGGATCGGGTGGAGAGGGAGGTGGGAGGGGGGACTGGGATGGGGAATACATGTAAATCCATGGCTAATTTATTTCAATGTATAACAAAAACTACTGTAATGATGTAAAGTAATTAGCCTCCAACTAATAAAAATAAATGGAAAAAATAAAATAAAATAAGCTAAAAATCCCACCATGTTGTCAATGATGAACAACATTCTTTTTGAAAAATACCTGAATCTTGCATGAACTGTGAAATGACGGGCCTAAAGGACAATACCCCCCAAAAGCTGCATTCCTGAAAAATCATTCCTAGAAAAACTCTGCCAAAGGGCCAGGAGGGCATCATGTTTATTGCATGCCACAGTGTTGCTACCCTGCTATGCCATTTTTCTGGAACTTCTTGGTATGTGGCGAACACAGAGAAATTCTAAAGCAGGCTATAAGAAGTCATTCTGAAATTCTAAGTGAGGGGAATCACCCTCACCTGAATCTTTCCACATACATTCCTGATTTGACTTCCGACCCATGTACATGACTTAGGAGGGATTTTATGGTTTGGTGCGTGCCTGCTTTCCCTATCAGTCACCATGCTGAACAACTGTGGGTACCTGGGATCCAGCAGGCCTTGTTCCACTCCCCAGGCCATCTCTCTTACAGCACTGCTGATCTCATGACGGGATGTGTAAGCAAAACAAATGTTCAGGAAACACCTGAGAAGGGAAGAACAGAATAATTTACCAAGAGGGACAGGGAGTAAGAAGCAGAGTCCCTGATTACAGAGCACCCCTTCTGTGGTAGAACACACATCAGAGGTTAACCATGGATACCTCTGAAAGGCGAGATTATTAGTTTTTTGAGTTTTCCTATTTTCCTTGGGAAAAAATACATTAGTTTTGTAATAAGAAAAATACTAACTGATCCTTATTATTCACTTAATCTTCTTGCCTTCTGCTAGCACCTGGCTTTCAGAGGATGTGAATTCATTGTGATTATTAGAACAAGTAGAGAAGAATAGGAAGGAAATCTGATGTGAAACAAATCCACTGCCAAATATACATTACATTGCAAAGCCACACATAATGAAGTTTGGATTATTAAACTCTGTTCGCATCTGCAGCAGCATGTCCTCCTCAGGTCATCCCATCTATTGGTTAAAGCAGTGGGACAGAAAGAGAATTTCTTGAGGGATCTGTCTTCAGAGACAGGGATAAGGTCTGATACATTCCTACCCCATCCTCTGTCAATTAAAAAATACCCAAAACCACAAACATATATATTTAAACATGTATATATATACACACACACATTAATGTATGTAAATAGGTGCATATATACATATATACACACACAAATATATATGTATTTACATACTTAAATATGTGTGTGTGTGTATATATATGTATATATATAGGAGGGGGCAAGGCCCATGAAGGATGAAGATAAGAAACTGCATGTGTGAACATACACACATGCAACAAGGTACTGCAGAAACATCTCCTTCTGCCCTACAGCTGAAGGAAGAAGCTTCTAAGCATCCAAAACCAACTCCTTATCGCCTCTTGTACCAAATGCAGGCCACGAGAGGCCCAGGAAGCCTCCCTCCAGTCAGACGGAGTCAAAGGTTGACAGAGGCCCCTAAAGGAAAATCCGAAGACTTACTTGTTGTAGTTCCTGGTGGTCTGCACAGCCTGTGCGACCAGCTCCTGGAGATCCAAGGGCAACAAATGCAGATCACCCAGGACCCGGATACACACCCCATGCTTCTGCAGTTTCTCCCTGATCGGGGGGAAAGGAGGCAGGTTTGGGAGTTGGGAGAGAGCACCTGCTGAGCCGGAGAGAGCAAAGTGCTTAGATAATATTCAATTACCAGTGTGAGTGCTTTCCTGTGTGTCAGGCACCATACTGCATGTATTATTTCACTGCATGCCTTCAACGGCTGTGAAAGGAATTTAGCACATTTCCTGTTCTACAGCGGGAAACGAGGCTCAGGCAGAATAGGGTGAGGCTCAGATAGGGATTGCCCAAGGTCAAACAACCATCAAGAGCTGTGTCAGGTCTGAAACCTAGGTCTGTCTGATTTGAAAACCCAAACTTCTTTACCACATATTACACTGCCTCACATGTCCCTGTTGGCAAGCTGCATCACACGGATTCTATGCTATCTGTCCCATTTTGACAGGCGGACAAACTCAATGGCAGGAGTTGTACTACTGGTTACTTTTGTTAACTTCTTGTGAATTGTAAGTATAGCAACATCTAACATTAATTATATGTTTGTTAATTGCCAGACATTGGTCTGGTCTTCCCTGATGGCTCAGTTGGTAAAGAATCCGCCTGCAATGCAGGAGACCCCGGTTTGATTCCTGGGCCAGGAAGATCCACTGGAGAAGGGATAGGCTACCCACTCCAGGATTCTGGGGCTTCCCTTGTGACTCAGGTGGTAAAGAAACCACCCGCAATGTGGAAATCTGGGTTCAATCCCTGGGTTGGGAAGATCCCCTGGAGAAGGGAAAAGATACCCACTCCGGTGTTCTGGCCTGGAGAATACCATAGACTGTATAGTCCATGGGGTTGCAAAGAGTCGGACACCATTGAGGAACTTTCACTTTCACTTTTTCAGACATTGGTCTAAGTGTTTTACACACATTAAGTGTTTTACACGCATTCCATTTTTACATCTACCTTTGAGGCAGACACCATTACCATTCCCCTTTTACAGATGAAGAAACTGAGGCCCAGGGAGGTGAATTTGTTCAAGATCTGACAGCTGGTGAGTAGAAAGTCAGATACGGAATCAAGGCAGTCTGGTTCAAGGGCCTGTTTTTTAAATCACAACATTACACTGCCTCCATATAGTAACTCCCAAACAGCAGAGTGAGCATGAACTCACTGTTCCCTAGTCAGCTTCTTGAACTTGGGAATGCTAAGGAGAAACAGAATGACTAATGTTTGGAAAACAGGAGCTCCGTAACAAGAAGTATACTGTGGGGCAAGGGTATCTGGCAGGTTCTGGAGAACCCTGATCCAGAGTTGAAGGCTGTACCCACAGCCTTTCCACCCTGCAACCCTCAACCACATTTCTTCCAAGAGTGAGCAAGATCTAATCACCTAGTTTTGAGAACCCACTTCAGCGCTAGTAGACAAATGTATACTCAAAATCAAGGCAATATTTGAATAAGAATACCTAGATTTGGGAATTCCTTGGCAGTCCAGTTTTTAGGACTCTGTGCTTCCACTGCAGAGGGCACAGGTTCAATCCCTGGTCAGGGAACTAAGATCCCACATGCCCTGGGATGCGGCCGAAAAAGAGAAAGAATACCTAGATTCAAGCCCTAGAGCTACTGCTTACTATCTGACCTAGCATAACTGCTAAGCCTCGCCGAGCCTCTTACCTTGTAAACTGCGGGTGCTAACCATCTCTGCCATTCTGGGAAAGTGCCACACTGTGAGAGCACACATGGCCTGAAGCAGGTCTACAGGGAAGGAGCTGTGAAAGTGCTGGCAAGGAGCCAGGGGTCTGGGTTCCCAGCCTGGTTCTGCCACTAGTTTGCTGTGTGACCATGGGCAAACCTTTCTCTTCTTTCCACAAGGGTTAGTTTCCCAACTGATGAAACCAAACTAGACCAGTGGTTTTCCAAACTTCTTTTAGCCAAACAACTCTTTCTTTGAATCAAATCTGTAACAGATGTCCAATATATAAGACAGATAAACATAAAGCAGCACTGTTCCTTCTGCGTCCTTGCAAGCACACCCGTCACAACACTGGGGTTCTGTGGCACACTACAGGAAAACCACCACTAAGGTTTCTTATTGCTGTATCCAGGACTTCATAACCTAAGACCATGTCCTCTACTACTGACTAATTAGAACAATCTCAGGAGCACCTTTTAAGAACTGTAAGATTACCTCCTGTCTCTTGGAGTGCAGTATAGTAGATAACAGCTTAGCTCCAGAGTCAGAAAGATTCTGTGTGTTCTGGCTCTGTCTGTCTGATAGCTGCGCAACCCAAGATACACACCTAAACGTCGCTGGTTTTTACTTTCTTCCTGTCTAAAACTGGGATAATAATACCTTTCTCACAGGATAATGTGAATATTAAATGAGAATCCATATCAGGCTCAGGGCCTGACACATAGTATAAACACTTTAAAAAGGCAAGATTAGTGTGAAATACAGAAGAATCTGAACACCTGGAATGCGTCCCCATTACCTCTGTCCCCAGTCCCTTGGGTGTGACTTCTGAGCCCCAAAGGAGGCAGTAATGTCTGTGGCCCAGAGTCTCACCATCTTAACGTGGACAGAGAAGCCTGGCTACTCTCCCCTCCCCCAGACCCACACAGGGACAGAAGTGACAGAAATGTCCTAGGCCCAGCTCTGCTAGAGCTCTAAGCATTCTGTTCTCTCATCTGCCTGGTCCTGGAGTAAGGAGGAGCTGGGCGGAGAATGGTTGTAATGAAGACTTTGGGGCAGTCCAGGCTGGAGAGAGATGCACACTTTGAAGCAATTAATTCCCACCAAACATCCTCTTTGTCCTGTTCTGGCTTTGCTCCCCAAGTTAAGGCTTAAATATAGTGACAGATAAGACTAGTACCGACTCATCCCCATAAAGGCCTTTTGTGCATCATCCAGTCCCTTCCAAGGGAATATACAGGGAAGTGTAGTAGCTTTTTAGGGATGACTGCACCACAGAAAATGACTTTTTCAAAGTTTCTCTTACTCTACTCCCCTGGTCACAGCTTACTGGTCCCGGGATAGAAATCTGATCTAAGGTGGGCTGCTTAGAACTAGAACCAATTAGGGTTTTAGTTCATTCTGGGCTACGCTCTTGAAGCAGACAAAGCTGGTCTGTGGAGCAAAAGAAGTAAATGCCCAAGGAGGCATTTAGAATCCATTATCTACTGGATTTCACTTCTTAACTTCAGTTTTACCTGAGGCTGGCCATACTTGTCCTTGAATTCTATGAAACACCTCTGTACCCTGAAATAAATGTTTCCTTTGAAAAAAAAAAAGAAAAACTAGCTTGTCATACTTGCCACTGAGGAGGTCTTATTAATAGCAGAAAGATTTAGAGTTCCTTAACTAGCCCCAGAAAAGAGAGCTGAGGGTTAGGATAAGGCTGGAGGCGGTGGAAGGACACACGTGCCCCTCTGATAGCATCTTACTGTTCTTCCATCAGGCGGCTAAACTTCTCCCGGGCCAGATCCATTAGCCCGTCTACTTCACTCTTGGAGCGTTTGAAGTTCTCGATGCTGAACGCATAGACCGTCACCTCCAGGATGCCCAAATTCAAACACCAACGCAGAGTCTGAGGGGGAGAAGGCAAGGAGCTAGGATACAAGGAAGAGCAGGAAGGGAAACAGGACATGCCTTAGCCCCGACTCAGTGCTGAAGTGGGAGACAGACATTTTTCCTTCCCACTCTGGGTAAAGCTAGGTTAATACCAATGCTTCTCTCAGAATAATGAACCAAATAAGCAGAAAGCCACCACTTGAGAGACTGAAAAATGCAAACTTAATGAGTATTATTATGCTGATGCTACTGTGGTTTCCTGGAAAGAACTCTTTGCTGAGAGAGTGAAGTTCTAGGTCCTAGCCCCTAACTCCATCATGCACTTGCTATGTGACTGCTGGCATTTCACTGAAGTCTCAGGGCCTAAATCCCCTTATCTGTGAAACGGCATCACAATCCATCCCTCACCAGGTGGCTAAAGGTATATAAGAACACAGGTATTACTGCCCACAACATCATTATTCCAGAAGACTGAGAGGCTGATGAGTTACAAGACAAAGCAACAACTGCACAACCGTGCAGCATTTAAGTCTCCAAAGCGTTTTCACAGACATTAATTCACTTGATTCTTCAAGCAACCCTTTGAGAAAGGCATTACTGTTTTCATGCCTACTTTACAGACAGTAAAACGGAGGCTCGGAAAATGAAGAAATATATCAAAAGTCCACAGCTCTACTGTATGAATCCATTATGTGAGGTTCTAGAACAGCAAAAACTCATCTGGAGTGACAGAAATCGGAAGAGTGGTTGCCTGCAGAGCGGAAGAGGAGGTAGCACAGGGTTTCACGGGGAGGGGGCACAAAGGAACCTTCTAGAAAGATGGAAATGTTCTGTATCTTGATAGGGGTGTGGAATAGACTCATGAGTGCAATTGTCAAAACCCCAAATTTGTGCATCTCCCTGTATGAAATTACACCTCAAAGAAAAGAGAAGTAAAACTCAAATTTAAACTCAGTCTTCTGGTATTTCTCGAATCCAGTGACACTAAAGGTGGAGAACAAACTGGAGCTGTTGAGATAGGGCCTAGAGGCTAAAGGCAAGGGACAGAAGACATTCAAACAGAACTGAAGAAATAAAGCTGAAGAACCACCTTTCCAATTTGCTATCAGACACACAAACACATTAACTGCCACCTGAAGAAAATTACCAGCACAAACCTGAAACCTGAATAGGCTTGGGCCCTGAAGACCTTACCAGGCAGCAAACTTAGTGGGTACCTCTGGGTCGGGGCCCACCACTGACCTCAGTCAGTAAAGACGCTAATAACAGCTTCAATTTTTGAGCACTTCCACATGCCTTTTCCACGTGCCACATGCTTTTCATTGCCCCATATCATTTAATCCTTATGTTATTTCCCCATATTATAGATGGAGGAACTGAGGCAAAGGGAAGCTATGTAACTTAAAGCAGGTCACAGAGCCAGAAGTGGCAGAGCAGGAGTGCCGTGAATTCTGAGTGACCACAGAGGTTAACCTCCTAAGCACTAGGGCAAAACCACCTCTAGTCACAAAAGAGAAACTGAGGTCAACAGACCCGAAGACCTCCACAATGTTGGAGAGAACTCCACAACCGCTCATTCAAGGCAAAAAGTATCAGTGTGCTGGCTTCACGCTATGTTCTTGTGCCAGGAAGCTGAGATCCGCGGGCCAGAATTTCACAAAAATCAACACAGTCCATTGTTATCGTTAAATTTAATGTTTCCCAATTTGCAATAGGCATTAAAACCATAAAATGCCAATAACCTTTGTTGGAGTCATGTCCTTGTTTGTCTGGTACTTTTCCTACTTTAAGCATTTAAAGGCCCGTGTCCTGAAAAACACCTCAATCTCAGGATGGGTGGTCACCCCTACTTTTGCTCTGGAAATGTCACTTCTGAGAATTTATTCTAAACTAGTGCCATTTATGAAAGTGAAAAGCAAAAGTGTTAGCTGCTCAGTTGTGTCCAACTGTTTGTGATCCCATGGACTGTAGCCCACCAGGCTCCTCTGTCCATGGGATTCTCCAGGCAAGAATACTGGGGACATTCCCTTCTCTAGTGGATCTTCCTGATCCAGGTATCAAACCCGAGTCTCCTGAATCGCAGGTGGATTCTTTATCATCAGAGCCACCAGGGAAGCCCAGTACCATTTATAATGTCCAATAACAGTGGGGCAGCTGAACAAACCATGTCGGATCCTCAGGATAAAATGTTCCACAGTCATTAAAACATACAGGAAGAAAGGCTATATATGAACCTAGAAAAATAATTGCCCAAATGTCAAGAAAAAACAAGGTTATCAAAGCTATAGATAAAATATAGACCAATGGAACAAGATAGAAAGTCCAGAGATAAACCCACACACCTATGGGCACCTTATCTTTGACAAAGAAGGCAAGAATATACAATGAGGAAAAGACCAGTCTCTTCAATAAGTGGTGTTGGGAGAACTGGACAACTACATGTAAAAGCATAAACTCAAAATGAATTAAAGACCTAAATGTAAGACCAGAAACTATAAAATTCCTAGAGGAAAACATAAGCAGAACACTGTATGATATAAATCACAGCAAGATCCTCTATAACCCACCTCTTAGAATAATGGAAATAAAAACAAAAATAAATAAGTGGGACCTAATTAAACTTAAAAGGTTTTGCACAGCAAAAGAAACTATAAACAAGGTGAAAAGACAACCCTCAGAATGGAAGGAAATATAACAAATGAAACTGACAAAGGATTAATTTTCAAAATATACAAGCAGCTCATACAACTCAATAGCAGAAAAACAATCAACCCAATCAAAAAGTGGGCAAAAGACATCCAGATGGCTAATAAATACATAAAAAAGATGCTCAACATCATTATTAGAGAAATGCAAGTCAAAACTACAATGAGATATCACCTCACACCTGTCAGAATGGCCATTATCAAAAAATTTATAAACAACAAGTGCTGGAAAGGGTGTGGAGAAAACGGAACCCTCTTGTACCGTTGGTACTCTTGATGAAAGAGAAAGAGGAGAGTGAAAAAGCTGGTTTAAAGCTCAACATTCAGAAAACTAAGATCATGGCATCCGGACACATCACTTCATGGCAAATAGATGGGGAAACAGCGGAAACAGTGGCTGACTTTATTTTTCTGGGCTCCAAAATCACTGCAGGTGGTGACTGCAGCCATGAAATTAAAAGACACTTACTCCTTGGAAGGAAAGTTATGACCAACCTAGACAGCATATTAAAAAGCAGAGACATTACTTTGTCAACAAAGGTCTGTCTAGTCAAGGCTATGGTTTTTCCAGCGGTCATGTGTAGATGTGAGAGTTGGACTATAAAGAAAGTTGAGCATTGAAGAATTGATACTTTTGAACTGTGGTGTTGGAGAAGACTCTTGAGAGCCCTTTGGACTGCAAGGAGATCCAACTAGTCCATCCTGAAGGAGATCAGTCCTGGGTGTTCATTGGCAGGACTGATTTTGAAGCTGAAACTCCAATACTTTCGCTATCTGATGCAAAGAGCTGACTCATTTGAAAAGGCCCTGATGCTGGGAAAGATTGAGGGCAGAAGAAGGGGATGACAGAGGATGAGATGGTTGGATGGCATCACCGACTCAATGCACATGGGTTTGGGTGAACTCGGAGTTGGTGATGGACAGGGAGGCCTGGCGTGCTTCCGATTCATGGGGTCGCAAAGAGTCGGACATGACTGAGTGAATGAACTGAACTCAACTGTACTGTTGGTTGGAATGTAAATTGATACAGCCACTATGGAAGACAATATGGAGATTCCTTAAAAAACTATGAATAAAACTATCATGGGCTTCCCTGGTAGCTCAGCTGGTAAAGAATCTGCCTGCAATGCAGGAGACCCGGTTCAATTCCTGGGTTGGGAAGATCTCCTAGAGAAGGGATAGTCTACCCACTCCAGTACTATGGGGCTTCCCTGGTGGCTCAGCTGGTAAAGAATCTGTCTGCAATGCGGGAGATCTGGGTTTGATCCCTGGGTTGGGAAGATCAGCTGGAGAAGGGAACTACCCACTCCAGTATGTCCATGAAGTCAGTATGGAGATTCCTTAAAAAACTATGAATAAAACTATCATACAACCCAGCAATACCATTACTAGGCATATACCCTGAGGAAACCATAATTGAAAAAGATACATGTACACTAGTGTTTATTGCAGCACTATTTACAACAGCTAGGACATGGAAGCAACCAAGATGTCCACAGAAAAATGAATGGATAAAGAAGCTGTGGTGTATATATACACAATGGAATATTACTCATCCATAAAAAGGAACACATTTGAGTCAATTTGAATTAGGTGGATGAACCTAGAGCATATTATATAGAGTGAAGAAAGTCAGAAAAACAAATATCATATGTTAACACAAATATATGGAACCTAGAAAAATGGTACTGATGAACCGATTTGCAGAGCAGCAATGGAGACACAGAGAACAGACTTATGGACATGGGCAGGGGGGCGGAGAAGGAGAGGGTGGGATGAATGGAGAGAGTAGCATAGAAACATATACACTACCATATGTAAAACAGATAGCCAATGAAAATTTGCTATGACTCAGGGAACCCAAACCCCCTATAGCAATCTAGAGGGGTGGGAAGGGGTGGGAGGTGGGAGGGAGGTTCAAGAGGGAGGGGACATATGTATACCTATGGCTAATTCATGTTGATATATGGCAAAAACCAACACAGTATTCCTGAAACTCCAATACTTTGGCCACTTGATGTGAAGAACTGATTCACTGGAAAAGACCCTGATGCTGGGAAAGACTGAAGGTGAGAGAAGGGGATGACAGAAGATGAGATGGTTGGATGGCATCACCAACTCAATGGACATGAGTTCAGTAAGCTCCAGGAGTTGGTGATGGACAGGTAGGCCTGCATGCTGCAGTCCATGGGGTTGCAAAGAGTTGGACACGACTGAATGACTGAACTGAACTGAAAAATAAATAATTTTTTTCAAAAGCTACAGATATAATTTTATGGATGTTAAGTCATGTTGAACATACTATAAGGACTAGGATGAGGCACAGAAAAATATAAACTGTTGATTAAAGTGGTAAGAGGAGACAATTTTGTTCTTATATTGAATATTTTGTGATGATTCACTTGACGGTTTAATTTTTTATAAATGTTGATATGAGACTTAGAGCTAGCAAACAAGCAAGGAAGAAAACAAACAGCTATAAAAGCACTCTCAAACCACAGCAAACTAGGGCTTGGTTTTTTAGCCAAAATCCAATTCTCACCAGACCATTCACCCTTGATTCTGCCACCCACACCCACCTCTGCCAGTTTGTTGAAGCCCTGTGAGTGGCCCTCCTGCCGCTCCACTTGGCACTTCTTGGCATAGCGACGGTTCCCATCCATTATAAACGCAATGTGTTTGGGCATGGGGCCTGCCTGTGAGGTAAGAAGACAAATGGACACATCACATAATACTCAGAGATAAAAGGAGACAATATGCCAAGCTGATAGGCTTGAGTTATATGATAAAAGTCCTGAGGAAGGGAATTGAGTATTCTGTACTTTTTTGCTCAATACATAAGCATTAAGCACTTCTATTTATTTTTATTTATGTGTTTATTGAGCACTTACTACATGTCAAATACTATGCTGGATTTTTTATACTTCACCTTAGTTTTTTTTTTCATCATACACACATGTGAAGTAAATAGTATTATCTGCATTTTACACATGAGAAAACTGAGGCTCAGAGAGGTCAAGTGACCTGCACAAGTTACACAGCCAAGAAGAGACAAAGTGAGAATTCACACCGAGGTCTATGTGCTTTCAGAGTACATGTCTTAACCACATGCCCTTAACCACCAGATTGGTTTCATTAGCTTTCAACTGGAAGACATAGGAGGGATGGTGATGGATGTGGTCAAATGTAGAGGGCATCCTCCTCATAAAACAGGCATCCACTTCCATCTGAGTCCTGTCACACATGAATAGAGGCCTAAAATTGTTGGATCTTCTTATTTCACAAGAGAAGACACTCAAGATTTTTATAAAAACTTCAATGTCAGGAGACACTTCAAAACAAAAGGCATTTGGGAGGCAAACAAAACTTCTTATCTGGCTTAGTGCAGCCTTACGTTGTCCATCATAGCAAAAATTCACCCCTTGAACAATTTTCCCTCACTGGAGGGTTTCTTCATAGACCGCTTCCCCTGCAACTCTCTGACATTTTCTATTTTTGTCCCCTACATAGAGGCCTCCCCCCAAAAAAAATTCCAGTAAAGTCATGAAGTTTGTTCTTCCCAACACAAGACTGCAGTGATTCCCTAAGGAGATGCTTTCCATTTCCTGCACTGTCTGAGATCACTTGGCATTTTTTGTGTGTGGGGAGGTGGGGTTCAAGGCTTACTCATAAATTCACTGCTACTTGCTGCTTGGCTGCCTGGGGCTGAAACCAAGCTGACTGGCTCCAATCTCAAACCTTTCATATGCAGAGGATATAACTTTGCTGTGATTCCTAGAGAAAAAGCTGAGGGAAGATCTGGGGGAACCAAGGAGAGTGTAGGAAACAGAGTGATTATAGTCTTCAAATAGCTAAAAGGCACCCCCAACAATAGTAATTAAAAACTGCTAGACACTGTGGTGAGTGCTTTCTATGTAGTTTCATCTAATCCTCAACTCAAAACCACCATATAAAGTCACATGGTTAGTACATGACAGAATAGGACTTTCATTCATAGTTGTCTGCCTCCAGATCCCAAACTCTTAACCATTATGTTCTACTATCACATCAAAGCAAGATTAGTTATTTTATCTAAACCCAGAGGACAGTACTAGGAATAACCGATCAAAGTTCTACAGAAACAAACTTCAGGAAGACCTAACAGCCCGTACTGCCCAGTGATACCGGGAGGCCCTAGGTTTCCTGAAAACGCGGGAGTTAGGACAGTAATTTGCCAGAAACGTAGACTTGCAATTCTAAGAATCTTTCACACCACTGCTAAATTCTATTACAAATCCATAAACGTCAGGGATTACTCAACTTTAATAACAGGTTTTGATATAAGATTACCCAACAAACCAAAAGGCCAGCTGGTGCTGTGGGCCACTGCTCACCTTTATGATATTGGCACAGAACCGCTCCCAAAACGACAGCTCTCCTTCTTTGACCCATGACATAATTCTTGCCCCGGAGAAGCAGCCCAGAACGATTAGACACCAACCAGGTAACTCTGTATAAACAAGAAAGAGAATCAGAAGTCACCACGCCGGCAAACAACTACCTTTGACTTGCAACTACACCAAAAACGGTAGAGAGCAGCCAGCATTAGAACCCAAAGGCATTAGAACCCTAAGCCTCTAGTCTTTCTCTACCCAGACTTATAAGACAACAGGACTTTGAGGGCAGAGGCCTTTTCTTGGCTCCACGGGCTTGGTGGAGCTTGCTGCTATTCCCTTCTCCCTCAGTGTCTGCACCGCCTTTTTCTGAACATCTATTGAAAACGTCAGCTTCCTGTCACATCGTAGCGCCTACATCCTGATCCTTCCCCCTTCTTCCTTTTCCATCCTCCCCTAGGCAGCTTCCGACTTTCGATGCCCCAGGTCGACAACCCTTTCAGCTACTGCACCCGTTACCTCCTAGCCTAGAGCTTTCCCAATTATTTACTCTCTCACTGTCTCTTCCACTGTCCCTTTTGCCAGTCCCACAGCTGCCTCTCGCCCAGTCAATCCCTCTCCTCCAGTCCACCCCACCCTGAATCCAGCACCTTGACAAGCTCCGCCAGCGCCTTCCAACTGCTCCAGTGGACCGACACTTCATCACGACGTGGCGCTGGAAGAACACGTCATCGTTGGGCGCTGGGGCACGCCTCTCCCGTCACCTAAGGGGTGGAGCCCTGGCCTGCGCTTGCGCGCTTGGAGGAAGAGGGGCGACGAGGCGAGCGTACTCGGCCTTTCGAACGCCTGGGGGCGGGGCGGGTTGAAGCGAATGCGAGAGCTGGGCTTTCGGGACGCGGTGAGGGCTTGAGACTCGGCTCCGGGCCAAGTGTCGGGGACTTTGCTGGGGAAGGCGGGGACCAGACCACCTGGGAGAGCCGCTAAGTCTGTAGACCATCCGGTTACAGGACAGGAATCAGGAGCTAGGGGAGCCTCATCTCAGAAATGCCGGGACTTCTCAGCCGCTAGCAGCAGATTAGGACTGCTGAGAAAAAGGGGTAAGGCTGTGTTCTGCTAACTATAAGGCTGCAGAATTGGCTTTAGAGCTGATACAAGTCTTAAAAAGCCTGTGTTTACACCGTTGTGTCTTATTTAGTGGATTTAATCGTTTGCGAAGTTCCTGGCTCTCGTTAGTCTCACAAGACTTAACCTCAGTCCATTTCGTGCTGCCTTAAGGCACACACATTTTAGGGTTTGCATTCGCAGGACCTACCCAAGGAACTCAGAAAAAGGATTAAGGTCAGAAAGAACTCTGCTTAAAATGGCTTCTAAATTATAAGGCCATCAACTAACCCTGACAGAAAAATCGGGGGTATTCTTTCTGTATCAAACCTTTAACGAAAAGGGCTGCAGAAATTCGAGTTACTAACTCACAAAAGAAATTGGGAGTTTTCTCAAAATTAAAGAAGGGGGGAAAACAAAAACTACCATTTTCAAAGAACCTTCCTGTTTCTAATTTTCGATTCCAGTGTCATCAAAGAAACGAGAGAGATACTGCAGTCATAACTCCCAATTCATTACTTTGTCTTTCACTTTATGATGAAAGGATTATTTTTGAGTGAAATGATCAAAGCCCTCTAAAGATGAAATTTCTTAAGCTTTTCCATCTTTCCTGCTTGGCATCTAGGTTGCCTATCTGATTACTTCAATTGTGCGGGAAAACCATTTACTGAAATCCAGTAGTTTGCTGCTTTTAACATCTTCCAACCCGCTTTGACTTTTGGTAAAGTCCCTGGAGTGTTTAGTTGCTCAGTTGTGTCTGACTCTGCAGCCCCATGGACTGTAGCCCGCCAGGAGCCTCAGATTTCCCAGGCAATACTGGAGTTGCCATTTCCTTCTCTAGGGGATCTTCTTGATACAGGGATTGAACCATCATCTCCTACATTGCAGAATTCTTTACCAGTGAGCCACCAGGGAAACTTCTTACCCTTGTTTTTGTTAATGGTTTCTTGCCCTTTGTGTGACAGTTGGTATGCTTCCAATCAAGTAAACCCTCTTTTTTATGCGGGGAGCTAGATGTTAAGAAATAGAAGGCTAGCGAACTTGTTAACATGTGTTTGTAACTAGTCAGTGTATCTCCTC
The DNA here is from genome assembly GCF_023699985.2 of Odocoileus virginianus. Classification (NCBI taxonomy): domain Eukaryota; kingdom Metazoa; phylum Chordata; class Mammalia; order Artiodactyla; family Cervidae; genus Odocoileus; species Odocoileus virginianus. Next base: position 37,338,561 of record NC_069703.1, on the reverse strand, counting down.
TGGCCTCACTTTCCCCAGTTTCCAGTATTTCCCTCCCTGGGTTGCTACAGGGGGTTAATTAATTAAGATTTGTAAAGGGCTTTGAGGAGCAAGGAACAAAGTATTACTAGGGTCTCATGCCCCAAGCCATGGCCCCATCCTTTCATCCCAGCCAGTGGCACAGGCAACCCCATTCTTATGCATGCCAAGCCCTTAATCCCCTCTTGAATGTGGCAGCTTCCAAGGAAAGGACAAGAGGCCTTAACTAGAAACAAAAATCCACTGTAATGAGGTGCTAAAAAGACTGAACTTTCAAGATTCACTCCTAAGAAAATGGCTGAGCCGAAAATTTAATGGTTCTTCTCATGACTTCTGAGTCCCAATCCAAGAAGGTGGAAATAACGGTAGGAGGAAGGCGCCTTAAATATCAACCAAGATGACAGTTTCAGTACCAATAAGTTTTTATTTATTGTATATTCCCAAGGAAAAGAAAGGGAAGGGAAAAGGGTCAGCGTGTGTGTTACAAAATGATAGCAAATGGGAAAGGAAGTACCTGGCACAGCAAAATCAGCCATCAAATAAACACTGCCCAGATGGGGTTGCCAAAGCCCAAGGGGCTCTGTCTCCTGCCGTTCAGGAATGAGGAAAAGAACAGATGGGTACATGCTTTTCTACCCTCCCTCCCTCCCCATAAATTCAAGATTTCATACAAAGCTTTGGTTTCTAGCAGTAAACATGGAGTTACATTCGTCCGTCTGCTATTAAACAATCTTGGCTACTTTGACATAAGTTTCGTGCACCTACATAAAAGTTCCTGAGTGACTTGGATATACATTCATCCTTCCTTTCGTGGTCTCCCAGCCCCACCTTCTACATGGAAGGCCCCCTTCGTTGCTCCTCTCTACCCTTGGATTAGAAATTAAAGTTGGTCTTGATCCATCCAAATACAGCAGTCCGTGTAGCATGAATCACATCAAGGAATGGACGTGACTCGAGATTGGGAACAAGGGATGGAGAGATCTTAGCTTCTTCAGGATTTTTGCACAAATCACTTAATCACAGATACCCCACAAATTAAATGTATAGGTATATGGTCTATTTTGGGGGGCACAAACGTGGAAGAGAAGGAGGTAGGAATCTAGTTTTTAGGACAGATCTTGTTTGAAATAGTAAATAGAGGAAGGGGAACACAAAAGAAAGTGTAGTTCAAGACCCCCCCCCCCAACTTCAAGAAGAGGGGCCCCCAAGCTTATGTTTCAGATCTTTTTGCCTGGTGCAGAACATTTTGTCAAAGATGCTTTGGCTATTTTTCTCAATATAAAAAGAAGTTTGAAAACAATAAAACTCGAAAAGAACATGGAGAAGACCAACACATATTTACACAAACTAGGCCACCTAGCAATCACCAAATCAGCTACTTGTGAAGTCCTACAAAGCCCAGACAAATATAACTAGAGGGGGGCAGCAGTTGGGAGAGACAAGGATCAGACACACATCACCCAATGCGTTCTATTGCATTTGCCCCGTGACAACACAGTGAGGTAGGTCTGCAGTGATCTCACAGTTTGTAAATGCACACCCCGCCCCCCCCCCCCGACCCGCCACCGCCCTTTCTCCTTTAGCTGCCATGACACTAATCACTGCTGCAGCAGGGCAGGACCCTGGCTCTGGGAACCACAAAGAAGCCGTTGCTGATGGTCTTTCTGGAAGCCAAGGAGGAAAAGCCCAGAATCGTTAAAGATCTTGTACTTGCTTCACATATCCATCCTTGGGCAGCTCAAGATGGGTACAGAGGCATTGTTCTTAAAAACCTCTCCTTACCAACTTCCATTTTTTTATAAAACACACACCCCCTGTTGTGCATGGTCAGCCTAGCCCAGTCAGGTGAAGGATGGATCTGGTATATAAAACGAGTCCTGGGATTATAGATCTGGAACAGGAATCCTTTATCACACATACAGATGACCTTTACCTAAATCTTGGCTTCCCCTCTCTGCACTTCTTACCTGGCCCAGCCTCTCCTAACCTCTCTGCACCACGTTTTCCTGTTCAGACCAATTTCCAATCTTTCAGTAGGAAGGAGACCAAGTCATGGGGCAACCCAGTTAAAACCTAGTCTCTCATGAAACGCTGAAGATGGAGGGGTTTCAAGAGGACACTATGGCAGAAGAGCCAGCTCTAATTGGCAAAAATGAGGTAGTTCAATAGGCTATACACTCCAAATAGTTGTTTTCTCTGATGATACAGCAACAAAAAGCATTCCTGCCGTGCAGACCTGGAGCTGCTGCTGACTTATCCCTGAGATTGCTCACGTACCTGAGAACACAGTGCAGGAATGAGGGCCTTAGATTAAAATACACAAAAATACAAAACCAGAATATTTATATTACGAAAAAAAAAAAGTTAAAATGCACAAGATACGTCATTCGCACACAGCTAGTGCAGTTGGCATCCTGGAGAAAGTGGGACCCAAGGTACAGTCACCCAAGGCAGCAAATAAATAAAATTGAGTTGGCCCAGAATGGGGTGAGAGTGAGCTTAGAAGCAGCAAATCTGCAGCTCTTCCCTTGATCATAATCCATTACTGTCATCATAATCCATTACTTGGGACAGTTCTTAGCATTCTGTCCCAAGAGGGGGTTATGAGGAGAGAAGACAAAAACCCTGCTACCCCCCCCCCCCCCTGAGATGTTTCCTCCCATGGAATGTGGTGGCTTGTTGGTTGGGTCCATCAATCTGTTCTTAATCTTTACATTCTGATATGGGAAATACTATTCCATATTCTTCTTTAAAACAACTTCCCTACCCAGGCCACTTTCAAAAGCTGGAGATTCTGGGGGTGGAGACTCATATAAAGCATGCAGGGAGGGTTAACCCCCAAAGCCCTCATATGCATTTGGAAAGAGCTAATTGGAGTTTCTTTGCCTCACCCCTTCTTCCCACCAAGAGGGAAGAGGGGATGATGCTGTGGACTCCAGCCTTAGATATATGGCAGTGCCAGCTGCCCCCTACCCACCCTGTCCCCACTTTCTCCACTCTGCCGATTGATGCCTGCTCCTCAAAGCTTTCTGATCACAAAAGGATAGCCCCCACCCACTGTGGCTCAATTCTGAGCCTCTGGGAGCATGGCAGAGCTATGGATCTCTTCTTCCTCCTCCCGAAAGTAGGCTGGCTTTCCCTGGGAGCTGGGAGCTTGCTGGGCTTTCAGTGGGCACGAGGCTACCATATGGTTGATGCTCTGGCAGAAATGGCACTTCTTGGGCTGGGGTGGCAGTTTGCATTCCTTGGCATGATGGTCTAGACCTCCACAGTTGTAGCACCTAGCATCAAGCAAGATAGTAAAGTTGAGAGGAAGGCGTGAGAAGAGACCACAATGTTTCCTGAGTGAGGACCCCTGGGCTCTGGTTTTAGTTGTTACTTTGGACCCACTTCCCTTGCTGGAGACCAATTTCAGCACTTAGAAAAGGGGTATATGACTAGATATCTCTGAGTCATTTCCAGGCCTGTAATATCTAGATGGCAGCTTGAGATTCATGACAAATTGAAAATACCAAGAACGGAAATCCTGGACCCCAACTGAGAACTACCATACCCTTAAAAACAGTACCTCTCATTCATTAAAATAGAGAAGAAATTAAAGGGCCAGAATCTGTTTACACACAGAAAAGGAAAGAAACCAGTCATTTGGAGATGAGGTGAAGAAGCAACAGCTACAGATGTACTGTCTTGGCCTCACCACATACACTTTCACATCCATGGTCTCCTTTAGTTCTAAAATAGCATGTGAGGTTAGTATCACAATCCCCATTTAGCAATCAAAGCTAGAGCTCCCAGAAACTAATTACTTATCAAGTAGAAAAGTAGGTCATGAAGTACCTTCCATACATACCACCCTCTCTTTGCCTCCCACATCCAGATGTTGCCAGGGGCCACAGGCTTCACTTTATCTTTGGCATCTGGTCCAACCAAGAAAGGGAAAGCAAGAATGGAAGAGTGCTCATCATCCCTACCAACCCACAGAAGCTGCCTTCCAGTCCATACCTGTCTCCCTTTGATCTGCGTTTCTGCATATTCTTCCCTTTGGGCCGCCTTTCACTCCCAATACAGAACACCCCACCAGGGCCGGTGACTCGGATAGATTCCAGGCCCTTGGCAGACTTCTTAAAGGTGAACTCCACGGCCTCACCCTCCTTCAGACTCCGGAAGCCCTCCATGTGCAGCTTACTCTGGGGGAGAGAAGCATGGTAGATTTTAATGTTAGTCTTCATCATTACACCCAAAACCTGCATACACATGTTCCTCTAAGGATGGAAGAGTAAGGGTGTAACATTTCCATTTTATTGGTAGAGACACTGTGATTGGAGGAGTCACCATTAAAAATAAAAAATCTACGTTACATCAGGAACAATCACTGTGTAAACAGATGCCATAGCATTTTTGGCAGCTATTTTCATTGAAAGTTCTCAGTAAAATAGAACAGCAGAAAAAAATTGTTAATCATAGCATTTATAAGGAATCAACCAATGTAAAATTGTAAAATATAACATAACAGGCCTATACACTTAAAAGATGTCAGTCATGAAAGAAAAACCCCTACGAAGTAAAGAAACAGTGCCACACATACTTCTGACTGGCTCTTAGAACAGGAGAAAATATTAGGAGAACTGACAAAATTTGTGCATGGAATGTAGGCAAACATGTTAAGTTCCCTAATTTTGATCATTGTACCGAAGTTACCTAAGACAATAGCCATATTCTAGAAAAAAATGCTGAAATATTGTAAAGATTAAGATGCTTGAAATCTGTATAAGGGATAAAATAAACAATAAAGCAAATAGTACAAAATGTTAACAATTGATGTATCTGGGTAAAGGTTATATGGGAGTTCTTCATACTATTCTTGCAACCTTTTCCCAAATTTGAAATTATATCAAAACAATGTTACTGAAAGTTGAAGGGAAAAGACAGTATGATCCAAGCAGACAGATCAGTGGATTAGAAGAGAAAATCTACTGGAAGATCCAAAAATAAGTGCAGAAATCAGCAGGTAAGGAAAATATTTCCATAAATAGTACTATTGAGAAACCAGTTATTCACTAGGAAAAGCCAGAAATTTATACTTTACATCATATGTATGCAAAATATTTTGGAAGAATTAACAATCTAAATGTTAAGAGGAAAAAACTGGAACAGTTTTTTTTTTTAATTACGACAGATAACTAAACTGATAAAACTATAAAAATTACTGTAAATCAATATGTAAAAAGACTCACAGAACAGAATAATTTGCAGAAGGACCTAGCATGACACATATATTCAATATCTCACTGGCTCAAAAAAACCCCCAAAAACAGAAAACAAAAATACCATAAAGCCATTCAAAAGAATGTAAAGTCTTTGCTTTGTTCACTGCTGCATTTTGACACCTAAATAATGCCTAGAACATTTTGGATGAATTAATGAACAAGTAGGCTTTAATTGTATAATTTGGGAAGATAATCCCAAGTTATTTAAAGAAAGAAAAAGACTTCAAATACTGTGTAGAATGATCTCACTAAAACACTGCTTGTTTGAACCAAAATTTAAAAGAAAAAAAGGAGTTAGTTGAGTGGCAACACCAGGGTCAGAAGAACCTAGAGTTCTGGATTGGATAGCCCATTTCACCTTGCCATTTTCTGCATCAATAACACATTAGTGGAATGATAGCCTCTCCTAGACCCTGCACAGAACAGACTTCATTATAGATACCTTCCAAAATATCCAAAGAACATGTCAAATATGTCAACAAGGTGTAGTCCTTGTTGAAAATGCGGTTCAGAAGCAAAAGGGATCACCATGTACCTAGTCCTGGTTTGAAGCCTTTTATGCTGTTGCTGGTGGGGGTGGGGCGAGGTGGCTATTTCAAATTGGGACTTAGATGAAACATGCTCTTTTGCCAGATGGGATCCCCAATTCCTTAGTCACTTACATTTTTCTTTTAATTTAGATGATACTGCTTAAGACAAAACTTCTTCCACTGAGGTAATTAAAAGCATAGGCTCAGGTGTCAGATACATCCTGGTTCCTGAAATGCTGATTCCACCAATTTCTGGCATTGTGTTTGATCTTGGTGGGTTACCCACCTCTGGGCCTCAGATCTTTCAGACAACGGGATAACAGTAGCTATTTACCCAAAGTTTTAATGAAGATTAGGCAGGCAGGACATATGTTCAATAAATATCAATGAATGAAATATTCCAAAGGTTTGGGATCCTCTCCCTTCTTATTCGCATAGAACAGACAGGGTTGTGATGACTCCCTCCCTCCCCCCAATCTGAATGTGGAGCATTAAAGCAGAACATTAAAACATTTCAGAAAGGTGAAAATTCTTTCCTCCTCCCAGTTGCATAACCACCGCCCTGAATTTGATGTTAAATCTGACGTGTCTCTTATTGAGCTGGGACAAGCCAGTGAGTCAGGAGATGCTGGAGGATCCAGACCAAGAGCATTCTTGACCCAGGTAAACTCAGCTTCTCCCATTTGCCTAGTGGGCTCTTAGGGTGGAACACTCCCAGTTTTCTGTGATTCAGCAGATAGATAAGTGATTAAGAGCAAAGGTTTAGAGTCCTGCAGCCTATCCCGGCTTTCTGTGTTAGCCTGCAAAATGGAGTAAGTACTAATTTTATGGTGGTGCTGTGAGGTTTTAAGCATGAAAAGTAGTTAACACATTGACTGCCACATATAAATCTCAACTTTTCAGACTGGATGAGGGTGGGGTAACAGTGAGAAAGAAGTGTCAAAGGACCCAGCATCTTAACCCTAGTTTTTATTGATAACTAGCAGCGGAAACTCAGAAAAATATCCCCTTTCTGTGCTCCAGTTTATTGAGCACCACAGTCTTCTGCATCTACACCTTCTAGGCTTAATGTGAGAAACAGAGGATAATATAAATGGGGACATTTGAAATTGACTAGTCCTCTTAGTTCACCTCTGTCACTGGAGGATTTGAGGTCAGCTTAAGACCATCGTTTCCTTTGAAAAGATAAAGGGGGAAAAAAAAAATCCCTGTGGGCACCTCACCATAATCAGCCAAGATTTAGACTGGTGGTCTCCAGGGGTAGCTCCTAGGCTCCCTCCACCCCACCTCTTTCTAAAACACATAGTTTGAATTCCTCTCTTATCAGATAGGTAATCAGCGTGCAGCCCCACTGAGCCTGCCTCACAGGGTCTGCATCAGAAAGGAGCCTGAAATTCTTGCTACCACCCCCACCCCACCAACCACACACAAAGCAGGGCCTGGGCCCCGCCCCTCTCCATCCCCTCCAAAAAAGAAAAGACCTGGGGAGGGGGAGGGGCGAGGCCTGAGCTCCCCCAATAGAGCCCTGCTCCGGGAAACAAAGAGTTGACACTGGTTGGTTCTGGTGGTCAGATTCCTGGAGTTCCAGAGGATGCAGATTCCCCCTTGACTCCCCCCCCCACCACACATTTACCACATTCACCAGTTCTTTCCTTCCTCTCCATGTAGGGGGTTATGGTCACGGTGAGAGGATTGGACACAGAGACACCTTTCTTCCCTAGTCAAGCTTGCTGGCCAGCCAAAGCCACCACCAGCAGCCATCTTTCCTTCTGACTTGCCCTCCCACCCTTCCAGGGCCTCCAGTCAAACCTTTTTTTTTTTTTTTAAACTGAGGGGCCCAATTAGGGTTCTTTATTCAGATAAATTATATTATAGGTGGGAGGGCTGCCACCATCCCATCTTCCTTTCCCCTGCCTGTTCAACTAAACCCTCAGTTCTAGGTGCTTAGCAGTGCACAAACATTTGCAGACAAAAAAAAACCTAAGTTCTCTACTATCCAAAATGCCTAATATGTACTGATGCTTACTATAGGCTAAGCAGTTTTAAGCATGTCACATGATGTAACACATGTGACCTTCACACCAAGCTTTTTATCATGCCCCCTGCTGAATTCATGGAGGCAGAGGGGTTAAGCACCCTGCCCAAACTTATAGTGTGACAGCCCTGAGCTGACTTTGTATCCTGTGCTCTGCAATATAATGTAAGGTGCACTGACATTTTAAAACTTTCTAAGAGTCACACTGAAAAAGTAAAAAGCAATTTAATTTTAATGAGTTAGTCCTAAGGTGTCCTCACAGTTCAACCCAAGCCTCACTTCTAAAGGTAGGGTTTGGTAGGAGGTAAGAAATCAGTGGGTTCTATCAGAAGCAGTTTGTCACAGAAAATGGGGAAAGAGATCCACCCAGAACCAAGGGCTGCCAGCATACACCCCCTTACACATCCCTTTGGCTCTGACACAGCCAGGACCACCAGTTCCTGCCTGGAGTTCTCCACCAGATGGTGCTGCTGTCAGCCTGTCTGCGCCCAGGTAGCCGAGGGAGTCTGGAGCAGAAGAGAGGAAGGAGCCAGTGTTCTCAACTCTGCACCCAAGAGTTCACCTAGATTGATCTTCCCAGCTCCTTAGGACAGGCATCTTCTCTGTGGTCCTCAGGAAGATGGAGTCACAAGGGGACTGAACTCCACCCAGGGTAGGTCCGATAAAGATGGGGCTGTTCCCTCCCCACCACCCCCACTCAAGAAGTGAGGAAAAGTTCCTGGAGTTTTTAACCAGAAGCCCAGTTGTTGTTCTGCTCTATTGACAAAAGCCATCTTACTCTCTTTGCCAATCTGAATTAAAGAACTCCAAGTTGAGTCTGTACTAATTGCATACTATTCTGGAAAGTTTTCCCCACCTTTTCCTTCACCTCCTTCGACCTTCCAGATTTAACACTGATAGTAATTGCTATTCTTGCCTGCAGGAAGAAGGGAGAGGTGATGTGCCTCAGGCTGTTGCTTAAAAGAAAAAAAAGAAACCCACCAAGGAATTCCCAAAGGCTGAGTTTGATACTTTTGATAGTTGGATTAGGAATGTTCCAGCAACAACCTTGCCCTGTAGAAAAATCACTGAAAACCACGTACAAGGCAAGCAGTGCCACTAACCACAAGCTTTGCTTTGGATGGTGGCACAGCATTTACTTGGAACACTGCCTAGAAAGTATGTCTCTTCACAAACAGGACTCAAGATCTCGTAATGCTCAAAGTAACTCACATGCTTTTCTGCTAACTTCCTGAAAAAATCCACTCATTTAAAAAATTCTTTCTGGAGGAGTGGGAGGAAAACAAAACACTTTCCTTTCCCGATGGTCCAAGTGCTTAAGACTCCTCACTTCTACTGTAAGGAATTTGGATTCGATCCCTGGTCAGGGAACTAAGTCATGCTTCCTGGCCTAATTAATTAATTGAAAATAAAATAATAACCTTTTTAAAATTCCCTATTAAGATGGAAAAGAAATAACTAATGAATAACTAACTTCAACCCATGGCTTCCATATCCTCTTCTGGAGCTGTGGTCAGCTGGAGTGGATCAGCTGTGATCCACTACCACTCCACAAATTTTCATGGTGTTTCTACTGAGTACCAAGCCCTCTTCAGGCCCTGGTCCAGATAGACAGCAACTATCAGTTCACATTCCCTCCCTATCTCCAAGCTTTTGGTCTGGAGGAAGACCTGCTGACAAGGACCCCCAACTGTGAGCGTACTCTTGATTTCTCAGGGGCCCCTTCATTCCTCATACTCATATCTTCAGCCCACCAAGTGCATACTAGAAAATTAACCAGACTACTAGTCCCTCTCTTCAAAGAGTTCAGGTTAGAGGAAGAGTTAAGACATCAGTACCTGAACATAAGGAGGGTAATCAGAGGCACTAGTAAGGTTATAAACCGGGTAGGAAAGATCCCTTACATTCTCCCTGCCCCCAAACCTGTCTTAATCTAGACCGGACTGAAGTTGCTCTCACCACCCCCACTCATCCTTTTCAGAGAAAGCAGGCCACGTGGCATCAGAAGTTTCTTGGTACTGGAAATTTCTTCTCTTAACCCAAGCTTGGTGCCTCAGTCAAATTTGGGCTCTTTTGCCTCCAAGCATTCTAGCCAGCATTTTAGCCAGAAAGCTGTTTTAAACAGATTTGAGTTCCAAAGAGCTGTGGGAGAAAAAAGGGGACCTTTTCCTGATTTTCAAATTTTGCACATCTGGGGGGGTTGGGAGTTGAGCCACAGGAAACAGGAGGTTTCTGTTAAAATGCCCAAAACCTTTTAAATGGCCATGGAGAGTTGAGAATTCTTAGTCCTCAGGCAACCCCTAGTTAGCTCTTTCTTACTCCACCTTTTGATGTATTAACTGTTTCTCAACTGGGGGTGAGTTTGTCTCCCAGCGGGGGCATTTGGCAATGTCTGGAGATTGTTTTGGTTGTCACAACTGAGGGATGCCCAGAATGAGAAGTTATCTTGCTTGAAATATGTCAGTGGTGCAGAGATTGAGAAACCGGGATTTAAGGGCTAGCTAGCTGCCATCATGATCATTCTTAAATTCCTCCAAATTCAGGGACAGCAAGTGAGTTCTAGCCTAAAACCTGTGTTTGAGTACCAGGGTTGATACAGAAGTCTTTTCACTTTATGGGTTTTATTTACTCATCTTTTTTTAAGGCTAACGGTAGGCTTTCTTTCCTACATATCCACCCCTATTGGGCACTGAGGGTTGGACAGGGAGCACAGGAACAGTGACCAGTGTGTTGGGAACCAAAAAGGCCCAACCTTAGAAATGTCTAATTGTGTCCATCCCCACCCCCACCCCCCGCCACCGTTTCCTTAGGAAAGGGGCTCCCTGATCCCCTCCCCTAGCAGATGTTATCTTAGGACAGTTACCCTGCCCACCACCCACACCTACAGTTCCAAGGTACCCACCACAAGCAGCTAAAGGGGAAGTTTAACTGTTAAAGGGAAATGTCTTTCTTTCCATTTTGGGAACACTCTCCTGCCCTGGGAAAATTTCTAAGGATTGATCTGCATCCACCTAATTCCTCTCCATTAGATCCCCAGGGAGATATTTCAGATTTCTCAAGTGCAGGACTGGAATCACTATTTTAAGTGTACAGTAGGGTTTGAGGATCAACCTAAGCCCCAGCAGTGTGAAGACAGAGCTTCCAGGTATAAAGCTCAGGGAATTTCCACCAGTGTCCTCTGTGACTGTTAGTAGGGGGTATAAGGGAGACAAAGTCTTCATTCCTTATCCCACCTCAACTCCTCCTGATAACTTATTTGACTGTGGAACGTCCCTGGACATTCCAACACCCCAAGTCCAGGTTCTCTCCCAGCAAACCCATCTGAAACAGCACGGTGTAGGCTCCACTCCCCAAATCTGAAGGCTAGTCCCCATTTTCTTTTATTCCATCCCGTATTTCCAACTGCTGAGGCACAGATCCATTTTCTCAGGAAAACCTTCCTTGGGAGTTGGATATCACCAAAGAACCTCAGAGGGACTACCTTCCCCTCAGTCTTTCCCTATGTGGCAACCTTTCGAAGGGAGGCAAGAAAATGTTGGGTCTGACTCTTTCATTCCAAGCTTTCCAAAGTTGGTGGAGGTGTCCAGTTGTCTCCAGGCTGGGAGAGATTTTAATCTCTTTGTGATCAGATAAATGGGGAGCTGGCCACCCCGCTGAGGAGGGCCTTTCAAAGCTGGTTCCTGTAATAAAGTGATTTAATAGATCTAAAGAGGCCAATTCCCTTCTTTCTCCCACAATTACTTCCTGTGGGTTATCATTCACATATGTAAATGAGACAGGGAGGGGGGCTAGCCACCAGCCAGAATTAGTAGTTCGAAGGGAAGAGGGTAAAGCTGGGGGTGGAGGAAGCAGGGGAAGCCAGGGGGCAGCCAAGCATTCTGCAGCCGACCCTTCTGGCAGATATTCTAGGAGCCCAGTGACCCCAGCGTTAATTAGTGGATCCCCATCTCCCTGCGTCCTCTCTCTCCCTTGCTTCCCCCATTCAGCATCCTCACTGAGGGCCATGTGGGGACTTCCCCGCTGTTTCCCTCCAACCAGTCTACCCAGCATCTCCCCTCTCCACCCCTCCCCCTCCAGAATACCATCCCTCAGGCTCCAACCCTTAATCCCCACATCCTCCTTTCCCCTCCCCCACTGCTCCTAAAGCCAACCTCCCCGAAGTAACCCCTCCATGCCCGGCCTGGGTGTCAACCTCTGGGGTCTGGGATTAGCAATTTCTTCTCAGGTTCAGCCCCAAACCTCCAAAGGTGGAGGGGAACACAAGCAACAATTTCCTAAACATGGTGGTTACGTGAGGCTTCGGAGATACTCAGGAAGGGGTGGCCAGGGAGGAAGGTAGACGAAGTCTCTGGTTCCTTGTTTGAGGCCGGGAATGTTAGGACGGCAATCAGTGGCTGTCTGGGGCCATAAATGCCAAGCTGAGGAGAACAGGTCTTGAGGCTAGCCTCTCTCCACCCCCTGCCCTGCGACACTGAATTTCACCCCCCACCCCCCGCCCCTGTGGTGCCTCGCTTTAGCTGAGAACTTGGGGTTGCGACCTAACTCCCTCCCAGGCTGGCCCAGGAGTCGAAGGCCTGGCTTTTCACATTTTCTTTCCTAATAGGAAATAGTAAGAGCCCCCCTAGTGATCCATGTGCCTCAGACTGCTCTCGAGGAACTTCCATGCCCCCCAAATAGATCCTTCAAGGATCTGCCAAACCCATCCAGAACCCCAGGGCTTGAGTTTTGGGTGACCACCTGGGTGAGGGGACCCGGCAGACTTCTCAGCTTTCCGCCGTTGGGTCCTGAAGCCGTTTCCCTGCCTTCCTGAAGGCCGGGAGCTCGATTCACAGGACACCGAAACGCGCGGGCGCTCAGGGTTCTGCTCTGACCGGGCATGTGCTTCCCTGGCCGGCCTGCTCGCCCTCCCCCCACTGGCAAGCACAATACAACCTTAGTTCTGCCACATGCATCACCTCCCTGCCCCCTGCCCCTGCCCAGGGTAAAGAGGTAACAGACACGTGGTAAACCAGAGGGGTTCCCGGAAGGGGGTGGGGGTGTTAATCATCAGCTCTTCCCCCACTCTCGTCCCGTTGAGTTAACAGGGACTCAGACTGGGGTGCCACTGCAAAGACGGGAACGCACAATAAGGGCCCTGGGTCTCCCCTCAATCCAACAGCCGAGTCCGTCCGCCCACCCTCGGATACGCGCGCCAACATCCCGTTCCTGCGGCAAAGTTACCAGAATCGCTCTCACCTGGTGCACAAAGACATCCACCGGGGGGTCGAGCGCGACCCCTGCGCGGGCGGTCATGGACAGGAAGCCGAACCCCATGCGCACGTTGAACCACTTACAGATGCCGGCACCGTGCAGCAGCTGCGGCTCCTCCGCCGCGCGGGCCGCGTCCTCCGGCGCCTCCTCCGGCGCCTTGGCGCAGCCACCTGGAGATTGGGAAGGCGCTTAGCTGGGGGGCCACGGAATTGGAGGACCCCCATCAGAGAGCCGGCAAGGAGACCCGAGGGTCCCAGCCCGCGGGTGGACACCCAGGAGGCTGCAGCTACCGAGCAGCCGGCGAGAAAATACCTGTCCCGGCCGCCTCCCGCGCTCCCCCAGCTTAAACTGAGGCCAGCGGTGCCCCGAAAGTTTTGCTTTTCTTCCCATAACTCGTTGCCCGGGGACATGCGGCCAGACAGGCCCCTCCTCTTCTCTCCCCCCGCCCCCGGACCTTCAGCTTGCTCGCCACTGGGACACCAGGGTTCCTGGCTCCAGAGATGGCCCCCAGAAGTAGGAGGCCGCACAGACTTGGGGTCCTTGGGCTAGCCTGGGGGACACTTCCCCACCTATCTTTCATGTGGCTTCGGGGCGCCCCTGCCGCCTAAGGTGTCCCTAGTAAGTCCCGAGGTCGAACCTGCGAACTGCTGGTTTGACACAGAGCCCATGGTAGTCGGCTGAGCCCGCGGCCCCGGGCCCCTGCTTGGGCGGCTGCTGGCCCCAGAGAAGTCCGGAGGCAAAGGGGTGGCTCGGGGAAGAGGCAGCTACATCTTCCCCAGCACAATAGCGGTGGGAGGGCCCACGGCTTTTCAAAGGCTCCCAAATTCTAAAAGACAATGACCCAACCCCCCGCGGGCAGCCCCCCTCCCCTCCCTTCCCCTCCCCTCCCTGGCCTTTCCCCTCCCTTTCCCTCCAGCTCCAGCTCCGGCCCTCCCCCACCACGGAGGTCTCTGACACCTCTGGGGTGTCCCTTCTCAGAACCTAGAGGTTTGACGCCTCCTCCCCATACGCACATCTGGAGATTGGGGCCGTCAACCCTACAAGTCTTGAGTACCCGTGAATTTGGGATCCTGCACTTTAAGAAGTCGGCGGGGGTCCCCAAAGCAACATACAGGTGGGGGGCATGTGGGGGGGGGGGCAGTTTTAAAGCCACGTGACTGCTCACACACACACACACACACACACACACACACACACACTTATACACCAACCCCACCCCCCTTTGCAGATAATTATACATTCCAGAGAGTTGGGGGGGGGGAGGTGTGAGCCTGGCAGCGCTGGCCAATCAGAGACACAAACCACCTGTCAAGAGAGAAATGGATGAGCCCTCCCCCTCCCCCCGCCCTGGAGCGCCCCTCCCCCTCCCTTCCCCTTCAGGCCTCCGAGCTGACCTGGCAGCTCGGCGCTGACCCGCTCTCACCCCCCACCCCCGTGTGCTTAGATAGACCTGGAGTTGAGGACACTGGGAAGCCTGGGATGGGGAAGCAGGGGGGAGGTGGGAGACCCAGCGGGGCCGATCTCCACTCCTGACCTAGGCGCGGCCTCTCAAAGTCTGTCTCTGACTAACTGAATGTCTCTGAGTTTCCCACCGAGTTTCTCTCGATCTCTCAAAGCGCTCCCAATTAATTCCGTGTAAAGAATTCTTCCTCGTTTCCTTCGGAATCTAACACTGACCCACGTGGAGTTTGCTGAGAACAGAAGAAGGAACCCAAAGAGGCTTGAAGTGTGTTCCTCTCTCCACCAGCTGACCTCATCCTGCCCCCATAGCCATCCCATCTTCATCCGTGGTTGGGACCCCGACACTTTTAGTTTCCCTGGCGCTCCACGCTTCAGAGTCCTGTCCTAAAGTGCGCTCCCTTCCCCACAGTGAGGTTGGTGGGGGCATTGGAGTAGGGGCTCTCCTCATTTGAGGAGTTAGCCTCCCCTGGTAGGAGATAAAGAGGCTTGGCCAGGGGGGTGGCTAGTGCCCTGGTCGGAGATGGACAATGGCCCGGGGCTCAGTGCACGGCCCTGGCCCTGCCCCTTCACTTCCGGTGCTCAGTTCGAACTGGACAATGCCAGCTCCGGCCAGTTCCCCTCCCCCACTGCTACAACCCACTTAAAGGGACAGAGCCTGCTTTCGGGGGCATCCGCTCACTGGCAATTCAGTCGTCTCCACCAAGTGTGCAGAAACCTCTCGTGCTCCTGCGCCCGCCCGGGTGTGTGTGTGTGTGTGTGTGTGTGTGTGTACGCGCGGGCGCGTGTGAAATTGAGAAATAGAGAACAGGGATGAGTGGGGGTAGGAAAGGGGAAGATGAGGAGGAGAGCAAGGGGCTGTTGAGAGATTATTTCTCTCTCCTATCAAGAGTGATCTCCGAGGCACTAAAACTTCAGTGTAAGAAATGGGGGATAGGAAGTTGGGATAAAGTGAACAACTGTGGCCCTCAGCCTAAAAAATACAAATTATTAACAAATATCACTAACAATGCTACAGTCCCAACTGAAGACTCTTAATTTAGATCTTCCCAGAGTCGTGCGAGTACATCAGCCGAAACTATTTTTTATTTATATAATCCTCCCCACCTAAGCATTATCTCCTCCCCTTACTAGAGCCCTTAAATGTACCCACTCTCTGTATCTCTCTTCCTAAGATTCAGGAGCAGGTGACTAAGGTCTGGCTGAAGAAAAGAGGGGATAAGAGAATTTAGTACTCTGTTTTCCGTTGGTCTGCTATTAAGTCAGACGTTCCAGGAAGGCGCTACTAGCTTCACTGTCCAGGGTCCTGAGGGCGGCGGGAGCTCTGTCCACGGTGCTGAATAAAGACCCGCTCTCCTGGTTCCCACTCACAGTTTTGAGAATGCCTTCTTGAAATCTCACCCGCGCTCTTCCCAGAAAACCTGGTTCTTCTCAAACAGCCCCCACCCGCTCAGAGAGCCCGACACATTGGAGACAAATGAACAGACTTTCTTGCACTCTAAAGAGAGGGCATTTCCAGCCATACATGATTCTGTGAGAGTAGTGTAAGTATCTCAAACTCCTCTTCAGAAAAATGGTGCATGTAGCCACAGAGAGTGAAGAAAGAGGAGATAATATTTTTTAATTCACATAAAATAAGACTAGAGAGACTAATCTTTCTTTTTCATTATTATTTCTCTAATTAGTAGCACTTTTCATAGGAACACAGATGTTGGAATCAGATAATCTATGTTCGAACATCTAATTATAGCTCTGAAAACTGTATGCTTTCTATGCTTCAGTTTCCTCCTCTGCCTAATGGA
The DNA here is from genome assembly GCF_023699985.2 of Odocoileus virginianus. Taxonomy (NCBI): domain Eukaryota; kingdom Metazoa; phylum Chordata; class Mammalia; order Artiodactyla; family Cervidae; genus Odocoileus; species Odocoileus virginianus. Next base: position 37,322,201 of record NC_069703.1, on the reverse strand, counting down.
GATAATGAAGATTTAACTCTCAGAGTTATCATGAGGATAAAGGTAGATTATGTAAGTAAAGCTTTTAAAAGTGTCTGACATATAGTTAGCCCTTAACAATGTAAATTATTACTATTATTATCATAACTATTATGCACATTTGTCTCTTTGTCCTAGAACCTGCTGGGTCATTTGATCCCTGAGAATTGGGGCCATTTGAGTGTTATTTCTTTCTGCTCCTTCTCTCACACACTTACCAGTACTTAGTACAGTGGCTGACCCACAGAAGACATCCAGTTTCCTGAGGGACTAACCTGGTGGTCCAGTGGTTAAGACTCAGCCTTCTAATGCAGGGGTTGTGGGTTCAATCCCTGGTCAGGGAACTGAGATCTCAATGCTGCACGGTGTGGCCAAAAATTAAAAATAAACAAGTCTTTAAAAAGAAGAGTTTCCTAAATAAGTTTTTAAATTTATTTTTATTGAAGTATGGTTGAATCACAACACGTGTTAATTATTGTTGCACAGCAAATGACTTATACATATATGTTATACATATATGTGCATTCTTTTTCATATTCTTTTCATTATGGTTTGTCACAGGATATTGAATATAGTTCCCTGTTCTAAACAGTGGGACTTTGTTGTTTATCCATTCTATATATACCAATCTGAATATTTTTTTAATTTATTTATTTTTAAATTGAAGGATAACTGGTTTACAGAAATTTTTTGTTTTCTGCCAAATATCAACATGAATCAGCCACAGTCCCCTCCCTCTTGATGAATAGGCTTTGACTGAAATGATGAATGTTATTATACTAGTCATAATACTTATTCTTCTAGGCTGCCTCTCTCAAGTCTAAGAATTCAAACCCAGGAAGAATCAGGATCTCATGAAGTTGCATATGTGGAGGTAGAGGATGCTTTAGGAAGGGACACATGGCTCCCAACATAATTGACTCCTCATCCCCCTTGGGTTGTTTCCATGTGGGAGAGGAAGGCTCCTGACTTAACATTCTTCCTTTCTTGGGTCCTCATCTCAGTGAAAACTTATTAAGTAGCTACTATGACCCAGTCATTGTGCTAGCTCATACATTTGGTGGAGGAATTAGATATGTAATATGCACTAAGTAGGTTAATGACCAAAACTGTACCCCCACAAAGTAAAGAACAAACATTTCCTACTATCCAAGAAGTTATAGTGTAGTTAGGGAGGCAAGACATGATATAGCTAAGTACTGCAAATTTCTTGTGTATTGGTTTCTGAGGATAATATTATCTGATAAGAGGGGGAAAGTGGAGCTCTTTAGCCTAGGCCAAAGTGTGTAGTATCAACACAAAGAGCGTGCGTGCATGCTTAGTCATTTCAGTCATGTCCGACTCTCTGCAACCCTATGGACCATGACCTGCCAGGATCCTCTGTCCATGGGATTCTCCAGGCAAGAATACTGGAGTGGGTTGCCATTTCTTTCTCTAAACTCCTTTTGTAACTCTTCCTGAAAGCTCTGGTAGGAACACAGCTGGATCAGGGCTGTAAATAAAAAGGTATTACCAGAAAACCCAGAGTCCAAAGAGATTCTCAGCAGTCAGTCTATGCTGTGCTGGAGAAAACAGAAACAGAAGATCCCACCTGCTTAACAGTTTACTGTCAGCCCAGGGGGGTGCGGGTTCACTCACCTTCATCTACCACTCAGCATCAGCTCCCAAAGACAAAGAGCATCTCCCCTTTAAAGTACCTTGCTAAGTTCTTCTTGGGTAGGCTCGTATCTCCATAAAAGGAAGAGCTGAAAGAAGTCTTAGTAATAATAGTAACATCACCATTAAGTATATATATCTATACCTATTGAGCACTTCCCCCATGGCAGGTGTTGTTGTGTGCTGGGTAAATTACACAAACAAAAGCCCACCTTTGCTGAGCTTATATTCTGATAGGTAATAATAATAACAGCTATTATTTATCGAGGCACTTTTCTTATCTCATTCAAGCCTGTCAATAACTCTAAGTATTAATATTGCCACCTTATAGGAGAGGAAACAAGCCTAATGAATCAATTTAGCTTGGGTAATGTAACTCAGCTAATACTCAGCAGATGCAGATTTGAACCCATACATTTCATTCCAAAGCTCACATTTGTTCCACAGTTCCAGTATGTTGTTATCATGACTGGTACTGTCCCCATTTTACCAATGAGAAAGAAGTTATGTGCAAACAAAAAGGCTGTAAGGAGAGACTGTATCTCGATATAATTAGCAAATAGAACCCAAGTTTGTGATTCCTCTTCCGGGGACCAGAGCTATAGTCTGTCGTTTATTGATTACCCTCCCCCAAACTCATTGACCGTCTAAATCAAAGAGCTGACCAGAGCCAAAACAGGTCCTCTTTTGGGCAATAGTCCATATCCAGTTTGCATTTCTAAAGTGTTTTGAGAACCCTGTGGTGGGGTCCAGGTTGGTTGTTTGGAGTTAAAACCTTGATGCTAATATGAGTGATGGTGTGCACTTGAGGAAAGTATTTTCCACAATGTGTCCCTCAGGATACTAGTTCCATGGGATGATTAATACACCTAACCATTTTTTAAAGGTCTTTATAGTGAAATCATTTGGAAAATGATATGTTAACTAGGCTTCCTATATAGGACTTTGTATAGTTTTAGTATGGTAATATGCTGTGTGATTCATGAGGAAGGGAATATGATGTGTGCAATGTTTCCACTCATTCAGTAAGTCATTTAACGTATATTTATTGAACATCTATAATGTTTCAGGTAGCACTGTTGGAAGCAGTGGGAATACATCAGTGAACAAATCAGATGAAGCTCTTACCCTCACAGAGCTTACATTCTAGAGGAGAGGGACAGACAAAAAACAAATAATTAAGTAAAATTTATGAAAATGACAACCTACTCCATGATTCCTGCCTGGGAAATCCTACGGACAGGGGAGCCTGGTGGGCTAGAGTCCATGGGGTCGCAACGAGTCGGACACGACTGAGTGACTTTCACTTCACAAAGTATATATAGTTCCAGCCTGTTAACTTGTTCTGTGACCTCAAGAAAGGCCCCCAGCTTTACCCTTTAAGGATACAATGAGGGAGTTGGATTAGCTGTTAGACAAGCGTTTCTCCCATTTCTGACTGTCTAAAGCAATATGACGTGTATGTGTGTTTGTGCGTGTGAGAGAGAGACCCCATCCTAATTGTTCTGAGAAACGATCTGCTCTCACCCCGTGCTGTCATCTTCATCCCTCTCCAAGGACCAGGGCTTCCTGCATCAAGCAGGATTGTGCACCTCTCACCTCATAGGCCTGTTGAATTGGCAGAGGGAGGGTGAACCAAGGGAGTCCCCTTCCTTCTTTCAGTCCTGCTCCCCATGTGGGCCTTGCTTCACAGAGCAAGACGCCAGGCACTTGCTTTCACCAATAATGGCTTCATTACATTGAAAGGAGACTAGAGTGACCTCAGTGAAATAGACTTCCTGACCCCAGCTGACCTCTGACCCTCACCCTGACAGCCTCTAAATCTTTTCCTTCTGACACATCCCCCACAAGGTACAAGCCAGAGGAGGAAATGATGAGCTTGCTAGAGCCCACTGTCCAGCGACGGTAACTCCCCAGTTCTCTTGCGGTGGGACGTGCCAAGCCCAACTGTAATTTCCGTCTTGACTGCTGATCTTTTCAATGTTCCTGCTGTGACTCTAGCCTGTCAGTCACGATTCACCCAGCTATGGTTCCCCTGGTGTCCATTTGTATGTGCCCAATGTGAGTCATGTACCGGGGAGGCAGAAGCAGGGTATCTAAGCAAATGCTGTCATTACCCCAAAACTACTCTAGTCTAGTCTTTAACTTACCCTTCTCTGATGCTGCAGTTACTGTTCGAGAGCTGACTGTCTACCAAGCCTGCGCTGACTGCTTTCTGTGTACTGTCTCTTTCTGTCCTCAACTATCCCAATATCATCCCCATTTTACTGGAGAGGGAACTGAGACTCAGTTCAGCTAAGCGACTTGCAAATCACAAAGAGTGCATCCCAGATCTAGCTTACTCTGATATTCTTCTTCTTCTGTATTTTTTTTTAGCAGTTAAAGTAATTAATGCATATGGCTAAAAAAATCAATTAGTATTGAAAGAATTATAATGAAAAAGAACAGCACCCTGCATACCCCACCCCCTCCACTCCCACGAGTCATTTCTTCTGGAGGATATTTCCACGTCTCTAAATAATACGCATGTACCTCCATTCCTTGATTTATCAATTTTAGATATTACCTATTGATTTCATGTTATGGTGGATGAGGACTTAACCTTGCAAACAAGGCCTACTTCTCCTTTCCTTTTCCTCCCAGTGCAGTTAAATCACCATTGTCAACTAAATTGATAACCAGTGTTTACATTGTCATAATTATGGAAATGTTCACTGCATTGCAAAATGGTATACTAGAACAACAACTCTTTTCTTAAACTGTGCTGTTTTTTTTTTTTTTTTAATTTACCCTGGACTCTAACCTCCTCTCTCTCATCACAAGATTAGTCATTGAAATATCTTCAACTATTTTCAAGGGCTCCATCATATTATCTTTTCCACTAAGCCTTTTCTTGAGGACCTCCCTCCTGGTTGCCCTCTGGACTTGTTCCACAGCAGTCAGCCAATCACCTTCACAACCTCTCATTACAGTGGACAGAGCCACTCTTTCCTGGATCCCATGCCAACCTTTTTCTTGGTTCACACTTGAATAGCATCCTCGAGTAACTGCCCAAGAAAGGTTGCTCAGGAGGGGAATATGCTAGGCCTTCCAAGTCTGAGCCTACTGCTTTTTAATCTTACTTTTTTGATGGTTTCAAAGCCATACTCTTTACCACTCTGATCTGTTGACCTCTAGCAAAGTGAAGAAAGACACTTCACTTGCTCTGAGAATGTTGAGGTTGGAGATGTGTTTTCTAGATTCTGAGGTTGGAAACCTAGGTTTATCAATGGTTTAAAAAAAAACATTGATAGTTAACACCATTTGAAGGTTCTCCATGTGCCAGGCACTGTGCTAAGTGCTTTACATAAATGAAAATCTCATTTAATTGTCACACCAAATGTATGAGATAGGCAAGGTTATTATTCCCGTCTTATAGATGAAGCTGAGCATAGAGGAGTTAAGTAACTCGGTGAAGGTCACAGAGTAAGTGATAAGAGTCAGAATTCAAACCCTGGTTGGTTGACTCTGAAATTAGCATTCGGATTCAATAATCTATACTTTTGACTTCCCTGGCGGCCCAGTGGTTGAGAATGTGCCTGCCAATGCAGGGGACACGTGTTTGATCCCTGGTCTGGGAAGATTCCACGTGCTACAGAGCAGCCAAGACCGTTGGCCACAACCACCGAGCTTGAGCGCCTGCACGCCGCAGCTGCTGAAGCCCGTGCACCCTAGAGTCCACGCACTGCAACTGGAGAAGCCTGTTCACAGCGATGAAGACCTAGTGCAGCCAAAAATAAACAAGTAAGCATTAAAAATATCTACACTTCACTTCTTCTGTTATAATAGAAGAGGTTTATAAATTAGTATCTTCTGACTTTGTCTTCTCCCCAACCTATTTGGTAAATGTGGAAACAAGACCTAAAATCCAAGTGACTTGTTCAAGTCCTTAGCTAGTTAATCATAAGAACTAGAAACTCAGGTTTCCTAGTATTTCCCTTTTCAGTCAGGGAGTGGGGCTTCAAATTCAGGTTTGGTTTCTGTACCTTGGTCTCCCTGTTTAGGGGATAAAATTAGTGGAAAGGACATGTAAAAGATATATATCCCATCAGATTGTGACTGGGACATATAATAGAGGCAGATACAATGCACTGTGGAAACAATGAAAGCTGACTCATTTTATATGGTATGGAAGGCTTCCCAGGGGAGGTGGCATTGCATTGAACCTTGCATAGGAGTCTGAAAGTCAAGGGAGGGCAGGACAGCACAGAGGAAAGGAGCAGCAGAAATGAAAGCAAGGAAGCTTGAAAGTGAACAGCCACAAAGTTTGGTTCCCATGTCAGTAAGTACTCCCTGTCCGTGTGAAGACATCCAGAGAGACCTGTACTCCCTTCAGTCAATCTTCAATCACACATTCATTCAACATGTTGTCAATAATAGAGATAGAGGGACTTCTCTGGTGGTCCAGTGGTTAAGACTCTGCACTCCCAATGCAGAGGGCACAGGTTCAATCCCTGGTCAGGGAACTAAGATCCCACATGCCACAAAGTGTGGCTAAGAAAAGAAAAAATAGAGATAGGATGGTATGGTAAAAAAGTTACGGTTCTAGTTCCAGCTCTATCACTAACTCACTGCATGACCTGGAGCAAATCTCTTCTTTTCCGGACCTTGGTTTCACCATCTATCAATTGGGAGAGCGAATTTACGATTTCCAAGGCCTCTTTCTACTTTCATTTGTGATGATTACAGAGCAAGAACAGGATAAAGGTGTCGAGGTGTCCTTGACTTCCCTCCATGAGAGTAAGGGGAGAAATAACATCTGTTATCTTCTGCTTCATGCTGGGCAACACCCCCTCCTACCATCCTGGAGGGAGATGCTATCTTCTTATTCAACAGAAGAGAAAAATGAAGTTCAGATGGTTTGAATCACTTCCTCAAATCCTCCCAGCAAGTAAGAACAAAATAAGAGCTAAAATGTTTGAGAGTTCACCACATTCCAGACACTGTGTCAAGACCCTACATTAGCTCATGTAATCCCCCAAAAACCTCCATTTAAAAGAAATTTTTTTATTGAAGTATAGTTGATTTACCATGTTGTGTAAGTGATTCAGTTATACATATATATGTATATTCTTTTTCATATTCTCTTCCACTATAGTTTATCACAGGATATAGAATATAGTTCCCTGTGCTATATAGTAGAATGTTTATCCTTCCTATAGATAATAGCTTGCATCTTCTAATCCCAAACTCCCAACCCTTCACCTCTCCACACCCCCCTCCCTCTTGGCAACCACAAGTCTGTCCTCTATGTCTGTGAGTCAGTTTCTGTTTCATAGATACATTCATCTGTGTTGTATTTTAGATTCCACATATAAGTGATATCACGCAATATTTGTCTTTCTCTTTCTATCTTCATTTTCGAATGGTGTAACAGGAAGTGTCTAATGCCATCGTCTGTGCTCCTAATTACTAGACCACACTTCATCTCAGAAATGACATCTGAGACAGCATCAAACTCCATATAATCCACTTGGATGAGAGGGGACCACCTCTCTGTCTCCTCACCACCGGGCTCCTGTGATTTGGCCGTGATGGGAGAAGGGCAGAGAGGGACAGATGCATGCAAACTGTCCCTGCTCTCCCCTGGCCTCTCCTGAATGCAAACTGCACTTTGGATTTCTGCCAAAAGGTGCCCTCCGCAGCTGTCCTCCTGAAGAACGAGGTATGGGGCCATGAGAAGGATCTAGGATCCTTGGGCCCCTGACTCTCGGAGCCAAAAGTGACCTTGCAGATCAGCTGATTCCCTGCCAGACCCCAAGCTTGATATCAACCATTTTCTTGACTCAGCTTACAAACCTCCAGTCACAGAGAGCTTATTATTATTGGAAACCTTCCCCATCCCCTGACAGGACTTTTAGAAGGTTCTTTCTTTCATTGTATTGAAGCTGATGTCGATACCCTTTACTCACTGAGGACTTTAGATCAAGTCCCCTCCTTCTTGGGCAAAGACTCTGGGGTCAAGGTTTCTGTTCAAACCCCAATCCCACCCTTCCCCAGCTGCATTGTTGTTTAGTTGCTAATTTGTATCTGACTTTTTGCAACCCCATGGACTGTAGTCCACCAGGCTCTTCTGTCTATGGAATTTGCCAGGCAAGAATACCGGAGCGGGTTGCCATTTCCTTCTCCAGGGGATCTTCCCAACCCGGGGATCGAACCGACATCTCCTGCATTGCAGGCAGATTCTTTACCCGCTGAGCCATCAGGGAAGTCCACCCAGTTGAGTAACCTTGGACAAATTGAGGCTCAATGCCTCAATTTTGGTTAATTTCCCACTGTTCCTGTGGAAGTTAGCCTAAAGCCAGATTTTCCTAGCTTGATCCTCAATGATCCACAGCTTCTTTCCATTGCATCACTTTGTACAGTGCTTTTCTAGCCACAGTGTTTTCCCATACATCACATCATCTCATCAGACCCTGGGAAACAGGGCCGCTGGGAAGGAGGGAGGCATGAGCGGCATGTGGTTATCTCAGTTTAGCAGGTGAGGCAGATCTCTGACCCCAATACCAGACTTACTCCAAACTCGTGCTCCTCACACCTCTCACAGTTAGCATTCCAGGGCGTCTGTATGCCTTGCTCTCTCCTTTGCCCTGGTTTTCCCGTGCTCACCTTCTGCCTGCAGCGTCATTTTTCCTACCTCACTTTGCTGATCACTATTCACTCTTTAGGCTCCAAAGGTGTCACACGTTCTCCGGGAATCTCCTTGCTTCTGTCCACTCACTCAGGCAACACCTCTCTCATATGTGCTTACTGTAACAAACTGTTTGCCCCCACTTTATTATATTGCTTTTTTATCCTCCTCTCACACCAGCTGTGTGTGCAGTCTTCAGTTGTGTCCGATTCTTTGTGACCCTATAGACCATAGCCTGCTAGGCTCCTCGGTCCGTGGGATTCTCCAGGCAAGAATACTGGAGTGGGTTGCCATTTCCTCCTCCAGAGGATCTTCCCAAAACTGTGTCTCCTGCATTGGCAGGCAGGTTCTTTACCACTAGTGCCATCTGGGAAGCCCTGACTACTAGAATGTAAATCCCATGAGGCTGGAACTTGTCTGTCTTGTTCATTGTGTGCCCAGCCTATAGCACAAAGCTTGGAACAGAGTGATTACTTATTAAATGTTTGTTGAACACATAAATGAATGACCTGTCCAGTATTCCAATATTCCTACAGTATGGCAGGCCCCCTGTCCCTCACTATCTCCCGGAGTTTGCCCAACTTCACATCCATTGAATCAGTGATGCTATCCGACCATGTCATCCTCTGCCGCCCTCTTCTCCTCTGCCTTCAGTCTTTCCCAGCATCAGGGTCTTTCCCAGTGAGTCGGCTGTTCACAGCTGGTGGCTAAAGTATTGGACTGTCAGCTTCAGCATCAGTCTTTCCAATGAGTATTCAGGGCTGATTTCCTTTAGGACTGACTGGTGTGATCTCCTTGCTATCCAAGGGACTTTCAAGAGTCTCCTCCAGCAGCACAACTCAAAAGCATCAGTTCTTCGGCTCTCAGCCTTCTTTATGGTCCAGCTCTCACATCCACACATGACTACTGGAAAAACCATAGCTTTGACTGTATGGACCTTTGTCCATGGCTAATAATGGCCTACATTATAATCCAGACTTTATTTATAATTCCAAAAATTCTTTTTATCATCATCTGAAACTAACCTAATTCCTACCCTAGCCCTTACTCTCCATTATTACTTAATTCCTTAGATTTTTACCTTGTTTACTGAAGGAATAATGGAGCTCGTCTGATTCAACCCCTTTATTTTCTACATCAGAAAATGAAGATCCACTTAGCAGTTAAGTGGTTTCCCCAAGGTCACACTGCAAACTGTGGCAATCCTTCTTGGCTACCAGACTAGTGCTTTCCCACTGAGTTCACCGAAGAGTTTGTGGACTTCTAGGGCTTTATCTTTGGGGTGGGAGTAGTAGTAAATAACTCCATCTGGAACTTTCTTGGAGGTCCAGTGGCCAATACTCCACGCTCCTGATGCAGGAGGCCTGAGTTGGATCCCTGGTCAGGGAACTAAATCCCACATGCTGCAACTAAGAGTTTGTATGCTGCAACTAAAAATCCCAGATGCTGCAACAAAACATCAAAGATCCTGTGGGCCGCAACTAAGACTCAGCACAGCCAAATAATAAATATTTTAAGTAATAATAAAATAATAATAATTCCAGCCAAGTCCCTGCTTTATGCTCTCTAGCTACTCCAAAATCCAGACACAAGAAGTCTGACATCTCACAGGCAAAAGCGTCAGGCAGGACTGGTTGGAGGAGCGCGAGTTGCGGGGGAGGACGGGGAGGCAGGGAGGGCGGATCACGGACAGCCAAGGATGCAGACAGAGACCAGGCAGTATGGCACAGCCCCACTGTTGTGGGGTCCCTGAGGGCTCCCACTGTGGCCGCACCAGTCCCTCTGCCCCTGAAGCTGACCTTTGGGGCCAGAGATCAATGACCCGGACTTTGGCTTCAGCCCCCATTGGCCCTCCAGTGACCACAGGGTGCACAGAAGAGCAAGTGGACTCAGGGTCGTTAAGTAACTGTCACTCTTCCCCGGCCCCACTTGGGGCTCTGCTGGGGGAAGGGCCTGGGACAGAACCGTTACCGAGAGACGCAGGTGTGGGTGGTCCTCCCCTCCCCACCAGAGGAATGAGACCTCTATCTCTGCTTGACCCGCACCGTCTTCCCCTTCCTGCCCTCACCCAAGAGTTCCTCCGGTGCTCTGTATCCCCCCACCTCTTTAGCACGGAGCCCTGACTCTGCTCACTGAACCCCTAATCTCCTACCTGAGCCTTCAGCTGGTTTGCTGAGCCCCATTCCCCCCTCAGTGAAACCCTATACTTCCGTTAGCTCAGGCTCCTTTCATGGTTTCCCTCCCCTGCCGTCCTATTGCGCTGTATAATCTGGAGCGTTTCCTTTTTGGCCGCACCACAAGGGATCTTAGTTCCCCAACCAGGGATTGAACTCTCGGCCCCTGCCTTGTAAGCACAGAGTCCTAACCACTTGCCCACCAGGGGAGTCCCTGTCTGGGTCATTTTATGCTTTTCCAGTCAAGGCAGTAGATGGAAATTCCTCATTCCCCATTTTCTGAATGTTGCATCCCAAGTACCTTCTCATCCCTCACATCCTTAAAGAACAAACCCATTGTTTTGGCCATCATATTAGCAGACCCCTGTCTCAGAAGCACATTAACCCACCCACATGCCCCATCCCACCTGCTTTCCATCCTTCCTGCCCACCATTCCTTTCCCACATCCATCCCCACCCCCCTGCAATGCCCTAGCCAATCACTTCTAATTGATTGGTTAGGGAGGAGGAGGAAAGGGATCGATGGGAGAATCTGGGCCTATTCTAATCAACTTAAAGGTCCAGGATGGAGTGATATTAATTGTGGGGAAGCTCAGCTGATGGTCATGGAGTTGAAAGTGAGGTGCTTTGAAATGTGGAGAAGAATGGGTGCAGAGCTCAGACTGTGCTCTGAAGGGCAGGAGAGTTGTGGTGGAGCTAATAGAAGTGAGAAGGCATAAACCAGTAGGAGTATTGGCATCAGGTTGGGGTTGCCCTGACTACCCCGAGCTCAGAAATTTACCACCCCATTCCTCTGGAGTGGGGTCTTGAGTCCCTGGTACCCCAAGTTTCCAGCAGGGGGCGCTCTGCCCCTACATTTCTCCCTTTCCTCACCCCTCAGAATTTTCTTCTTTCCTTCAAAACTGTTGTTTGATCACCACTGTGTGCCAGGCGCTGTGCATCAGACACCATGCCATGGACTGCAACATTCAGGCACCAACCAGACGCACAGACAAGGTCCTAGACTCCGTGGTGCTGGCAGCGTGGGAATACAGTGAATAAACAGTTATTGTGATTTAATTCAAAGAGTGTCTGGACAAAGCTTTCCTGGGGAGCTCCCTTTTAAACTGAGACTTAACAGATGCCTAAATCTTGACCAGGTAACAATGTGGCAAAGAGGTGACGGAGTGTGTAGGGGTTGCCTTTCAGACAAAGGGAACAATGGGCTTCAGAACCTGAATCAGGAAAAGATCAGGGCCCCTGCAGAAGGAAGACCAGAAGGCTGCCTCTGTGGCTACATCCAGCTTTGGTCAGAGGTTTAACCCTTTCTGGGCTTCCCTTGTGGCTCAGCTGGTAAAGAATCCGCCTGCAATGCAGGAGACTCGGGTCCCATCCCTGGGTTGGGAAGATCCCCTGGAGAAGGGAAAGGCTACCCACTCCAGTATTCTGGCCTGGAGAAATCCATGGACTGTATAGTCCATGGGGTCTCAAAGAGCTGGACACGACTGAGCGACTTTCACTTCACTTTAATCCTTTCTATTGTGAAACTCACACACTTGGAGCCTCCAAGTTTCGAAGACTCAGTTTTCTTGAGAACTGCCTTTTGGGGGAAAAAACGTGAAGAGAGAGAGAGCCAGCAGGTCTCTGGGTCCTTTCTAGAGTAACCGAGCTCGGGAGGGAGAATTTCTGTTCATCCCCCTCCTAAGCACAAACTTTTTAACTGCGAGTAAAACAGAAGTGGATTTAGTTTAAACTTCGGGGCCCCTCCCAAGGCCATGGAGCTAGTCAAGTTGTATGCTCGCGTCTTTTTATAAAATATGCACATATTTTAGTCACAGCTGGACATCTGAAATGTGAAATACCAACAGTCCAAGAGGTGTGCCAGGTAATTAATTAATACAAATACATTTTCTGATGTTTGTGGTATTTTTCAGTTTTTGAAATTTGTGATTTATTATGACTTCTTTTCTTAGTCTAAATAAACGTTCACTTTGGGTATTCATTTTATACCTATAATCCTATACTTTTTAAAAAACATTTTATTTATATATTTGGCTGCACCACATGGCGTGTGGGATCTTAGTTCCCTAAGAGGGATCGAACCTCCACCTCCTGCAGTGGAAGCACAGATTTCTTTCTTTCTTTCTTTTTTAAAACTATGTATTTAGTTATTTCGTTGCACTGGGTCTCGGTTGCTGCATGCAGGCTTTCTCTGGTTGTGGCGAGGAGGGGCTGCTCTCTAGCTGTGGTGTGCAGACTTCTCATGGTGGTGGCATTTCTTGTTGCCTAGAGCACAGGCTCTAGGGCACACAGGCTTCAGTAGTTGTGGCACACAAGCCTAGTTGCTCTGTCATGTGAGATTTTAATTCCCGAACCAGGGATCAAACCTGTGTCCCCTGCATTGGCAGGTGGATTCCTATCCACTGTGCCACTAGGAGAGTCCAGAAGCACAGATTTCTAACCCCTTGACCACCAGGGAATTCCCCTACATTTCTTTTCTTAAAGAGGGCTCCCTAAATTGTAAAACCTTGACGTCCAATAAGACCTACGTATGCCCGAGTGGGATTCCAGAGGCTGACTACTGGCACCAGACCTTAACTGGTTCCTGGATCCTTCTTCGCCCTTCAATCAGTCTCCCCTACTGTGTGGTCTACATCCACCTGGGTGGATGACTCATGGTTAATAGGAATGCCAAGGGGATAGGGCTACATGAAAAGTCAGAGAAAATTAGTAGGAAAAAAATTTTTTTTAACTTTCTATTTTGAGATTGCTTCAGATTCATAGAAAAGTTGCAAGAAGCATCAAAGAATTCCTATACACACTTCACCCAGATTCCCTAGCTGTTAAAAATTTATCTCATTTGTTATCATTCTCTTTCCCTTCCCAATATTTCTATATATACTCAGCTATTTCTGAGTAAATTGCAGATATAATGCTCCTTTTCCCCTAAATATATCAAAGTGTGCTTCCTAAACATACAAGGACATCCTCAAACATAACCATAATACTGTTATCAAAGTCAAGATGATACACTGAAACCCACAGACTTTACTCCAGTTTTATCAGTTGTCCTGCTAAGGGTCTAATAATGTCATTTCTGGTCTAGAATCAATCCAGGATCACTCGATCAGTCATTCCATTCAATACTCACACCTCTATCCTTTTTTCATATCTCTATCTTTTAAATCTGGGATAGTTCCTTTGTTTTTATCTTTTGCGACATGACATTTTAAAGAATCATAGGCCTGTTATTTCGTAGAATATCCCTCAACTTGAGTTTGTCTGATGTTTCCTCATGATTGGACTGAAATTTTGCATTTTTGACAGGATTATCACAGATGTTGATATATCTTTCTCAATACCTCATAGCAGGAGATAAATATGAACCATTGCATGTTGAACTTGAATCACTTGGTTGAGGTGTCAGTTTTCTCCACTGTCAAGTTGCTATTTTTTCTCTTTGTAATCAGTAAGTATCACCATCCATTGTGGTGACGTAGATTGTGTTTCTCATGAACTTTCGTTGTAGTTCTAGTTTCATAATTTCAGTACCCACTGCTAATCCTTGCCCACATCAATTATTATTTGGCTGGTTACCAAGTGTGATTTTCTAATTACGCTATCTTTCTGCATTTGTTAGAAGAGCTTTCGCTTCTCCATTTGTTCATTCACTTATTTTATCTTTTTAATATTTATTTTTATTTATTTGGCTGCCCCGGCTCTAAGTTGTGGCATGCACGATCTTTAGTTGGGGCGTGCCTACTCTTAGCTGTGGCATGGGGGATCTAGTTCCCTGACCAGGAATCAAACCTAGGCCCCCTGCACTGGGAGTGCAGAGTCTTAGCCACTGGACCACCAGGGAAGTCCCTGTTCATTCATGTATATCAGAATGAATTCATGGATTTCTTTTATATGCCATTACCATCAGTTGTTCTGATTCTTAAACTGCCCCCAGTTTGGCCAGTGGGACCCACTTCAAACTGGTGTCTTCATCACGCTTTAAGTACGTCTTGCTTTCTGGTAAAGCAAGCTATTCCAGGCTCACCTGTCCTTCCCCAGCCCAGCCTGAGAGCAGCCATTTCTTCAAGGAGCCAAGTATTTTAGAAACAGAAAGTATTATGCAGAGTCCGGCTCCTATCAGTCTAGTGCTTTCAGCTTATACAGTCTAACGTCTCCTATTTGTTAAAAAGCCTCAGGCTTAGAAAAGGGTCAGTTTGAGTGCGGAAACTGCTTACTGGCTTCGCCACCTTAGATATTTGCCACCTTAGATGATACACAAATGGCAGCAGTGATGCCTACTTTCAGAGTTGTTGTGAGGATGTAAACTCCAGAAGGGCAAGCATCAGTGTCTGCTTTTGACCGCAGTGTCTCCAACAAGGGCCTGAGGACAGTGGGAGCTCCGTAATACTCTTATTTTCTTTTTATGCTATTTACTCATTTATCTTTGACTGCCCTGGGTCTTTGTTGTGGCACACGAACTCTTTGTTGTACGCGGGCGTCCTCTAGTTGCTGTGAGCCGGGGCTGTTCTCTCGTTGCAGGGCCTCTCGTTGCGGCAGCTTCTATTGTGGAGCCCGGCCTCCAGAGCTTGGGATCAGTAGCTGTGGTGCACAGGCTTGGCTGGCTTGAGGCCTGTGGGATCTTAGTCCCCCCCCACCAAGAAGCCAACCCGTGTCCCCTGCCTTGGCAGGTGGATTCTTAACCGCTTGACCACCAGGGAATTTTCTGTAATAGTCCTGAAGGATGGAGTGACCTTAGAGGTGAAGTGTGAAGAGTTAGCCTTGTGTCTGGCACATACACGCAGCTTGCAGTCAAGGGTGGTCGCTCTTCTCTGTTTTGTGGATACTTGTAGATGCTCAGAGTTAGAGCTAATTGTCAGGGAGGCACTGGTGACGGGCCAGCTAGAGGCCTCTGCCCCCCTCAGAGGAAGGAAGGATTGGATTGAACAGATAAAGACAAACACACACTGGCCTAAGTGTGCTGGGAAGGAGGCCACAGTCAGGCAGTCGAGTCCAGAGGAAGTGGCAGCTGGAAATCAGTTAGAGGTTCTGGAAGGCGTGTGGCCGGGCTGGACCCCCGAGGGGTGGAGGGTGAGATGTGGGCGCAGGCAGATAAGAGGTAGGGGGAACTGATCAAGGCAGACTTCTGGGAGACAGGAAGGAGTTTAGTGCTAGACTTGGGCAGACAAGTGGATAAGGCTGTCCTTCAGAGGCCCTGCCTGAGACGCCCGATCTCGAACAAGATGCAGAGCCCACATTGCGGGGGCCTCCTTGTCTCAGGGGGAGCCCAGGACACAGCCATCAAGGAAGGCCTAGGCCGCTGCGGGAGACCCAGACCCTGCTGCTGGGGATCTCATACCTTGACCTTCTCACCACCAACCTAGCCCCCTCCTCCTGGTTCTGCTCCCTGCTCCCCCTCCAAATGCAGTTGGACTTTTAGCCCCTTGGCGTGTCTCCCATCTGTCCAGGAAGCCTAAGGATCTTGCAGCAGGCTTCATTTCTTAAAAGCCCCTCCTTTATTCAAGCCTCTGAGGGTTTCCTGGAAACAGCGTGGTGGTGAGAGTCAGCTTCAAAGTGGCCACGAGTCTCTCCACCAGGGTTATTTTGGAAGGTGACACCTTCCCCCGGCTGACCACAGTCCCCTCCCAGAGCACCCCCCGGTTGCTATGACAGCTGACAAAGGAAAACCACAAGACCGGAAGTTGAGCCAGTCTGCTTAGGAGGAAGCAGGGACAGAGCATGGTGGAGAACGAGGTCCCTGCTTGGCACACCCAGGCAGGCACAAGGTCAGGTTGCAGGGCCAGCAGACTTTGATGCCACTGAAGCAGCCACTTTGTCGTAGAAGCTTCTGTCCAGGAGTCTATCTTTAAGGGGCTCTGAGTAGCAGGTTCTACGACTAGAACTCTTTTTCACTGCACCCATTTTGAGGTGTGGAAACTAAGGAAGTGACTTAAAGACGCTCCAACAGCAAGTGAGTGACAGAATGGGGCTCAAACCCAGATCTCTCAGTTCTGTCCTGCGTCCTCTTTCCACAATCCCAATTACCTACCCTTGGCCAGGAATCCACAGAATCCAGAACTTTCCAAACTGTTTCCTGAGATTTCATGGAATATGCTGACAAAATTGAGGCTAGTGATATTTATTTCTTTTAAAATGCATTGGAAAATTACGTGCATAATAGAAAGTAAACACGTTTCTATGATGGGTCTTACTGTGACATACATATCGCCTTTAACAAAAGGTACGCCATCCCCAAGGGTGATTGTGCCCCAAGCGTCATGGCTGAAATCCTTCACCACATTCTCTCTGAGGGCACACTTCCCATGGGTGGCTCTCAGGCAGAGACTGAGTCGACAAGGACAGGAAGGCAAGGCCATCCTGGGAGACAAAGGACCTTGTGATGGGCAGTTTGGGTTTTTTGTTTTAGTTTTTGGCCATGCATCTTGTGGGATTGATTATAGTGCCCCAACCTGGGATCGAACCCACGCCCCTTGCAGTGAAAGCGCAGAGTCTTAACCACCAGACCACCAGGGAAGTCCCTGTGATGGGCAGTTTTGGATTGAGGACTCCCCAGTGTTTCCGCTGAAACTTTTCTAGACTTGCACCTCAGTCTAAAATGTTTCCTGCCCACCCCTCCTTCCTCCCTTCCTCTGTCTTCCTTGGGGGTTTCACCTGCACTGTGGTCTGCCCGCTCTCCCACCTTCCTCGGGCTCCTTGCCCATTTTCCGTCACAGGTATTTTCCCCAATAAATCAGTCCCACGTCTAATCCCCTCTTGACACTGGCTTCTCGGAGGACCTGAATTAACACATCAAGAATTCCTCCAAGTTCCACAAACTAGTCTCCAATGTGTATATGCATTGTTTCAACAAATATTTCTCCACTTTCATAGGAATGTATTCACCAACCACATGTTGAATTGCAGTCAAGCTATTTGATCATTTTACTATGTTTTGCAATTTGTAATTTCAGCATGTGACCGTGATACTCAATGCTTGTTGTCTATTCAAAATAGGAGTCAATTTTTGGATCATTTCTTATAGCAGTTAATTTGTGACACCTTTGTTGGTTTGTGAGCGACTGGGCTGTCTCCTTTAACCTGGAGGTGATCACCTCCTGGCAGTGTTCTTCTAATATACCCTTACTTTGTAAGTGTTCCCCAGTAAACTTTGGGAAGAGCTGCCAGAACCCATCTTGAATGGGCATACCTTCTCAACTGCTGATGCTGCTCAGAGCAATGGGCTTTGGACAGCTCCTTCTGGAGGACCGAGCAGAGTCTGGTATTGCCATAATCCACAGAGAACAGTCCCAGAATCTGTGCCTGCCCACTCTGTCCAGAAAGGAGGATGCTCAGTTCTGTAAGACACCTCATGTTGACCCCTTTGGTCTCCTTTGATGAGTTGTGTGTGTGTGCTCAGTCGCTCAGTTGTGTCTGACTCTGTGACCCCTTTACCCACCAGGCTCCTCTGTCCATGGAATATTCCAGGCAAGAATACTGGAGTGGGTTCCCATTTCCTACTCCAGAGGATCTTTCCAATGCAGGGATCGAATCCATGTCTCTTGTGTCTCCAGCACTGGCAGGCAGGTTCTTTACCACTGTACCACCTGGGAAGCCTCTGATGTGTTGTTAAGAGTGACCAAATCTAGAGGTGATACTATTCTTGGATTCCTTGAGGGTTTTGATCAAGATGAGGGAAATATTTTTAGTTAAAAGATATTTACTACAAATGGTGTCTTTAATTTCCCTCATATGCTTTCCAAAGTGTTTTCACAAATGGCTCATTTAATTTTTTTTTTTTTTACTTTTACTTCGTTTTTTCTGGCCATGCAGCATGTGGGATCTTAGTTCCCCACCCAGGGATCAAACCCACATCCCCTGCAGTGGAACCACAGAGTCTTAACCACTGGACTGCCAGAGAAGTCCCCTACAATTTGCTCATTTGGCATTTTTTTCAATGTACATATATAGATGTATTCACTTATTTATTTTTTGGTCTTCTGTGCTGCATGGGCTTTTCTCTAGTTGCCATCAGTGGGGGCAACTCTTTGCTGCAGAACTCAGGTCTCTCATTGCAGTGGTTTCTCATTGCGGAGCATGGGCTCTGGGGCACGTGGGCTTTGATGGTTGAGCTCTAGGGCTCAGTGGTCCCTGAGCTCCAGGGCACAGACTCAAAAGTTGCGGCACATGGGCTTAGCTGTCCCACGGCGTGTGGGTTCTTCCCAGATCAGGGATCGAATCTGTGTCTTCTGTATTTGCAGGAGGATTCTTTACCACTGAGCCACCAGGGAAGACCTGCTCATTTAGTTTTTAAAGTGATTCTGTGATTCTTTGAGCACAGGTTCTGGGGTGGGGTCTGGGTTCAAATTCTAGCTTGTTTTGTGACCTTGAGAAAATCATTTAAAATCTCTGAGCCTTATTTCCTTTTCTGTGTAATAAAACTGCCACCTCCTCTGGCAGGATGAAGTGAGGTCATGGAGATGTGGTTGCCTGGGCAGGGGTTGCATCAGAGGAGATCTGATAGGCTAAACTGGGGGTCTGAGGAGGCACAGAGCAGGTTGAGTCATTAGTGATGTGGTGAGATTGCCTTTCCTGGTCCAGGCAGAGGAAAAACCCCCCGCTCTGTGCTCCTGCAACACTTTCTCTGTCCCTTAAAGGTCTTCAGCCTTATCCCTTATTGGAGTCTTTTCTACCCAGCCTGGGAGATTTGGGGTGGCCAGAAGTAGGTGTTAAGTCTGCTGAGGTTCAGACATTAGGGGTTAGCATGGACCCCCTCAGGCCCATGTGTGTGGGGACGGAGGAGTCCTCAGGAGGATGAAGTGCCCATGATGTTGAATAAGAGTCACGGGGTCAGGCCGCTCAGTGCGCCCACTTGTCGGAGTCAAAGGAACTGCCTCCGTGGAGGGCTCTGATGAATGGGAGGGCACGAGCTGCCTTTTCAGCTCCTTCACCCTCTGCTGATAGAGCGGGACCGGAGCGTGAGTGGGACACCCTTCTCGTCGCTGAGAACAGAACGTGTTGTAGGTGTGACTTGCTGGCCCAGCACTGGGGGAGCCCCACAAGGCACAACACCCTTGGCTTGCCAACCCTTGTCTTCCCATGGAGGCAGATGGTGACATGCTTGGGAGCCCACAGAGCCATCCCCGGAACCTCTCAGAAAAACCCTCCTGACAGCTGTGTTCATCCAACTCTTTCTCTGGGCGAGGTGCTGGGTTAATCACTTCCCAGGCACAGTCTGCTATGGTCTCCGTAACAACTCCACTTCTGTTCCAAGTCCTATTTTGTAAAGGAGGTAAGGAAACAAACTGAGACATGCCACGGAATTTGCTCAAGATGCAAGCTAGAGAGGCAGAGGGAGTTGAACATAGTCTGGTTGACTTTAGGGCCATGGGCTATGAACCAAAATACTCAACTGATACAGGAGAACTAATTGAGGATGATTTCAAGGCTGGGTTGCAGTGAAGTAGTTGCTATTAATGTGCCCCCATTTATTCCCAATAAATGGGGCAGGCTGGGTGTTTGGGTTCCATGTATAACCCAGCTATGCTAGGCACCTACCTGGCATTATGTAAGTGTCTGTTGTGTGACAGCTATGGCAGCAAGAGAAACTCTGTGCCAGAACCGTGGGCCTAAACCCCTAGACTCTGGGGTCCAAGCTGCTTGGCCTTGACAGTGCCTCCCAGCCAGGGCTCTGAGGTCCTCCTGGCTCCCAGCATGCACACAGCATCACAGCATCACACCTGTCCTACATCCTTTGCTCTTTGCAGATGACCAAAGATGGTAAAAAAAAAAGCTCTACAGACTTGGCTTATGATTCAGCTCTACCACTAACTGGCAGCATGACCTCAAACAATTCAAAGGTGAATTAACCTTTCTGAGCTCAGTTTTTTAACCTGTTAAATCGGGAGAAGAATATCCACCTCATAGGGCTGTGGTGAGGAATCCATGAGGAAACAGATGTCAAGCACCCTGATGCTGGAAAAGATTGAAGGCAAAAGGAGCAGGGGGCGGCAGAGGGTGAGATGGTCAGATAGCATCACCGACTCAATGGACATGAATTTGAGCAAACTCTGGGAGACAGTGGAGGACAGAGGAGCCTGGCATGCTGAAATCCATGGGGGTCACAAAAAGTCAGACATGATGTAGCAACTGAACAGCAACTGAACTTCCTAAAAATGGCAACCCACTTAGTATTTTTGCCTGTAGAATTCCATGGACAGAGGAGCCTAGAGGGCTATGGTCCATGGGGTTGCAAAGAGTCGGACACAACTGAAGCAGCTGAGCAAATGGAAAAGTTCTAATTTTCCTCCTCCTCTTCCTCACCGTTCCTATTACTATACCATCTCCATTCTCAGGACCGGGATCTTTCTCTTCACCTTGATTCTGGGTCCCCTCTCCGAATGTGAAGGTCGACACACCCAGCTCCGCTGAGCACCGCAGCCCTGTTGGTCCTTGGAGGGCAGAGCTGCCCCCAGGGGAGCAGGTTAGAGCCAGGTATCAGAGCCAGGAGACCTGAGTTCTCCTCTCAGCAAGGTCATCAATTTGCCATGGACCACAGGTCAAACACTTTTGCTCTCTAAAGATCAGTTTCCCCACTCTTCCAGTTCTCCAGGATGCAGCCCAGCAGGGTCTTCGGCTCCATCACCAGTGTGGGAGGCCGCAGAGGTCATGGTGATGTTCGAGCAGGTGAGAGCGAACGCAGGCAAGTCACTCAAGGGGATGGACAGGTACGATCCTGAGAACCTGGCCACCCCGGACCACTATGAGGAGACGCAGGACAAGGAGAATATTTATGATCTGGAAGCCAATCCAGCTGTGCTGAAGCTGTATACCCAGCCTTCTTCCAGACCACAGTCACTGCCCAGATCCTGCTACAGACCCGCACCAACCTGCCCCACACCGCCTTCATGCTGTGCAATGCAGCAGGAAGAACGGCCCAAGCCGGCGGATTTTGTCCCTCAGAGACCTGCTGGGGACCTGCCACTTCGAGGCCTTCTAGTAAGCCCTGGATAAAAACATGGATCTCTTGGAAGGTATAACCGGCTTCAAAGACTCGAAATCTGCCATGTCAAGGGCATCACTCATCAGCACCTCAATCTCTGGCTGCTGGCCGAGATGCTGGGGGATCTGACAGGCAGCAAGCTAAAGGTGTGAATGAGCAGTGTGGCTGGAGTCCCAACAAGTTAGACAAGATCTCCATCTGTAGCCAGGAAGAGAGCATTAAGCCCAAGAACGTCATGGAGAAGATAGACTGACAGGGTGTCCAGCATCATGCCTTCCTCCCAGTAACTTTGCAGGTGTTTGAAAAAGATTTGTTGGCTTCTTAAAAAAAAAACAAAAACAAAAATAGTTTTCCCATGGGTGAATAGGGAGAGGTGTACCTGCCCAGCTCACTTCACTGGGCTGTTGTGAAACTAACATGGGGTATGAGAGCCTCTGTGAGGTGTGGGGTCCTGTGTAGAGTGATTGGGTTTCTTGAAAGAAAAACAAGGGATGCAGGAACCCAGAGGAGCCAAGTGATCTCCTGCCTCCAAGCCTCTGACCACAATTTTTCCTCTTCTTTGCCTGTTTCATTCATTCATTCAACATAAATTTATCAAACATCTACCATGTACCAGGTAGTCTTTTAAGTCCTGGGGACACAGCAGTGAACAAAACCAAAATCTCTGCCTTCATGGTACTTCCATGCCAATGGTTGGAGAGACACAGACTCTAAATGAAGTTGGATGAGGCCCCACCTCCTCTAGGAAACTTCCCCTGACAACTTTGTCCCCACCTCCCCGGGTTAGACATCCCCCCCTGGACACCCCTAGTCCAGTGATCACACTGGACAATGATATCCGACATGTCTGTTTTATCACAAACCGTGGTCCTCTTGAGGACAGGGACCTTGACTCATGTTTTCTATCCTTGGCAGCAAGCACAGGGCTTGGCATCTGGTTAAGACTTAAGACACTTCTGTTTAACAAACAGAAGAATGAAACAAATGGAGTGATTTTCACCATAGGCTTCTAGCTGTTGACTCATTCAACAGGTTTTGTCAGGCAGCCTCCATGGGCAGGTGTGGATGGGTGTGGTTGTGAATAAAGAGATAAAAAGTTTCTGTCTCTTGCCCTGAAGGATGGTATAATCTGAAAGGCAGGAGAGAGGCCAGGAGGAGGGAATGACCATCTACTGAATAGGAGCCCCAGTACATGCTTACCTCTCCAGCAAAGTAGATATTAGTAACTTTTCACAGGTTAGGAAAGAGGTTCACAGAAACTCAATAACATGCAAGAACAGTGGGGCTGATGTAGGTTTGAGGTCAGCCCAGGCCTCCTACTTTCCCATTGTAATCAGGACACAAGGCAGGATTTGCTCTGCCCTTGAGGGGCAGTCTGCATGAAATGAGGGCTGCAGACCCTCAGAGGTGGGAGAGGTTGCTGAACTGAGTTCTGTCCTAGAGGAGGAAGCTGCCCAGTGTAGCTTTAAAGGTGGGCAATTGGTGGGAAGGGGACTGGCAGTGGGTGGGTGGGTGGGGGGGTACTCTCTGAAGCTGTGAAAGTCCTAGGGCCCTGGGAAGATGTCTTTGGAGAGCTCTGAGGCCTGCATGGGCAGGCCAGGGAGGGTGGAGTAACCATCACTGCCCGGGCTCCCTGCTGGAGCATACATTGCTGCAAACCCGGTGGCACCGCGTGTAGAGCTTGTTGTAGGTCGATGTCAACCGAGTGAATAGATATTTTTCTCCTGACTCCTTGGGCAAGAAATCAGAGCTGTCATCTCAGCCAGATTCTAGCAATGGACCTGCCACCTTCTGAATGCTCTTTGTGGTACCCAAGTTGCCCCAGTTTTCTGGAGAGATGTTCTTGACCACTGAGCCATCCAAGGGCCTGCCTGTTGAGATAATATGTCTTTGAAATGAAGTTTGCCAGCTGCCTGCCTCAGACTGAAAGGGGAGTGGATCACATGCCAAAAGTAACAGGTGTATGTACTGTGTGCTGATGAAAGGCTTCACACTCTGGAGTCAGACAAAATGTCTTTAGATCCCTTCTCTGCTTTCATGGCTTACTGAACTTAAGCAAGTACTTTATCTTCCCTAAACCTCAGTCTTCTCATCTGTAAAAGAGGGCTACTGGTACCTAGATCATCCAAGCCCCACTTGGTGGTCTCTCCCCTGCCCTGCAAAACTGGCCCTACCCCTTCTTGGCTCTGAGTTTTAACCATGCAGAGATAGAAAAGGTCAGGGTAAATTTCTGAGAGAAAGGAGGATGCAGACTGAGACTGTTTGTTACTTCACAGGAGTACAAGCTGCAATGATTCGTGAGCTCAACCAAAGAGCTCCAGTTCATGAAACTATTGTCAAGTAGCATGATAGCTTCTTAAAATACTTCCTATTTAATCCTCAGTGAGGTATTCTTCAGTTCAGTTCAGTCGCTCAGTCGTGTCCGACTCTTTGCGACCCCATGAATCGCAGCACGCCCGGCCTCCCTGTCCATCACAAACTCCTGGAGTTTACTCAAACTCATGCCCATTGAGTCAGTGATGCCATCCAGCCATCTCTTGCTCTGTCATCCCCTTCTCCTCCTGCCCCCAGTCCCTCCCAGCATCAGGGTCTTTTCCAAGGAGTCAACTCTTCACATGAGATGGCCAAAGTATTAGAGTTTCAGCTTCAGCATCAGTCCTTCCAATGAACACCCAGGACTGATCTCCTTCAGGATGGACTGGTTGGATCTCCTTGCAGTCCAAGGGACTCTCAAGAGTCTTCTCCATCACCACAGTTCAAAAGCATCAATTTTTTGGCACTCAGCTTTCTTCACAGTCCAGCTCTCACATCCATACATGACCACTGGAAAAACCATAGCCTTGATCAGATGGACCTTTGTTGGCAAAGTAATGTCTCTGCTTTTTAATGTGCTGTGTAGATTGATCATAAGTTTCCTTCCAAGGAGTAAGCATCTTTTAATTTCAAGGCTGTAGTCACCATCTGCAGTGATTTTGGAGCCCCCCCCAAAAAAAGTCTGACACTGTTTCCACTGTCTCCCCATCTATTTCCCATGAGGTGATGGGACCAGATGCCATGATCTTAGTTTTCTGAATGTTGAGCTTTAAGCCAACTTTTTTACTCTCCTCTTTCACTTTCATCAAGAGGCTTTTTAGTTCCTCTTCACTTTCTGCCATAAGGGTATTCTTACTTCCATTCTAAAGATGAGGATACAGAGGTTCAGGATGACTGATTGCTTGTCTTCATGCAGGACAACTCGGGCAAAGCAGGTGTATTCTTTAAGACTCAGTTGCAAATAAATAAACTGCTATGGAGCATTGCAAGCTACAGACAATGGGGTTGCACAGAGTTGGACACGATTGAAGCAACTTAGCACGCATGCAAGCCAAGTGGAAAGGAATGTCATACATGGCTTTAAATGCTTCCAAACTAACAAGAAGGGACAGGGAGCTGGTTCTAGAAAAGGCCTCTGAGAGTAATTCAGGGACAAATCCACAGAACTGACCAGCCTGGAGAGTTGCTCCCTTTGCTTCACTTGGAAAGGTGGAGAATCTGTAAGTACTGGCTCCAGACCTATGCCAGATCTGCAAGGGAAGAAAAAAAAAAGATGCTCCAAACTTTGACTATGGTTCCACTGCTGATACTGTTGCAAAAAAAGCTGACTTGGAGTCTTTGGCCTTATTTTCACCTCCCAAATCTCACCCAACTGTATATGGATTAGGAGAACCATATTCCCAGAGTTCTAGCTGCAAGGGAGTCTGGAAAATGTAGCTTTTTTTTCACAGTGCCAGAGGCATGCTAGGAGGAAGCAAGGGATGTTGAGTACCAAGCCACCATTTCCACAATCCTTCCTGCCAGTGCAGAACTTGTGCATGGAATTACTCTGCTCAAGGCCTGCTCCTGTTCACATACCATTAACTTGAAGGGTATGTGTGTGTGTGTCTGACATAGGTTTTAATGGATACTTCACTAGAGCTCTCATTTCATGGAGCTCCTATTCCAGAAGAAGGCATTCGTGGGAAACTCCAGGAAGCCGTTCCAGTGCCAGGAGGCAAGAATATTCTCATCTCTCTCTTTTAAAAATCCTTTATATCTGTTTATTTATTTTTGGCTGTGCTGTACCTTGGTTGTTTTGCACAGGCTTTCTCTAGTTGTGGTAAGCGGGGGCTACTATTCATTGTGGTGCATGGACTCCTCATTGTGGTGGCTTCTCTTTTTCCAGTTTGCAGGCTCTAGAGCAAGGATTCAGTAGTTGTGGCACATGGGCTTAGGTGCTCCATAGCATGTGGAATCTTCCCAGACCAGGGATGGAACCCATGTCCCCTGCATTAGCTGGCGAAATCATATCCACTGTGCCACCAGGGAACTCCTCAGTTCTCTCTCTTTTAAAGAGCTTTAAGTTATAATACATATAACTGCATGAGTCACCCATTCAAACTGGACACTTCAATGGTTTTTAGTATATTCACAGTTGTGTAACCACTATGATTTTTTTTAAAACCATTATCTATTCTAAAACATCTTCGTTACACTAAAAGCAGACACTCCCCATTTCCCACTCCCAATCTCCAACTCTAAGCAACCACTAATCAACTTTCTGTCTCCACATATTTGCCTATTCTGGATATTTCATATAAATAGGATCATACAATATGCTATCTTTGTGACTGGTTTCTTTCATTTAACATAATGTTTTTATTGTTCACCTTGTCATGCATTAATACTTCATTCATTTTTATAGATTAAGAACATCCCATTGTATGAATAAACCACATTTTGTTTATTTGTTCAATTGATGGAAATTTGGTTTCCTTTTTTTTAAATTGAAGTACAGTTGATTTATAGATTGTTTCCACTTTTTAGTTATTGTAACTAAAGCTGTTGTGAACATTCACATACAAGTTTCTGTATGAACACGTTTTCAAATCTTTCGAGTATATATATCCATATTAGAATTGTTGAGTCATGCTGTAACTGTTTAAATTTTTGAAGAACCACCAAATTATTTTCCACAGTGGTTGTACCATTTTTCATTCCCACCAGCAATGTGTAAGTGTTCTGATTTCTCTATATTATCATCAACACATCTTTTTATCATATATTTTTAGAAAATTATAACTATTATAGTGGGTGTGAAGTAGTATCATGGTTTTGATTTTCATTTCTCTAATGACTTGTAATGTTAAGTTTTCTGTTGTTGAGCATTTTTTATGATTATTGTCCATTTATATACATTCTTTGACGAAGTGTCTGTTCCTATCATTTGCCCATTTTTGATTGGCTTACTTACCTTTTATTAGTTTTTTATTTACTTATTTGGCTGTGTCAGGTCTTAGCTGTGGCATGCAGGATCTTTGTTGCAGCCTGTGGGACCTAGTTTGTTCCCTGACCAGGAATAGAACCTGGTCCCTCTGTGTTGGGAGCAAAGAGTCTTAGCCACTGGACCACAAGGGAAGTCCTGGCCACTTGCTTTATGTAGACATTCTTTGTTGGGATGAGGAAGTTCCCTATTCCTAGTTGAGTGAGTGTTTTTATCATGAAAGACTGTTGGATTTTGTCAAGTGTGTTTTCTGCATCTATTGAGATGATCGTGTGGTTTTTGTCTTTTATTCTACTGACATAGTGTATTCCATTGATTAACTTTTGGATGTCAAACCACTTCTGGTATAAATCTTACTTGGTCCTGGTGGTGTTGGATTCTATTTGCTCATATTATGTTGTGGGTTTTTGCATATGTATCCATAAAAGATATTTGTCTATAGTTATCTTGTAAGGTCTTTGGTTTTGGTATCAGAGTAATACTGGCCTCATAGAATGAGTTGGGAGTTGTTCTTTCCTCTTATATTTTTTAGTGGATTTTGTCAAGAACTGGTGTTCTTTGACTGTTCGAAGGAACGTGGGTCATATCCACAGGAAAGAGCTAGGGCTCTGGGACCCTGGGCAGAGGCAGCTGAATCTGGCACACAGATCTGTCCTGATTGGCAAACACATTATTTTAAGACAATTGAACCAACTTAAAAAAAAAAATCTAGAGATTTCACAGAAGAATCCTGATTTTCGAATTCTCTAGAGGAGTTAGAACCTTTGGCAGCAGTGGCCTGTAATTATGCTGAGTCATGATGAATGGCCCAGGCTCTCTGGTTTGCCTCAGTCCCCACCTTTCCTTGTTAATCCTGACACCAAGGCTGAGTGTCAGGTACCATTTGTATCATATTAATCTTGGACCACTTTTTGTTAACCGTATGGCCACTGTAGGCATTTTAGTGGATGCTACCTGATTTACCCTTGCTGGATCTTTGTTTGCTTATTTATAAAGTGGGGACATTAATAATTCTTAGCTTGGGACATTTTGAGGA
Source organism: Odocoileus virginianus (assembly GCF_023699985.2). Classification (NCBI taxonomy): domain Eukaryota; kingdom Metazoa; phylum Chordata; class Mammalia; order Artiodactyla; family Cervidae; genus Odocoileus; species Odocoileus virginianus. The sequence goes on along the minus strand of NC_069703.1, from coordinate 37,294,373 downwards.
AGATTAAATGAGATGATTAAAATAAAATTTTTTTTCGCTGATCTGGGTCTTCGTTGCTACTCAAGGGCTTTCTTTCTTTTTTTTTTTTCTCAAGGGCTTTCTCTAGCTGTTGTGCACGGTTTCTCATTGTGGTGGCTTCTCTTGTTGCAGAGAATGGGTCCTAGGGCACTCCGGCTCAGTAGTTGTGGGGCACAGGCTTAGTTGCCCTCCCTTGGCATGTGGGATCTTCCTGGATCAGGGATGAAGCACATATACCCTGCATTGGCAGGTGGATTCCCAACCACTGGACCACCAGTAAAAGTGAAAGTCGTTTAGTAGTGTCTGATTTTTTGTGACCCCATGGACTATATAGTCCATGGAATTCTCCAGGCCAGAATACTGGAATGGGTAGCCTTTCCCTTCTCCAGGGTATCTTCCTAACCCAGGGATCGAACCCAGGTCTCCCACATCACAGGCAATTCTTGGCCAGCTGAGCCACAGGGGAAGTCCAAGAATACTGGAATGGGTAGCCTATCCCTTCTCCAGCAGATCTTCTGACCCAGGAATTGAATCAGGGTCTCCTGCATTGCAGGTGGATTCTTTACCAACTGAGATATCAGACCACCAGGGAAGTCTTTAAATGAGATGATTATAAAGAGGTTTAGCATACGGAAGTTACTCATTAGATTTAACCTTTGCTTTTTGCTGGCTGCACAGTATTCTGTTGCATGTATGTACAATTCTTCTAATTCTTCTTCTATGTGCCAAGGTAGGCACATAGGGGAACATCAGTTTTTCTCTGTTTGACACAGGCTGGATAGGACATCTGTGTATATGGTAAGCATAAGATGGTTAAGAGTATATTATCACTACTGGATTTGAATCCCAACTGTGTGACCTCTTTCTGTCTCCTGTCCTCTTGGAATGGTGAGATGAGGGGATAAGTAGGATGAACCTAAGATGTCATTTGAAGATATATCTACAGAGCCTCTTAATGAGAGTGAAAGAGGAGAGTGAAAAAACTGGCTTAAAACATTCAAAAAACTATGATCATGGCATCCAGTCCCATCATTTCATGGCAAATAGAGGGGTAAATAATGGAAACAGTGGCAGACTTTATTTTCTTGAACTCCAAAGTCACTGCGGACAATGACTGCAGACATGAAATTAAGACACTTGCTCCTTATAAGAAAAGCTATGACAAACCTAGACACCATATGAAAAAGCATAGACATTACTCTGCCGATAAAGATGCATATGCTCAAAGCAATGGTTTTTCCAGTGGTCATGTATGGTTGTGAGAATTGGGACATAAAAAAGGCTGAGAACCGAAGAAGTGATGCTTCCAAATTGGAGACAACTCTTGAGAGTCCCTTGGACTGCAAGGAGATCAAACCAGTCAATATTAAAGGAAATCCACCTTGAATATTCATTGGAAGGACTGATGCTGAAGCTCCAATACTTTGGCCACCTGATGCAAAGAGCTGATTCATTGGAAAAGACCCTGATGCTGGGAAAGATTGAAGGCATGAGGAGAAGGGGGCAGCGGAGGAAAAGATGATTGGATAGTATCACCGACTCAGTGGACATGAGTTTGAGCAAACTCCAGGAGACAGTGGAAGACAGAGGAGCATGGCATGCTGCAGTCCATGGGGTTGCAAATAGTCAGACATGACTTGGTGACTGAACAACAGCAGCTACCATTTTGTCCAGAGAAGGGCTGGAAGGTCACAGGTGGGTGCAGGGGAAGATGCAAGTGTCTCGAGGCCCCTTCTGCAAATGTGAGAGCTGATGCGCCCTATCTCAGAATCTCCCCGCCCTAGGGTGTGAAGCCAAAGGCCAACTTGTTGCATCTGACTGACAGCTGGGCAGTCCAGGGAGATGAGATAAGTGGGTGTCAGGCAGAAGGAGGCAGGTGTCAACCGCAGAGCAGGGGGAGGTGAGTACACTGTGGACTGGGTTGAGCTCCCCACCCTTAACCCTGTTGAAGTGACAGAGTTGCTTAACCTTCTGAAGCAGTGATGGCCCCAGACTCCCCCATATCCTGACCTGGACTCCTGACCTGGTGCCCCTCAAAATTATCCATACCACAGAGCTCCAGAACCCAGGCACTGAGCCGGCCAGGAGCTCAGCTGACTGTCCTCAAGGTTGGAGGTGGCAGTGGTTATGGATTGGAGAAGTTTTTGAGGTTTTCAAAGAGGAAGTGAGGCTTCTGCTTGTGGTTCTGCTGTGTTTCTCTTTTTACTGCATGTCAACACTCCTGGCTCTACTTTGCTTCCCAAACCTCTTAATGATTGTTGTTCAGTTGCTCAGTCATGTCTGACATTTTGCAACCCCAGGGACTGCAGCACACCAGGCTTCCCTGTCCTTCACTGTCTCCCAGAGCTTGCTCAAACTCATATCTATTGGTGGGTGATGCCATGCAACCATCTCATCCTCTGTCATCCCCTTCTCTTCCTGCCTTCAATCTTTCCCTGCATCAAGGTCTTTTCCAATGAGTCGGCTCTTCACATTAGGTGGCCAAAGTATTGGAGCTTCAGCTTCAGCATTAGTCCTTCCAGTGAATATTCAGGATTGATTTCATTGAGAGTTGACTGGTTTGATCTCCTTGCATTCCAAAGGACTCTGAAGAGTCTTCTCCAACACCACAGTTTAAAAGCATCATTTCTTCGGCGCTCAGCATTCTTTATGGTCCAACTCTGACATCTGTACATGACTACTGGAAAAACCATAACTTCAACTAGGTAGACCTTTGTCAGCAAAGTAATGTCTCTGTTTTTCATATGCTGTCCAAGTTTGTCATAGCTTTTATTCCAAGGAGCAAGTATCTTTTAATTTCATGGCTGCAGTCACCATCTGCAGTGATTTTGGAGCCCAAGAAGATAAAATCTGTCACTGTTTCCATTGTTTTGCCATGAAGTGATGGAACCGGATGCCATGATCTTTGTTTTTTGAAGGTTGAGTTTTAAGTCAGCTTTTTCACTCTCCTCTTTCACTCTCATCAATAGATTCTTTAGTTCCTCTTTGCTTTCTGCCATAAGGGTGGTGTCATCTGCATATCTGAGGTTATTGGTATTTCTCCTGGCAATCTTGATTCCAGCTTGTGCTTCATCCAGCCCAGCATTTTGCATGAGGTACTCTGCATATAAGTTAAATAAGCAGGGTGACAATATACAGCCTTGACATACTCCTTTCCCAATTTGGAACCAGTCCATTGTTCCATGTCCAGTTCTAATTGTTGCTTCTTGACCTGCATACAAATTTCTCAGGAGGTAGGTAATGTGGTCTGGTATGCCCATCTCTTGAAGAATTTTCCACAGTTTGTCATGAACCACACAGTCAAAGGCTTTCAGTTCAGTTCAGTTCAGTTGCTCAGTATTGTCCGACTCTTTGTGACCCCATGGACTGCAGCACACCATGCTTCCCTGTCTACCACCACTCCCAGAGCCTGCTCAAACTCATGTCCAATGAGTCAAAGGCTTTAGCATAGTCAATAAAGCATAAGTAGATGTTTTTCTGGAATTCTCTTGCTTTTTCTATGATCCTGCAGATGTTGGCAATTTGATCTCTTGTTCCTCTACCTTTTCTAAATCCAACTTGTACATCTGGAAGTTCTCAGTTCATGTACTGTTGAAGCCTAGCTTGGAAAATTTTGAGATGACTTTGCCAGCATGTGAAATGAGTGCAATTGTGCAGTAGTTTGAAAATTCTTTGGCATTGCCTTTCTTTGAGATTGGAATGAAAACTGACCTGTTCCAGTCCTGTGGCCACTTCTAAGTTTTCCAAATTTGCTGGCATAATGAGTGCAGCACTTTCACAGCATCATCTTTTAGGATTTGAAATAGCTTAGCTGGAATTCCATCACCTCCACTAACTTTGTCCGTAGTGATGCTTCCGAAGGCCCACTTGACTTCCCACTCCAGGTTGTCTGGCTATAGGTGAGTGATCACACCATCATGGTTATCTGGGTCTTATTTTTGCTGACTGTATAGAGTTTCTCCGTCTTTGGCTGCAAAGAATATAATCAATCTGATTTCAGTATTGACCATCTGGTAATGTCCATGTGTAGAGTTGTCTCTTGTATTGTTGGAAAAGGGTGTTTGCTATGACCAGTCCCAAACCTCTTAATGATAATAAACTTTAAAAAAAATTGTTTATTTGGCTGTGTAAGGGTCTTGGTTGCAGCATTGAGATCTTCCATTTCAGCATGAGGGCTTCTCTCCAGTTGCGGCCCTCAAGCTCCAGGACAAGCAGGCTCCGGGTGGGGCCCTGAGGCATGTGGGATCTTGGTTTCTGGATGAGGGATTGAACCTGAGTCTCCTGCATTGGAAGGCAGATTCTTAACCACTGGACCAACAGAGAAGTCCTGACAATAAGTCTTGACAGTTGCATACAACTCATTATTTCAGCAACATCCTGCAAACCTCCTGGTAAGTGGACTCTAAATTCTAAGGTCTGCGTCATGTTCCTATAGGATATATTCCCAGCAACTGGTTCAATGCCTGACACACAGTTGACAATCAATAAATATGTGAATGAATAGGTGAGTGAGTGAATGGCAGATTCTCAGGGCACTTGCAGGGTGACAGCTGCTAATTCTACAGCTCATTTCCCTAGCACTTGACTTGGGCCTCCATCCATCCTAATTTTTCTGAGGGTCCTTTGGCCACTGAAGGGAATCCAGACCTTACTGTGCTACATCTGTAGCCCTTTTTATCTCTTCACAGGTGCCCCTCCAGCAATTCTTACCTCAGCTCTCCTTCCCCTCTGGGACATTGCAGCTCCATGTTGGGTCATGCAGTCTTGGGCCAGTCACTTTCCTTCTCTGAGTTTCAATTTTCTTGTCTATAAAACAGAATATAATAGCATCCAGGGTCATTGTGTTGATGGAGTTAGACCAAGCGTGTCAAAGCGCTTTGCAGGGTTCCTGGCACATGGTGAGGGCTTGAATGCCAGGAGCTATTAATGCTGTGTTGTGCAGACTGGTGTGGGGGCAAGACTGCTTTGGAGGAGAGCAGTGGTCTCCAACTGGGGGTTAATGAACAAAGCAATAAAACTGAATGTAATTCATCTCTCCAAGTGTGCTGCCTAAATTCTGGTCTTCCAAAGGGAGCCAGGAACATTCATCATCAGCTTTTAGGAAACTGACTTGCAGATACTTGCCTAACGAGGCAAAGATTGATGTACATTATTAACAGTAATCCACATTTGTCAAGTGCTTGCATGGGGCCAGGCACTGTCCTCAGGGCTTTACACGAATTATCTTGAGGAATCACTGAAAGAACCCTGGGAGGCAAGCGCTCTTATTATCCCACTTGACAGATGGAGAAAGAGGCAGAGAGGTTAAGTGACTTGCCGTAAGGTCACAGAGCTGGGATGACATCCAGCAGAGGTAACATCTTTAAAACACATCCACCTGGTGCTCCCCTGGTGTCTCAGTGGTGAAGAATCTGCCTACCAACACAGACGATGCGGGCTAGACACCTGATCTGGGAAGAGCCCGCAGGCCTCGGAGCAGCTAAGCCGATGCACCACAACTATCAAGCCTGTGCTCTAGAGCCTGGCAGCTGCAACTACTGAGCCCAGGTGCTGCAAAAGAGGGGCCACTTCCAAAAGTGGAGGCCCCGCTCACCCTGGAGCCCATGCTCTGCACGAGGGGCCACTGCAATGAGAAACCCTCACCCTGCAACTACAAAGTCCCCGCTCGCCTCAACTAGAGGAAAGCTCCCGCAGCAATGAAGACCCAGCACAGCCAAAAATAAATAAAATTATAGATACATACATGTATATTTTTCCAATTCTTTCCCGTTATAGGTTAGTACAAGATATTGAATACAGTTCCCTCTACTATATAGTAAATTCTTTTACTATATATTTTACACATATATAAATAGAGATGTGTTTATCTATTTTATACATAGGGATGTGTATCTTTTAATCCTACACTCCTAATGTAGCCCTCCCCCTCCTCTTTCCCCTTTTCTAGCCATAAGTTTGTCTTCTATGTTTGTGAGTCTGTTTTTGTTTTGTAAATAAATTCATTTGGATTATTTTTCAATTGCACATTTAAGTGATATCATATAATAACTATCTTTCTGTGCCTGACAGTGAATATTCTAAAATATTCTGCATATTACCTCTGTATGGAAATCCTTTCCAGTCTTGTGTGGCACAGGGAAAAATTGGAGCCCACCAACAGAGGGATGCTACATATTATGTCCACCAGAGGGCACGCATGCACTCCTCTGCAGTGGAATACTATGCAGTCAGGAGAAGACAGGAGACAGATGGTGTGTTATGTTCTGGCATGAAATGATGGCCACAGTAGACTGTCAATAGAAAAAGTTACAGAATAGTATTATCATATCATCTATTAATATTCATGTATAAAAACAAAATTTAGAAGTCCATTTATTGTTTGTAGGTTCATGGATGTCTGGAAAGATTAACATCAAAAAGTCACACTGACCTCTGGGAAACTGGGAAGGAGGGGAGCTTACACTTTTTTCTTTATATTCCCTGCTGTTTTAATCGCTGACCATTCATCTGTATTATCTTGTAACTCACAGAAAGATGAAGAAAGTAAGTGCACAGTGGACCAGGGGTTTGAGGATCCACGTCCACCCCTCCAGCTCTTCTGCTCCAGAAGCTGATCCTTTTCTGAGGCCTCCCTGGTGTCTTCTACTTGTCCCTGGAGGCCTCTTAACCCTACCTTCCCTCCACAGTCACTTCCCAAGGCCTCTCTGATTTTATAGGACTTGCTTGGCCTGGGTCTCTCATCTGGGTCCAGGCACTGGTGTGGTTTCTTTCCCCAGTTAGGAGGCCAAGGTCCTACACCTGTGCTACTCCTCAGGGGAATGTGGGACATGGTGACCTCACAGTTAAGCCAGTGACATCACAGTGGGCCTGGAGGCTGACAAGGCTAAGGACTTGGCAGGGCCCAAGAGATAGGAACAAGGAAGAGGTTGGCAGGTAGAGGCTACCTGTGTAGAAGGACTGTGTCCTCCTCCCAGGACACTCCTAGCCAGTCCTTTCAGGGGTGGGAGACCTGAAAGTCTCCACAGCCATTTTGGTTGTGTACAGACCATTCTGTGAGTTGGGAGCAGAGTGTGATGCCAGGAGGAGGGAGTGGAGTTGGCAGATGGAAGACAAACGTGTATGTGAATCCTCCTGGGAGATGGGGGGGCACTCCTGTGGGTGCTCAGTGAACTTCTTGCTCCCCTTGATTGCAGCACAGCTGGAGGGGAGGCAGGCTGTGACCTGGGAGGCAGGCTGTAACCTGGGAGGCCGGGAGGGCTGTGGCCTTTGGCGGGAGTAGAGTTCTGGTCAACCAAGAGGGCAAAGAGCACCATGGGAAGGACTCCTTTCAGCTAATCTGAAGGATGCGAGAGGGCAACTGGGATGGGGTAGGGGGAGAGGAGGATGGGGGGGGATGATCTGGGCCCTGGGAATGGCACATTTGAAAAGAGCATGAGGGACAGAAATGAAGCAGTGAGGGTGGGCTGACACTGCCGAGAGACAGTGGAATCTGAGGGTTGGGACTAGACAGCACTTAGCTATTTGCTCTATGTCTCTGAGTGAGTCGCTTACTCTCTCTGAGCTTCGGTTCCTTCATCATGGGGATAATAAAAGACGAAAAGAGAACATTTACGAAGCCCCTAGCTTCGTAATACGTGCCAATATTTTGGCCACCTGATGCAAGGAGCCGACTCACTGGACAAAACTCTGATGCTAGGAAAGATTGAGCGCCAGAAGAGAAGGGGCAGCAGAGGATGAGATGGTTAGATAACATCACTGACTCATTGAACATGAGTTTGAGCAAACTCTGGGAGACAGTGAAGCCTGGCGTGTTGCAGTCCATGGGGTTGCAAAGAGTCAGACATGACTTAGCAACTGAACAACGACAAGCACAGTGGCAGGCATATAGTAAGCTGTTTGTAAAGGTAGCTCTCTACTCTAATCCTTGAAATAGTCCAACCTGAGCCTGATGCTTCATCTATTCTGGGCATGTAGAGTGCAGAATTCATGGTTGTATGCTATAGAAACCATTTCTGGAGGATTTAAGGAGAGGAGGAAATTCCCTGGTGGTCCAGTGGTTAGGACTCTGTGCTTTCAATGCCGAGGGCCCAGGTTTTCACAGTTCAGCAAAGAAACAACAACAACAGAGAGAGAAGAAACTCACTTAAAAGATGTTGGAGGAGTGCAGAGAAGTTCTGCGAAGGCTGCAGAGCCAGGCTTGGAGAACAGGCTGGATCAAGAGCGGCTGGACAGCCCAGAGAGGACTGTGAGACCTGCCTGAACCCCCCTCTTTGAAACTCTGCTCTCCTGGAAGCTGACATAGCACCATCCACAGAGTGGGCTCCCTCAACCTGCCGCCTCGGGACCACCGGCTTCTGATCACAGTCTGGATGGGTACATGTGGTCAGTCTGGTCCATGGCATGTGCCTGCACCATGTGTTGGGGCGGGGAGGTCAAAATTCAGCCTGTTGCCTTTCCGGCTTTTATAGTGGAATGTGCCTTCTGCCTCCTTCCAGCCTCTAGTGAGAGAAAATTCCAGGTGCTGGGCATCCAAAACACCTGGGAAATGTCTACATGGGAAATGAGAATAAGTAGAGAGTGGTCCCTGTCCTTGAGATACAGACATGTAGGGGTCAGTTATGCGGGTAAACGATGGTGACAGGAAGTGGTGGGGGCCATAGTGCAAGTGAGTATCAGCCAGGGGCCAAGCCGGCAGAATAACACGTCCCTTGCTCACATGGAGTTTGAGACGTCCCTGCGCATTCCATGACACCTGGTGGCGTGGCCGGATGGAGCCTGAGGCTTGGGCCGCCGCGTTGGGCCAGACGCTGCGGACACACCAACCGGGGGCAGAATTTGTGTGAGGGCGGGGGAGATGAACCTTCCTCAGCTCTCGGCAGTGATGAAGTTGCTCAGCTGGAAAAGCTGTTTCTGGCCTAAGGGGCCTCCCTTTTCGATACCTGGTCATGCTTCATGGGCATTTTGCCATGTCTCTGACTTTTCTCTCACCCAGTTGGGGCCTCAGCATTCTATCTAAATTGGAGAAAAGGTTCCCAGGACAGAGAAATCAGAGATGGGATGAGGAGGAGGAAGACGTACTTGCTCCCTCTGGGGCCTTTGCTGTGCGAGATCAGATTCCTGCTCACCCCGCTGCCTCTCTCTGTTTCCTCCTACGCTGCCTGCTTTTGTCTCTGCCTGTTCCTGTCCGTGCCACTCCCGTTGCTGTCTTCCCTGCCAACCACCCGTCCCTGTCTCAGCGGGGCCCCCTTCCCTAAAGGACCCCAGCTCCAGCCTCTGAGCCCTGCTCCGTCCCCCTCCTGCTCAGCCATAGGGGTTCCCTGAGAGCCACAGCTAAGGCTCCTCCCCACTCCATCATCCCCCACACTAAAATTCCGGTAGCCCCAGTTTCCTGTGGCCCCCAGCTCCTACAGTGTGGCCTCAGGTAGGCAAAGGCTGGTGGGCGGCTCGCCGGTGTCTCAGGTCCCACTGGGCCCCCTGCCTGCCTGCCAGCCCCCCTCTTCCTATTTGTGGCAACTTCAAATGTAGTGCTTTCCTGTCACCTCTCACACCCACGGGGGCCTCAGACACAGGCAGAGAGGCTGGCTGCCCGCCTGCCCAGCGGCTTCCTTCCCCAGCCAGAGAGGACTTCTGCAGAGCCAGGTGAAGAGCCTCGCGCGGGGCCGCGCCTCCTCCTGCGGTGTTTGGAGACCTGCGGCAGGGTGGGGAGGAGTCAGGGCAGAGGGAGAAGAGACGGGTTTCAGAGGACTGAGACACCCACATAAGGCCGCCAGGCTCTGAGGGGCGCTGGGGTTACAGAGGGGAGAGGGCGAAGGGAGAAGGAGGGGAGCCTTGGGGCTGTGCGACCCTCAGTGAAGTGACCAGCGGAGAAGCGGGCTGCTGACTGAGCAGACAGCTGTCACTACGCAGCTTCCTGTCAAGCCAGTCAGGACGGGGGAACCCCGAGCCCACTTGCTCAGACCAGCGCGGCTGAGGGAGCTGAGCCTGGGAAGTCTGGGTGACAGGACACTGGGGCTCCCTCAGCTGCCCCCCAAAGCTGGTAGGTGAGCTCGGATGTAGGTGGGGAGCCTGTGGTTGATAGAGTCGTGGAGACATCAGCCCCTCGCAGCAAAGAAGACACTAGACTCTCAGTTCCCTGTGGCCCCCGAGGAGGTCTGGAACGTTTTCCTCAGATCTCTGAGCTCACTTGGAAGTATCTCCATGAGACCTCTCTCCCTCCTGTCTTCCCCAGGGATGGGGATCAGGCCAGTTCTCCGCTTCGCCTCTGACTGGCCAGCCTCCATCCAGTTGTTGCTCAGACGTTGCTTCTTCCTGTCTCTACTTGAGAGCGTCATTGGCTTCTAAATGTCTGTGTCGAGAGAGTCCTTTCACGTCAGCCACTCCAACCCTCCCATTTTGCAGATAAAGAAACTGAGGCCAGGAGAGGCAGTGACTGGCTCAAGGTCACACAGTGATTTCCCGGGAGAGCCGGCCCTGGAAGTCAGGCTCCTATTTGGAGGACCTTCACTGCTCACCTGTGATTGACCTGTCTTCCCAGCAGGTGGCAGGGGCATGAAGGGGGAGCCCTCTCCAGAGCTGGGTTGTTGCCACAAGACCAAGCTCCTGGGGAGCACAGGGGATTCTCTGTCCCCCCACCTGGACTCCCAGCTCTGCCAAGATGGCCAGGTAAGGTGAGGTTCCGGTCCTATCTCTGAGCCCAGGATGCTTCTGGAAGGAGGGGAGGTTAGGAAGTGGGGTGGGGGGTGGATCTGAAGGGACCTGGATTCTCCTGGTTCTGAGCACCTCTACCCCAGCACCTCACAAGAACGCTCCCTCAGAGGGGCCAGAGACCCGCTCCCATGCCCCAGGGCCAGACTCTCTGTGGGACATGAGAAGGGACAGGCCATGCAGAGCTGAGTGCCACGGGGGCCTGGGCCTTGGAGCAGGCTCAGGGTCCTCCTGTGGGGTACACAGTCTTTCATGAGGGGTTTTTCTCTTAAGTTCACCTTGGATCCATTGAGAACATGGTAGATAGTCTGAGACAGAGTGGGATGAGGGTGGTGAGGAAGGATGGGTGGGAGGGAAGAACAGGGCTGGGTGGGGGGTTCTGGGGCAGGGGTAGGGCAACCCTGGGGGTGGACGTGTAAGTCCCTTGGAAAGGAAATGTGGATGAGGGAAGGGGAAGCCCTCTGAGGGATGGATATGGCAGAGGTGAGTGTATGTGTGTATGTGAGGGAGGGTGTGGGTCTTAGCTTCTCCTTCCCCTTTGGAAATCAAACTTGGGGTGGGACCATCTCAGCGGACTTCCGGTCCCCACCCCCCAAGCCCCTTCCCTCTGCCTACCAGGTCTTCCCAGCCTTCAAGCCACATCCAGACATAGTGGATCCTCATGGCCAGTCCTGGGCCAGCTGGCTCTGCCCATGGCCGCTGGCACCAGCCAAGTCTGCCCTGCTGGCCTGCCCCCAGGGCCTGGACCTATACCTGTGCGCCCTGCAGTCGACAACCCCAGCAGCAGCCCCGCGGGGTCTCAGAGAGGATGCTTTGAGCACACGTAAGCCCAGGGCGCAGGGCCGCACCTGGGGGAGGTGGGAGGTGGGGGGAGTATTGTTAGGTTTGAGGAGGAGAGACGGAGCAGACCCAGGGTCCCAGGTGAGGACGGAGCCTCAAGTATATGCTGCTTCCACATTTTGATCTGGAGCTCTGGCCTGGGCTCGTGTAGAACTCTCAGGTGGTGACATCTGAGCAGAGGAGGTGGGCAGTGGTTTTTCTCAGGCATGGGTGTGGGATCTGGTGGAGGTGTAGCCACAGTTCCAGGAGTTGAGGGTGGGTGCTCTGTCTGCTTAGAACACTTGAGCTAGAGGGGCCTGTGTTATCAGGCAGGAAGCTTGCTTGGGAGGCAGGGAGTCGGGGGGTGGTTCTGCCCCTTCTAGCTCTCTGACCTCGAGCACATCACAGAAGCCAGTTTCTGCTTTCACAAAAGGACCCTCTCACTATACCTCCACGATTACTGCCTACAGTACACCATTTCCTTATGCAACTCAACCTGGAGGGCAGGGACGATGTTGCTGTGTCCAGCACAGAGTAACACAGCCCAGTAAAGCTGGTTGACGCAATCAGTGAGGATCCAAGCAGACAATCTACTTTTGAATATTGATACACATTTAGTATTTTACTTGATCTCACTCTTAGTTTAACTCCTACCTCACCGGCTGTTGCACCTCACTCTCCCTTGTTAGCGCTCCTTGACTTACCCTCCTGAGTCTTCCCATGCTCAAGAATTCCGTCCAGGGCTGCCTCCTTGTCTCTCCCCTCATCCCTTCTCCTTCTCCTCCTCTCCTCTCTTCCATTCTTCCCCTCTTCTCTCCTGTTCTCTTTAGCAGTTTGTTGAAACTTCCTGCAATACTAGAAAGGTTCTGTACTTGTGCTATCTGACACCTGAGCCTTTTAAATGTGGCTAGTACAAATGAGAAGCTGTTTTTTTTTTGTTTGTTTGTTTTTGTACTTAAAGGTGTACGGTGGCTACCGTTTTGGACACAGCAGATCTAGGACCATCCTTTATGTGATCTCATTTGGCACCCAGATTTTTGTCTCCAGCTCAGGCTGCTCCTTTAATGTCTAAACCAATTCATCCAACTGGCCTTCTGACTTCTCTACCTGCATGTCTAATAGGCTTCTTGAATCATTTTCACTCCCTGAAATGATTACACACTTTACAAATGCCAGCCTCTTTATCAGCAAGGGCGATGGCAGACCAGGAAAGCCCAGAGAAAGGAGATGCCATGCAGGCTACAGTCCTCTCTCAGGTCGGAGCCAGGCAGCTTAGGTGCAGAGCTGACCTTGACCCCAGGCTGGGTGGCCCTCACCATCTTCCTTTTTCTGCTCAGGGCACCTGCCACCAAGGCTGCCTGCCAGCTCCTCCAATGGCGAGAAACTCCCAGCCAAGTGTCCTCCGAGCAGGGACAAGATGGGAAGCCAGACAGAAAGAGCTGGCAAGGGGTCCCCCTGCCCATCCTTCTCTCCTCCCAACAGTTCTTCCCTAAATTCTTGGCAAAATAAGAAGAGCCCCTTGGCTTTCTGCTCCTGCTCCACACCCCCACCCAACTCCAAAGAACTCTCCTCCCACTTCCGCCCATTCTACCCTGCCTACCCATTTTTCCTGCCCCCTCCTTACCTGGTCACGTGGGGGGGCCTACCTTCAGTGCAGTGTCCCCCCCTCTTCAAGCTGCCCCAAGACACCCCGTATGCCACCATGGCTGTGCCCAGCTTGCTGATTAACGTCAATGAGCCTGAGCACCCCAGCACCTGGGCGGAGACCCTGCGCCCCTACCCAGGGGCCTGTCAAGACTCCGGCCAAACCCAACCCTCCCAGAGTCAGAATCCGGGCCCTGCCACTGCCAGGACCTACTCCACGGGACCGGAGCGGGCTGGCAGGGCGGCTGCAGGAAAGCGGGCCCCGCCGGGCTCCCAGGCTGGCTCTGCAGCGCTGCCTTACCCGCTGAAGAAAGAGAACGGCAGAATCCTGTACGAGTGCAACGTGTGCAGTAAGAGCTTCGGGCAGCTCTCCAACCTCAAGGTATCTGCCTCCAGGCCCCCAGGGTTCCCACCGGGCATCCTTCGATGACCCCTTCCCATCCTGCTTCTAGAATCAAGGACCTGGGGCAGGGGGAACTCCAAGGCAACCTCTAGGGCCTGTGACTTTGGCTGGCTCATTTGGCCTCGCAGTTTCACTGTAGAGAGGAGTCCTCTCCACACCAAAGATTGTCCATGAGATCGTCTCATTTCAGCTAAAAATAGAGAAACCGAGGAAAGATGTTTCCAAGGTTACCTTGATTTAAGGGTGCAGCCAGGTCTCCATCTGAGTCTCTCAATATCTAGGGCAAAGTTCTTTCTTGAAGAGTCATGCTCTCTGATTCCCTGGTAATCTTCCTCTTGTTTATTTATTTAAAGGTCAGGTCGGGGAACAGATGAATTTTAGTGAATCTAGACCTGACAACCAGCCTTTTTCAATTGGGATCCAACACAACAGCAGTGTGCTGTAGGCGTCATTATAGGCATCTTCCAGAAGGGGGAGACCATGGACATATCTCTCTATCGGCCAAGATCTGACGTTAGGGGCAAGTTGGCACCTGCTGAAATAGAGGAAAATTTACTGATTGTTGGAGAACAGATCTTCTGCATCCTCTCGGGCATGAGTTCTTAAATGTTAATGAGCCTCAAACCACCTGGAGAGCTGGCCCCAGCCCTCGGCCTGCCCTAAGCCCCAGCCCCAGAGATTTCTGTTCAGCTGCTCTGCGGGTGGGGCCTGAGAGTCTGCCTTTCTAACACCCTCCCACGTGATGCTGATGCTTCTGGTCTGTGGACCACACTTTGAGAAGCACTGCACAAGATATATATCTAAGGGGGTACACATGGGGTACCCCTTACCTGGCCTGTTGACCTTGGCCACCTCCATCTTCCCTCCAGCAGGGCAGCAGAGAGCGCGAGGGGAGCCTGGGGAACGGTAGATTGGCCTTCAGGGAGGTGATACAGAGGCAGGGGGATTGAAGGGCCTTGATGCCAAAAAGGGGTCCTGCGGGGATGAGGGTAGAGATTTGAAGAGGATCCCTGGCCCTGATGGGGGGGTCTGGGCGGTTGACAGCATTTCTCCCACACCTGGCTCAGGTCCATCTGCGTGTGCACAGCGGGGAACGCCCGTTCCAGTGTGCCCTGTGCCAGAAGAGTTTCACCCAGCTTGCCCACCTGCAGAAGCACCACCTGGTGCATACTGGGGAGCGGCCCCACGAGTGCCCGGTGAGACCCTCCGCCCCCTCCCCTGTCCTCCTGCAGGCTGGGGAGGAGTGCTAGGCCCCTGGGGGATGGCACCTGTGGCCTCCATTCCTCCACCGTCCTGAGAAAATGGTGCTGGGCAGGAGGCAAGGTTGGGGGGAGGGAGGGGAACGGAAGGGCCAGGGTGCGCTACTGGAGGACACTCCCTGGGCCTGGAGGGGAGAATAGAGATGTATGTCTGGGAGTGGAAAAGAATGAAGTTGGAGGTCCTGGGGAGCGGACACCCCTTGGCGACTTCCCAGCATAGTCGGAGGAGTTAATGCTAGTGTGTGTGCAAAGTCTATGAACACTAGTGATAACATCAGCTCAGTGTTAGCTCCCTCCCTCTTTGAGCTTCACCATGTCTCCAGGGAGTTCGGAAGGGCCAGAAGTATTTCCCTGTTTTACAGAGGCAGAAACGAAAGCAGCATAATGGTGACAGTCTAGGCTACCTGGGTTCAAATCTTAGCCCCGCCTCCAATTTGCTATGTGAGCTTTGGCTACTGGCCTCATTCCTCTAAGCCTCTGCATGTTCCCTGTTAATATAGAAGTAGTGCTTAGTTCCGATTCTCCAGTCCTGGAGAAGACTACATAAGACCAACTCCTGGCACTCGGCTGCTGCTGCTGCTGCTGCTAAGTCGCTTCAGTCGTGTCCTACTCTGTGCAATCCCATAGACGGCAGCCCACCAGACTTCGCCGTCCATGGGATTTTCCAGGCAAGAGTACTGGAGTGGGGTGCCATTGCCTTCTCCGTGGCACGCGGCAGCTCCCAGTAAATGTTAATTACGTGCACCGAAGCCGCAGCCCCACGCTTAAGGGTTCTGTGTGATTATCTCATTCAGTCCTCCATGCCTACGAGCTTAGGTATTAATAGTCTCATGTCAACCATCAAGAGAGCACGGCTCAGAGTACAAGGTCATGTCTCCTGCACAAGGTCATGCAGGGAGTAGAAGAACCAGGGTACTGACCCAGTCTGCCTGGCTCCAATGTGCCAGATACCGTGGTCCCAGGGAGGAATCATGGGGGAAAGCTTCCAGGCCTGCATCACAGGGAGGTGGTGGTGGTGGGGTGGGGTGGTTTCAAGATGGGGAGGGGGGAGCAGAGATCCTGGGTGAACCAGGCAGGCAGAGCTAATACCAGTGCCCATTCCCATCAGATGTGTCACAAGCGCTTCAGCAGCTCCAGCAACCTCAAGACCCACCTGCGCCTGCACTCGGGGGCGCGGCCTTTCCAGTGCAGTGTCTGCCCAAGTCGCTTCACCCAGCTCGTTCATCTGAAGCTGCACCTTCGTCTGCATGCCTCACGGCCCTGCGGTCTGGCTCACACCCACCTGCCCCTGGCATCTCTCACCTACCTTGCCCGCTGGCATCAGGGGGCCCTAGATCTTCTGGCAGTGCCATCAGAGAGGCAGATGGACTGGGACGTGGACAAGGTCAAGGTGTCCTCAGCATCCCGGGGCAAGTAAGGGCCTAAGCCAGGGTGCTAGGTCTGCCCTGGGGAGGGGGCAGGAGCAGAGCAATGAAAGGATTTTCTCTACAATGAATTGAGGCCTCCTGAGCTTCAATAGTGCAGGGGGAGGTCAGAGTGTATTTGTCAGACTTCACGTCCCACTCCACCTGGCAGGTCATGGGACACAGGCAGGAAGAGACTATGCTGCCCACTGTGTGTGTGTGTGTGTGTGTGTGTGTGTGTTTGTGTGTATGTGTGTGTGTTGGGGGGTGCCTGCAGCCATCTACCTCTGGCTGGGTTTGAGCTCCACTCTCTGGGACCTATCTGGGACCAGGCCCTCCATCTCAGCTCGCTGATGGACAGTTCAGCCTTCCAGGTCTCTGCAGGGTGCAGACTGTGGTGCTGTGGTGCTGAGCATAGGGCACTCTTTTCTGAACCAGCACCTGTCCAGATGTCTGACTGCTGCTTCCCACAACCTCCTTGTCTCTCAGTTTCTAGAGGCCACTGTGCCCCCTCAGCTGGTACTCCCTGCCATGGTTGGATGGGACACATTCATCTCCCTCTGTACATGCCAGGATCTGAGCCTCCTGTGGGAGAGGCAGGAATACAGGGATGTCAGGGTCCACTCATGACCCAGAAGCAAGATGTCCCCCTGTGTGTCAAGGACTTGTCATCCCAGAGGACAAACAGCTAAGGGGGTACCGAGCTTGGGGAAGGGGTAGAGGCCCTACAAGGACTAGAGATAGGGAAGAACTGGCAGAGAGAACCTGGGAACTAGGGCCCTCCTGATGGTTTTTCTCCCTGGAGTCCCAGAGGAACCCCTCAGGTATGTGAAGTGTGCCCTCCCCCCGAGAGAGTGGTGGCATTAGATGGGAAAGAGTACTGCCCTTTGGGGTATAGGAAGCCCAGGTTATAATCACAACAGTAGCTATTATTAAGTAATAATTTGTTGTTGTTCAATCACTAAGTCAAGTCTGACTCTTGGCAACCCCATGGACTGCAGTACACCAAGCTTCCTTGTCCTTCACTGTCTCCTGGAGTTCGCTCATATTCATGTCCATTAAGTCAGTGATGCTATCTAACCATCTCATCCTCTGTTGTCCCCTTCTCCTCTTGCCCTCAGTCTTTCCAAGCATTAGGGTTTTTTCCCCAATGAGTCGGCTCTTTATATCAGGTGATCAAAGTATTGGAGCTTCAGCTTCAGCATCAGTCCTTCCAGTGAATATTCAAGGTTAATTTCCTATAGGATTGACTGGTTTGATTTCCCAGTCCAAGGGACTCTCAAGAGTCTTCTCCAGCACCACAATTCAAAAGCATCAATTCTTTGGTGCTCAGCCTGCTTTATAGTCTCTCATATCCTACATGACTACTGGAAAAACCATAGCTTTGATTATATAGAACTTTATCAGCAAAGTGATGTCTCTGCTTTTTAACATGCTTTCTAGGTTTGTCATAGGTTTCCTTCCAAGGAGCTAGCATCTTTTAATTTCATGACCGCAGTCACCATCAGCAACGATTTTGCGTGCATGCTAAGACTCTTCAGTCTTGTCCAACTCTTTGCGACTTATGGACTGTAGCCTGCCAGGTTCCTCTGTCCATGGGATTCTCCAGGCAAGAATACTGGAGTGGTTGCCATTTCTTCCTCCAGGGGATCTTCCCAACCCAAGGATCTTATTTCTCCTGCATTGACAGGTGGGTTCTTTATCCCTAGCGCCACCTAGGAAGCCCAACAGTGATTTTGGAACCCAAGAAAAGAAAATCTGTCACTGCTTCCACTTTTTCCCCTTCTGTTTGTCATGAAATCATGCCATGAAGATCATGGATGCCATATTAGTTTTTTGAATGTTATGTCCTAAGCCAGTTTTTAAATTATTAAATAATTATTATTGGGCTTCCTTGCTGCCTCAGATGGTAAAGAATCTGCCTGCAATGTGGGAGACCCAGGTTCGATCCCTGGGTCGGGAAGATTCCCTGAAGACGGGAATGGCAAATCACTCCAGGATTCTTGCCTGGAAAACTCCATGGACAGAGGAGCCTGGCAGTCTACGGTTATAAATATTAATAGCTGGCCAACTTCCAGCAGGGGGCATACCTGTGAGTTTCAGATTGGCTTCCCCACCACGGTACAGGACGAGATTTTCGCTGTGCCCTAGGGTCTGCAGGACCGAGAGATAGCTCACTCTCATTGGGCAGTCTCACCAGCAGGGCGAGGGCAGGGTTGGCTTCCGTCCCTACCAATAATCACGGACTAGGTTCCAAACCCACTCGATCAACCGCTTGGCCCCGCCCAACAAGCCAACCACTCAGGCTAGGCAACCCCAAGACCACGCCCATTACCGCCTCTGGCTCCGCCCTTGCATTCTAGCCCCTCCTCCGGGGCGGGGGCGCTGAAAAGACCCTGGGCTCGGTCTAACCTCCTGGCCCTGTTTTCCCGCCCACCTTGTGCAGGCCCAACTTGAGGTCTTTCAGCACCCTGACCAGTGGGTCCCCTGGCGCTTCCGGAGGCCTAAAGACGTAGCGCGGTCAGGGCCAGGAGCTGGGTCCCCGGGAGCGGGGCAGGGGTGCGGGGGAGGATCGGGGGGAGAGGGGGTGGGCGGGGTGGAGACGACCCCTGCAGAGCGCAGCCCCTAGCCCTGGAGCTTGGGCAGTATGTGGATCGGTCCCACTCCCCCGCCCACACGGACTTCGGGCTGGGCGCTGTTTGCTCAAGGGGGGCGGGCCGGAGGAGGCGTATCTCTGCAAATGAGCGGGATCCGGGTGGCCCCCGCGGCCCCGGAGCAGTCAGTGCCCGGGACCTTGCCCTCGCCATGGCCGAGCGGCGCGGGGGCCTAGGGGCCCGCCTGGCTCGCCGCCTGGCCGGGCTAAGGGTCCGGAGGGAGCGCAAGGGGAAGCGGACCCCGAAGGAGGCCAGATCCCGGGATAGGTGAGGGGTTTGGAGGAGGGGCGCCCCGGGCGCCCCTGGGCCCGAGGGTGTGGATGTGTGTCTTGGAGTGTGCAGTGGATGTTTGAGTAAGCTTGTCTGAGTGACTGGGAGCATTAAAATATACCGACCCGTGTACTACGATTTGGGGTATGTGGACTTTATAAAATCCCTGTACTTTTTAAAACCTTTACAACAATTTTGCAGTTTCCTAAGTCTGGCGGGTGGCCAGGGAACTCCTGATTTCCTCTCTGAAGATAATTGAAAGGCAAATACGGTGGCACCTCCTGCCCTTGTGGACTTTGATTCTCTCATCACAGGCCAGTTTAACTCTGGTCTTCATGTCACTTTGTCATGAGTATGACAGGCTCCTGAGTTGGCTTAGACTGCACTGTATTTGCCCTTTCATGACATGAAGAGGCTTTTCCCCATCTTCCTAGATTGTATTAACAATAAACTTATTTGCCACTTGCTTGATGCTTCTCCTGGATTATCTCATTTAATCCTCCCAGCAGCTGTACCAGGCAGGTATTTTGTGTGAGTCAGATACGGAAATGGAGGTTCAGAGACATGATGTCACCTCTCCAGTCACACAGCTCAGAACTGGTGGGGCTGGGACACAAACTTCTGTAGTCTGACTCCAGGGCCCACAGCCTGAAGCCCTGGGCTGCTCTGTTGCCTTGAGAGATTTCAGAACTCAAGCAAGAGGGCCAGAGTTCTGTCCTAACCCTAGAGGCCACTGGCCACATGAGCTCGAACAAATCGCTACATCTCTCTTAGCCAGTTCACCAGTACCTGATGTGTGACAGGCAGAGAAAAGGCTGTATGGATTGCCAGGCTGAATGGCTGAGACAGGGATAGAGAAGAGGGCCCCAGGAGCTCACAGGCCCCATGTCTGCAAAGAACGTCAGGAGTGATCACAGGCACGAGTGTCTTCGCAGTTCTGATCTTATCGATGTAGCTGTCTCCGGCCTGCCCTGGGAGGAGTGCAGGCCTGGTTGAGCCCAGGGTGAGGGAAGGGGTTTGTGCTGCTCTCACACCAAAGAGAGCAGGGACGGTAGGGTCTAGCCACCCTAAACCTGGAAGCCTGGGTGCCCGGGGGTGCCCACACCCTGCCAGCGCCCAGCCTGGAAGACACACCCCCTCCTTTTACCCCATCTGGCAGGAACTTGCCCTGTAGGCCCAGATGGCACTGTTCCTCCCTTTCTTTCTCCGCTTGAGAGGAGGCAGGGTTGTAGGTGAGTCAGGGAGAGGGAGGGACGGGTAGGGACTGCGCATGCTCCTGGGGCCAGCCTGATGATACATTCCATGTGTGCACTTGGACTTGGTTCTCACTGGCCGTGGGAATGGGACTCTGGCTCAGAGGGACAGGCCCCTGATCCCTGCTGGTTGCCTGGAGTAGGGGGCAGAGTGCACGGAGTGGGCAGCCAAGGCCCTTCGTCTTCTTGCCCCTGTTAGAGGGGTGATGCCCAGCCAGGCTTTGGAGTGAGACCATCCATCCTAATGTCTTAACTCCACTAGCTGTGTGACTTTACCACTCTGGACCTCAGTTTCCTTATCTGAAAAATGAGGACACTGCTATCTACCCTTTAGGATTATTGTGAGGCTTAAAGGGGATTATGGAGGTGTAATACCTAGTGCTAAACCTGGCATAGGGTGGGCCTCAGCAAATGGCAAGCTTTTGAATTACTAGGGTACTGTCCTTTTTCTGTATTCTGGTCCTGATATAGGCCTAGTCCCCATATTGTTCCAGGCCCATCCCTTTCTCTCTGTCCCTGGGGCTGGAGTGGACAGGTGAGGGAGGGGGCAGAGAGAAGGCTGTGCATATAGACCTCCCCTGCCCCCCAAGACTTCAGGTGCTCATCCTCCCTGCGGGGGCCCTTAGAGACAAGGGCCATCAGGTCCAGTCTGGGGCAGGAGACAAGGAGCCTACTTCACTCCCTCCCCTGTGCTTCCTTCCCAGGCCCTGGGGTGGCCAGAGCTGCCCTGACCTGGCCCAGGGCCAGGGCAGCACCAGCAAAGTCAGCCTCAAGGTAGGAGAGAATCCTAGGGTTGGGGAGGGGAGGGGAGGGGAGCAGAAGCTCTTGGGATGGGCTGGGCTGGCCCTGAGAACCCTGACTTACAAGTTAGGCAACTGCAGTTCTCTCATACCTCCTCTGCCAGGGATTCACTCTGTGACCCTGGGCAGATCACTCCACTTCTGAACCTCAGCTTCCCCATCTGGAAAATGGGGACAATCATACCTCAGGGCTGTTGTGAGAATTAAGGTATCAGATGTAGGACATCCAGCATGGGGCCCAGATGCTCAGGAAACAGCTTCCTAATGTCAGGGCCCCTGGAGGAGGCATGGAGGGGCAGTACGTGTTCTCAGGACCCCATTTTCCACACTCCCTCCTTTAGCTTGACCTTCCCCATCTTTGACTCCCTTTTCCCACATCCTGGCATGGCCCCCAGGGGTGACACTGGGCCAGTGGCTTAACCTTCTGGCCACAGTTTCCCCATCCTCAGCAGGGACCTGAGCCATGGATTGGACAGAGGCAAGGTCCCCCACCCTCCATCCCCTGGAGGAGCAGAGGGCTTCCTCTAGAGATGGCTCAAGCAGCCATATGTCTCTCTGTGATCCTGAACATCATCAGTGATGGCTAGCGTTTAACTGAGTACTGCTGGGTACCCTGCATGGATAATCTCATACAATATTCTCAGCACTCCCAGGAAGCAGATACTATTATTATCATGCTCATTTTACACATGGGGAAACTAACATGCAAGAGGTATTGCAGCTAGAAAGTAACAGTGCTGAGAATCAAGCCCAGGTTGCCTTGCTCCAGACTCCCAGGTTAATCATCCAACCTTCCTGTTTCTTGAGATTCTCAGCCCCTGGGGAGTGAGAGACTGCATCTATTTCATAGATGTAAAATAAGGCATTTGGGATTAAGGCACCCTGCTAAGAAGGAATTTGACCCTAGATTTGGCTCCTCTGTTGCCGAGGACAAATCCATCCCTGAAGACTGGCATTTGGGGGGCAGTATCTATTTGGGTCTGTGGTCCTGAACCCTCTCCCCTCACCCCCACAGCTAGGCTGGTCCCCAGGGGAAGACAGCAGACAGAAGTCAGAGTTGTCCCACTTTTAGGGGAACCCTCTTCCCTGGCTTCCTCTTGTCCCAAGAACATCTCTATACCCGATACCTCCTTTAGGTGTGTTTGGAACACTCAGGCTGGGAGGGTATTGGAGAGGCGGTTGCAGGCTCTGGGAGCCTGGAGTGGGCAGAAGCCAGGGGCGTTGTGGCAGGCATGCCCACACAGGTCCTAATCCCCAGGGCAGCTGGTATCAAAGGGCCAGAAGTCAGTGGACTCCTGGGAAACCAGCAGTTGGCCTGAGAGTCAGGAACCCACACTGTGCGACCTTGGTCATGTCAGCGTCTCGTACGTAGAATGGGAAGGGGTGAGATAAATGCCGAAGGAACTTTCCAGACCTCTGCCTCTTTGTTCAGCTCTTGTGGTGCTGGCAGCCTCTCTGTAGGGCAGCTCCGCTTGGTGTCAGACCTCTGTTCAGCTTCTCCTGTGCCAAAGAGGGCAGCCAGAGGTGTCAGGGGGTACCCAGGGGGCAGGCAGAGAGGCCGTCATCAGGTCTCTGCTTCTGCTTTCCCTCAGGCCGAAGCCCAGAGCCGCTCAGAGTTGGACCTTCGGGCAGGGAGCCTTGGCTCCTGGCTTTGGAAGCGACGACACAGCTCAGGGGGGCCGGCGGAGCCTCTGGGGCGCCTCCAGAGACCTGCTGTAGGCAGCGCCTCTGACCTGGCCAACTATGCCTCCATGGGGCAAGACAGCCTGGCACCAGCAGTGACCTCAGGAGAGCCTGCTGGAGCTAGGGGTCCCTCAGGCCCACTGCCGGCGCCTGGATGTTTGGAACAAGGACCTCCGGGCCACACCTGCCGGCAACCCCCACACTCAGCCCGGGGGTTTCCTCTGTGGCCTGAGGCACCCAGCAACCTGGAAGACATGCTGCCCCACCCAGCGTCCTGCCCCAGGGCAGAGGGGGCAAAGGGCGAGCCTACCAGCCCAGGGCCAGCCCTGCCAGAGCCAGCCCAGACCCTACATGAGCGTCCCTCTGCCAGGAGGACCCGCTACTACCGCATCACTGTCAGCCTGCAGGGGCGTGAGCAGGCACCTGGGGAGGAGACTGAAGAGCCCAAACCGGCCCAACCAGCTCCCCACCCCTGCGGCCCTGAGGAATCCAGGGGCTGGCAGGAGCCTCCCCAGGGGCCCCGCCCCATCACAGGGTGCCTAGCTGACCCGCCTCAGGAACCCCAGCTCCGAGCCCCACCACATCAGGGGAGCATGGCCCAGCGGCAGGAGCTCCGGGCCGGCCGGCCGCCTGGGTCCCCGCACAGCCGGTGAGTGGATTTCACCCCCACGTGGGGCGGCGGGGGAGGGGGAAACTGACCTGGCCGCCCCCTCCTGGGTCTCTATCTCATCTCCGGGCTTCTCTAAACCATTCATTCAGTTCTCCCGGGCAATAAGCTGACTCTGCCATCCCCTCCCCTTCCCATCTCTGCCCTCTGTTGCCTGCCCCCCAACCCCGTGTGTGCCCATAGGCTACCTCCGGGGACCCAGTTTTGCTCTCCTCCTCTGTCCACCTGGGGAGGGGGATATCCTGTCGCAGAGAGGATGGGGAGGGTCACCTTATCCTCAGCAACACCTTCCCCAGCCCCTCTGTTCTGGAGACCACTTTCTCAGCCTGAGACGAGAACTCTCGGGCGGTACTGGATGTCCTGGGGCGAGTTGCTTAACTTCTCTGGGCCTTGAGTCGTCAGGTTTATTTGGTCACTGGAGATGGAGGAGGAGGTTACAAGGAGATACTTTGAACTCTAGAGAGTGGGGCAACCAAGACAGCTGGGATGCTTATTAATAACGCTTCAGTCGCAGCAATAATTACCCCACCTGGCCCTGTGTTGGTGAACAGGCGCTGAGGTTCCCAAGCCTCGGGTTTTTTTTTTTTAACCTTTTAATTTTGTATTGGAGTATAGCCGATTAACAACGTTGTAATAGTTTCAGGTGGACAGCAAAGGGACTCAGCCATACATATACATGGATCCATTCTCCCCAGACTCGCCTCCCATCCAGGCTGCCACATAACATTGCTAAGCCTCGATTTTTCTTTTTAAGCCTTGGTTTTTAATTTGTGTTGAAATGATTCTCCTGAATCTGCCTGGTGGTCTCAGAGAAAGGAGGATGGGTCCTGTAAAACTCACTGACAACAGGGTGAACTTGAGACCCCTCTAGAACCACTTGGAAGGACATCCTGGGCCTCAGACAGCATTCTGAAAAGTTTCTACTGATGATGGTGTGGTTCCTTTTCTGAGCATAATTCTATTTAATCCTCACAGCAGCCCCATGAAGTAGGACTAATCTTGTTCTCCACCCTCTCACCCCAATGACAGATGGGAAACTAAGGTTCAGACAGGTTTCATCATCTGCTCTAAGTCAACCAGAAAGTGAAGGGACAAGAATTTGAACCCAGGTAACTGTGTTCTAGGGTTTCCCTGGTGGCTCAGCAGTTAAAAAACTCTGCCTGCAATGCAGGAGACACGGGTTCGATCCCTCCGTTGGGAAGATCCCCTGGAGAAGGGAATGGCAACCACTCCAGTGTTCTTGCCTGGGAAACCCCATGGACAGCGGAGACTGGTGGGCTACAGTCTGTGTGTCATAAAGAGACAGACACAACTGGAGCAAGTGAGCATGCACACCTGCATCCGTGCTCTAAACACCCCTCTCTCCTGCCTCTCAGGCCGGGAGTGTGGGTGAGGGTGGTTGTTGTACAGAGCTTCCTGTGACCTGGGATTTCTTCCTGCGACCACGTGGGGGGAAATCTACTCACCGTCTGCCCAGGGACCCAGATTTGGAAGCACTGTGACAGCAGAGGCAACGCCAGGGATGCCCAAGCCTCTGCGCTGGAGTCAGGATAATGATCCTGTGATGCGGAAGAGGGATGTGTGCGACCCAGGCTGGCTCAGGGACCCGCTCGGTGGGGAAAGTTGAATAAGAATCCCTGATTATGCACTCTCCCCCATTTGTTTTTCCCTTTTCCCTTCACCGAACAACTAATTCTTTCTTTTTAACCAACATTAGTTTTCCATCATGGTAGGCAGAACTCTACCTTGAGAAAGCTTACAATGATCCTAGAAGAGTCAGTTCAAAACAGATGAGCTAAGCAGGGTCTAAAGCAGACCCTGAAGGGTGGGGGGGGGAGCGGGGGGAGAGGTGGGTGGAGGAGTCAGGCCTTGGCGAGGGGAAAGGAAGGGGCAGTATGTTTGGCTGGGGGACTCCGTCTGCCACTCCCTGACTATTTTGGGCACGGGTGGATAATGACAGGTTTGCAGGAGGTGAGGGCTCAGAGGGGACGGAAGTGGACCTCCAGGGGTGTGATTTCTTCTCTGTGCTCCCTTTCTGGGGCAGGGTTCCCTGGGCCAGGACTGGCAAATATGGGGAGGAGGTGGGGAGGCACGACGTGATTGGGGCCGAATATGTAAGATGTGCACGCATCCGGGTGTGCATGTCTGTTCCAATGAGGGTTAATTTCAAGGGGAGAAGGGCTGGAGACTGTGAACTGACTCTGTGTGTATGTGTGAATGTGTGTGCACGTGTCATTATGCTTGTGGGTTTCCGCGTCTGTGTGACTCGTGTGTCTGCTGTGTCCCTGGGTGTACGTCCCTGAGTACCTGTGTGACTCTGTGGTTCTGCCTGTGTGTGCCGGGGTAAGTGTCTGTGTGTGTTTGTGCCTGTGTGTTGGTGCATGCCTGTGTGTGACGCAGCATGTGCTTGTGGGCCTGTGGGTTGGTTTGGCCTAGTTTGGGGGTGACTCACAGGTAAGCGGGGAGAATCCAGGCCTTGTTGAGTTAGACAAGGTTCTTTCCCACACTCCCCCGGCCCCCTCCACAGCCACTCCCTTCCCCAGCCCCACACACCTGATCTGGAAGTCACAGGTAACCCAGCTGGTCTAGGGCCTGGAAGAAGAGAGGGCTCTGGAATTGGGCATTTCGGCTGGCCTAGGAGAGGCCTCCTGGGGTTTTGAGGTGTGTCTTCAGAGGAAGGACAAAATGGGGTCAGGGGATCTATAGGCAGGCAGATTCCTGCATAGTGTGAAGAACATTCTAGCCATCATGGCTATTCAGGGATGGGACAGGTGAGCTGTTAAATTGTGACCTCCCTGTCCCTAGAGGTATGCAGGCAGAAACAAATGAGCACATGCTTGTGGAATGACTATCAGGGGTGTTGTCTGGGGGCTGGGTTCAGAGAGGCATAGAATTCTGATTATTGGGAAGTAATAGACATATCTGATACAATTACCAATGGCTTCCTCTTCCACTCTCCTGTGGCTTTGCCAAAGCCTATGGAGGCCTTCCAAATGTGGTTCCTGTTTTTATGTCTAATTCTTTGACCCCTGAACTCCCAGAATACCACTTTCAAGAGAAATTGGCTTTGGATGAAACTAACCAGGACCTGGGGCTTCCCCAGGGGCTCAACGGTAAAGAATCAACCTGCAGTTCAGGAGAAGCAAGAGGCACGGGTTTCATCCTTGGGTCAGAAAGATCCCCTGGAGGAGGAAATGGCAACTAACTCCAGTACTCTTGCCTGGAGAATTCCATAGACAGAGGAGCCTGGTGGGCTGCAGTCCACAAGGTCACACAAAGAGTGGGACACGACTGAAATGACTGACCATGCACACATGCAACCAGAACCCAGCACATCACCTAACACCATGAACATTGAATGAATGAGTGAAGGAATGAATACATGGCTTAGAACCCAGGCTTTGCCCCCTACTGTCACTGCCATCATGGATAGTGAATCTCAGCGAATGATCGTTGTTATCATTAGTACCAGCCAGGAGGACAGAGGTTCTGTTGGAAGCAAAAGAGCTCCTCAGTAAGGACAGAGGAGAGGGCTGGGCCTTAGGGAAGGGCTACAATCCAGACCCTCAGGTGTCTGAGTGTATAGCTGTCAGGAATTCTGGCCTGGGGAAAGAATTGGGCATCCCTCCCAGTCCCTCCCCTCCCTCCTACACAAGACTTTCCTGGGGCCACTCAGAGCCCATCCTGGACCAGGCCACATGCTGTCACAGCCACCAGTGGTCCCCGAGTCAGGTCAGTCTTCCCTCGGCCTCAGCCCCATTCAGCTCTGTCCCTCATAAAACCTGAGTCACTTCTGGGGCCACAAGACAGGGTCAAAGTACTGGGTTCCATCAGCCTCTCAGGAGGGAGGGAAATGGAGAAAGGGGGAGGGCAATTGGGGGCATGGGTCCATTTCCGGCCTTAAGGGCCCCTATGATGGTCTGGGGGCTGCCTCACAGAGAGGAGGAGCTGAAGACAGGCCAGTACTGAGGCTGGCGCAAAACAGGCTGATCTCTTGGGTTCTTGAGGCCTGAGAATAGGATTGCCCTACTCAGCGCAGCCTGGAAGTCAGAGTGGAGACTGCCTGGACCCCTCCAGGACTGCTGTGCCTCCTTTAAAAATAACCCCCCCAAACCACAGAGTCTTAGTTTACCAGATACATTAAGGAGTTTGATTTGGTGGTTCACCACTTCGGGTTGGATTCAATCCTTGCCTCTGCTACTGTGTGACTCGGCAAATTTCCTAACCTCTCTGAGTCTTTCCCCCCACCCACATCTGCAGAAGTGGAATGTGTGTTCATAATTTATAAATAATCTATTCTGTCTTTAAAAATTGAAGTATACTTGATTTACAATATTGTGTTGGTGTCAAGTACTAATATATTGCAAAGTGATTCCATTATATATATATATATATATATATATATATAATTTTCCATTACAGGTTATTACAAGATATTGAATATAGTTCCCTGTGCAATATAGTAAATCCTTGCTGCTTATCTGTTTTATAAACAGTAGTTTGTATCTGTTAATCTCATACTCCTAATTTATGCCTCCCCCTCCCCTTTGGTTACCATAAGCTTGTTTTCAGTGTCTGTGAGTCTCTTTCTGTTTTGCACATAGATTTTTTTTTGGCTGTGTTGTGCAGCTTGCGGGATCTTAGTTCTGACCAGAGATTGAACCTGCACCCTCCGCAGTGCAAGCACAAGTCCTAACCACTGGACCACTAGGGAATTCCCATGCATAAATTCATTTGTTATCATTTTTTAGTTTCTACATGTAAGTGATATCATTATGTTTGTCTTTCTCTGCCTGATTTACTTCACTAAGTATAGCACTCCTTAGGTCCATCCCTATTTTTGCAGATGGCAATATCTCATTCTTTTTTATGGCTGAATCATAGTCCACTGTATTTATACACCACATCTTCTTAAACCAGTCATCTATTGATGGGCACGTTAGTTGCTTCCACGTCTCGACTATTGTAAAGAGTGCTGCTATGAACGTTGAAGTGTACGTATCTTTTCGAATTAGAGTTTTCATCTTTTATGGATATTTACCCAAGAGTGGGATTGCTGGATGATACGGTACCTCACTTTTTAGTTTTTTAAGAAAACTCCATACTGTTTGCCATAGTGAATAGTTTATTCTTTATGGGGAAACTTACAAGCCAGCATTTTAGCTTATAAAGTGGGTTTTTATTCTTTCTCTCATACTGGATTCTGACAATAACCCTGTGAAGCACATACTCTTGTTATTCCAGTTTTCTGGCTGGGGGTCCTGAAACTTGCCGGCGAAAAGTGGCTGCCCAAGGTCATCTTGCTAATGAGTGACAGGGATAGGGGGAACCCAGCTTTACTTGAGGCCAAAGCTGTCTTTCCTCATCTTCCTTCACCACGATCGGAAACAGGGTCAGAACATTGCTTGTCTAGTTTTCAGCTTTCCGGTATTCTAGTTTTTAGCTCCTGGAGGACTAGCCCCGGGGCTCCTTGGGCAGAGTCACAGCCCTGTCCACACACCAGTGAGTCGGATCCACATGCCTGTCTCTTTTCTTCCTCTCTCTCCTTCTAGGTCCTTCAGCTTCACCCCTTGAAGGACCCTGGCATAAGAGAATGCCTGAAAGTAGGGAGGGGGTGGGAGCTCTGAGGGTATTGTGCCTATTTTACTGATGAAGAAACAAAGGCCCCGAAACTCAAATGACTGGTCTGAGGTTACTCAGTCTGACCTCTGCAGAGGTGGTCATTCTATACTGCAGGGAGCCACCCTTTCCACTCCCCCGACCCCATCTTTTTTCTTCCTGGCACCCTCTGCAGCGAGTTGGAACACAGCGAGCCAAGGACACCTCAGGACACCTTGCCGGGGCCCAACATGGAGGAGGCCAGCGGGCCCCCGGCTGAGGCCAAGGCCCGAGTGGTGAGCGCCACGCTGACGTGGCGGCAGTGGCCCCCTGCCCAGGACGAGGTCAAACACCGTTTCCACAAGGTGTCCCTGGTGTCAGGGGCCCGGCAGGAAGCCCCCTCCGAGGAGATGTTTGAGTCCAGCCATCATCGAGAGGAAGTCAATGGCTTTGCTGTCGGGGAGGAAGAAACCGTGAACCATCAGGGCCGCCAGGACGGGGCTGGCTCCAAAAGCTTCCAGAGCCACGGGCCCGTCTTTTCCAAGAAGTACACACTCCCCCTCAAGGAGAAAAGGCCAGTGGGAAGACTGAAGGAGGCTGCGGACCGGGGTGAGGGCAGCCCCCAGCCCCCCAGGACTGAGCTGAGCGCGGGAGCCACAGCCAGGACTGAGTTTTCCGTGCCGGTGCACGGGCCCCGGGAGCCAAGCCCCCACCCGGGTGTGAGTCTCAGCAGCGGGAGCTCCAGGAGCCTGGAGGAACGGCGGGTGACACGCACCGTGCGGACCACTGTGATGGTGGGCGGGCACGTGGACCGACGGGTGAACAGCACCGTGATCAACTCCGTGGGGCCAACGCTCTCGGGCGAGGCTCTGCCAAGGGGCCGCAATGTTGCCCGCGCGGTGCGGGCAGTGGTGGTAAACCCCCGGGCTGAGGGCTCCCCCAGCCGCAGTCAGGCCCTGGAGCTGCTAAGTAGCCTTGTGCCCGCTGAGCGGGCCGCCCCCACCAGCCAACTTCCCAGGCCCCTGGCTGTTGTGCCAAGGAGTCCTGGTCTGGGCAGCACAGAAAGGTCAGCCCTGAGGCAGCTGCCTGAGACGAGGACAGCAGAGCCGAAGGACGGATCTGCCCCGGGCCCTGTGGGCTTCCCGGAGGAGGCCCACCCCACTCCGAGCCAGGAGGTCCCTGCAGCCCACCCAGACCAGGAGCAGGACAGAGCCCTGGGTGCCGGGGCCCATGAGGTCCCAAGGGTGCAGAGAACTGCCAGCCCCACCCAGTCCCCTCTCCAGACCTCTCAGGGCCACACCCCAGTACCTTCCTCTCCCAGACTCCAGACCCGAACCCTCTCCCTGGGCCTAGTTCACCCCCCAGAGCAACCTGAAGCACCTACTCAGGCTCGGGCCCAGCTCACTCTCAAGCCCCGGGGACCCCAGGCCCTGCCCTCCATCAAAAGAGAAGGGCTTTCAGATCCCCCTGCAGCCACCGTCCTGCCCATGGTGAAGACTGAGGTTGTTATAGTCCCCGGACAATCTCTTGCTCCATCCTCTCTGAGATGGAAGGCCATCACCAGCCCAGGAGGTCTTTCTGCTCCATCCTCCCCAAAGAATAAGGTTGTTCAGGACTCTGAAAAAGTCCCTGTTGTCTCCCTTACCCAGAAAGAGATAGTCCAGGGCCCTGGGGTTCCTGCTGACTCATCTCCCAACCAGAAAGAGGTAGTGCAGGGTCCGAGTGCTCCTGCTGCCTCAGCCCCCAAACCAACCAAGGTTGCCCAGGGCCCAGAAGTCAGCCCAATCAGCCAGAAAGAGGTCGTCTGGAGCATAGCAGGCAGCCCTGTCCCTCCCCACCCCAAGGAAGAGGTTGCTCAAGGCCTGACAATTCCTGCCGTCCCATCCCCCAAACAGGAAAAGGTTGTCCAGGGGTCTGAAGAAAGCACCATCTCATCTCCCACCCCAAAAGAAGTTGTCCAGGACCCTGGTGCTTCTAATGTCCCATCTTCCACCCAGAAAGTTGCTGTCCAGGCCCCGGCCTCTCTTGTCGCCCCCTCCTCAGTGGGCAAGGTATCCTCCAGTTCAGGAGGTCCCCCGGCCCCGGTGAGGATGGGAGCAGAGGCCAGCCGGGAGTCCCAGCTTGTCCTTGAAGCCACCAAGGGCAAGACGTTCCTGGAGCCATCGAGGGAGGAGGAGGAGGTGACCCTGACCGCTGACCTGGAGATTTTCCTGGATACCCTGCGCAGCATGGAGCCGCCCGAGATCCTGCGCACTCACCGGCTCCCTCGAGCCCCCCGCTCCTCCTACCTAGCCATGTACGCCACCCTGCCTGCCATCGAGGAGGACCAGCCTGGGCCATGTGTGCTGGGACCCAGCCCCCAGGAGGCGCCCGCCCTGGAAGTAAAGGAGGAGAAAGCACAGGAGCAGGAAGAAGAGCCAGAGAACCCCTACCTGAGTGACGATGAAAAGCTCCAGCGCAGGCAGGAGAGAGCCAGGCCCGGCCCCCCCAGGGACCCCTCCCCTGCCCGGCCCGCCCAGGTCTCTTGCTCTCCTCTGGAGATGATGAAGAAGCATGTAGCAGGTGCCAAGGGTCCCCACCCAGAACCGGGGTCAGAGTGGCAGGCAGGCAGCCGGCCCACTTCCCGTCTTGGAGGCAGCCTCCTCTTTGGGGGTCTGGTGCCTGCCCTGAAGGAGGCCCCCACCTCGGAACCACTGGGCACAAAACTATCCGCTCTGCCACCCCACGGGGCACCGGGGCTCAAGAAGGGTCCAGGACAGCTGCCCCTGCTCTCCAGCGAAAGGCCGCCTCCAGAGAAGCTGGCACGTGCCCGGCCCCCGGAGGGGTGGGTGAGTGAGGCCTTGGGCGGGCAATGGAGGGGGGCCTGGCCTCATCTGGGCCAGGGTTTGGATCCTGTGAGGACCGGGATCCTGGGAGGCAGAGTCTCCCGACCGGAGCAGCAGGCTGTTTGCACTGCAGATTCCGAAGGGCTTGATAAAATCTCAGAAGCTGGGGAAGGGGACAGTTCCTGGGACAGAGTGATGAAGCCCCTGGGGGCTGGGAGCAAGTGTAGCATCCTCTATGGGCCAGGTCTTTGCGGGGTGGAGTCCTGCAGGGAGGATATGGGATTCCTGGAGCGGCAGGTTGAGAGAGGCAATAAGGAGGCAACCCCATAAAGACGTATCACGGCTCTCTATTCCAGAGTCCAGCACTGAAGACCCAGGGCAAGCTGAACACCAGGCCTGGAAAGGTAGGGGGCGCTGGGGTCGGGGGGCAAATGAGTGGGAGAGCAGGAGGCGAGGGTTCCGGGGACGGGCCCTGAGGACCCCTCTGGGCCTTCTTGCAGATTATCCTCTTCTCAGAGCCTGGCTGCCAAGGCAGACGCAGGGAGGTCTGGGAAGACGCTGATGATGCTTCCGGCTGGGCCCGTGTGGCCTCCATACGGGTGGTCCGAGGCTGGTGAGTGCGGAGCTCCCGACGGGCTCCAGCGTGTGAACCTCAGGGATGTGAGGACAGTGAGAAGTGCCCACTGAGGGCAGAAGCCCCCCATAGCTACCCAGAGACCCTGCCTTGCGGGGACATCCTCCCCACGACCCCCCACCCCGCTCCATTCAGTGACCCTAGGTCTCTGTGCCCACAGCTGGATGCTGCATGAACAGCCAACATTCCAGGGCCGGAAGCTGGCCCTGCCTCAAGGGGATACGGAACTTGGAGCCCCAGGGACCAGCTGGAGTACCCAAGGCATTGGCTCCCTGAGGAGAGTCGTCCGGGTGAGTGGCTGGGTGTGGGGGACCAGATGTCGCCTCGTCTACCCTAAGTCCCAGGCCTTGAGGAGGAAGACAGCCCCAAGAACACCTAGAGCTGGGATCTCTGGGAGAGATCACAAGGGATTGGAGCCTGAAGAGGGTTTATTAAGCTCTCACCTGTAGAGGGTCCTGACTGTGGAGCCAACTGGAGAAGAAAGGGATTCTGGGGGATGCTCAGCCTGGCTTGGGGAGGCCAAGGCCAAGCTGCACTAGCTCCAGCTGGAGCCTGGGGAAGGATGGAGTTAGAGCAACAGAAATGGGTGGGTGTGGCTGTGGGCACTCACTGCCCACCCAGGGCCTAGGTGTTGAGGCCCACAGCCAGAGCTGAGGTGCCACGTAGAGATGCACGCGCTCACAGATGCTTCCCTGGTAGCTCAGTGCTAGAGTCTGCCTGCCAATGCAGGAGACAGGGGTTTGGTCCCTGGATCAGGAAGATCCCTTGGGGAAGGAAGTGGCAACCCACTCCAGTGTTCTTGCCTGGGAAATCCCATGGACAGAGGAAACCGGCCAGCTACAGTCCACGGGGTCGCGAAGAGTTGGACACGACTGAAGGGACTAAACAACAACAATGTGGTTTGAAAGGGCATAGTCAATATTACAGTTTCATATCTCTAAGGTGGGGGAAAAAACCATTGTCATAACACAAATTTACAAATTACTAACATTAAGCTTGACAAAACCGTCTTGGACATTAGAGAGACCCAGAAGAGAAAGTGGAAATCTAAAATCAGGGCCTGACAGACATTTTGGGTTTGTTTTTTTTTTTTTCTTCTTCTTCTTCTTTTTTAATGGAAGGACTAGTAACTCTTGAGTCTAGAGCTGTTGCAATCCTCCTGGTAAGAGAGGAAGAGAATCTTATCTTAATTAGGGCAGTGGCCCAGCCCTGCAAAGGAGGGGTCAAGAGTTTTCAAAGCCTCTCCAGAAACATGCAAATGTTTGTAGACAATTTATTGTGAGCTTCTCACAATAAATTCATCTTCATGTGGGAGGCAATGAGGTACAAAAGAGAACCAAGGGCTTTGAAGTCTGGTGGACCTGGGTTCCTTTGATTCGGTCAGCATTGATTAGGTGCCTAGTGTGTTCCAGGCACGTGGGATGTGCTGGGTTGCAACAGTGAAAAAAACTGTACTGCTCTGCTCTTGGCCCTGCCACTTACAGGCTGTGTGCCCTCAGGCAGCCCTCTTAACCTCACTGAGCCTGACTTTCCTAGTCTGTGAATGCTGTAATACTTCCCGCTGGGAAGACCAAATGAGAAGGGGTAGGACAGAACCTTAGCATATGTCTTGCACTCAGTAGATGTTCCATAAACATTAAAAAAAAAAATTTATTTACTCACTCGGCTATGTTGGTGCAGCATCTGGGATCTAGTTCTCTGACCAAGGATCAAACCCAGGCCCCCTGTATTGGGAGCTCAGCATCTTAGCCACTGGACGACCAGAGAAGTCCCTGTTTCATAAAACATTTGACGAAGGAGTGAGTGAATGAAAAATGATCCTGATGAGGAAGAAACACCCAGAAATGCAAAGGACCTGTAGCTTTCTGAGATTCGGTGCAGCTGGAGGCCAGTTTAGTAAGGGGTAGAGATTGATAAAGAGTTGGAATTGTATACAAAGAAGGGTCAAATTCAGATCTCCGGAAGCGGTTGTCCATCCTGCCTATCCCTCCACCAGGCTGAAAACGAGGCTCCCAGAGGCAGGGCATAGGGCATGGTACTTGGCAGGCTCCTGCTGAGAACTTTGGTCTTAGGTCCCAAAGGGCCAGTGAGGGACAAGTGAGGGCTTTGGTCTCGGGCTTGTCTGGCTGACATTGCAGAGAACACCCCAGTTGTTTCTGGCTTCTGGGGAGAAGCCCCTGGCAGCCCCAGCTGAACAGATTTGGGGAAGCACGTGTGGGCGGGGGTAGTCTTTGAAGGGCGATGGGTGGTTGTTTTTTTGACTATGCTACATGGCATATGGGATCTTAGTTTCCTGACCAGGGGTTGTACCCATGCTCCCCTGAATTGGCGGCAGAGTCTTAACCATTGGTTGTCGTTGTTCAGTCACTAAGTCATGTCTGACTCTGTAACCCCATGGACTGCAGCATGCCAGGCTTCCCTGTCTTTCACTGTCTCTCATAGTTTGCTCAAACTCATGTCCATTGAGTAGATGATGCCATCCAACCATCTCATCCTCTTTCGTCCCCTTCTCCTCCCACCCTCAACTTTTCCCAGCATCAGGGTCTTTTCCAGTGAGTTGGCTCTTCACATCAGGTGGCCAAAGTGCTGGAGCTTCAGCTTTAGCATCAGTCCTTCAAATGAATATTCAGGGTTGATTTCATTTAGGATTGACTGGTTTGATCTCCTTGCTGTCCAAGGGACTCTCAAGAGTCTTCTCCAGCAGCACAATTCAAAAGCATTAATTCTTTGGCACTCAGTCTTCTTTATTGTCCAATTCTCACATCCGTACATGACTCCGGAAAAAGCCATAGCTTTGACCCTATGGACTTTTGTCAGCAAAGTGATGTCTCTGCTTTTTAATACGCTGTCTAGGTTTGTCATAGCTTTCCTTCCAAGGAGCAGACATTTTTTAATTTCATGGCTATAGTCACCATTCATAGTGATTTGGGAGCCCAAGAAAATAAAGTCTGTCACTACTTCCACTTTCTCCCCATCTGTTTGCCATGAAGTAATGAGACTGGATGCCATGATATTAGTTTTTTTTTTTTAGTTCTACCACTTTATTGCTACCAACCCATCTTCCTCCACCCTCTTGCACACATGCTCAGTCATGTAACCCCACGGACTACAGCCCGCCAGGCTCCTCTGTCCATGGACTTTTCCAGGCAAGAATACTGGAGTGGGTTGCCATTTCCTTCTCCGATCTTAGTTTTTTGAATGATGATTTTAAACCAGCTTTTTCACTCTCTTTCACCCTCATCAAGAGGCTCTTTAGTTCCTCTTCACTTTCTGCCATTAGAGTGGTATTGTCTGCATATCTGAGGTTATTGATATTTCTCCCGGCAATCTTGATTCCAGTCTGTGATTTATCCAGCCTGGTATTCTGCATGATGTACTCTGCGTTTAAGTTAAATAAGCAGGGTGACAATATACAGCCTTGTCACACTCCTTTCCCAATTTTGAACCAGTCAGTTGTTCCCTGTCTGGTTCTAACTGTTGCTTCTTGACCTGCATACAGATTTCTCAGGAGGCAGGTCAGGTGGTCTGGTCCCATCTCTTGAAGAATTTTCCAAAGTTTGTTGTGATCCACGCAGTCAAAGGCTTTAGCATAGTCAATGAAGCAGAAGTAGATGCTTTCCTGGCATTTCCTTGCTTTCTCTATGACCAACGGATGTTGGCAATTTGATCTATTTTTCCTCTGCCCTTTCTAAATACAGCTTGTACATCTGGAATTTCTTGGTTCACATATTGCTGAAGCCTAGCTTGAAGGATTTTGAGCATAATCTTGCTAGCATGTGAAAGTGAGTGCAACTGTACAGTAATCTGAACATTCTTTGGCACTGTCCTTCTTTGAGGTTGGAATGAAAACTAACCTTTTTCAGTCCTGCGGCCACTTCTGAGTTTTCCAAATTTGCTGGCATATTGAGTGCAGCACTTTAACAGCATCATCTTTTAGGATTTGAAATAGCTCAGCTGGCATTCCATCACCTCCACTAGCTTTGTTTGTGATAATACTTCCTAAGGTCCACTTGACCTCACACTCCAGGAAGTCTAGCTCTAGCTGAGTGACCACACCATCGTGGTCACTGGGTCCATTACGACTCCCTCTTCCAGGGAGGTCCAAGGTGCTGTTTTACACTTAATTTTCCCACCCCTCTCCTTCTGCAGGACTACGTTACCCCAGAGATCAGCCTGTACTCTGAGGAGGGCCTCAAAGGAGAGCGAGTGAGGCTGACTGAGGCCTTGGAGGACCCCCAGGGCCTGGAGAGGCCCCTGCAAGTGGCATCTGCCGCTGTCTCCGCAGGACTGTGAGTCTGGGCTGTTCTGGAAGCCCTTCATTTAACACTCACTCTGCTGGGTGCTGGGGACACAGAGGTGACAGGACATGGTTCCTGCCTGCAAGAAGTGCTCAGCCTACTGGTGGGGCCAGGCAAGCAAGCAGATAGTAGCATTCCGGAGTTCCAGGATGGAGGAACACAGGGCTGCAGGAGCAAGGAACAGCACCAAACCAGCCCAGGTCAGAGAAGCCTTCCTGGAGGAGGAGACTCCTCAGCTGGGATGAATTGGCTCCATGAGTGCAGGGACTTCATACGTTTTGTTCACTGCTGTGTCCCTGATGCCTGAAGCAGGACCTGGCATGGGGTAGATGGCCCTAAATATCTGTTAATTGAATGAATGGGGTGGGGGGAAGAGTATACTAGCACCCGCAAAGGCCCAGAGGTGAGAGATCTAAGCTTTCAAAGTTCAGTCTGGTTAGAGAAAGCAGCACAACTGGGGAGATGGGAGGTCCAGGAGGAAGGCCTCTTTGTGAAGCTGGGCTGTATTATGAAGCTAATGGGGAATTTTAAGCAGGTATGGGTGCTAGAAAGAACTCTCAGCCTCTGTGTGCAATTAGAGAGTGTCAGGTCAGAAGACAGGACATCAATGGACTGGCTGCTGCAGGAGATGATGGGGCCTGAAATGTTCTCCAGAGTTCCCTTGATCAGGGCCTCTCCCCCCAAACTCAATTTTTCCCTCTGCACCTTCCACCTCATCCACTAATCTGTGTTTCTGGGAGTCTAGGGTGCAGCTATTTCTCTGCCTTCCCCCAGGTGGCTTCTATACCCCAAACCCTTCTTTGAAGACACTCCCTGCATTCTGGAGCCTGGAGAGTACCCCACCACAGAGGCCTGGGGAGCATCAGACTCCAGCGTGGGCTCCCTGAAGCCCATGAGACTGGTAAGGAGTAGGTGGGCCCAGTAGCCTTGCCCTGCAGTCTGGTGGAAGAGGCAGGGCCTGGGAACTCCTACTGGGAATAGGATTTGAGGAGAGGGAGGATTGATTCTAAGGGAAGGAGGGAGGACATAGGATTGGCCATTTTTAAGGGTCTCAGGAACAACTAAAGTCAAGGTCACCAGGCCCAGTCTGTCTCTCCCCACCTCTGGGCTGGGGTCTCACTCTGTCTTCTCTGCAGGGCTGCCCAGTTGTGGAGAAACCAGGGGAGCCCAAGGTAAGAGCCTGGGCTTCAGGGTCATAGAGGGCCTTTGTGTGGGGGCTGTGTATGTGTGTGTATGTATCATGGCCTGGACTAGAACATGGAGAGGAGGGCACTGGGGCCAGAGGCTGGGTCTGGGGGTGGGTGGTTGTGGTGGTGGTGGTGGTGATGATGGAACCCAACTGACTCATTGGGAACTGGCTTTTGGTGTGGAAGGACCAGGTCACGGGTCAGAGAAGAGAAAGGAGTCAGGTGAGGGCATGGGGCTCAAATGAGGGACTGGGAGGGCATAGCTCTGGGCTGATGCTGGCGAGTCATCCTGGGATGGCTGGGTGGGTCTGGTCCAACCCCACACCTCCCCTTCCCCCACAGGCTGTGGTGTATGAGGCCCCAGGGTTTCAGGGCCGGAGCTGGGAAGTGAACCGAGACATCTACAACCTGCAGCAGCCAGAGGATAGCCAGAGCCCCAACTTGGCCTCTGTGGGGTCCTTGCGAGTTCTTGGGGGCTGGTGAGGACTCAGGACCCTTCCTTCTACCTCATCCCCCCCACTGGCCTCTACCCTCCAGGGTGGGGAGTGACCTGGGCTGCCCGGGGGTGGGGGCAGCTATTTCACAATCCCCAGGGCTTCCTGTGACTCCCTGTTTGTCTGTCTCCCCCTGCTCAGCTGGGTGGGCTATGAGAAGGAGGGTTTCCGGGGTCACCAGTATCTGCTGGAAGAGGGAGAATACGCTGATTGGTCACGTTGGGGAGGCTATAACGAGGCGTTGACCTCCCTGCGGGTCATCCGAACGGTAAGCAAGAGCAACTGGGACCTTCAGCTGGTATCCCCTGTTGAGAGAATTTGTGCCTCCTCTCCTTGTTCTCCAGAGTAGTGGAAGTCTCCTGCTGCCCTTCCCCAGCCCACCCTGGTCACCTCACCTCAAAGTCCTTTAGTGGGATGCGTCCTAGGGGTCTGGGCACTCCCAGGGGTTTCCGTCCGTCCGTCCGTGAGCCGGGAGTAATCTGACTGTCCCCCGGGCCCAGGACTTCGGGGACCCGGCCGTGGTGCTGTTTGAGGCCATGGACTTCGAGGGGCCCGGCGTGGAGGTGAGCGAAGCGCTGCCGGACGTGGAGCTGGCGGGACATGGCCCCAGAACGCAGGCCATCCACGTGCTCAGCGGCGTGTGAGTGACTGGGGGGGGGGGGGGGGGGGGGTTCCGGGGAGCTGGGCGGGCCGGGGGCGGCTCCAGCAGAGGCGTCGGCTCCGCCCCGCTGACCAGCACCCTGCTCTTCCTGCAGGTGGGTGGCGTATCAGGAGGTGGGCTTCTCCGGGGAGCAGTACGTGCTGGAGAAGGGCGTGTACCGCAACTGCGACGACTGGGGCTCGGGCAGCAGCGCCCTCGGCTCGCTGCAGCCGGTCCTGCAGGTGCGTGGCGGCCTCAGGAGCCGGGCCTCTTGGTGGGGCGGGGTCTGGAGTCTGGGCGGTGCCCACTACAGTGGAGGCGGGACTAGAAGGAGCACGCCTGGAGCTCCTGGGGGCGGGGTCTCCTGGAAGGGGGCGGAGTCAACACAGACCCCAGACTAAGCGCGAACTGCGAAAAGGATCAGGAATATTGACACCAGAGGCGTTGAGGCTAGGGACTAGTACTCTCCTTGAATCTCAAAACTTTGGTCCTTTCCTTCAGGTCGGAGAGCACAATCTGCACTTTATCTCAAAGGTAAGGAGGTGGTGGGGGGTCTCTGTCTCCTCTCCCTCATTTTAAATCTCTCCCTCTCTTCCCCATTCTCTTTCCCCCGTTTCATCACCCTCCTTCTCTCTGATCTCTTCCTGTCTCTGCTGCCAGATTCAGCTTTTCTCCGGCCCCGACTTCCTGGGCGACCACGTCTCTTTTGAAGATGACCAAAGCTCTCTGCCCGCCTCCTTCCAGCCCCAGTCTTGCCGAGTCCACGGCGGCAGGTGAGGACGTGGGAATGTGGAGACGCGGGCCTGTGGGCGCCTGCCCTGAAGCGCTTAGTTCAGCTTGGAAATCGAGGCTGTAGTTAGGTCTTTGTTTCAAATGACTTCCTTCCTTTGGCTTCCTTGGGATTAGCTCTTCTGCCCCAATCATTCGATCTTAAACAAAGCAAAATAAAGTTTTAATAGCAAATGTAAACATTGTAGACAGCAGAGTATGAAGAACTTCAGTTTTGTTTCATTCACCCCTCTGCCTTTTTTTTTTTTTTTTAGTGGAATATTTTAAATCCCCAACCCAATGTAAAATTTCACAGGTAAATTATTCAATATATATCTCTAACAAGAAAGGACCCTTCCACACACACAGCCTCAAGTTATTATCACATATAATAAAATGAACAGTAATTTATTATTACCTAATACCCAGTCCATGTTCAAATTCCTCCCATTATCTCAAAAAATGCCTTTGTGAAATCCATTTGTTTTTCTTAGAATCCAGACAGGGTCCACACATCACATTTTGTCCATTTGATCTCTAATGTATAGCAGTCCCCTCCCCTTCTTTTTGTCTGATACCATTTATTTAAGAAATTATTTAAGGAATTAATTATTTAAGAAACCCAATAATTTGTCCTTTAAGTTTCCCATCTTCTGTATTTTAGATGATTGCTTCCTGGTGGTGTTTTAAACTTGTTCCTCTGTGCCCCATATTTCCTGTAAACAGGTAGTTTACATCCAGAGACTTGATAAGATTCAGGGTGTTTTGTTCCTTTGGCAAGAATATTATACATGTGGTACGTGTACTTCCCACTGCATCACATCAGAATGCACGTGTCTAGTTGTCCCTTTTTAAATGATATTAAGATCCCTACATTATAAGATTCCTCAGTGACCTTTATTTCATGTTATCTAGTATCCATTGATGATAATGGCCTAGACTCATTATTTCTTTAGAGGTTACAAAATGATGATTTTATAAGTTTTGTTATTCCTTCTACATATACTAGCCGGAATACTTCTATAAAGAAGAACTTTCCCTTTTCAAGTATTTATTTACCTGAAATAGTTTCTGCAAAAAAGGCAGTTTGCTCTTTTCCCAAGAGTCCGTGTTTGCCCCTTTCTCTTTATCAATTTTCAGAATAATTTTTGAATCAGTGCCCTGGCAACCTCCAAAGCTGACCGATGATTTTTTTTTAAGTATTGTTATGGACTCATGGGTTTTTATGTATATGAAAGGCTCCAGTCCTCTGGAGTCACTGTTCTTTTGTGTATTCAAATTACTTCACCTTTGGCAAATGGAAGCCCCTCCAGATTGCTTCCTGGGTACTTTTAAAAAATTTATATGTTTATTTTTTACTGTGTCTTTGTTGGGCCACCAGGGCTTCTCTCTAACTGTGGCAGGTGGGCTGCCCCAAAGCATGAGGGATTTTAGTTCCTGCACCAGGGCTTAAACCCGAGTCTCCTGCATTGGAAGGTAGATTCTTAATCACTGAACCATCAGGGAAGTCCCTTTCCTGGGTACTTTTGATATGACCCCAATAGTTTTTTTTTTTTTTAATAACTTCCTGTTTTTCTGGTACAATAAGATGTTCCTGGATCATTTTGTATATATTTTTTGCCTCTAACCTGGAGTCACTTCCCAAAGAATCCTGGTTGCTTTTAATGGGTAATGCTCTTTGAAGACCAAAATTTGCATGCTACGTGTTTCAAAATTGTGAGACTGATACTACTACTACTGATAATACTACTACTAACAGTAAAAACCAGTGAATGCTTTTGAGGTGTCTCTGTTGTTCTTTTTGTCCTCAGTACATTCACCTACATCCCATTAGGTATGTTCAGTTCAAAATATTGTGTTTTTTACTTTTTTCTGTGCAGTTATGCCCCCAACCTGATACATAATTAGGTTCATTTCATTGTTTATTTTAATTTTTAGGAATACTTCTCATTTTTATTTAATCCTAGTTTTTAGTTACTGAAAATATTTATCGTGTTCCTGTCTTAGCTTGAGCTAGTAACAAAATGCCATACACTTGGTGGTTTAACAACAGGAATTTGTTTTCTCATAGATCTGGAGGCTGGGAAGTCCAAGATCAAGGTGTTGGTTGATTTGGTTCCCTGGTGAGGGCTCTCTTCTTGGCCGGCAGATGGCTGCCTTCTTGCTGTATCCCCAGGGATCTCGTCCTCTGGTGGGATCTTAGTTTCCCAGTCAAGGATTGAACCCAGGCCCTTGGCAGTGAAAGCATGGAGTCCTAACCATTGGACTGCCAGGGAATTCCCCTCTTTCTCTTCTTATAAAGACACTAATCCCATGATAAGGGCTCCACCTTTATGACCTCATCTAAACCTAATTATCTCCCAAAGGCCATCACATTGGAGGTGAGGGCTTCAACCTATGAATTCCGGGGAGATACAAACATTCAGATCACAAGAGTTCCAAAGTCAAGACTTAAAAAACAATAAGTTACAGCTTTGTTCATGCTACTTTTTCCTCTCCCACCCTCATTTTAAAAAATGTTTATTCATTCATTTGTTGTTTCTTTTTAAAGATTTCTTTTTTGTTGCTTATATGGTGTATAAGCAAATATACACCAAATATAAATTTGCATAGACCTGTAGAAACCAAATATATTTTGTTTTCCCCCCCTCCATTTTCTTTCACAATAGGAAGCATACTGCAACCTGATAAATATACTAAAGACTACTGAATTGTATACTTTAAAAAAGTGAATTTTATGGTATGTGAATTTTATCTCAATTTTTTAAACAGGAAGCGTACTATCAACACTGTTATGCACCTTGTTTGTTTAGACTGTTTGGAGGTTACTTTATATCCCTTTGATAGCTCTTCCTCATTCTTGTTGACTGCTGTGTTATAGTCCAGATTCGTGCTTTATTCAACCAATCCCCAATTGATGGACATTTGGCTGCTCCCACTCTGCTACTGCAAACAATGTGTAACCACTAGCCTTATGTATGTGTCATTTCATGAAGGGGGTCCTTGGAACAGATTCTGAGAAATAGGCTTGCTGAGTAATTGTGCGTGGAGTTTGGCTTGGCTGCCAGATTTCCTCTGAAGGGCAGTGTGATTCCATTCAATTCTTTCTTAAGTCTGACTTCAGTTTGTGCTGCCGCAGTGCTTGGTCATCCTTGGCCTCCCCTGGACCGGGGGAGCCGCATCAAGGTTGCATTCAGTCTGCTGTATCTCAGAGGGGCCGTGCAGGCCAAGGACAGGGTGGGCTCAAATACCTACTCACATCCCCCTATTCTTCCCCTTCCTTCCCCAGCTGGATCCTGTTTGATGAGAAGAACTTTGAGGGTGAGCAGTACGTTCTGTCCGAGGGCGAGTTCCCCACTCTCACAGCCATGGGCTGCCTGGCCTCCACAGTCCTGGGCTCTCTCCGGAAGGTGCCCCTGGTGAGTGCCCCAGTTCCAGGCACCCCTGAGGCAGAGGTCAGCCTGCCTCTTCCCACTGCTGACTGGGCTGTCGGGCTTAAGTCCAGCATTCCTCAGAACTACCCCAGGTCCTCTTGATCCCAGAGCTTCAAAGCCAGGTCAGCATACCAGGGATTTACTGAGTCCCTGCTGACATAGATCCTGGGGACCCCAAAATAAATCAGACACAGCCCTGCCTTCAAGGAACCCAGAAGGATTACAGCACAGAGTGGTGTGTCCTGAAACTGGGGTGGGACAGGGCCAGGAGGGGCTAGCGCTCGGGGGTGGGCTGGGGGCAGGGGTGACCACTGAGGTGGTGGTTCTGGGCAGGGAGGCGTGAAACAGGAGGATGGCTCTGCTGCATGGGCGGAAGTGGGTGGGCAGGGAGAGGCAGAGGGGCTGCTGCGACAGAGAACCAGGACAGATGATGATGTCCTAGACCAGGGACAAGCAGAGAGAAGTGACATGGGCCCTATTAAGGACCTGGAGTCTGTAGGACTTGGTGACGGACCGGGGACCAGTGGGAGCAGCACAAGCAGAACGGCTGGCCTTGACTTTACCGCGCTCCAGGCGGGGTTTAAAAGGCTTCTCCTACTATAAGATGTTCCATCCTCACCACAACCCTATGAGCCATAGAAGTGTCATCTTCTCCCTTTTTCCCACGTGAAAACTGAGGCACAGAGAGGTCATGCAGCTTGCTGCAGGTCACACAGCTGGTGATTGGCAGAGCCAGGTTCTCCCCAAGGCAGCCTGGCTCTGGAGTCCTTGCTCTTTACAACTCCACGCTGGGCTCTGAAGACACCTGGAACTTGGCTGTA
This sequence comes from Odocoileus virginianus, assembly GCF_023699985.2. NCBI lineage: Eukaryota > Metazoa > Chordata > Mammalia > Artiodactyla > Cervidae > Odocoileus > Odocoileus virginianus. The sequence goes on along the minus strand of NC_069703.1, from coordinate 37,250,097 downwards.
GGGCCTTGAGCAAGCGGTTTCCTCCTTCCAGCCTCAGTTTCCCTCTAAGTAGGGATAATCATGGCACCTGTGTCCAGGGCTGTTAAGTTCTGATAAGATGAAGAAAAGCTCTTAGCACAGAATCTGGCAAGTCGGTCAGCCTGAATACTCGCGAACTGATGTTGTAATGACCAGGATTATTATTCTCACTCTTCTTAGAAGTGCCATTTACCAAGGAGATGGTATTAAGGCGGGGGGCACCCGTCCAGCCCAGGCTGCATCTGATGATCTGGGGCACCCCCAGATGGCAGTGTCCAGGAGTCAGGGGCCCTGTGGGGTGCAGCTCAGGAGGAAGAGAGCCTGAAATACTGACCTGGGAGTCAGACGTCTGGAACTAGGGGGGTGCTGAGGGCGGGGTTCTCATGGGCTCACCCCTTCTCCATGCCCCCCTGCCTGCAGCACTTTTCCGAGCCGTCCATTTTCCTGTATGGACTGGAGTGCTTCGAGGGCAAGGAGATTGAGCTCAGCGGGGAGGTGCGGAGCCTGCAGGCCGAGGGCTTCAACAACCACGTGCTGTCTGTGCGGATCAAGGGGGGCGTGTGAGTGTGTCAAGGGGAGGTGGGGGGCTGCTAGTGAGGGAGGGGGGGGTCGGGGGTCTCTGGGTCTTCCTCCCACTTCTCTTGCACTCCCCTCCAAGCCAGGAGGGAGCGGGGAGGGAGCGCAGACTGAGAAGGCTCACTGGCCCTCAGGGCTTGGACCCCAGCCTGGGGGGGCCTCTCCAGGACCCTACTCTGCCCTGCAAACCCCAGGGCTCCTTTCCCGCCTCCCTCTCCACCCACTCCTGGGACCCGAACCCCAGGCAGAGGAGTCCCAGCTTGAGAGAAGGGGAGCTGGAGGCCGTCCTGACGGCCATGCCTCCTCTCCTTGTCTGTCTGTCTGTCTGTCTTCCTCGCTGTGTCTCTGGCGCTCACCGGGTCCAGCTGGGTGCTATGCGAGCACAGCGACTTCCGGGGTCGCCAGTGGCTGGTGGGAAGCTGTGAGATCACCAACTGGCTGACGTACAGCGGGACTCAGCGGGTGGGCTCCCTCTACCCCATCAAGCAGGTGGGTAGCATGTCAGCTTGAGTGCATCTGAGTCAGCTTGTCTGGTTGTGTGTGTGTCTGTCTGTCTGTGCACTTCCCATGTTTCCCAAACTCAGCATTTATGTACTTTGGTCATAATTTTTGTCCTACTGTCATTCCTCTTGAACCATTAACCCCTTAATATATTCCTCTAAATCAACTCACTTTTTTCTTTTTTAACTTTATCCTTATCCTAAGGAATAACATCCATTAGATCATGGGTTTGATGTGTGTGTGTGTGATTTTTCCTTAATAGACACTGTAATAAACACATTGCCATTACTTTTTTAACAATAAGGCTTATCCACATAAGCCTGAAAAGTAGCTCATGTACCACCCATTAGCGAGCACGCCTCACTTTGCAACGCTGTGTCTGTACCTGTGTTTCTCTGTGTCTATGAGTGCATGTCTGGACCTGTGTCTCATTTATGTGCAATGAGGGCATGTATGTGGAGGCCTGGCCACAGGGTGTGTGCGTGTGCGTGTGTGTGTGTGCCCATCTGAGGGCATTTCTGTGCTCATGATGGCCATTGTATGCATGTGCCCTCTGGTGGCAATCTGTGGCTACCCTGTACACCTGTGAGAGTGTGTTTGTGACTGCGTGTGGCTGGCCTTGTGACACTGTTGAAAACATGTGTCTTCGTGTGAGGATACCTGTACGGTCCCTCTTAGAACATCATTGCTAGAAGAAATCTTGGAGATTATCTCCAACCCTCACATTGTACAGATGGAGAAATAAAGACCCAAAAAAGTAGACAAGGATTTGCTCTACCATCTTCACAAGTTGTTTACCTCCACGGCCCTAGTTTCCTCACTTATAAAATGGGGGTGGTATGTATGATAGAGCTGTTTTGAGAATTGAAGGTAATAATGATATAAAGCCCTCAGAACAGTGTTAAATGTCAACAGACATTGCCTGTGATTATTATTATTACTGTCACCACCACCTAAGACCCCTGGGTGATTTGTGGCCAAGCCAGCGTCCGCCCTGCCGTGGTTCCTCTTTAGCATGTAATGTGAGCATGTCTCTTAATAAGTGCTTGTGCACATCTGTATTCCTCTATATGCCTCCAACTTTTAGCAGACCTGAGTGTCTGATGTGAAGTCAGTGGGGGGAGCAAGTAGTGAGTGCGCCTGCTGGTATGTACCCTTGTGTCTGTGTCTGCCATCCTGTGCGACCATGTGGATCTTGGGTGTATCTGCAGGTGTGTCTATGTGCATCTCTACAGACATACAACTGTGTGGGTATGTGCTGTGAATGTGTCCTCAGCATATGAGTGAGAAAGAAGGGGTGACTTAGAAACAGGGTCCAGGTCAGTTTGGGGCAGGAGGGAGATCCTGGGAGCTCAGGTTACTGGAGCGTCCAGAGTTGAGGGCATTAGGGGCCCAAGTGGGAGCATCCCTGCCCAGAGAGCCCTGACTCTCGACTCCCCCCACTCACCAGCGCCGGGCTTATTTCCGCCTCTGGAATGCGGCACTGGGGGGATACCTGACCGTGCCGGACCATGTGGAAGACATGAAGGCAGGCCGTGTGGTGGTCTCTGAGCCCCGAACTGGAGGCAGCAACATCTGGTTCTATGAGGACGGGCTACTGAAGAACCAGGTACCGGTTTAAGGGATGGGACAGGGCCCCCAGGCCCTCACAAACCCACCTTCAGGAGTCCCGGCCTGTGCCCAGTCGGGAACAGGAGTCAGTCTTGGGCCAGAGAGGCAGAGAGATACAGACAGCAGGACCCTGGGGAGGTGGAAAAGGCAGGCTGTGTACCCTTGGGCCGTTCAGGCTCTTCCCTGGGTCTCTGTCTCTAATCTGCAAAACAAAAGGGGCTGGACCGGAGGCTTCTAAGGGACCTCCCAACTCTGATAACCTGACGCAGATCTGGGTCCTATTATTAATGATAGATTCGAAAATTCTCTGGTGGTCCAGTGGTTAGGACTTGGGGCTTTTCCTGCCAGGCACCCGGGCTTGAACCTGGTTGGGAAATCAAAATTCCAAAAGTCGTGAGGCATGGCCAAAACAAAATGATAGATTCACTCCACAAATCTTTCCTGAGCACCTGCCATGTGCTCGGCCCTCCTGAGGCTTGCTTCCTAGGGGGGAGAGAAAGAAATGGCTTCAATGAGTCTTAGGTGTTGAAAAATGCAATAGAGGAAAAATAAATTAAGAAAGGAAAAATAAGGAATACCAGTATCTCTGACAAGGGGAACCTTTCCTGAGAAAGTGGCAGTGGAGGGGATACTGTGCAGATGTCTTCACCTGAACATCATGATGGATTCATGTGAACATTGCATGCAATCCCTAGAGGGCGCTAGGGGGCAGGTCCTATTATACTTCCCATTTTATAGGTGAGGAAACCAGTTTAGTAACTGGCTGAAAGACACATAGCCAATAAGTATGTGGAAGTTTGCTGCTAAAGCCTGTGCTTCAGGAGGCAGTCATGGGAGCCTTCCTGGAGGAGTTAAAATTTTCCCAGCTCTTTTATGGTTTCTCACATTGAACTAGAACCCTTTCAACAACCATCCCCCCCCAGGAAAACAGGGCTCAGAAAGATCAAGAAGTTTGCCCAGAGTCACAGTCCACGAGAGCCAGAAATTCAAAGCTGGGTGTATCAAAGGTGTCTTAGGTTTGGCAGAGTCCCTGGGGGACGGCCGGTGCCTGACGACCTCCTGGGGGCCTCAGGTGGCCCCCACCATGAGCCTGCAGGTGATTGGCGCCCCCAGCACAGGCTCCAAGGTGGTGCTGTGGGCTGAGAGCCGCCTGCCCCGCCAGACATGGAGCATCAGTGAGTCGGGCCACATCTGCAGCCAGATGTTTGAAGGTCGGATCCTAGACGTGAAGGGTAAGTTGGGCACGTGTGTGGGAGAAAGCCCCTGAGGGCAGTGGAGTCCCCAGCTCTTTCTGACCATCTCCCCTCTCTTACCCCATTCCCCGCAGGTGGCCGGGGCTACGACCGGGACCACGCGGTGCTGTGGGAGCTGGCCAAGGACAGGGCGTCCCAGATCTGGACTGTCCATGTGCTTTGAAACCTCCCTGCCACCCCCCAGCCCTGGAGGCTCTCCCTGGGAGGACATGTTTTTATAGGGTTTTTTTGTTGTAACATAAACTGTTTTATACTATGCTCCCGGGTATCCCTGACGCTGCACCTTGATATTTGGGGGTGGGAGTGAGGGTCACCTGCCTTCTCCCGTTCTGGCATTCAGCTGCAAGGCCTCCCTCTGCCGCCAGAGGGAGCCCTGGGACCAGACTGACTGCCGAGCGGGCTCTTGTCCCCACCTCCGCCCTGCCAAATGGTGGACTCTCGGAGCATGGGCTTCAGGGGCACAAACATGATCCAAGCCTTGGTCCCTGCCCTCAGGCAACTCAGTCCAGTGGAGGATTCCAACGGGTAGGGTGATACACTCAGGGACAGGCTAAGAACGGAAGTGGAGGCGTACACAGGGGAGGACGTGAAACCATTGAGGCAGGCCTGGAACACTGCCCGGAGGAGGGAACCCTCACCTGCGATGTGGAGGATGAGAAGGAGTCAGCCGGGCTAGAGGACGGCAGAGGGATGCAGACAAATTCAGGGGTGGAAACCTGGAAGTCCAGTGTGATGGCGGCAGGGTGGGCCGGATGAGAGAGGCAAGTGGCAGCCACACCTCAAAGGGCCTTGCTCACCAGGGCTCCTATCAATTTCTCCCAACCCTGGTCTCAAGCCCTAAAGGTTTGATCTCAGTCAAATAAGCCGGGACAGGGGGTCTTGGTCCCTAACCCAGCTCAGAGAGGGCAGGACACAGTCATTCAATCTAGCAAACACTTGGCCTCTTGGCCGAGGTCCTCCCAGAAGAGACAGAGATGGGGGCTTCTCCAGGGTCCCTTTCCTCTCTGTTGATCCCAATTCCAAGAGGGGTACGGTGGTTAGGGCAGCTGCATGTCCTTCCTGCCTTCCCAACCATGGATAGGTGGGAAAGAAACAAACAGCGGCCTCTTCATCTTTCTCAGCACCCCTGTGGTTGGAGACGTGACGACAGGAGGCTGGCTGTGAGGGAACCGCTAGAGGTTGGGCGGGCAGTTCTCTCTGAATCTGTTGTTCTGAAGACACTCAAGTAGTGCAGTGGGGGAGTCTCTGAGCCTCTGCAGCTGTGGATGCCCAAGGTCTGGGTAGGGGCGGATGGGTCCTCTGGGACCGCCTTTCCTGAATTCCCAGGGACCAGTGACCAAATGCAACTAAAGAGAGGCTGACTACGGCAGGTTCTGGGCTGGGTCCTTTCAAGGGGATCCAAACGGGTAGGGCCCCAGCTTCCAGACTTTGGGGCAGGGAAGGTGGGGTGTGAGCTCCCTGGTGCCACCTCTCCTGCTGATGGGGACACAGGCAGCCCCTGGGGGCTGGCTCTTCAGACCCAGTGATGTCAAGTGACCACACGTAGCACCCCGCTCCAAGTACACAACAGCTTTATTGAGCCCCAGCTGGATGGTGCTTCCTTCTCCATGTCAGAACCTCCCTGTGTCGGCCATGGGCCCCACCCCAAGCTCTGCCCATCAATTCCTACAACCTGCTCATCTCTAGCATCAGCGCCTCCCAAGGATTGGGGGTGCTTCTCCTGCTAGTGATGATGGCCGCTGTCTTGGGGGGCATGGGATGAGGGCTGGGGTGTGTCACCTCAGGTGAGGTGGAAGAGCTGGATGAGGGTGTTTGTCAAGAAGAAAAGGATGCTGCCACCGGCTAGGCTGCCGAAGGCTGGGGAGCCGCTTTGGGGTTTCTTGGAGAAGGTGGTGATGGTGGTGGTATGGTTTCCCAGGACTCCAGTTTGTATCTGCAAGAGGAGAAGTGGGGCAAGCCGGGGACGGGTGAATCTCAGGTGTGTTGTTTAGAGACATAGTTCTCCCACCCCCAGACTGTAGCCCCTGGTTCCCTGTCCCAAGCGTCGTGACTTCTGCCCCAAGGTCCTGTGGGGAGGGCTGGCTGCTTTGGGCCACAACGCAGGCAGGGTCAGAGGCAGTCCCCTGTCTGTCCCCTGGGACCTTCCTTTCACATCCACCAGGTCACCCACACCTCCGGCATGCAGGAGATAGGGAAATCTGTGGCTCCAGACCTTGACCTTAATAGCCCAGCCAGGGCCTTAGCCTCTCTGAACCTGTTTCCTCATCTAGTGAATGGGAAGAAGAGCCCATCATAGTCATGGGGGAGGTCACATGAGACTGGGCTGGAGAGAAGGCACCTGGCGAAGTATGGGTGGGTGGGGGTAGGGAGGGTGTGACTTTTCCCCCAAAGAGATGGCCAGATGGTGATCAAGCTGTTCTCAAAGCCTGATTACGCTGCAACTAAAGCTGCCCTTGATGGAGATTAAGCTATTTCTGATGGCGACCAAGTTGTCCTTAATGCTTGATCAGGCTGTTCTCGATGGAGAACTCAACGGCTCCCTTCTCTACTGACTAGCGTGTGAGATGCTGCCAAAGCCGCCTCTTGGAGTAGCAGTTGATCTTGAGACTCTAGCTGTTTCTGGAATGGGAGAATTCTATCTTCTTAGCATTGCCAAACACTCAGGCTCCTCACCCAGGGCGGGGGATCCCTGCCACCTCCATCAGGCTCCATTTGAACCTCTCCTGGCTCCCCTCCCAACAGGACCGTTTCCCCAGGTTCCCCGTGGGTTGATGCAATCGTCACTCAGGGCTGTCTTCCTAAGCCTCTTCATCCCCTGTTATTCCACAACACCCCTTGGGGGCCTCAGTATGCTGGCACCCTGTCAGTGTGCCCCAGCCTCAAGTACTGGAGGCAGCAATGCTCAGGGGAAACCCTCCAACAGTCTGACCCCAACCAGAAGAACTGGAAGGCTGGGAGCCAAGCGTCCGGTGTCCTTGGTTCCCATGGGAGGAAGGCTGGGTGCCAGGAGCCTGCAGGCCCTCTCCCCGCTGCCAGGCAGATCTGAGGAGCCTGGGGCAGTGGTTCCAGGGACTCCAGGGGGCTGCTCTTACCTGAATCATAATCAGGAGGCTGATGGTGAAGAGGAGGAAGAGGAAGCCTTTCATCTTGGAAGGCTCTCCGCGGCTCTCTCGGTAGCAGCTTTTGGAGGTGAACTCAGGGCTGTCTGCAGGCCTCTTTGGGCTTGGCTGCTTTTGAAGGAGGGTAAAGCAGGGAGGCGGGGTGGAGGGAAAGGAAGGAGGGCCTCTGGGGTGGGGTGAGTACTGCTGCTGTCCTACAGACCTTGGGATTGAGGATGCCAGGCCCCAGCTCCACAGCTCTGGCAGGTGATGGGTTCTGGAGTGGAACTGGGGCACATCCCAGGGGATGGGAGGTGGGCAAACCCAGAGGCAGCTGGGGGGCAGTAAAGAGGGCCCTGGGCTTGGAGCCCTGCAGAGTGGGGATTGAATCTTGGTTTAATCACCTATCAATTCTGGGACCCCGGGGCCAGAAACTGTACCTCTCTGAAAGAATTGCCAGAGAATTAAAAAAATATAGTATCATTAAAAGGAGATTGGGGGAAAAAATAAATAAATAAAAGGAGATTGGGGCAGGGGGTAGGTGCTGAAGGAGGAAAGGCTGGGATAAATTTAGGTTTCAAAGTAAGGTTATGGACCGTTCTAAGATTCAGAAGAAAGGATTGTGGAGCACGAAAAGTGGGGTGTGTAGATTTCTGTGAAAATGAAGGTGAAATGTGACAGGAACTCAGAAACCTAGCTTCTAGGTAAGCCCATTTCCTCCGGGCCTCAGGTGAGAAGACTGAAGTGGATTATTTCTGAAGTTTACTAAGGCCTAGCATCTTGTGACTTGGATAAAGAAAACAGCAGATGATTATTTGTATTAGTCTCAGAGTGATGGGAAGAAGGCTAGTGGAGGACCAGAAGTTAACTAAACTTTAGGGGAAGGGATTTGGGGTGGGGGTGTCTATGAAGTCCCAGCCAGGGGTGGGGGACAGGGTGAATCACAAAGATGCGTGAGCCGTGCTCTATTCTTTAAACATCCTGTCACTTTATTATCTCAGTGGGACTCTGCAGCAGGTTCCATAATCACCCCCATTTTCCAGATGAAGAAACTGAGGCTTGGATATTAAGTGACTTGCCCAAGGTAATAAAAGGAGGAGCCAGTTTCAGGTGGAATTGCATCAAGGTCTGTCTGAAGCTGCAGCCATGTATGTAACCTCTGGGCTGTCTTGGAAGTCACCGATTAAGTCTTGGTTCCCTGCCTGGCTCCCTCCTGGAGGACCTAAGGGTTGTTTCTGCAGCCCAGCTTCAGCCTCACTCACTCTCCCTTCCTTAGTCTATTCTGTGTCTTGTTTGCGTGCCAGGTAGTAAAAGAAATCCCCCTCTCTCGCGTCCCTGCTCCGGTTTTGGGCCTCGTGTAGCAAGCCTCAGAAAAACTTGAGTAAGCCTCAGAAACACTTGAGTGAGCTCTTAGGGCCTCCAGCCCTGGCTAAAAAGAAACAAAGGGAAAAAAAAAAAAAAAAAACCTGAAAGTCAAGCTGGTGAAAACCAAGAAGTAAAAAAGAAGGGGCAGGAATCTTGAGGCTCCTGGGGAGGTGGGTAGGGAAGGAAGTGGGTGGAGCCCTCCACTGCCTGCCACAAAAAGTGAAAGTCGTTCAGCCGTGTCCGACTCTTTGTGACACTACACAGTACATGGAATTCTCCCGGCCAGAATACTGGAGTGGGTAGCCTTTCCTTTCTCCAGGGGATCTTCCTAACCCAGGGATCGAATCCAGGCCTCCCGCATTGTAGGCAGATTCTTTACCAGCTGAGCCACAAGTGAGGCCCCAAACTGGAGAATGCGGGCATCAATCCCAATACCTCTCGCATGCTCAGCAAGCGCGATACAGTTTGAGCTAATTCCCCAGCCCAGTAGGTAAGCCCGCCTCACCTGCCACGGCCCACCCCCATCAGCTCCTTCACCTGAGGCAGCTCCTGACCCTTAACCTCACCGTGTTGGCTGCCTTTGGTGCACGTGGGTGGGTGAGAGTCCATGAGGCAGCAGATGCCGGAAGGGCCCTGGCCCCAGGAGACAAGAGGCCCATGTTGAAACTCAAGATTGCCCTGCTGAAACTGGCTCCATCCCACTGGGCGGTCTTCTCCCCTCTTAAACCCTGGGTCCTTTCTCCATGCTGCGGATTTGTGTCACGATATTTAAATGCCAAGCTCATATCTGCAAAAACATTCTTACAAACCCCAGAAATTTCATTTCTAACATCCTGAGTCTCTGCTGTCGTTTGAGCTTGAGCTGCTAGTGGTTGGGAGATCTGGTGGGTGCTGGAAGGGTTTTTAGAGTTTGGGACTTGTGACTTGGAGGGATGTCTGGAGTCTGTTAGTACCTGAGAGAAGTGGGGCTTCAAACTTCCTCTCCTACCCTCTGAGCAGCTTCATTCTGTCTAACACCATCTGGATAGAGAGAACCCTGGTTGCAAAACTTGAAGAGCTTAGTTCAGTTCAGTTCAGTTCAGTCGCTCAGTCGTGTCCGACTCTTTGCGACCCCATGAATCGCAGCACACCAGGCCTCCCTGTCCATCACTAACTCCCGGAAAAATAAGGAACACTTCATGAATTTGCGTGTCATCCTTGTGCAGGGCTTGGAGAGACCCCCATTTTACAGATGGGAAAATTGAGGACCTAAAAAGGGCAGATTAATGCAGAGCTAAAGAGAGAACCTAGTCTGTCTCGAGATTTTCCTGCCTGACCATACACCTTCTCCAAACCTGACTTGGGAAATCTCAATACGTAGCCCCTACCTCCCCCAAGAATTAGGCCTAAACTCCTTAGTGTGACATTCAAAGCCCTTCCTTCCTCCCCAGCCTTCTGTTTTGGGTTCCATACTTTTCACACCCTAGCCCACAACCACACCCACCTTGCACCTCTAGTTGCCCCAGGCTCTTTTACAACCCAAGTCTTTTCTCTTTAAGGAAAGCTGTTCTTCAGTTGTTTTATCTGATAATATTCGTTCTTCAAGACTTAGATCAAGGGACTTCCCTCATGGTACAATGGCCAAGAATATGCATTCCCAATGCAAGGGGCTTGGGTTCAGTCCCTGGTCAGGGAACTAGATCCCACATGCCACAATTGAGAGTCTGCATGCTGCAACTAAAAACCCTGCAGTTCAGTTCAGTTCAGTCACTCAGTCATGTCTGACTCTCTTCGACCCCATGGACTGCAGCACGCCAGGCTTCCCTGTCCATCACCAGCTCCCGGAGTTTACTCAAACTCATATCCATCGAGTCGGTGATGCCATTCAACCATCTCATCCTCTGTCATCCCCTTCTCCTCTTGCCTTCAATCTTTCCCAGCATCGGGGTCTTTTCCAATGAGTCAGTTCTTTGCATCAGGTGGCCAAAGTATTGGAGCTTCAGCTTCAGCATCAGTCCTTCCAATAAATATTCAGCACTGATTTTCTTTAGGACCCTGCATACCTTAACAAAAATCCAGTATCACACCTGCCATGACTAAGACTTGGCAAGCCAATAAATATATAAGTAAATAAAAATAAATATTAAAAAAAGAAGACTTAGCTCAGAAGCCCCTTCCTCTGAGAAAATTTCCATTCCCCTGCTCCTAGAAACTCCTTCAAAGGGAGGGAGTTCCTCAGTATTCCAAGAGCTTCTTCTGTTGGTCACTGCTCTAAAGATTGTGTCTGCTAAGAATATGGTTTAGTAGCTTGACCCAAGATCAGGTCCCTCTAGGTCTTGTCACCTCTCTAACTCAGCACAAAACAGAATATGGCAGTTAGGTGTCAGGGACAGCTGAATAATAAGTGAGTAAAAGGTGATCACACCTTACCTCCAAGCCTTGTATGCCTGTATTCATGTGGTCAATAAATGCTTATTATGGGGCAATAGTAGACTAAATATTTGGGGAGTTACCAATGAAGAAAAGAATTGAGGGGAATAAAGATGTGAGCCCTTCACTTGGGGCTGCTTTTCCTCTAAAAGTACTTGCTACTTCCAGAAGAGACAGCTGAGAAACTGAGCAGAACTTTATAGAGATTTATGGAGCTGGGGGAGAAAACTGTAGTTCAAGGCCTGCTAAGAAAGGAGGGCCTTGATAAACTCCCCCACCCTCCACCAGGCTTTGGGTTGGGAGCATGAAAGGTTATACATGAGGAGTACAAGTGAATGAGAAACAACAGCCCAACCCCTCACAGAAACTGAAGACGACATGATCAAAAAAACAAAGAAAAAACAAGAGGAGCAATAAATAATAGACATAATTACACAGAAAATCCAGATAATGGAATTATCAACCAAACTTTTAACTAATAATGCTTAGTATATTCAGATGCATAGAAGACAAGACCAAGAACTATAGGTTATAGAAGAGAACCAAACGGAAATTCTAGAACTTAAAAACACAATGATAGAAATTAAGAACTCAGTGGATAGGTTTAACATCAGATTAGACACAAATGAGGAGAGGATCAGTGAAGTAGAAAACGATGATAAAATATTATAGCAAAATATAGTTGTTAAGTATCTGCTTTGTGCCAAGTACTGCACACACTGGGGCTACAGAAGTGGGGAAAAAGGGGGGCGTAGTCCCTGATGTTACGGAACTGACATTTGAATGTGTGTGTGTGTGTGTGTGTGTGTGTGCGCTCAGTCCTGTCCGACTCCTTGTGACTCCATGAACTGTGCCCACCAGGCTCCTCCGTCCATGAAATTTCCCAGGCAAGACACTGGAGTGGGTTGCCATTTCCTTCTCCAGGGGATCTTCCCAACCCAGGAGTGAACCTGCATCTTCTGCACTGGCAGGCAGGCTCTACCACTGAGCCACCCGGGAAGCCCATTTGAATGGGAGAAAACATTAACAATGACGGTAATTTAAGACTTCAGTAAACGCTATGAAGGAGTGAAAAGGATAGTGCAAAAAAAGAGAAATGGGGGGAGGACATATTGTAGGTTAGTGTTCAGGGAAGACCACTCACAGGGAATGTTTGTGCAGAACAAGAGGGACCTGGGGGGCTTCCCTGCTGGTCCAGTGTTAAGAATCTGTCCGCCAGTGCAGGGGACAAAGGCTCCATCCCTGGTCGGGGAAGATCACTCATGCCGTGGAGCAGCTAAAGCCTCGCACCACAGCTCCTGAGTCTGCGTGCCTTAGAGCCTGTGCTCCACAAGAGAAGGCACTGCAGTGGGAAGCCCGCACACTGCAATGAAGAGTAGCCCCCACTCACCTCAACTAGAGAAAGCTCATGTGCAGGAAGGAAGACCCAGTGCAACCAAAAAAAGGAACCTGAGCGTGCAAAGTGCCTCAGATGACCCCCCACTGCAGTTCTTAGTGCCCTTTAATGACTGCCCAGCCCAGGGCAGTCCCACAGTGGGCGACTGCACAGTATGTGTTTGAGCTCGGTGACAGAATGGAACATAGCATGGATGGGGGTGTGGGGAGGGGTTGCATCTCACATTACAGTTTGATCTGCCCTCCTGCTTTCGCCCCCACAGAGAGGGGGCTGTGCATCTCAAGGGAAATCTTCATCCATTTGTCCATCCGTCCATTTCAGGCCATTTGTTGACACCTCCCGTGAGTCAAACAAGATAGACGGGTAAGGATCCCTTCCCTTGAGAAGTTCATAGTCTGCAAGGGTGACACATACTGGAAGAAAAAAAATCACAAAATGGCATAAGGAATGCTATAATGGCAGCAGGGCTCTCAGAATGTAGAGTGTAACAATTCTACTTGTGGGGAGTGAGCATATTCATGAATGAGGGGACATTTGAACTAGTTCTTTATTGAAGGATGGAGGGAATTTTCCCAGGGGGAAAAGGCAAAGGAGGATGTTCTCATTGGCAGGAGAGGCCTGAATGTAGAGAGCATGATAGTTTCTGAAATATTGAGAAGGGTGAAGGGCAGGACACATAATATGATACGAAAGTCCTAAATGTCAACAGGAGATAGGATTGGCTTGACCCAGGATGCCTGTGATATGGGTGGAGAAGAGGGGGAAGGTGGGAGAGACAACCAGATTTTCATTGTGAAGGAATGCTTGGACTTACAGGACCTCTTTCTCCCTTATTCTTTACCTCTCCCTCCTGAGCTGCTAGGAGTTGATAAACTCTTCAGTCCCAAAGGGGTCATAACTGATAAGGGTTCTTTGGGAAATGACTTAGTTGCAAAGTGAACTCAGTCTATTGTCAAGAATAGAGGCCTCCAGAACCCTCTGACCCCAGGGCTGGGGTCTACTTCCTCATCCCACAGGTTGGGAGCAGGCCCAGAAAGAACCTCTCTCCTCCCGTTCCAGGGCCTTTCCACAACTGTCAGAGGAATGAGCATCCACCCCAGGATGGAACTAAGAGGAGGCCAAGTGGCCCCCACCCCAGAAAATCCAGAGGAAATCCTGGCTGAATTTGGAAGCTGGACAAATTTTCCTCCAATGTCCTTCCAATACTCAAATCTTTTGTGAACCTGGAGACCTTGGAAAGATTTCTAGAACCATCTAAGATGGGAGATAGAAGAATATAAGTCAGAAAATTAACTATTAGGTGAGCGTAGATTCTTGTTTCACTCTCATAAACTCGTTTTTGGAAAACAGCTTTCTAAAAACAGTAACACAGCAATGTTATGAGAAAGTGTACACATTTAATTTGCACAAAAACTCTACAAGGTAGGTTTTATTAGAATCTCTATTCCAGATATGGAAACTGAGGCTCAGCGGAGCAACTGGAGCAGAGACAGCCAGCTCAGTAACAGAGCTGGCTTCCCGGTGACTCAGGCAGGAAAGAATTTGCCTGTGATGCAGGAGACTGGGATTTGAGCCCTGGGTTGGGAAGATCCCCTGGAGAAGGAAATAGCTACCTACTCCAGTATTCTTGCCTGGGAAATCCCATGGACAGAGGATCCTGATGGGGTACTGTTCATGGGGTTGCAAAGTGTCAGACATGACTGAAGCAATTTTCACTTCACTTCACCTCAAGTGACACAGCCCAGCCCCTAACTTATTAAATTGTGCTGCCCATGTTTCCTCAATAAATGATGACTATGATTATTTTCCAAGTTTCTACGAAGAAAATGTATACTTCTACAATAAGGCTCTGATTTCTCTCTTTAATAAACTGCCTGCCAGGTTAGAGGGCTCCCACCTCCCTCACAGAAACTAGATATTTGCTGAGTGTCTGCCTACTGCAGAATCTCAGGCCAGGCTTCCAGCCCTGGGAAGGAGGGAGGTATGTTGTAAACCCTGATACTTGGATAAATGCCAGCTCACTCCCTAGTCTTGCGGAAGTGAGAGGCAGAGCACAACAGGGCCCATGAGGCCAGCACCCCCTGCCTCCCATAGTGACGGTCCTCGCTTACCTTTGAGAGCAGAAGGAACACGAGCAAGATGACAGTATAAGGTTGCTAATTCTCTGACTACCAATCCCCCAAAACACTGGGCCCCAAACTTTCTCATTTCATACACCTTAAGCCTCAGAGAACCTCCTGAGAGCAGCTTCATGGCAAGAGAGCTCTCCTACCTCCAACCTTCAATCACAATTTCCACCTGAATTCTTCCCTTAGCCATGAACTGGTACCATCTGTACCCTGACTTATCTTTGTCTGCCTGTTTTACTAAAGTGGGAGCTTCAAGAAACAGCACACTCTGGAGACAGACAGTTCTGGGTTTGAATCCACTTTTCTGCTTTCTACCTGCACAGTCTTGAGCAAGTCGCTTTGCTTCCCTGAGCTTCAGTTTTCTCATCTCTAAAGCTCATAATTTTGGCATCTCACACTTGGAAGATGCTCATTAATTGATAGCTCCCTTCAGTCTCCAATTGGTGTGTAAAGAATGCCTCAAGGAGCCTGCCCTCCCCCAAAAGCAGTAGGTTAGAGAGTCAAATGGAAAATATTAATAAGTGCAGTTGGAAACATGCAGATAAAGGGCTTTGGTAGTTGAGTCAAGTTATTAGGAAGTGGGTGCCGGAAATCATAAGACACCCAGATCATCAGAGCTGGATGACTGTGAGATAATGATAACAAAATTTAAGAGGAAATGTTTTGAAAACTTACTCTGTATGGGTATTGTGATAGGTATTCAGTATGTATTGTCTCATTTAATTCTCATGGCAACACTATGAGGTGGGTTTGTGGTTGTTGTTCAGTCACTAAGTCATATCTGATTCTTTGGGACCCCATGGACTGCAGCACACCAGGCTTTCCTGCCCTTCACTATCTCCTGGAGTTTGCTCAAACTCATGTCCATTGACTCGGTGATGCCATCCAACCATCTCATCCTCTGTTGCCCCCTTCTCCGCCTGCCCTCAATCTTTCCCAGCATCAGGGTCTTCTCCCACAAGTCTGCTTTTTGCATCAGGTGGCCAAACTATTGGAAATTCAGCGTAAGCTTTTCCAATGAATATTCAGAGTTGATTTCCTCTAGGATTGACTGGTTTGATATGATCCCCATTTTACAAAAGAAATTAAGGTAACTTGCTCAAAGACACACACACAGCCCGGGACTCCTAGGGCCAAAGACCATGCTCTTAACAAAACTATCTCTAGTTGTTCTAATCCAACACGTTTTTCATGTGAGGCTCGGGAGGAGGAAGGGTCTCACCCAAAGTCACTCTCAGTATCTTACCCAAAGGCAGGAGTCTTACTCGAATTTTTACATAAAGGAAATAGAATCTGAGCGTCTCTTCAGGAGCCAAGAAATTAGCAGAGAAATGCAGATTTAAGAAACATTTATTAAGTACTTGTATCATTTCAATTCATGCTCAAAAGAACTTCCCTTTGGTACTGTACTGATTAGATGGAAAAATAGAAGCTCAGCAGGATAAATGTAATTTCTCTCAAAATCAATTTAGTAAAACAGTGGCATGGTCAGGACTGCACATTCAGGTCCAGAGGTTTCCAGCAGCTTTGTGAGTCTAATCCCTGTTCTCCGCTTTCTGTGCCTTGGGGTGGTAGGAAAGGACTCTCAAGTTTCCCTCAACTCCGAGTCCGCTCAGAGCGGTGGATTCTGGGATTTGCAGTATTCCCCGATGAGTTTAGACTTCGTGGGCCAATAGAATTCGAGCAGAGACAGCTGTACCCGCCTCCGCTGCCTCTTGGTTGCTCAGGGACTCCTCACGGATTAGCCAATGAGAAGCACACGGGTCCTGGTCGCCTGGGAAACCGTGTGACAACAAGATGGCGGTGCCGCGGGTGGTTCTGCGGCCTGCGTGGTGAGTTACAGAAAGGCCCCAGACCTTTCTGCTCGTGGAGTCCCTCTCACACAGGCTGGGGCCCTCACCGCGAGAACCTCGAGGACATGCGAGCCCCACATCCCGGCCCCTCCAGTAGACTCCCCGCGCCTGGGAGCAGATTCAGGCCTCCGCCTATCACGGCTACGGGCGGAGGCAGGGGGTTGGCGACGCAGCTTCCAGGGCGGGTCTGGTGCTAGAAGTTGCGTGGTGGTGAGCGCTTCCAGCTGAGATTTAGGGAATGAAGGTGTGCAGCCTGCTGGCCCCTGTCCGCGCTGGAGAGCACTGGGACCTGTTGGAAGACCAATTTGACTCTCAAAGCTTCAGTCTGAAGAGGCAGGCAGTCTACCCTTTAGCCGCCTCCGGCTTGAGGAGGAAGACACAGTCTCTCGCCCCCAGAAAAAACCCAAAGTGAGGGGAATAGACGTGGCTTTGTCCCCAGGGTTCCCAGTCTGAGGGAGGAGACACAGCCCTTCTTCGCTTAAGAAGTCCCCAGGCTGAAGGGAAGGAACAGCCTTTGTCCTTCGGGGTCTCCTATGATCACATGGGAAAATTGATCTGGAGACTGTGTGTTGGATTGGCCTGGAGTGAGATTGGAAGCAGGGAAGTCGGTTTGGGGCCATTGTGACAGCCCCAGAGAAGGGCAGTGAGAGTCCCACTAGGATGGCCAACAGGGGGCCACGGGAGGAGAAGCTATGTGTGAGAAGCTTGTGCAGGGTAAACCCTGCACGATTCGGGAGCTGATGGGATTAGAGGGGAAAAAGGGAAATGTTTTGTTTGGATAATGGGGTCCTATTCAGAAAGGGGAAGTGGGAGGAGCTTATTTCGAGAGAAGATGTTGGGTTGGGTTTGGAGACCAGGTCCTTTTTTCCCCCTATAATAGCTTTATTGAGGTACAATACACATACTAGATACTTCACCTCTTTAAAATGTAAACTTCAGTTGTTTTTAGTATTCACAGAGTACTAACTGCAATCAAATTTTAGAACATTTTCATCAGCCCCAAAGGAAACCCTGTACCTTTAGCATCTCCCTCTCCCCAGCTCTCCCTAACACCTTCAGCCTTAGGCAACCACAAATCTATCTTGTCTCTATAGACTTGCCCATTCTGGACTTTTCATATAAGTGGAATCCTAACAGTTGGTGGTCTTTTGTGACTGACTTCTTTCCCTTAACATGTTTTCAAGGTATTGACACTGTAGTGTGTATTTCATTTCTTTTTTTTTTTCCAAATAATATTGTAAGGATATACCATATTTGTTTATCCACTTATTGGTTGATGAACATTTGGGTTGTTTCCAGTTTTTGGCTATTACAAATAATGCTGCTTATGAACAGATACACAGATTTCTGTGGATGTGAGTTTTCATTTTTCTTGGGTATACACCTAGGCGTGGAATTGTTGGGCCATAAGATAACTGTTTAACCTTTAGAGGGACTGCCAAATTGTTTTCCTCAGCAACTGCACCATTTGCATTCCAACAAAACTTCTGATTTCCCCTCATTCTCGCCAATGCTTGTAATTTCTGTCTTTTTGACCAGTTTCTTTTGAGGAGTCATTATGGTGATGAGAATTTGGAGAAGTGAGGGATAATCAGGTTTGGTGGGAGTTCATGCAGAGCAGTTTTGCAACTGAAAGCACAGTGCCTGGGGCTTTCTAGTATGATGAATATGTTCCAAAATTGACTGTGATGGTGGTTACACAACTCTGAATATATGAATATTTTAAGAGCCAAGGGATTGTATACTTTAAAAGAGTTAAGTTTGTGAATTATACTTCAATAAAGCTACTTTTTTTTTTTAAAAAAAAAGGTCATGTTATTTGATTCCACTTTTTTTTAAAAGTACATTCTGGTTTTTCCATAGCATCTTTAAAAAAAATTTTTTTTTAATTAATATTTATTTTTGGCCATGCTGGGTCTTCGTTACTGCTCATGGGCTACTTTCTAGTTGCAGTTCTCAGGCTCCTCATTGCAGTGGCTTCTCTTGTTGCAGAGCACAGGCTCTAGGGTGCAGGCTCAGTAGTTGTGGCTTGTAAGCTTAGTTACTCTACAGCAGGGATTAGATACCTCCCTGGACCAGGGATGCAACCCTGACCCCTGCGTTGGCAGGCAGATTCTTAACCATTGGACCACCAAGTTCAGTTCAGTTCAGTCGCTCAGTCATGTCTGACTTTTTGTAGCCCCATGTACTGCAGCATGCCAGGCTTCCCTGTCCATTACCAACTCCCAGAGCTTACTCAAATCATGTCCATTGAGTCACTGATGCCATCCAACCATCTCATCCTCTTTTGTCCCCTTCTCCTCCCGCCTTCAATCTTTCCCAGCATTAGGGTTTTTTCCAATGAGTCAGTTCTTCGCATCAGGTGGCCAAAGTATTGGAGCTTCAGCTTCAGCATCAGTCCTTCCAATGAATATTCAGGACTGATTTCCTTTAGGATTGACTGGTTAGATCTCCTTGGAGTCCAAGGGACTCTCAAGAGTCTTCTCCAACACTGCAGTTCAAAAGCATCAATTCTTTGGCACTCAGCTTTCTGTATAGTCCAACTCTCACATCCATACATGACTACTGAAAAAACCACGACTTTGACTAGATGGACCTTTGTTGGCAAAGTAATGTCTCTGCTTTTTAATATGCTGTCTAGATTGGTCATAGTTTTTCTTCCAAGAAACAAGTGTCTTTTAATTTCATGGCTACAGCCACCATCTGCAGTGATTTTGGAGCCCAAAAAAATAGTCTCTCACTATTTCCATTGTTTTCCCATCTATTTGCCATGAAGTGATGGGACCAGAGGCCATGATCTTAGTTTTCTGAATGTTGAGTTTTAAGCCAACTTTTTCACTCTCCTCTTTCACTTTCATCAAGAGGCTCTTTAGTTCTTCACTTTCTGCCGTAGGGTGGTGTCATCTGCATATCTGAGGTTATTGATATTTCTCCTAGCAGTCTTGATTCCAGCTTGTGCTTCATCCAGCCTGGCATTTCACATGATGTACTCTGCATATAAGTTAAATAAGCAGGGTGACAGTATACAGCATTGACTACTCCTTTCCCAATTTGGAACCAGTCTTGTTCCATGTCCAGTTCTAACTGTTGCTTCTTGACTTGCATACAGATTTCTCAGGAGGCAGGTAAGGTGGTCTGGTATTCCCATCTCTTGAAGAATTTCCCACAGTTTGTTGTGATCCACACAGTCAAAGGCTTTGGCGTAGCCAATAAAACAGCAGTGGATGTTTTTCTGGAACTCTCTTGCCTTTTCAATGATCCAATGGATGTCGGCAACTTGATCTCTGGTTCCTCTGCCTTTTCAAAAACCAGCTTGAACATCTGGAAGTTCACGGTTCACGTATTGCTGAAGCCTGGCTTGGAGAATTTTGAGCATTACTTTACTAGCGTGTGAGATGAGTGCAATTGTGTGGTAGTTTGAAAATTCTTTGGCATTGCCATTCTTTGGAATTGGAATGAAAACTGACCTTTTCCAGTCCTGTGGCCACTGCTGAGTTTTCCAAATTTGCTGGCATATTGAGTGCAGCACTTTCACAGCATCATCTTTTAGGATTTGAAATAGCTCAGCTGGAATTCCATCACCTCCATTAGCTTTGTTCATAGTGGTGAATCCTAAGGCCCACTTGACTTCCATTCCTGGGTGTCTGGCTCTAGGTGAGGGATCACATCGTCATGGTTATTTGGGTCATGAAGATCTTTTTTGTATAGTTTTTCTGTGTATTCTTGCCATCTCTTCTTAATATCTTCTGCTTCTGTTAGGTCCATACCATTTCTGCCCTTTATTGAATCCATCCTTGCATGGAATGGCCCCTTGGTATCTCTGATTTTCTTGAAGAGATCGCTAGTCTTTCCCATTCTATTGTTTTCCTGTATTTCTTTGCATTGATCTTTGAGGAAGGCTTTCTTATCTCTTCTTGCTATTCTTTGGAACTCTGAATTCAAATAGGTTTATCTTTCCTTTTCTCCTTTGCCTTTAGCTTCTCTTCTTTTCTCAGCTATTCCTAAGACCTGCTCAGACAACCATTTTGCCTTTTTGCATTTCTTTTTCTTGGGGATGGTCTTGATCACTGCCTCCTGTATAATATGAACCTCTATCCATAGTTTTTCAAGAACTCTGTCTATCATATCTAATCCCTTGAATCTGTTTGTCATTTCCACTGTATAATCATAAGGGATTTGATTTAGGTCCTACCTGAATGGTCTAGTGGTTTTCCCTACTTTCTTCAACTTAAGTCTGAATTTTGCAGTAAGGAGTTCATGATCTGTGCGACAGTCAGCTCCCAGGAAGGAAGTCTGGAATTTTGAAATTTTTTTTTCCTGTGGGTGAGAGGAGCCTTTGGGAGTATTTGGCAGGGAAGTGACCTGTCAGCTTTGTGTGTAAGAAGATCCCTCTGGCAGTGTTTGGAGACTGGTGCAGGGAGCCACAGCGGCTATCACACTTGGCCACACAAACCCCGAGGATGCCCGGGCAAGGTAGCAGGAACTAGGTAGGCTGGGGGCAGATTGGGGAGGCTGGATGCTGGGTGATGAGGGTGAGGGGACTCTGGACCTGGTCCTTGGAGGGCACCTCTGAGTGAGGGCAGGGCATGAGTCCCAAACTTCAGAATCAAGACCAAGGAAGCTGCCTCCTGGTGATGCAGGTCCCCTTCCCTGCTTCCAGGAAAATTCAGGGGCAGGGTGGAGGCCAGTGTCACACATTTCCAAAGTGGAACTAAAGACTTGATTCAGGATCTAGTGGGGGTCGTCTGACTAAGATGTCTAGATATCGGCCACATGATACACTTAATTCACTGAATAGTGACCTTTAATTGCATCCCTGATGTTCATTCATCTTTCCTGAAGGAAGAGGAAAGGAAGGGAATCTAACGTTTATGAGGGCCTTCTATGTGCTAATAACATCAGCAGTCACAATTTACATTTTTGAGTAATTCCTTTGCGCTTGGCTCTGGGCTAGGTGTTTCATGTGTGTCACCCCTGCCTGGCTGGTACTGTTATCATCTCCACTTTATGCTACAGGAAACTGAAGCACAGCCTGTACTGGTGGATAGTAGACCCTGACCAGAGCCTGGGCTCTCAACTTCCTGCCGTGTGCACGGTGTCTTGGTAGAACCCTGCCTTGGGGTTGCCCTCTCTGGCTCTGAGATGTTGGAGGTGGCACCTGGTTCCAGTAGGAGGGGAGGGACACCCGGGCTTTGTGACAACCAACTTTGTGATGCCCAGGTCGTTGATAGATGGACAGAAGCCCCTGGCCACCTGGGTGGTCTTGTGCCAGGGATGGAGATCCGGGGAAGTCCCAGTTGAGTGGCCAGCCTCTGCCCCCATCCGGTACTGCCCATTTCTCGGGTACAGCTAGGCCAGAGGCCTCCAGAAGCAGAGCAGAGAGCTAGATATCCAGCGGAGCAGGTGAACATCAAGCATGGGATCCTGAGGCCAGGTTGCCTCCAGAAACTTCTGCAGGGGTGTGGGAAGACATGAGGGGCACCGCTCCCTGGACAGTGCTCTCTCCTCGGAAAAGTAGGTAGGGAAGAGCAGGTTTCAGGCTGCTCCCTGGTCCTCGGTGACTGTCCCCAAGGGCTAACTTCTTTCTTCTCAGGGGGTTACTGACAGCTAGAATCTAGAAGTAGAAATATGAGCTCACCTTTGGCCTCCCTTGGCAAGATCCGGAGAGTGCCTCTACAGTCGGAGCCTGTGAATCCTGGGTAAGGAGCCAGCCTCTTGGGGTCTTTGTGTCCATGCCCCTGCCTCCTCCTGACCCCTCCCATGAGCTCAGAGATTGATTCCTAGTGTCTTGGGGAAGCAATAAGAAGTGATGTATCGTTCCCTGGCCACCTTTTCTTTCTCGTCCCTTCTTCCGGGAGGTTGTCCATGTGTCTAAGCACACACTGGGCTGTGCCCTCTGGTGAGGTGTGGCCTGTCGGGTAGCTCGGCATCCTTCCGTTTGTTCATTGTTCATGAATTAGTTCTGCAGACACTGATGGCCCAGCCATTCTGGGCCCAGCCACATCACATGCTGGACTCTCAGTGAAGGGAATCCTAGTCATTGTTCTGTTGCTTTCATCTTTGCAAAGCATTTTTTTTTTTTAAACCTCTGTTCTTGTTCTTCTGACCCCCACTTTGAGTCATCCATGTCATGGCCAAGGGGGTCCAGAGAAGTTAAGTGACAGGCTTGGGGTCCTGCAGCCATTTCAGAGCAGAGCTGGGGCTGGGCCCCTGGGCTTGGGGACTCTTGTGGTCCTCTCCCCAAGGCTCTGCCCTTCAGCTCTTGCCCATCTGTCTCCGTCGGGAGGAGTCAGATACCCTGATGCCTGCCTCTTGGCTCACCCCCGGCCCAGGATGGGATTTGGGGGTGGATGTCCTCACAAGGCATCTTTTTTTAGGCTCGGGGTCGGGGGATAACCTTGTGCCAAAGCCCCCCCAACCCCCCATGGCAGTCCAGGGGGATCCTAACTTGTCTATCTTCCTTCTCCTTCCTGCCCATTCCCAGGAGGCGGGGGATAAAAATCTACGGAAGTGGTAAGTGTGGGCTCTGGCCCTCGGGCCCTCCTCACGTCCTTGCAGTTGGGCGGATGGAGAGAAAGAGCATGGTGAACTGCCTTGTCAGTCAGGGTGGCTGGCCAGCTACAGTGCTACCCGCGGCTCTCGGATTAGGAGACCCCACACCCTGAACAGGAATGTCCTAACTAACGATGGAATCCCTCCTCTCACTGTGGGGTGGGCCATGAGGGCGCCAGACCCCCACCTGCCTCCCCCTGACAGCCACCTCCAGCCCATTACAGCCTTTTCTCCTTGAAGCCCAGTCCGCATATGGCTGCCTTGCCTCCTGCAGGCTCAGACCTTTGCATCCCAACCCCACTCTAGCCCCGACTCTGATGCAGGCTTTGGCCATCCAGGGCCCCCCAGGAGCCAGGCTGGGAGAACAGGAAGAGGCCTGTTCTGGTTGGATCCTTGCTCTCCAGCGTCCCGAGTTTTCTCTCCTCATATACTTGGGAGGAGACAGGGGGACACAGGGTACAGGCTGCTTCATCTCGCCCAGGGCCCAGGGCCTCAGCCGCAGCAGTGACCCGGGCCTCCCTGTCTGCAGAAGATGAGGTAGACATGCTGAATGACGCTCCCAGCTCGGAAGAGAGGATCTCTGTCCCATCCTGCTATGGTGGCATAGGTGCCCCTGTCAGTAGGCAAGGTGAGTGCAGACGCCTGAAGGGGCCTAAGTCCCCGGCAGCAGGAAGGACCCCAGTGAGAGGCTGTGAGAGGCATGGCCTCTCCTCCTGCCTGCTGGGTCAGAGGCAGCTGCTTCTGCTCCTGGCTGACTGTGGGCACGTGCCTGCACCCCAGACCTGTTCAGAGCTTGGCTTGGCCTGAAGCTGCACATGGGCCCAGCCCTTAGCCCAGGAGGTCTGTTCAAGCCCCAGGGCAGGCTGTGGCTGGCACCTCGGGCTCAGTAGTTGCGGCCCTTGGGCTTAGTTGTACTGCGGCACGTGGGATCTTAGTTCCCTGACCAGGGATTGAACCCATGTCCCCTACATTGCAAGGCAGATTCTTAACCCCGGGGCCACCAGGGAAGTCCCTAATTTAAAACATTGTCAGCCAACAGAAAAGTTGAAATAGTACAGCAGACGTTCACACATCCTCCTTCTGTATTCAATAATAAGTGACATTTTGCCATGCTTGCTTTCTCTCCATATACACGTCTGAATGAACACAAGTGTATTTTTTTGGGTGAACCGTTTAGAAATCAGTCACAGATATCGTGACAGTTCAACTCTGTGTACGTCCCTGTGCATCTTCTAGGAGCAAGGAAATACAAAATCACAATGCTGTGATCACACCTCAGAACATGAGCAACTCGTTAACTGTGACATCCCAGTGTTCCAAAATTTCTCCCACAGCTTTATTTTCCCAATTTGGGTTCTATGTGAGGGTCATGCCGGACATCTGACTGTTGTACTTCTGCGGAGCAAAGTCCCTGCCTCTTTTAAACAATGATGCTTTTTGAAGAGTCCAGGCCATCTGCCCTGCAGGATGGGCCCCACTGTGACTTATCTCAGTGCTGTTAACTTGCTCCTCTGTCCTCTGTACTGCCTGTGAATTAGGGGTGAGATTAGACGTGTAATTCAGCTGAGGGTGAACTTTTCAACACTGTTCGTAATGGGACCCGGATGTTGTACCACTTCTTTGTACGTCTTGAGTGCATTACTGAATCTCTCTGCCTCAGATTCCCAAAGCAGTTCATTTCCTCGGAAAAGCTGACACATGAAACGTGTTTAGGACAGTCCTCATTGTCTTGGGGCTTCCCCGGTGGCTCCAAAGGTAAAGAGTCTGCCTGCAATGCAGGAGACCCTGGTTTCATCCCTGGGTTGGGAAGATCCCCTGGAGAAGGGCATGGTAACCCACTCCAGTGTTCTTGCCTGCGGAATCCCATGGACAGAGGAGCCTGGCAGGCTACAGTCTAGGTGGCAGCTGCTGTTAGCACGTCTCTTTCCACGTTTGGGGATCTCTCCCCCCTCCCCTGGACCCCCACCCCATCAGCCTCAGCTCTAGGCCGGATTTGAGGACCTTGTCTGATTGGCAGTCCCCGTGTACCATGACTCGGAGCTGGTGGCCACCCTGACACGGAAACTGCGGGATCTGGAACAGCAGGTGAAGGCCCAGACTGACGAGATACTGTTCAAGGTGGGGCCCCAGCGGGCAGAGGGCCAGGGTCTGGTCTGAGGGGCGGAAGGGCCCGGGCTGGGGAGGCCAGTGAGGCTACTCTTGCAGTAGGCCAGAGACGATGGGTTCTCGAACCATCTCCCTGACCAGACCTCCCACCTCTGTCCTGGGACTGATGTGGGTCCCTGTGACCTGGGCACGGAGCCTCAAGGTCTTCACCTCCGAGCCAGGCCTTCGCCCTCAGGTTGGGTGGCAGAAGTGGCTGCTGAGGGCTGGGCACTTGGGGGGTGCCCCACACCCTTCCCCCACCTCGGTGGAGCCACAAAAGGGCTCATCTGAGATACAGGAGCGGTGGCTGTGCCCAGGGTGGGGCAAGGGCTTCAAGCAGGCTCTTCCCATCCGGAAGGGGCTCCCGTGGGCTTTGGAAGCCACCAGGCCCGCTCCCCTCCCACCTCCTTGCTGCAGACTCGGAAGATACAGGCCTTAGAGGAGTTGGTGGAGACCCTCGAGGAGCACCAGGGTAAGAGGCCCTCCCTGCAGGCTTGGCCGGCTCAGCCTTGCACCTTCCCTGGGGTCCCTGCACCTCCCCTGGGGCTGATGACCCCTGAGCATCAGGGCTCCAGAGCATCTGGCTGAGTCCTGGGTGGGGGGTGGTCTGGACAATGGAGCCCAGAGAGGAGCAGTGACACCCCGGATGGTGCCCTTCTGTGTGGGACCGAGTTTCCTGGGCACAGCCCTAGCCCAGCCCTGAGTACAGAAAAGCCTGGAGGAAATGCCGCCCCCCAGGAGCCTTGCTCTGGGGGAGGGAAGTGGGAGGATGGAGGTCGGTGGCCTCCTGAGAGCCCCGGGGGGGGGGGGGGGCCTGGTCAAGGTCAGGGGAAGGGGCCAGGAGGTGATTCTCAGGGGAATCCCTTGAGTTTTCAGTGGGGCAGCTTCTCCAGGTAAGCCTCGGGTCAAAGCGCTGGTCAAAGCCAGAAGCGAGTGGCCTGGCAGCCTGGGTGCGGGGACCGTGGAACCCCTCCTGTCTTTTCCTCCCCCCGCCCCCTGAAGGCAAGGTGAGCCTGCAGCGGCAGGAGGAGCTGGAGACGGTGTGCGCAAAGCTGCAGCGGCAGGTTGGGGAGATGGAGGTGAGGGAGCAGTGGGCCCAGGGCTGTCTGCCCCCAGACCCAGGGTCAGAGCCCGCTTCTCGAGGGTCTCCTCAGCACACACCCCACACAGGGCCCCTCCCCGCTTCCTCAGTTTCGTCTTGAACCACACTCCTCCGGCCACGGCAGGGCCTGCCTCAGGTTCTGTGGGTCTGTCAAGCTCTTTCCCCCCTCAGGACCTTGGTCCAGTGCCATTCCCTCCACCTGAAATGGTTTTCTTTCCACCTTTCCCTGGTGAGTTTTCACTCATCCTCTCAAAGTCTCAGGTTGAGGTGGGGGGCCCTTACCTAGGGGACCCCCTTGAACCCTGACCTGGGCAGGTTCTCCCTCCTGGGCTTTCTTAGAACCACACGTCTTCTTCCCTGGGGGACCGCGGACTCCACGAGGGAGGGAGGGAAGGACGCTGTTGTCCCGTTGGGCGCGGCCTGGCGCGGGCCCTGGCCGTGTGTGTTTGCTGTGTCGGTCGTCGCCGTTCCCTGCCTCTGGATGTAGCATTGCACTCACTCGGTGTCACCTGTCTTGCCCCCACTCACATAGCAAGGCTTGAACCGGAGGGACCCTAGGCTCCAAGGAGGGTCCTGGACACACATGCTTCCTCAGCACCGCCCCCCAACCCCAACTCCCTCACCAGCCCTGTCAGAAGCTCTTCCTGAGGTCTCCTTTCCACAGAGTTGCTCTCCAAAGCCCCAGCCGAACTTAAGAGCCCAGATGCAAACTCCCAAGCCATAGCTGCCGCTGAGGGCCCTTCACACCTGGGTCTCTTCCTACCTGGAGCTGTGGGTGCGCAGCCACTCCCCGAGCAACCTGCTGGGAGACTGCCCGCAGCCCATGCAGCTTCGCTGAGCCGCCACCATAGGGGTGAGGGCTGCCCGCTCAGGGCAGAGGGCACTGGGGCTCCCGCCTTCACACTGGTCATGCATCTATTGCTTCCTTAATTTAGGAAACTCATCTGAAGTCTTTCCTATGTGCCCTGCCCTCGTGGGGCTGACAGTCTAGAGGGGACAGACAACATGCATAAGTACATAGGAAGAGAAACAAGTACAGAGTATGCTGAAATAGTTCAAGGGGTGATGCAACAGAGACTCGCCAGGATTTGGGCCACTCTGAGGGGTGACGTTGGACAAGAGATACAGAGGATGAGGGAAAAGAGGATCCAAGATGAACAGAAGAAAGCCTCCACCTCCTCCTGCCATGCTGACTTGGGTTCATGACTGGGAGCTGTGGGGAGCGAAAAAGGGAGGAGGGGGAGAGGCCACAGGGACCACATCCCACAGCTGGGCACAGTGAGGAGCAGAGTCCCGGAGTGTGGAAAACAGTAGGCAGGTTTTAGGGGGAGAAGTGGGCCGGGGAAGGCAGGCGGACATGCAGTTTGGGCGGTCCAGGAGGAAGAGGGCCATGGCTTGGCCCAGGGGAGAAGGAGCAGAGCGGATGGAG
Source organism: Odocoileus virginianus (assembly GCF_023699985.2). Lineage (NCBI taxonomy): Eukaryota > Metazoa > Chordata > Mammalia > Artiodactyla > Cervidae > Odocoileus > Odocoileus virginianus. Next base: position 37,222,660 of record NC_069703.1, on the reverse strand, counting down.
GACTCAAGTCTGCTTTGGCACTGGTGCCACAGGCGTTGGGGGTCCTGGGGGGCAGGCAGGCAGAGGATCAGGTGATGGAGGAAGCCAGCGCCACTGACTGAGAAGGCTGAGAGGGAACGACGTTTGGGAGTCATGACTGTTTGGGCCAGTTCATTGAGGCTGAGATGCCTGTGGGAGGTCTTTTCAGTGGCTAGAAACCTGAAACTGCAAAGGAAGAGCATGCGGTGCAGGAGAGGAACAGAAGTGTGCCTGCTGGTTAAGCACTGGGCACGTGGCCGTGTGCAAGGGGCTGCAGTGAGCTGTGGAGCTGGAGGCCCACGGGAGTGGGTGGAGGAGAGGCGTGGGGTTGAAGCAGCACCAGGAAGTATGGGTGGCTCGGAAGTCCTCCGGTGGCAAAGGATTGTGAGGCCAGCCCTGGAGAGGCCACACGCGGGTGGGCATACCTCTGCGCCTGCAGAGCGAGGCGTTCCTGCCCCTCACACTGGGGCCAGACCCACACGGCCCCCCGCAGCCATCGTGGCTGCCTTCAGCAGGTTCCTACTTGTGCCAGGCTCTGTGCTAAGGACATGACATGTCAGTCATCCTCACAAGCTTCATCTGACAACTCCCATTTTACAAGGAGAAGCCTCAGGCTCTAGGAAAAGAAGGGGCCTCCCAAGGCCACAGCCAGGAAGTGGCCCAGAGCCCTGGCCCCATCCCCACACGGTCCTATCGGCTGAGGCCTGAAGTGGGGGGCTGCACGAATGCCACTTGCTCCCTGAGAAGGGGCTGAGCTGACAGCGAGTGTCCCCTGACGCCTCCCGCTTCTCTCCTCCCAGCGGTTCCTCGGTGACTATGGCCTGCAGTGGGTGGGTGAGCCCACCGACCAGGAGGACTCGGAGGATGGTGAGAGGGACTGGATGACGGCCAAGAAGTTCTGGAAGCCAGGTAGAGTCGGGGTCCACCCTGGCCCCTCCTGCAAAGGAAACTCCAACAGCTCCGGATGGCCCACAGCTGTCCAGACACCAGCTCGTTCACGCCCTGCCTCCCCTGCCTTGCCGCTATCACAGGGGCAGGAGGGAGAGGCCCCAGCCTCCAACACTGACCACCTAACCCTGGACGCTCTGCTTGCTCAAGTTGCTAAAGGCTCCAGGGACCCAGAGATGCAAAGTGTTAGCAAGACCGCCCTTGTCTCAGGCACCATAGTTTACAGAATATCACCCATTCAAAAGCTGTGGCCCTCCCCCTACTTCGGAAGCTGCCCCTCAATCCAAGGGCTCAGCCACTGCTTTAGACTGCCTCTCCAGGTTCATTTGTAGCAAACCATTGGATTCCACCCACTTCTGTGGGACGCCACCACTTTTTAACTTGACCACTAATATCCAGAGGGATGTACTCCAGAGATATGGGGCCATCAAACTGGCTGGGTTCTGAAAGCTTGGTCCATTCTTCCATCATTGCCTGGAAGGTAGTTCTCCAGGCTGTGGAGTTAGTCACAGTTATCCTGGGTGTGACCAGGAGGTGAGTGTGTCCACTCACACTGGGTCCTCACCTCCGCCCTCCCACCTAGCCCCGGTGTGATTTGGATACTCGAGTTCCATTCTCTGAGCCTCCAGTTCCTCATCAGTAGATGGGGATGGGGTAGGGAACCACTACCCACTCCAGCATTCTCGCCTGGGAAATCCCATGGACAGAGGAGCCTGGCAGGCTATAGTCCACGGGTTTGCAAAGAGTCAGACACGACTGAGCGACTTTCACTTTCATGCTTCCCCGTGGAGTTGATTAGGAGCCAGTGAGTTGGACATGGCTCCTGGCACTGGCCTTGCAGGTCATCAGTCCACAAATGGGAGCTCTCATTGTTTTCCACCATCAGAAGGCAGTGGCAGTCTCATGGGAGCATGAGCTTGGCTCTCGGGACCATCTGGAAGACAACTGCCCTGTCCTAATTTCATAAGTTTCCTGCTGGGTAAAAAACCCAGGCTGAAAACATGAGCATCCCACCTTCTGCACTTTGGGCAGATCCCCCTAAGGCTCGGGGCAAACCCCCCTCACCCTTTTTGCAAAAGCATCATTTCCCATTTGTACCACATTTACTAATTTAAAGCATTTTTATAAATAGCCTTGACATGGGCCAGGAATGATTCCGCTTTACAGATGAGAGAAACGGAGGCATTTAAGTCTGAAGACTCTTGAGGGAAGGGGCAAGACTTAAGGCTGAGAGCCCACTGGGAGGTGGTTACAGACATCCAGGCTGGAAGATAATATGATTGCCCAGCATACAGGTGGGGCTGATGAGGAGGGGCAGAGCAGAGATTTAGGAAGAGTACCCATGGTCTTGATTGAATGTACATTAGAGAGGGGGGAGGAGGAACCTGGGATGACCCTGGGGAGCATGGCTGTGGGGAAGATGCCCAGTCCGTTTGGGACATGGCAAAGCTGGGGGTTGTGTGGCGCCCAGGCCATGCCAGGAGCTGAACCCTATGCAGAGTGCTGAGTGTCTCCAAGGACCTCTGCCCCATGAGAGGTGAGACCTGGCAGGCAACTGCCAGAAGCTATAAGAATGTCCCTCTCTGGGGTCTAGGACCAAAGGCCTGCCAGCACTGCGCGCACATACACACAGACACACACACCCCACACACCCCACCCCGTGTGGTGAGCCGGCTCAGGCCTCAGGTGGCCCTGCTGACTTGTTGGAGGGCAGATTTCCTCCTGGGCAGTGGGGCCTCCCTGTTCCTCTGGGGAAGAGGTCAGACCAGACAGCTGGTTTCCGGACCTGGCTCTGTGGATTCCAGCCTCTTCCCTCAAAAAGAGAGCAGCCCCCACCTCCCCTGTGTTATTTGTTTTTGCTCCGAGTACGACTGCTCTGAAGTCACTTGTGAAAGACAGCCGGCCACACGCTCCCCATCTGTGTCCTCTTTCTTTCTTCTGCCTTTCGATTCTTCAACATGGAGGGGCCTCAATTTAGCTCTCTTGCCCGATGAACAACATGTTTCTCATTTCTAGCAGCTTCTTTCCCAGGGACTGCCCTGGTTTTTTTCCCTTCTTCTCCCCACAGCCTTGTCCCCAGGGGCCAGCTTGCTCCTGCCCCCAGGGCCCTCGGGTCCCTGAAGCTGGTCTCTGGCTGGCCCTGTTGCTCTGGCCCATTTCTTGGGTTGTCTGATTCCCTGGAGAAGGAAATGGCAACCCACTCCCGTCTTCTTGCTCGGGGAAATCCCATGGACCGAGAAGCCTGGAGGGCTATAGTCCATGGGGGTCACAAAAGAGTCAGATACGACTTAGTGACTAAACAACAGCTGTTGGCTACCACCCCCTGCAGACCCTAAGGCAGCAGGCCAGCTGACAGGTGAGCTGGGGTGTCTGTATTAGGCAAACAGGCTGATCCAAACATTCTAGAGCCTGGGGCTCTTGCCTTAGGGAGGACAGTCGATTAGGCCAACGAAGGGCCCAGGGGCTTGAGAGGAAGCCTTGCAGGGGCTTCGCCTCAGGCCAGGTCGTTCACCCTGTCCCACCAGTAAGCTGCGTGGAGGCCGTGCCAGGCGCTACAGGGTGTGCAGGGACATGAAAGGCACCGTTCAGCTCAGGTCCTAACCACCTTCGAGTCAGGTGCTGTGCCTCAGGGCTGAGAGCTCCGGCCAACTCTTGAGTCCTCACTCCTCTCTCGCCACCCCTCTGAGCGCTTCAGTCCTCCAACCCCTCATCCAGTTCCTGCCCTCCTCCTACCAGCCCCACCTCCCCAACCCTTTTCCCCAAGCCCAGGCTCCTGCATCTCCATTCCAGAAGCCACTCTGCCTCCTCTGTGGGGCTGCAGCCGGCTTCACTCATCCCCCGGCAGCCCTTGAGCCCCTGGAACTGGGTCAGCCTAGACCTCAGGCAGGCTGGCTGCCTCCCACCAGCTCAGGCCTGTGCTGTGACCGCCCCCCACCCCCGCAAGTGCCCTGCCCCCTTTTTCTCCACTCCTTTGAAGCTCAGCTCAAAGCCCACCTGCTCGAGCAAATGTGCATACAGTGCCTGCTTGGCGCCAGGCATGGTGCCGCCCTGCAGCTGCCTGGGTGCGTGGTTTGGGGCCCTGCGTTAGAGTGAAAGCTTTAAAGGCATTGGCTGAAGAGGGGGGCGTGGGTCAGATTGTACCCTGTGTGGGGAGACTGCTTTCCCCTGTGAGTCCACATTCTGCTCTGTGAAGTGAGGAGATGGCATGATTGACCGCCCCCCCCAGGCCACGGAGAGCCCCACGTGCCCCCAGTGTATGTGGAGCATCCTCTCGGGTCGATGTGCAGGCAGTGACCGGCGACTATGTCCATTTACCACTCTGGCCCTGCTGCGCTCCAGAGCGCCAGCCTGGGGCTCGCTCAACCTGAAGGCCAGGGGCAGGTGCCCATGCAGGTGACAGGCCCATGCAGGGCCTGGGTGCCCTGGCCTGGGTGGTCGGAGCCCCTGCACGGGACGAAGGGGGATGGGCCGGAGCGGTCAGACTCTGCTGAGTCAGGCTGGTTGTGGTGCCAGGGGTGACCAGACTCTGGGGGACTGCTTTCTCCCCGCTGGTTCCTCTGAAGAGCGGAGTAACTAGGCACAGACCCCAGAGCAGGGCCTGGCTTGCAGGTGTGTGGAAACAGTGGGTTTGCTTCCTGTTCAACCGCCTTCACCTGGGTGCTCAGGGACGGGCCTGCCAGGGTGCCTTGGGCACTGCTGGCATTTCAGGGCAGCCAGCTGGGCCTCCCACGAGGGTGGGCCCCCCCGAGGGGCCAGCCCAGGATGGGCCCACCACTCAACCGTGCGTAGTCGCAGGGTCTAATCCTCCTGTGGGCCCCACAGCCCCCTTGGTGGCACTTAAGCACATGCCACGGGCACCATTTGTCTCCCTGTCTCCTTCGCTCAAGTCTGAGCCTGAGGAAGGCAGAACCCTGGGCATGGGCACCGCCATGCCGCTCAGGGTGGGCAGAGTATGGCTGCCACGGACACGCTTGCTGGATGGCGGGGTGATGGGAAGAGGAATGGATCCGGTGCTTCTTGAGCAGCCGTCTCTGGGCTAGGCTCAGGGCTGGATGCGCTTGCCACTGTAGCTGGGAAGACAGGCGAAATGACAACCTGTGACAAGGACCAAGAGTGGGCCCAAGGGGGGTCCCCAGCTCGGGGTGGGGTGAGGGGCTCCTGACAGGGGCCTATGCTCAGAGGTGGTGAGAGAGCGCCCCGAACCCTGCGATGAGCGAGGGCGGGCTGTGAGTGACGCAGTGGCTCTGTCTGCCCGGCACTTCCTGCGAGCCTCCCAGCAACCCTGTGAGTGCCCTCAGCCTGTAGAAGAGGAACCTGAGGCCCAGAGACGTTGGCCCATGTGCCCAGGGTCCCACAGCTGGGAACTGGTAGCCCTGCTCGTACAGCTTCAGAGTGTGAGCCCGGAGAGCCTGCCAATGGCAGGCTGGGGCCCTGAGGCTCTGGGAAGCTGGGCCGGGGGAGCTTGGGCTCCATCTCCGAGCCTCAGCACTCCCCTCCGGAAGTAAAATCATGGGCCCTCACAAGTTGGATGAGGGTCTCCCTGCGCTGTGCCCCTCCTTGGGAAGGACCCTCCCCTCCCCCCCATAAGCAGAATCTGAAGATCCAGCACTGAGAGGCAGCCTGCGTGGCCACTGAGGCCAGAGGCCGAGGGTCCCCTGGGCCCTGCACACGGTGTGACCCGGGGCGTGTCACCTCCTTAGGCCTGGAAGCAGGAAAGCCTGCCTCTCGGTGCTCGGCACGGCACGTAGTCTAGTGAAAAGTGAAAGTGAAGTTGCTCAGTCGTGTCCTACTCTTTGCGACCCCATGGACTGTAGCCTACCAGGTTCCACTGTCCATGGGATTTTCCAGGCAAGGATACTGGAATGGGTTGCCATTTCCTTCTCCAGAAGATCTTCCCAACCCAGGGATTGAACCCGGGTCTCCCGCACTGTAGGCAGATGCTTTAACGTCTGAGCCACCAGGACAGCCCTTCTCCCCAACTCCCTGGAGAAGCACAGCTCAGAGAGGAAGTGCCCCACTTGACCTCTGTCTGACCTGCCTCATCCCATGTGACTTGGCTGCCAGGTTGCTGGGGGGTGTGGGCCCCCCCCTTTCCGTTGAGTACTCCCTGCTGTGAGAGGGTGATGCCTAGCTCTTCCTGCCTTATTCTTTCGGCCCTGGTTTGTCCAGAGCTGCGTTTCTTTCTCTGGGGCGCCTTGTCTCACTTCTGCGGCATCTGATACCTGCCAGCCCACCCTGCTTTCACTTCTCCGTCCTGGCTGGGAGAGATTTCCTTGGCAAACTGTCCTTTTCCCTTTTGTTGCTTCTGGGCGTCCTCCCCTGGCCTTCTGCCTGCGCCTTCCCCCTGTCGACCCATCAGCTTCCTGAAAGAGCCCAGGCCCCAGGAGGCGGCTCCTCTTGGCTCTGCTCTGCGTGGCCTCCTCTGGCCAAGTCACGTGACTTCCTGGGCCTCGCTTTCCCATCTGTAAGAAGCTAGGGACAGGGGCAGGCGTGGAAAGTGATGAGCTTCTCTGTTGTTATTTTTGGGTTTACCGAGACGTCCTGAAAGTAGTTAGTTGTTAAAGGAAAATAGTATCTTGATGTCGTTTTGACTCATACGACGGATACCCAGGATGTTGTCTGAGTTTTTCTGGGAATCTCAGGGACCCCAGGGGACCCTAGGAGAGGGCGGGGCAGGTGCAGCCCCTACAGCAGTAGAAGGTGCAGACAGATGAGAGGGGAAGGCCAGCTGGGGCCTACCGTTTCAGCAGCCACAAAGGCAACAGGAAGTAGGGCCACCCACATCTGCACTTCCCCCATACAGCCACTGCACCTCTGTGGGGAAGGAACTGGGTCCCCAGAATCCTGACCCACATCCTGCCACACCCTGGCTGTCGTGGTGAAAAACAGCTTCCAAGAAGGACCAGAAAGACCACCAGTGTTTGTTTGTTTTCATTTGTTTGCTTTTGGCTGCACCGTGTGGCAGGCATGTGGGATCTTAGTTTCCCTAGCAGGAATCGAACTCGCGCCCCCTGTATTGGAAGCCCAGAGTCTTACTCACTGGACTGCCAGGGCAGTCCCCAGTCACCCGTATCTTGTAGCCTTGCCACCCTAGTAGATGACTGACTTGGGGGCTAGATCCCTTCAAAGACAGAACAGGCTCCTGGCCTGCCCCCACCAGCATCCCGCCTGCCCTGTCCCCCTTTCTGCGCTGGTACCTGTTCTGACTGTGCCCACCACCCCACCTGCATCCCCATGAAGCTTAGGAACAGCTATATGGAGAACCTACTTCAGAAGCAGAGGCCAAAGCTGGCAGCTTGTCAAAGGGCTCTGTGACTCAAGAAATACATGTCCGACCCAAGGTCTGTCCCATGTTCATTCTGGGCAGTGGCTGTCCTGACCCTCACCTCCCTCTCCTGATGGTGCAGATGGGTGGGAAAAACAGACTCCAGGTCAACCACTTCTTCTAACTTGCCAAGTGGCCTGGGGCAAGTCACTTTTCGTCTCTGTGGGCCTGTTTCGTCATGTGGAAAATGGAGATAAATAACTCCTGCCCCGTAGCCTCTGGCCTGGCCTGAGGTCCGTTTGTGCACTGTAGACTTGCTCACAGTAGCTGACACAGACACATGCTCATTGGAATCCTGACATGGTCCTCTTGGATCCTCATAGCCATCCTCGTACTGTTATCATTCCCTTCCAGAAGAGAATGCTCTGGTGCAGAGCGGTAAAAGGACTTGACCAGGGTGAAGGGAGAAGGGGAAGAGCTGGATTTGAGCTCAGACTTCTGGGAACCCTGCACTGTGCCTTTCAGCTTCTAACCCCGCGCCTGGCACATCTGACCCGGGATCAAGCCTGCTCCTACCACTTACTACGTGTGTCCCTAGGCCAGCCTTTAACCTCTAGCCCTTCGTTTCCTAATATAGCAAATGGGGGCGTTTATAGTCCCTACAGCATAGGGTTGGTATGAAGAGAGAACCAGGTAATAGATGGTAAACTCCTAGCACAAAGCAGATACTCATTGAAAGACAGCTAATAGTATTATCTAGGTCAGCTGTCCTTCTCCCTCCCCAGGGGGGTCACTTAAAGAGATGCTAAGTCCCCTGCCCAGTGTGGGAGGGGGCCATGGAACCAGGGCTCTGGAGCACACAGCAGCCCCGAAGAGAGGCTCATGGGTGTCTATCCGCTTTGCCAGGGGACTCGTTGGTTCCCCCCGAGGTGGACTTTGACAGGCTGCTGGCCAGCCTGAAGGATCTCAGCGAGCTGGTGGGAGACAGCGACACCCAGTTGATGCCGGTGCCCGACAGAGTGCCGCGCCGGACCCTTGAACCCATCCCACTGAGGCTCTACCGGAACGGCCTCGTGATGTTCGACGGGCCCTTCAGGCCCTTCCATGATCCCTCCACACAGGCAGGAGTGACAGGGAGGGGGAGACGGGCCCAGTCACCCTCAAGCTGCTCTGGTGGCCGACCCCTTGCTCACCATTAAACGGGCCCAGCTCTCCCCCAGCATCCCAGACTCGCGCGCAGCCTTCAGAAGCACCCCTACCCGCCCAGGCCCTGGGGCTCTACTTCCAAAGTAGGATCCACAGAGGGAGCCCGGCCCCCGTAGCCTGCCATCTAGACGGGAAGCAGGGTGCAGGGCACCGTGCAGTCTAGCCCAGGCCTCATCCTACCTCTCTCCCCACAGCGCTGCCTCCGAGACATACTGGATGGCTTTTTCCCCTCAGAGCTCCAGCGGCTATACCCTGATGGCGTCCCCTTTAAGGTGATGGGCTCCCAGAACCGCTCACTCCCTCCCAGTGTGGGGATTGCTTTCTCAGGCCTCATCTAGAGGCGCGGCCCCACCTCAGGGGATCCCCCTTCTCCTCCCACCGTCTGATGACCTCCAAAAGGAGGGGGCACCTGAAACCAGGCTGGGAAGGGAGCTGGGAGGCTGTGGTGACCCTCGGGGCTCCAGCAGCAGCCGCAGGAGGGAAGGCTGGTGGCTGAGTGGCAGGCAGCGCCCCCTGCTGGCTGCCTCAGAGCCCAGCCTTCAGCTGCCTAGGACCCTCCTCCACCGCGTCCAGGACACCAGGACCAACTGGGGCCCGCGAAGCGTCCGTGCAAAAGCGACCTGGCTCCCCCCAGGGGCTCCTGGCACCTCTTGGTTGGGGTGGAAAGCAGTGCCTTGGGAGGAGGCAGATGTTGGGACTAAAGAACTTGAGGTGCAGCCAGCCCCCTGCTATGTGGGCAGTGGGCGGCGAGATGAGGGTGACTTGGACCACCCTAAGGGCGTGTCCCCGAGGGTGGTGCGTTAGTTCCACAATGCGAGCATGTGAGGGAGCGCGTGCCAGCCCAGCTGGGAAACTACCGTGAGTCATGACCGGGGGTGTTCGAGGCAGTCCATGCCAAGCCAGGCTTTACCCTCTCCTAAACACCCGCATCCCTCCCCTGCTCTGGGAGGGGGATGTCAGTACTGTGACTCCAGCTGGTGTGATGAGGGGAGCTTGCAGGGAGCACAGGATCAGGTGGGTGAGAGCAGCACAAATGGCAGTTCTCCTGCTCTCTCCCAGGGCCTCAGTTTCCTCATCTGTAAAATGGGGATTGCGTCAGGCCACCCTGCGGGCCTATTCCTGAGGCCTCTATTTGGGCACGGAGGGGTGGGGATGAAGCCCAGGGCTGAAGAGCTGTGCCTGCTGCTGTCTCCCTTCCTTCTTGCCAGGTGAGTGACCTGCGCAGTCAGGTCTACCCCGAGAATGGGCTGGACCCGTTCCCAGGTGAGGGCCGTGTGGTAGGCCTGCAGAGGATTCGAAAACCCTTGGACAGCATGGAGCATCCAGGTGAGCTCAGCCCAGCGGCTGGGCCAGGTGATGGGAGTGCTGTGCCTGACAAGTTCCAGGTAGGCCGCCTCCACTATCACTCCAGTCCCCGCCCAACCAAGACTCCCCGATGCCTTCCCTACAGGCTCCAGGATGACTGCCGAGAAGTTTCTGAATAGGCTCCCCAAATTTGTGATCCGACAAGGCGAGGTGATTGACATTCGGGGCCCGATCCGGGACACCCTGCAGGTGAGCCCAGCCCTGGCTCCCCTGGCCTTACTGTGTGTGTGTGTGTGTGTGTGTGTTGCCATCAACCCTCGCCCAGCCGACCAGAGCAGTGGTTAATCTGGAGGCTCAGGCTTGGGGGCCCCTCAGGATGGCCTGCACGGAGAGATGAGCCCCTCACAGCCAGCTGTCCCTCTGTCGCCTGGAAATGATGGAGCTGCTGAGGGCTCTGAGTGGGGACCAGAGAGCATCTGGCACAACACGGGAGCGGGAGCTGTTAAGAGCGGGCAGGCCAGGGGACTCTAGGTTGGGGGTGAGCCCAAGTCCAGGCCATCCCCTCGAGGTTCAGTCTGAAGCACACCTTCCTGGGCTTCACAGAACTCACCATGCCCTCTTCTCACTCCCCGTCCTGCTGCTCCTCCCTCCTCTCCCCTGTGAAAAGTACCAAACCTGCTTCCACCCCCTACTCTGCCTTCACCACACATGGCCAAGTCCTGCCAGATCTGTCTATCCCCAGAACTGTTCCCACATCCATCTCTTCTCTCCATTTCTGTCCCTGCCAACCTAGCCCAGGCTCCCGTGTCTCCCAGACAAAACTGTAGTGGCCCCCTCACTGAACTCATCTCCACTCCCACCCTGCCAGCCATCCTTCCCCAGCAGCCTGGGTGTCCTTTTAAAAATGCAAATTGGATTTTGGCTCTTCCCTGTTGAAACCCTCCAGTGGTTCCTAGGTAAAGCCTGTCATTCCTTCCTGGTCCTCTTCCCATCTTTTACCTTTTCTTTCTTCCCAGTTCAGCCTGATCCCCATGAACTAAGAAAGAAAGAAAGTGAAGTCGCTCAGTCGTGTCCAACTCTTTGCGACCCCATGGATTGTAGCCTACCAGGCTCCTCCATCCATGGGATTTTCCAGACTCTCAAATATATCACCTCTTCTCAGAAGCCTTCTCTCATCTGTGCTATCTGGGATATCCTTGTCCCCTCTCCTTCCATTTCTAAGAACTCCTCTTCATCCTTCAGTCAGCTCAGGTGTCATTTCCCTAGGGAAATGTTGGGTTAAGCATCCAGCCTGGTCGCTGTCTGTCGGATTCTGTCTTCCCCACTAGAATGAGGGAATGATGGAGCCACCTCCCCAAGCTTCCCTTCTGTTTCCTCTCCTTGGGCCCTGGTTTACACACTGGGCCCCTTTTGGCTCACTGGTCTCATCCATCCCTGGGCAGGGAGACGTCCCCTGTAGGGGCTGGGGGAGGCCCTGACTCTGGCAGGGCCCAGGGCTCTGTCCACTCCATCAATGCTTTCCAGAACTGCTGCCCGTTGCCTGTCCGGATCCAGGAGATCGTGGTGGAGACGCCTGCCTTGGCTGCTGAGCGTGCGAGGTGAGGGCTGAGTGGAGAGGTGAGGACGCTGGGCTTGGGGCCCTCGGGGGAGCACTGACAGCCTCTGGGTCCACAGGAGCCGGGAGTCTCCGGAGTCGCCGGCGCCCCAGCTCTCCATGCTGCGCGTCAGGTCTGAGAACGGCGAGCAGGCTTTCCTGCTGATGATGCGGCCGGAAGACAGGGTCGGCGATGTGCGCGCCCTGCTCGCACAGGCCAGGTGGGCGCGGGGCGCGGCTGGCGACCACAGTGGGGCTCAAGCGCCAGACCCAGCCTGATCCATGCTTCCCTGTCCCCAGGGCCATGGAGCCCACCACCTTCGAGATCTTCAGTACGTTCCCGCCCACAGTCTACAACGACGACGCGCTCACACTGCAGGCCGCGGGCCTAGTGCCCAACGCCACGCTACTGCTTCGGGTGCGCCGGGCCTCGCTGCCCGCCCCCGGCCCCAAATAAACCGCCCGCCCGCCCCATACCGGCTGCTCCGCGAGGCTCTCTTGGCGGGGCAGCCCCGCTGCGCTAGCTCGGTGGAGGGGAGGGGGCGGCGCCACCCGCCCCTCCGTAACCCGAGCCCCAGCTGGCGGGCCTGGCCCTGGGTCTTTGTCCCCTAGGTTCCTCTTTCTGCCCGGAGGGCTAAGCTGCTCCAGGGGAGGGAGGGCCCGGGCCCTCCTGGGCCAGCGTGCAGCCAGGACACTCAACGCTGCACCAGAGCCACTGCCCCCCCGCCCTGGCAGAACTGCACCCGGGCACCCACTTCCACGACACCCCCACACCAAGCTGAGCTGCCGGGACACCGGCAGGAGCGCACAGGGCACTGCCCTGTTACTGACTGGCGTGCAAGCGTGCAGTGCACACCAGGCCACAAGCGCGTCATGGACACCACCACATGCACGCGCACTGCAGGCTGACCCACCCCCAGTATCTCTAGAAACTGACGGTCCAACACAATTGTGTGTGTGTGTGTGTGCTGGGCATATATCCAAACACATGCACTGTCACACAACAAAGGTGCCACACAGGACTGCCAGTCGACCTGCCCGCCGAGCACAGCCTCAGCACAATCACGTCTACCACCAGCTTTGCTCAGAGCCGGGACCTGGGAGGCCCAGGCCACACCAGACAGACACGGTGCCAATGGAATGGAACATTTAATTGTTTCTGTGGTGCTCCCGGATGGGGATTGCGGGGCCTTTGGCAGAGCTCTGGCTAATGGAATCAACAAAGGTGCCCATCAGCCAGTGCCAGGCAGGGTGGCAGCCTCAGGACCGAGCTGAGGACAACCAGCACTTGGGCTGTTGCTTAAGACAATTTCTGAGACTGGTGGGTGAGGAATGTTGCTGCTGAATGGAGGAGAGGGGCCTCACAGTTAGGGGAGGAGAGGGGGTCTTGGGTTGAGGGGAGGGGCTCCCCGTTCAGAAGGTTAGGAATAACAGGGAGTTGGTCACAAGGTCCTTCATGGCCGGGGTGATGGCTGGGGGGGGTGATGACGAAGTCCAGCGGGGAGGACTTGGCTCAGGCCAGTTTCAGGAACTCCTGCAGCGTGTTCTGCTCCACAGCCTCCACGAAGAGCTCATAGTCCTAGGGGAGGGGAAGAGAAGCGTTCACCAGCGTGCTGGTGTTGTCTCAGGTCTGACTCCAGCTGGCGCCCTCCTGTAACGCTCCCTCCACCCCCACCCCCGAGGCCCATACCCCACAGTACTGGTCCCCGTTGACAATCTGGGGTGGGGTGGCCTTGGGGTTGCCGGCCAAGGCTCGCATCTCGTCCCGCAGGGCGTTGTCCTGGGAGATGTCCACTAGCTGGTACTGGATGCGCTTCCCATCCAGGATGCGGGTCACCTCACTCTGCTGGGACTTGATCTGGGAGCAGAGGGCGGGTAGGGGTTAGCAAGCAGCCTGGAAGGTTTGGGGGAGAACCCTGGGCAGAGACAAAGGGGCTGTGGCCAGAAGCTTTGGTCCCCCTGTCCCCTTCCACACCCTAGGGGAGGGTTCTGGCCACAGGGAGTTGGGAGGATGAGTCAGGCTTGTGGTGGTGTGGGAGAAGAGAGGGACCACCAACCACGTCAGGGTGAAGGTGAGAGAAATTCAGGGTGGGGAGAGCCAGGAGCTCAGCAAGGGGAAAGCAGGGCAGGCCTGGGTGGAGGCTGGTAAGGGGCCACCCCCGCCCCAAGTACTGACACAGTGGAGAGAGGAAGGGCCAGATAAGGACAGGGTCAAGGATTGGCCTCGTAGTGGGGGTGCGGAGGACCCAGGATGCCCTCAGGAAATGTTCAAGGCTCAGGATGGGGCTGTAGAACCTGCCCCCAGCCCAACTCCAGAGGCCATGCCCAGCACCTCGGCGCCCCCACCCTGGGGGCGGGTCCCAGGCGCCGGGTCCAGAGCCCCGGAACCGCCGCCCGCGCTCTAGCCCAGGGCGCGCACTCACTTCGCGGGAGCCGGTGACCGACGTGCTGTAGACGCGCAGGCCGCTCATGCTGCGGGTGGACCAACGGGAGCACAGGCAGACAGACGGCGGTGGCAGCAGCTGCACGGCCTAGAGACGAGGCCGCCGCGCTCGGGAGCGGTTTCCTTCCTGCTCAGCCCGCGAGTCACCGCTCTCGGGACCAATGGGCGGCGCGGACAGGCGCGCGGTCGGGGCGGGGCCTGCGCGACCCCGCCCCGCGCACCACCGGGCCCCCTCCCCTCCCCCTTGGGGACTGGGCGCGCCGGGGACCCGCGTCCCACGCAGGGCCGCCCCTTTCAGCCCTCCCCGGCCTGGGGCTCGCAGTGTGAGGCCAGGGAGCGATCTGATGGAAAGGGCGGGGGCAGGGGCTTGGCAGAGGCCGCCTCAGCCTCGCCCAGGTTTGTTGCACCCAACTGGTTGCCCTCCCCCGGGTGCCACGACTCCGCTGCTCAGCTCCGGGCTTTGAAGGCTCGGGCTGTTCTCAGTTCCCCGCCTGGGGAACCTGGTTCCAGTCGAGCATTGTCCTGGGGGCCACCCACACATAGCTAACCCCGCGGGGCACGCCACGGCAGTGACAACCCCTCGCTGCGAGTTTTCCCCAGAGCTCCTCTCCGCTCAGATAGGCAGGTTCAGACAAGTAAGGGTGGTGGCCGAGACAGAGCCACGTCCTCAAAGAGCCAAATGGGGGCCAAGGTGAGAAAGGCTTCTAGCTCTGGACCCGGTGGAGGCAGAGGCTGGCAGCAGGGTTCCCGAGTCTGGCTGGGCCCTTGTTAAAAATCCACAGCTGGTCTTGGGGTGGCCCCAGCCCCACCGAACTTCATGCTGCAGATGGCCCTCCAAAACTACTTCCAGCAAAATGCAGGGAGTACAGAGGCAGCAGCCAGCCCAACTCTGGAGACTCAGCCATCTGTGTGGGGTGGGACATGACACCCCTCAGAAGTCTTCCCAGGCTCAGAGCCCCAAGAATAACCCAGGAAGACAAGCCTAGCTCCTGGAGGCAAACACTGCCCTGCCTGGTTCTGGGGAAGCCACCTCCCTGCAGCAACCCACAGGCAGCAGACTTCCTTGTCTGGATTACTGAAACTCTATGACAAACTTGCTTTATGACTCAGGGCAGCATCACCCAGTAGAAAGTGCTGTGGGAAGAGATCTTATCTGTCTCCAGACACAGGAGCAGAAGTGGTAGAGATACAAACGAGGCTGGACCTGCCAGCCAAAGTTCCCTCTTTGCTGCTGTTTGGAGAACTTGACTAAACACCCAGGCTTTGGCCCCAAGAAGCCAAAATGAGGGGTGGAGTATGAGATGATGGCGATGGAAGGCAATGGAAAACTGAGGAGTTTGTTAAATTTTTATTTTGTAAACAAAATAGGCAATACAAACCAGTTGACATAACAAGGATTCATATAAATAACTGCTTATAAACTTTATGAGGAAAAATACCCGTGAGCATGGTGGCTGGGCTCCCAATTCAGGGTGGAGACCAACCGAGCAGCTCTGCTTTTAGTAGGCAGGAGCCCAGAGGCTGGGGGGACAGCTGGGTGGGGATGCTCTGAATGGAGGGTTAAGTCACTCCATAAATAAAACACCAACTTGTAAAAACACTTAAGAAGGACTCTCATTCAGGCCTGGGAGTGAGGTCCAGGATGCTGCCCTGCTAGCCCAAAGCTTAGCAACAATCTCCCAGTGGCTGGCTCTGAACTCCTGAACTGCTCAGGACTCCCCCCTCACACAGCCCTGGCTTGGCCTGGCTCCAGATCTAGAGGCAACCTTGAGCTGGCCCAAGTACCAGACACACACAACTACAAGATGCTCTCTCAACAGAGGCAAGAGAAACCAGAAAGCAGAGGTCCAAAGGCCCCAGAGAAACAACTAAACACAAAACGCTATACCGTGAAGCTGACCTGTACTGGCTACTCTCAAGGAGCCCAGAGCAGGAAAGGGAAAGGACCTCCATCCCCAAACACAAGAGAGGCACAAATCAGAAGGCCAGGTGCTGCCCCAGCCTTGGGGGAAGGGGGTGAGCAGCTTGACAGTTGCCCTGTGGTATCCCAGGGGAAAATCTTGCCCAAACCCAGAAGCACAGAGAAGAGTTTGCGCTGAAAGCCCACGAAGGGGCTGCCTGGCCAGCCCGAGAACACAGGACAGGGGGCTGTGCTGACTACATGGCCGGGCCAAGGGGCACGGCGCAGCTCCAGCGGGGCTCCTGTAAACAGGCATGGTAGCACAGGTGGAAGAGCCCTGGGTATAATCCCTGGGCCCCCAATCCTAGCAAATACTTTGCTAATGAACAGATCACCCTGAGGCATCAGTGAGAACAAGAGCCCTGAGGAAGGAGGAGTGGGCCTGGGCCCAGGAAAGTCCAGAGCCAGCTCAGGCCCAGGAAGGCTGGCAGAGGGCCGGAGGATTCTCAAGTGGCTACTGTTACTAGCACTCAGCCTTTCCTGGCCCTTCTAAGGAACTTTGGGCATCAGCACGACCAAGGTACAGAGTGGGAATGAATGTGGATCCATCCCAAAGGATGGGGAAGGGAGTTAAGCAGCCTGTTTGCCTTTGACATCAGCTTGCTACTGGGAACAGTCTGTGAGGATTTACCTGCAAGTTAATTAGTAACTCACCCTAAAAGAGTGAATCAGGATGACAGGATAAATGCAACCCAACAAGGCAAAGCCAGAGTTGGGCAAGACAAACAAAATTCTCTCATCGGCCCTTGGCCCCACATGCAGGCTCATACCTCCTCCCTCCCACCCCTTCTTTCTGGAAATAGCAGCAGATAGGAGGCAAGAGATTGTCAGGGCAGGACCTGCTGGACGGTGCTCTCAGCAGACCAGATTCTCCCTGGGGGAACACAGCTTGTCCAGCCCCAGCACTCCTCATTGCGTGACACAGTTTTCTCCCATGTCCTGGGCATATCTGTCTGACATGGTGGTCCTTAAGTCCTCGATGTCACGGCGCAGCTGCTGAACCTCTTCCAGTTTCCTCCTGATCACATCTGGCTTCTGAAAATCTAGTTGAGTCCCTGGGTGCTGTGCAGCTGGGGAAGAGAAGAACATTTTGACGGAATATTAATAAGTCAAAAGATACTTCCATGTGGAGGGGGTAGTGTGGACAGGCACTACCCTAAGGCCTGTGGTCTTGGAACATGGCACTTTTTACAAAACAGCTAGGGATAATGGGCTAAAAATCCTGCTGCCTAAGGGCCACTTTTTTATTTGTCCAACACCCAGGTACCCATAAGGATGCCTGCTTCCAGAACAGAGTTACTGAACATCTAACTGGGAAAGGTAGATAGGGGTGAGAGAAGCATGAAAGCCACTCTCTCCTAGGTCCCAGACTGGTCTAAGGACTCACAGTGAATGCCCAGGAGCAGGGAGAGATTGGGATCGTGGCCCTGGGCCCTCTGGGTCACAATGCTACAGACAGCCTGAAGATCTTGAAGACAACTGGCCAATTCCTGGTGCAGCTCAAATGCCAGCTGGGCTGTGTCTGATGAAGATAGGGACCCTGATTGGGCCTGTCGCAGGTGTTCCTGGAGCGTCAGATTCTTCTCAATGAGGTCCTGGTTCTGTACTGAAAGCTGAGCAGATAGATAGGTGAGCATGTTAACTCAGGCCCAGGGAGAGGCAGAGTAACTGCACACGAATGTGGATATACGTGTATGGTATGTCAAGGCGAAGCTATGAGTCAAAGGCAATGCTCCCCCCCCCCACTCCTACCAACAGGCTTTGCGTTGCCACCTCCCCCATCATATCAGGCTGAGCTTCTCCTGCAGGTAGTTGGGCCCACAGGACCGCAGCACTGGGGAGGAGGCTGCACCCCAGCAGACTGAGTCAGTAGCCTCCAGGTTTCTTTCTGTTCAGGAACCAGAGAAGATACTCCTGCTCCTCGGAACTCTATCTGAAGCCAGTAGCTCAGCCAACTCTGTTAGCCAGGCTATTAGAGAAGGCTTAACGTGAACTGTGAAATCTGAGGAGACACTGGTTTCAATCTCTCCCTGCCACCCTGACAAAAGTGGCCATCAGCCAGCTTGATCAGTGTGTGTCAGAGGAATAAAGTGGGCAAGAAAGGCAACATGACAGCTAGTGGCCACTGGGTAGGTGAAGGTTAGGGGGCTAAAGAAGCTGCTGACCTGGAGGACACAGTGCTGAAATGTGTCCTGCCTTTTCAGTCCTTCACCTCGGTGGAGTCAGGCTTCACTACAGAGACCAGCTCATTCACGTATATCTGTGTCTCTTTCTCTCCCTTTCCCACAACACCCTTAACACACTCTCCTTCCCTTCCTACCACTATTCTGTTTTAAAGACAAGGAACAGAGTTCCTCCACTAGTCCCAACCCTTCACCCACACTGGCCATATGACCATCTTTGCTCTGGGAGACTCCTTCCTCAGCACTTGGCCAGTGACCTTGACCGCCCCCTGCTGACAGCTCTGTTTACTCCAGGAGGATCACCAAACCTTCAGTCTTCTTGAACCCTTCATCCCCAATCCTACAAACCCATCACAGCAAGAAGACAAAATAAGAGAGAATGATTTTCCATATCCAAAATGCATTACTGGATAATTACGGCCAAAGATAGGCTTAGGACCTTTAATATAAAGAATGATACCTTTAATATAAAGGATGATGCAATGTTCCTTCTTATTCCTTCAAAAAACCTTAGTAGAGACCTCCTAAAATGTGGGGGCTCTTGTGGGAGTAGGGATGGGTAGAGTACACAGAGAAATGAGGTTTGTAAAGACAATACCAAGAGGCCTGGTGCTGCTCACCTCTTTCACAGCTGTGTGCAGCTGCTGCAGGGCTGTCTCCCTCCTTTGGGCCTCCTCTTTCAGGGTCTGGCTTGTTTCTTCTTCTTGAGCCACTTCCTGCTCTAGGCTCTGAATCCCATGTCAAGGAGGGTGGGAGAACACATCAGAGGTAACAAGTCTGGGTCAGACCACATTGCCTCTGGTCTAGATTACATAATAGTAAAGCCCCACCCTGCCCACGCACTGCTGCTAAGAGATTATTTTAGAACAACCCTGATCTGTGACTTTCCATCAAAACCCTTCTGGAGCCCCTGACCATGTACCAGCCAAGGTCAGGCTCCTCAGAAGAGCATTCTATTACAGGTCAGCCTGGCCTTCACCTATTTCTCTATCTTTACCTCTTTTAACCCACCAAAGAGCCTCCACTCTAGTCACACGGACTGACTACTGGCCTTCATCCCCAAAGCTTCCAGCGCCAATACTGTTGCTCACTTCTCTTCGCTTTTGCCCAGAATGCCCTTCTGCTCTGCCAGTCACCTGGAAACTTCCCACCTCAACCTTCCTTCATCTGCAAATCAGATTCAATGAATCCCAACCTTGCCCTGCTACTAATACTCACGGCTCATGAGTACATTTGTTGGCTGTGCATTTGATTCCTCTCTCTATCAGACCATAACTTTCTCGAGGGCAAGGAATATCTATTCAGTTGAGTTCAATTATTTATTGAGCACTTACTACTGACAGGCACTAGGGATACAGAAAATAATACCAAACAATTCCCGTCTTTGAGGAGCTCACAGCCAAATGCCCTTGACAATTGTTGTTGTTTAGTCACCAAGATGTGTCCCACTCTTTTGCCAGCCCATGGACTGTAGTCTACTAGGCGCCTCTGTCCATGAGATTTCCCAGGCAAGAATATTGGAGTGGGTTGCCATTTCCTTCTCCAGGGGATATTCCCAAACTAGAGATCGAACCTGCGTCTCCTGCATTGGCAGGCAGATTCTTTACCACTGAGCTGCCAGGAAAGCACTGTATATTAAATGCTTTTGACAGAGATGAGAAGTAGAGGGCACTCTCTCAGTCATCTAATCTAGTTATGTATGTGTGTGTGTCTGTGTATAGGGGTGGTCAGGGTCAGGAGAGGGAGGTATATAGACTTGTTATCTTTTGCCTCTCATTCTGTTCATTCCAATTTCCCTCTGGTTTTGAAACTGATTTGGACAAATAAGTATAAATAATATTTCTGAGCTTTTCCATTTTGTTTTAATAAAAAATTAAACAGTCAAGGAGAATGTCTCACCACAATGAAAGACCCAAGGTGACCATTTTGAACCCACCTAATTCTACCAAATTCACCTGACATTTGTCTGAGAAGTCTCACCATGGGTAAATATACATTTAAAATGTTGTGGAGGGCTTCCCTGGTGATCCAGTGGTTGAGGATCCACCTTGCAATGCAGGGGACACCGGTTCGATCCCTGGTCCGGGAAGATCCCACATGCCTTGGGGCAGGTGAGCAAGCCCCTGCGCCACAACTACTGAAGCCTGCGCACCCTAGAGCCTGTGCTTTGCAACAAGAGGGGCCGCTGCAATGTGAAGCGTGCACACTGCAGCTAGAGGGCGGCAACCAGTTGCTCCAACTAGGGAAGGCCCTCTCAATGCAACAAGGACCTAGCATAGTCAAAAATAAATATTTTAAAAATAAATAAATGTTGTCAAGAGTTCCAGGAAACATACTTTGAGATCCATTAAAATCTACTAAAAGCCTCGGATTTTAAATGGATGTAGGGAATTCCCTGACTGTCCAGTGGTTAGGACTCCCTGCTTTCACTGCCAAGGGCCCACGTTCATCTCTGACAGAGAATTAAGATCCTGCAAACTGCACAGTGAGAGCAAAATAATAATAGTAATAAAATAAATGGATGTAAACACTTGCTGCTGCTGCTGCTGCTAAGTCGCTTCAGTCGTGTCCAACTCTGTGCGACCCCATAGACGGCAGCCCACCAGGCTCCCCCGTCCCTGGGATACACCAGGCAAGAACACTGGAGTGGGTTGCCATTTCCTTCTCCAATGCATGAAAGGAAAAGTGAAAGTGAAGTCGCTCACTTGTGTCTGACTCTTAGCGACCCCATGGACTGCAGCCCAGCAGGCTCTTCCATCCATAGGATTTTCCAGGCAAGAGTACTGGAGTGGGTTGCCATTGCCTTCTCCAGTAAACACTCACTAGGTTTGACTGTCTCTTTAGAGGATTTGAAATCTGTGAACTAAATAGACCCACATGATGGCAATGGTAGGACTGAGCTTTCAGCTGTTCCTAGGTGAAGTGCATTTCACCTGTTTTGGTGTGAAAACCTCTTTAAGAATCCAAAGAGAACCTGTACCTAGGATTTCTTGGAGAACCCAGTTAAGGAAACTCCCACTCTGGTCCAAAATAGAAACCAGGAGTTGTCTTTAATTTCTGCAACAGACCTGCCCTCCAGCCTTGCCTCTCTCCAACTGCCAATCTTCTTCCACACAAGTCTGAGCTGCAAACCTGACTACATCACACCCCAACAAAATGCTTCAGTAGATTCCCATCACCTACCTAAAGAATAAAAGCTAACTTCACTGGACAGTCCATAGCCCAGTTCTCCATCTGCCACCTTAATCAATACTAGCAAACGACTTGCAGTTCCATGCATAACCCTGCTGTCACATGCCTTGGTGTTCCTACCCATGCTGTTCCTTCTATCAGAATTTCAATACCCTCCTATGCTAGCCTCCTCACTGCCTGGCTAACTCCTCCTCCTTCTTCAAGGCTCATGGTCTCCAGAAACTTTTCCCTGATCTCCCTGCTTTCAATCACTCTTTGATGCTCCCCCAGGGGAATATGGATGCTCTCACTGCACTGTGCTGAATGAAACCCCTTCCCAACAAGACTGTAGGCCAGAAGCACTGATTTGGTCTCATGCCTGTACTCCTGGATGCGTGCTAAGTCACTTCAATTGGGTCTGACTCTTTGCAATTCTATGGACCACAGCCTGCCAGGCTCCCCTGTCCATGTGATTCTCCAGACAAGAAGACTGGAGTGTGCTGCCAGGCCCTCCTCCAGGGGATCTTAATCACCCAGGGATCAAACCTGTGTCTCTTACATCTCTTGCACTGGCAGGCAGGTTCTTTACCACTAGCACCACCTGAGAAGCCCTAAGCTGGTACTCTTAACACTGAGCAAATCGCATGGCAAAGAATAGGATTGGTTGAATTCTATAAATTCCATCAAGTCCTGCCCATCATATCCCAAGGATTCCAGCTCACCTGTACTTGTGAGTGCAACTGATCAATCTTCTGCTGTTGCCTCTCCACAATCTGAAAGGCAAAGTTATCAAGGACGATTGTAAACACATGCTAATAGTGGAGCCAGATGGCAAGAGGCTGCACTAAGATCTGCGGTTTGACTATTATCTCAACTGGCTACAGACAATTAATAGTGAGAACAGAGTGAAAACAAGAAATATAAACCAGACTCCCTATCCTGGCTACTTAGCTTCATACTCCTGTGCTCCAGTCACAGAGGTTTAAACAAAGAGGAACGCAATGTGGAGGACCCATGACTACCATGGGGAAGTCAGGTGGAGAGAGACACCTTCACCCTGATGACTGTCGGCCAGTAGAATTAACTTCATATACATATACAGTGTACCTTCTAGTTCTTTGGTGAAGGACATGGCTGAAAATTCAGTTTAACGAAGCCAGTCCTGTTCAGGGCTGTGAAAGTTTTTCACTTATAGCTTTGGTCCCACTGTTCGAGGAGGGAACCTAAACAGGTCCAGTGTCCTGTCCTATGAGACCCCAGGTACTCTCTGAACCATTTCTGTGTGTTTTCTGCTGACATTCAAACAAGTCTCTCTGGTAGGTCCTGGGCTCCTCCTTCTATGCTGAATTAGGGTCACCTCACTGGCTAAAACTCTGCTCAGTGCAAGAGGTTCTGTAGAGGGCCTGAGCCATGAAGGAAGTGTACCAAGCTTCAGTGCACTATTTTGGTACATCTAAGTTTGGATATTCAGAGGCATGTCCTTCCCTAACTTTGCTTGCCAGTACTAAGGATGGCTATCTAAAATGTGAATTTATTATGCAGGGATGGCTTCTGGGAAAAGGGAGGAAAAACTCTGGGTAACAGATCCTAGGGGGTTCGGGGTCAGAAATTCATGGTTCCCTACCAAAACCCAATCTTCTGCTTCCTCTAAGCCTACCCCCTTACAGCCTGGACGCCTTCAGTCACCTTTCGAAGGGAATCACATTCCTTCTGCCAGGACTCCATTTCTACTTGGGGACCTTGTCCTTGTTGAGCTGGACCTTCTCCACTGGCATCTTCCACACACTGCTTATCTTGCAGGCTGAAAGACAGTAGCCTCTTCAAGAACTCTAAATCAGAGAGATGTGGCTTTGATTCCTGATACTGCTGTTTACTGGGCAAGACAAGTAGGCCCTTCCAAGTCATAGCTGGGGATAATTGCTTAGGTCTGTTTAAAGTAGGGAATGCCACACAGAAGCTGCTTGCTCAATCTATGTTAGTTCCCTTCCCTAGAGGTCAGCATCTATACAATGTGCCAGCAATTCTTTACCTACCCAAGGCTTCTTTATTCTTTGTTTTGATATTTAAAAGTAAACATTCATCACACGTATTTAAATTACAAAAGTCACACATACAGGATAGAGAAATTTTAGAAAATACAAAAAACCCCAAAAGTTCTTTTTTCTTTGCACACCCAATCTGGAACAGACCCAACTTTGTCCCCTAACCACAATCACTTTCATCATGGGCCATATGCTGAGATAAACAACAGGGTTACTGTGGTTGAATGTGGGATGAGAAATCCAATCCATCCCATCAAAAATTGGATTTGGTCCAAAAGCTGTTGAAACACAGCCACATTTTCAGAAACTGCTATTAATATGGAAGAAGTTCCCAAGACACCCTGAGAGTACATTATAGCATCTTGTTTTGTTCTCAGAACCTGCTGTGGCAATTGAGAGAAATCCCTAGGGCTAAGGAGAAGTAACAGATGTTCCTGGTAGCCTTCACAAGATTCACCATGTGGATAACCCTCAGTCATCAGCACCAGGATCTACTTCTGCAAATACAGATACTCACTTCCCAGTTTATAAAGTGCTCCCATTCATTCAACACATACATATTCAAGAATTATTACCCAATACTATTATGATGCCAGGCACTGGGTTGCATCTTTTCAAAGAACAGTGGAAAACCCCGCTGCACCACTATACCACCCACATTCCATCTCAAAGGCACAGTCCCTGCTCATAAACAGTTTTCCTATTACTTACAATCCAAAGAAAACAAAGCTCAGAGAAGTAAGTGAGTTGCCCAAAGTCAAACAAGCAGTGAGTAGGGTAGCCAGGACCAGAACCTAGCTCTCTGCTTCTTTCTAAACCCTCAGGGGTATTTACCTATGTCGAGTGGAGGAGAAGTCAGCTTCCCTCTGTCTCAGGCTTTCCAGTTGAACTTCCTTTTCTCTGCAGGCTGCCTGGGTCTCCGCCAGCAAACTCTCCAGCTTGATCACTCTCTCCTGCAGCTCTGTGCTCTTCAACTCAGAATCCTTAAGCTGAGAGACAGGATTCCATACTTAGGTCAACAAGCAGGGAAGACTTTGGGTATATTTCAAAAACTTTGCAGTTTAGTTGTGATGTGAGTCTGGACACGACTCCCTTGGGATTTTCCTTTCAGGACACCTCTGCATGCAGCAGAGGTTGAGAAAGCCTCCCCCCGCCACCACCAACTTGCCCCAGGTATTGCTCATTGCTGCTACCTGCTGGCTCTGCTTCTGATGGTCTTCCAGAGTGGGCAGGTCAGCCAGGTAGCGCTCCAAGGTCTCAATACGCTGCTGCTTCTCCCGGTTCTGCTCGGATTCCTTCTGACATTTCTTTTTCAAATTATTAATATGTTTATCACGACCCTTGACCTATTGGAAAGAAATGTTAAGAATCCTTCTCCACTGACCCCTCTACCATCTTGAATGTTAACTATTTTTTTGAAGTGAACACTGTCTTTGACCTTAGGACTATAAATGTTTTCTACTACCATGAAGTCAGGAAGTTGAACAAATTTTGCCATTGGAGATTAGGACATAAAATACAGAGTTATCACACAAGGACTTTCCATTCAAGGGCAAGGAAGAAGGGATTCTTGGGCAGTTTTCAAAACCTGGTAGCTCTACTGTATAATAAACAATTTCTCTGGTCTTTGTTCAAGTTCCTGGAGGTAACGTCTAAACTCTTAGAATATCCCAAATAATAGGTGTGTCTTTGTTATTCACAGTGGACCAGTTCAGTTCAGTTGTGTCCAACTCTTTGTGACCCCATGAACTGCAGCACTCCAGGCCTCCCTGTCCATCATCAACTCCCAGAGCCTACCCAAACTCATGTCCATTGAGTCAGTGATGCCATCCAACCATCTCATCCTCTGTTGTCCACTTCTCCTGCCTTCAATCTTTCCCAACAACAGGGTCTTTTCAAATGAGTCAGCTCTTCGCATCAGGTGGCCAAAGTATTGCAGTTTCAGCTTCAACATCAGTCCTTCCAATGAACACCCAGGACTGATCTCCTTTAGGATGGACTGGTTGGATCTCCTTGCAGTCCAAGGGACTCTCAAGAGTCTTCTCCGACACCACAGTTCAAAAGCATCAATTCTTCTGTGCTCAGCCTTCTTTATAATCCAACTCTTTATTTTTTCCCATTTATTTTTATTAGTTGGAGGCTAATTACTTTACAAGATTGTAGTGGTTTTTGCCATACATTGACATGAATCAGCCATGGATTTACATGTATTCCCCATCCTGATTCCCCCTCCCACCTCCCACTCCACCCAATCCCTCTGGGTCTTCCCAGTGCACCAGCCCCGAGCACTTGTCTCATGCATCCAACCTGGGCTGGTGATCTGTTTCACCCTTGATAATATACATGTTTCGATGCTGTTCTCTCTAAATATCCCACCCTTGCCTTCTCCCACAGAGTCCAAAAGTCTGTTCTGTACATCTGTGTCTCTTTTTCTGTTTTGCATATAGGGTTATCATTACCATCTTTCTAAATTCCATATATATGCGTTAGTATACTGTATTGGTCTGTATCTTTCTGGCTTACTTCACTCTGTATAATGGGCTCCAGTTTCATCCATCTCTATAGTCCAACTCTTACATCCATACATGACTACTGGAAAAACCATAGCCTTGACTAGATGGACCTTTGTTGGCAAAGTAAGTCTCTGCTTTTTAAAATGCTGTCTCAGTTCAGTTCAGTCGCTCAGTTGTGTCCAACTCTGTGACCCCATGAACCGCAGCACACCAGGCCTCCCTGTCCATCACCAACTCCTGGAGTCCACCCAAACCCATGTCCATCGAGTCGGTGATGCCATACAACCATCTCATTCTCTGTCATCCCCTTCTCCTCCTGCCCTCAGTCTTTCCCAGCATCAGGGTCTTTTCAAATGGGTCAGCTCTTTGCATCAGGTGGCCAAAGTATTGGAATATGTAGTCTAGGTTAGTCATAACTTTCCTTCCAAGGAGTAAGCGTCTTTTAATTTCATGGCCGTAGTCACCACCTGCAGTGATTTTAGAGCCCCCAAAAATAAAATCAGCCACTGTTTCCTCTGTTTCCCCATCTATTTGCCATGAAGTGATGGGACTGGATGCCATGATCTGTTTTCTGAATGTTGAGCTTTAAGCCAACTTTTTCACTCTCCTCTTTCTCTTTCATCAAGAGGCTCTTTAGTTCTTCACTTTCTGCCATAAGCGTGGTGTCATCTGCATATCTGAGGTTATTGATATTTCTCCCGGCAATCTTGATTCCAGCTTGTGCTTCCTCCAGCCCAGCATTTCTCATGATGTACTCTGCATATAAGTTAAATAAGCAGGGTGACAGTATACAGCCTTGACATACTCCTTTTCCTATTTGGAACCAGTCTGTTGTTCCATGTCCAGTTCTAACTGTTGCTTCCTGACCTGCATACAGGTTTCTCAAGAGGCAGGTCAGGTGGTCTAGTATTCCCATCTCTTGAAGAATTTCCCACAGTTGATTGTGATCCACACAGTCGAAGGCTCTGGCATAGTCAATAAAGCGGAAATAGATGTTTTTTCTGGAACTCTCTTGCTCTTTCAATGATCCAGGGGATATTGGCAATTTGATCTCTGGTTCCTCTGCCTTTCCTAAATCCAGCTTGAACATCTGGAAGTTCACGGTTCACGTATTGCTGAAGCCTGGCTTGGAGAATTTTGAGCATTACTTTACTAGCGTGTGAGATGAGTGCAATTGTGCGGTAGTTTTGAGCAGTCTTTGGCATTGCCATTCTTTGGGACTGGAATGAAAACTGATCTTTTCCAGTCCTGAGGCCACTGCTGAGTTTTCCAAATTTGCTGGCATACTGAGTACAGCACTTTCACGGCATCATCTTTTAGGATTTGAAACAGCTCAACTGGGATTCTATCACCTCCACTAGCTTTGTTTGTAGTGATGCTTCCTAAGGCCCACTTGACTTTACATTCCAGGATGTCTGGCTCTAGGTGAGTGATCACAGCATCGTGATTAACTGGGTCGTGAAGATCTTTTTTGTACAGTTCTTCTGTGTATTCTTGCCACCTCTTCTTAATATCTTCTGCTTCTGTTAGGTCCGTACCATTTCTGTCCTTTATTGAGCCCATCTTTGCATGAAATGTTCCCTTGGTATCTTTAATTTTCTTGAAGAGATCTCTAGTCTTTCCCATTCTATTTTTTCCTCTATTTCTTTGCACTGATTGCTGAGGAAGACTCTCTTATCTCTCCTTGCTATTCTTTGGAACTCTGCTTTCAAATGGGTATATCTTTCCTTTTCTCTTTTGCTTTTCACTTCTCTTCTTTTCATAGCTATTTGTAAAGCCTCCTCAGACAGCCATTTTGCTTTTTTGCATTTCTTTTTCTTGGGGATGGTCTTGATCCCTGTCTCCTGTACGATGTCATGAACCTCCATCCATAGTTCATCAGGCACTCTATCAGATCTAGTCCCTTAAATCTATTTCTCACTTCCACTGTATAATCATAGGGGATTTTCTTTAGGTCATATCTGAATGGTTCAGTGGTTTTCCCCACTTTCTTCAATTTAAGTCTGAATTTGGCAATAAGGAGTTCGTGATCTGAGCCACAATCCACTCTCGGTCTTATTTTTGCTAACTTTATAGAGCTTCTGTATCTTTGGTTGCAAAGAATATAATCAATCTGATTTCGGTGTTGGCCATCTGGTGATGTCCATGTGTAGAATCTTCTCTATGTTGTTGGAAGAGGGTGTTTGCTATGACCAGTGCGTTCTCTTGACAAAACTCTATTAGCCTTTGCCTGGCTTCATTCTGTACTCCAAGGCCAGATTTGCCTGTTACTCCAGGTGTTTCTTGACTTCCTACTTTTGCATTCCAGTCCCCTATAATGAAAAGGACATCTTTTTTGGGTGTTAGTTCTAAAAGGTCTTCTAGATCTTCATAGAACCGTTCAACTTCAGCTTCTTCAGCATTACTGGTTGGGGCATACACTTGGATTACCATGATATTGAATGGTTTGCCTTGGAAACTAACAGAGATCATTCTGTCGTTTTTGAGACTGCATCCAAGTACTGCATTTCGGACTCTTTTGTTGACTATGATGGCTACTCCATTTCTTCTAAGGGATTCCTGTCCACAGTAGTAGATATAATGGTTATCTGAGTTAAATTCACCCATTCCAGTCCATTTTAATTCGCGGATTCCTAAAATGTCAATGTTCACTCTTGCCATCTCCTGTTTGACCACTTCCAGTTTGCCTTGATTCATGGACCTAACATTCCAGGTTCCTATGCAATATTGCTCAGTGGACCAGATCGCACCATAAATGCATTTATGCTAATTAGATGACTCAGAATAGGAACTGATCACTATAAAAACCAATGGAGTTGAACCCAACTTCCTGTGAAGAGGGGACAAAGACAGGAGATTTGAGTTCAATCATACCTACATGATAAAATCCCAATTAAAAACTGTGGACACCAAAGCTCAATGGAGCTTCCTGGTTGATGAACACATGCATGTGCTGGGAGGATGACAGGTTCTAATTCCAAGAGGGAAAAGGTATGGAAGCCCTGCTTTGAGGACTTTCCCAGACCTCATCCTATTTGTCTCTTTACTTGGCTTATCATGATTTGTATAACAAAACTGTAATCTGTGGAATTAGTGAACCTGAAGGCATCATGGGAACCCCTGGATTTATAGCCAGTTGATCAGAAATATACGCAATCTAGGGAACCCAAAACTTGCAGTTGGCATCTGAAATAGTAAATAAGGAGTCTTTTGGAGGACTGTGTCCTTTAAACTTGTGGGGTCTGATGCTAACTCTGAGTGGTTGCATCAGAACTGAATTGCAAAAGTATATATAACCGTAGCATACATACAGATAGCATACATACAGCCCACCTGGTCTGTTCTGATGAGACAGGTAATGCATTCTTCTCTAAACACTTCATATAATATAAAGCTAAGCAATTATCTGGAAGGGCTAATGAAGACTGTAAACTCCTTGAGAGGAGGGGCTATGTCCATTTTGCTTTTATCAAATTGCCAACACACAGCACAATGCTTGGCACTAAGCAGGCAATCAATTAAGATTTGTTGAATAGAAACTTTTCTTTACTATTACAGCTTTTTCTTTGGCTTATGAAAAAGGAAGCTGGAGATAAAGCAGAGAAAAAGGCAGATTTATTGATGCCAAAGAGGCTCAGGCCTAATTTGATCCAAAGATAACTCAGTACTAAGAAGGATCCCTGAAAATCAGTTAAAAGCTTTACCCCAGGTACAATCTGTACCCTTCAAGCTCCATGTGATTCCCCAGATTCTCACATTTTAATATGCATCAGAATCATGTGGGAAGCTTATTGAAAATGCTGATGGCCAACTCTTAATTAAAAAAATGGTTGGCCAGTCAGAGGTGTTTTTCTCCCTTCCAAAACATTTTTAGAATGACAGGCATAAAATAAAATACCAATTCTTAAAAGGCAACAGAGGAGACAAAAGTATACAAGATAGGGGCTTCTGTAACAGTTCAGTGGCAAAGAATCTGCCTGCCAATGAAAGAGACATGGGTTTGATCCCTGGTCTGGAAGATTCCATGTGCTGTGGAACAACTAAGCCCCAGAGCCTCAACTACTGAACCCATGCTCTAGAGCCCCGGAGCCACAACTACTAAAGCCTGCATGCTCTGGAGGCTGTGCTTCACAACAAGAGAAGACAATGAGAAGTCACACCACCACTAGAGTGTAGCTCCTGCTCACCACAACTAGAGAAAAGCCCATGCAGCAACAAAGATGCAGCACAGCCCCCCAAAAACAAAAAAGAGTATATAAGATAGTTCAAGATGTTTTCAGAATATGAAAGGGAATGGGAGGGACAAATGATTTGGAGCAGAGGAGTTATAATTTGCAGTAGGAGTCACAGACAACTTGGAAGACAATGTGCCCTTCACAACCCACATGAATCCCTGTACTTGAAACATGAGATACCTGAGGCAGGTAGGTATAAGCCATAAACCTGAAAAATAGGGGAATTCATTGGAAGTCTAGATTCAGGTTAGCTGGATATCATTCTCACCCCAGGTTTTCCCAAAAGGAGTCTGAAGGTTTATTCTTTGTGGAGAAATAAAATCAGAGAGAGCCCAGCCCAGGGGTATTAGTCATGGCAGAGACACAGAGAATGAAGCACAGGGTTGAAAATAAGCATAAATAAGAATCTATGTGTAGAACTATGGGACTTTAAATCTAATTTCCTTCTCAGTGTTGAGAACCCAAAGGCCAAAAGCATTCCTGTCCCCAGCCTCCCCACCGGGCAGCAGACTGAAGATTCTTTTCTAGAGAGAGTAAGATGAGACATCAGATATTGACATTTAAGGGTTCCCAAGTGAAAAGGGAAGACTAAGTCTGATCATCCCATAGGGAAGCCCACCAGGCCATTTCCATGAACCCAGAGCTTCCATGCAATTTAAAAATACTATATTCTTAAGTATGAGCACTCTTTCATTCAAGGATCATCAATCCTCTAATGTGAAAAACACAAAAACAAAATAAGACCTGAAAGAAACACTATAAGCAGATGCAGATTCCCAAAAGGCATAATCAATATCATCAGAGAAAAGATATTGCATTCATGAAACTAAAACAGCAAAAAAACGCAGTAAATAAGAGAATACTATTCAGAAATAAAGATGTACATGTCAGGAGAAAGAAAAGAGTTGAGGACAGCTAATTCTGTAGACTGGGGCTGGGCAGAGAATCACTAATTTTTATTATCAACATTGATATTTGATAACAAGTTGGTTATTTAACTTAGACACATGTATTATTTTCTTTTTTTTTTTTTGCATTTTCGTTCAATTTTTTATTATTTTTTTGTATTTTCTGTTCATTTTATTATTATTTTTTTGCTTCTTTTCATTCTCTTTTTCTACTTTAATTACGTAGTTGACTTCTAGAGTCATCTTTCCAATTTAGGGGCTCAAAACGCACTATAACTTAATTTATAAACAGATTTCCCTCCTGGAGGAGGATGACTGTTGGTTTCCTTCTTGGTGTAGACACATGTATTATTTTGATTAAAAGTTTTTTTCTTTTTTTTTAAACAAGCCTCTAAGTCGTACCAATGGCACCACCACCACCTGGTAAGATTGTCAGAAATGCAGAATCCCAGGACTGTCTCCCCTTCCAGAACTACTGAATCTGGATCTGTATTTTCATCAAGATCTTCAAATGGTTCTTAAACACATTAAAGTTTAAGAATCACTGCTTTAGCTGACTTTGATGCAAGTGGTCCACAGCTAAACATTATTAAACTGGCCCCCCAAGAACATATATATTAGAGCAACCCGTGAACAGAACCAGAAGACTTAGCTCCTTCTATGATAACCAATCTCAACCTGAGGCAATTCTAACAGCACTGGCAAAAATGTAAAAACTCCCAAAAGAGCTGCATATGTGGGATTCTTCACCTACTTTTTAGGTAGAAGTGAGAAGAAATCATGCTGAATGATGTACCACAGGTACATCTTGCAACAGTACCATTTGGTATGACTAGTCAGACTGGTTTTTCACCTAGGCCAGCTGGTTCCCCATCACAACCTGGGACAGTGAGAGATTATACAGCTTTCCCTGTCTGTGACAGTTTTTTGTGGAGATAAAGCAGATATGAAGGGTTCCATTTCAAACAAAACAGCCCTGCATGAGAAGTCAATGTAGGGTGTCTCACCCAATTGTCTCCTCCAGGTTCCAAGAATAGTTTGGCAGGAAAGGGCGGACTGCCAATTCTTTCGTGAATTAGAAAGCTATCAGCTCTTTAGCTCACCCTTTCTTCCTGTTTCTTCCCTTCCTCCGAGTGCTTCTGCAGTGCCACTCTGAGGGACTCTCTGATGAGCTGGACTTCAACTTCTGAAGCAGAGAGTTTCTTTTCAAGCTCGATCTTCTCTTTGCTCAAGGCTTCTGTCTTCTGGGCAAACTGTGCACGTAAGAAAGTGTTCTCTCGCTGCAATTCCTGCAGAAAGATTCACAACATGTAACGGTTCCTTACCCTGAGAGTCCCATGTACTTTACTTATACCTAGCATACTTTGTGGTAGAATATCAACTTTCTCTGAGAATTTCCTCAGGCAGTACTTCTCAAAGTGTGGTCCTAGGACTAACAGGGGTTTCCTCGATAGCTCAGTTGGTAAAGAATCCACCTGCAATGTGGGAGACCTGGGTTCGATCCCTGGGTTGGGAAGATCCCATGGAGAAGGGAAAGGCTACTGACTCCAGTATTTTGGCCTAGAGAATTTCATGGACTGTATAGTCCATGGAGTCACAAAGAGTTGGACACAACAGAGCTACTTTCACTTTCAGGACTAACAGCTTCAGCATTACCTGGGAACTTGTTAGAAATGCAAATTCTTAAGCCCAACTCCCAGGCCCAGTGAATCAAAAACTCTGGGGATGGGTATTAATAATCTGTGTTTTAACAAGTCCTCCAGGTGATTCAGATGCACACTCAAATTTCAGAACCACTGGCTTAAAGCAATATTCAAGGACCAGTTATGTAACAAAGGAATACAGGACAATATATCAGCAGACCTGGGTTCAAGGCCTAGTTCTCCTCCACTCATTCTTTATATGACTTAAGGCCAATTCTTCCTCCTTCTTGGGCCTCAATTTTCTCATCAGTAAATGAGAAGACTGAGATATATTTTATGTAATGGCCATTCTCACACTAACATTCTGATTCTCCAAGATGGAACACTGAAGATGGAACATTGTCTTAAGAAGCCCAGTAGGTGGCAAAGCCAGTACAGTACTACAGTCTGTCTAATACTCATCACTCAAAAGCCCAAATTGCAGAAGAAGCTTGGCCAACATCTTTCAGAGCTACTGACCTAAGTAAGAGTACAATTTTCCCTCAGTTGCTCCTAGACATGGAAGAATAAACATGGGAATGGCTTTAAATCCCGTACTACCTCTGCTACTCTTTTCATTTGGCCAGGGCTGGTAGATCAAGACTTCTCAGAACACCACTCAATTCTAGGACCTTACTATGAACCTTGCTCTGCCTTCCTTTTCTCCCAAGTATGTCCTGATATCAAGGCACCTGGACTTCCACTTGATTCCATCCTTAGGCCTTTTCTGCCCCGTCAAGAGCAGAACAGGAGATGCTTTATAATTAGAATGTTTACACTCTGGGGGCAGGAATACCTTACTTCACTTGGTCCATTTTCTATCTCTTGGATGCCTATCAGTGCCAAGCACAGGGAAGATCCTGAGTTATGACAAGCAGAATGCCATCCTGGCTGCCAAAGCTTACCTGTAGCCTCAGCAAGCAGACATCCCCAAAGGGGGCAGGGCGGCCTAAAAGAGCACTGTGGACTTGCAGTTCACTCTCTCGTACCTTTTGCTCCAGCTGAGAGATATGTTTCCTCTGCCTGCAAAAGTAAGAACAGAATGAGGCCCAGGGTCCTGACACAAACCCATTTGCAATATGAACCCCAACTTTCCTTTAACAGGTAAAAACCACACTTTGTAAGCAAAGACCTTGGATTCTTGGGTTGTGCTATTTCCTGAAGGAGGAAACACAAATTAGAAAACTGACAGGTGAAATGAACAAAGATTAACTGCAAAGAACCAGCTACCTCCTCTAGGCATTCCCCACAGCCCCTGCAGAGATATGCAACAAACTTATCACATTATTCACACACAGGACTAGGCTACTTATCCTGAGGTAAAGCAGGGGTCTAAACAGAGGAGGATGCACTGCCCTGGGGAGATGTCATCAGTAGGGGCTGGGAGAGCAGAGGCTGGCCTGATGGCCCCGTGCCCCCTTACTTGTCAATAAGGAGCTCCTTTTCCTTCAGAAGGTGTTCATTACTGTTCAAGATGCTGATCCATTGTGCTGGGTCTAACGTGGGCAATGAAGGAGAAAAACCAGCAGGATGGTGGCAGACGGCTCCATTCTGAAGCTGAAAGACAAGCAGGCCCAGTGGGACTTAATGTTAACCTACAGGCACCTGAAAGCACCTATGAAGCACCCAGCTGTGTCTGCAGTCAAGACTCACTTTGGCTCAGTTTGAGAAGGCCCACTGTTTATGAAATAATTTTAGCTCTGATGCATGACTGGAAAAAGCCTGCTTGACAGACTTCTGCCAACTGGACACTCCCTGCTCAGAAAGGCTCTAGTTTCTAAGAAAAGGTCAGTTTATCTTTCATTATCTGGAACAAAAGCAAATCAGGAGCTAAGATGCCCTCACCAACCAGGAAAGGAGAATGTGTCCTGCTTCCTTTCTCCCCATTCTTAAGTACAAGAACTTTCAAAAAACAAAACAAAACAAAAAAACAAACACAAAAGTAGTACAGTGGAAAGAATATGGGACTAAAAGATAGTTTTTGAACCCTAGAGCTCTGCCACTTAAACCAGCTCTATGACCCTGGACAGACTGCTTATTCTAAGAACCTGGTAAATTTCTACGTTTACCTCATCAGAGTGCCATAAGGATCAAATGAGACTCTGTATGTTGAAGTACCTCGCCGAGTGTTATGTAAGTACATACACACACAGTCAGTGTCAGTGTCCTACTGCTGGGTTTTCCTTTGTAACCCTCTGCTTTGGAGAACCTATCTGGTGTTTAGAACTGACAGATTTGATGACATTCACAAGATTTCATTTCCTATCTACAAACATCTCCTTTTTACAAACACTTTCTTTGGAGTCAAAACTTATAAGAAAAAAAAAACCTATATAGTTCTAAGATTAGCACAGAAACTGCAAAGTCCAAGGAAAGAAAGGCCTCTACCTGCATTTGCTCCATCTGTAAACGGATCAACTCCAGCTGCTGCCGACAAGTGCTGAGCTCACAAGATTGCTCGCGGGAATGCCAAGGGTCAGGATTCGGCTGCCATACCTGAGAAGGTAGAGGCTTGGAGAGCCCAGGAGCAGGCTGGAGTCCCAAAGGAAGAACCCCACTGGCGCCAGGGTGTGGTCCATTCCGCTCACATACTGCCCCGCTGCCTGGTGCCTTCTTGGTCTCAGGCAGCCCTTTGTATAGCTCCTTGTTTGTGTC
Source organism: Odocoileus virginianus (assembly GCF_023699985.2). Taxonomy (NCBI): domain Eukaryota; kingdom Metazoa; phylum Chordata; class Mammalia; order Artiodactyla; family Cervidae; genus Odocoileus; species Odocoileus virginianus. The sequence continues at coordinate 37,187,532 of NC_069703.1, read as the reverse complement.
GGTTCTCGGGTTGTGGAAGTAGACTCGGTAGTGGGGATCTGAATAAAGTGTCTCCAGCACTGCCGACTGATTGAGGGTAGACTCCATATTGGGAACATCAAACTTTCTTGCCTCTTCTTCCCTTTCATGGCCCACTGCTGGAAACCAGGACTGCTCAACTCCATTTTCTCCAGCAGCACCACAAAGATACATGAAATCTCTAGAAAGGCCTGGAGAACGTTTCATTGAACAGAGGTCTCCATTTCTTGTCATCCCCACACTTTCAGCCAACCCCGACAAAGGAAGTTTGGAAGAGGGTCCGGCAGCAGAATTCGGCTTGGCAGGAGAGGTCCCCAAAGTAGAAGGTATCACATGGGCTGTTGGAATGGTTACGTGGCTTTTGATGGGCTGGAAAGAAGGGCTGCTACTTGAACTGCAAAAATCTGTGGAGAGAACAGTCTTCCGTAAGTCAAAACCGAAGCAGCAAGCTATTTTTCAGTTTGGCTGCTATTCCAGACATTCTCTGCCAGAGACCAGGCAGAGAGGGCACCGTCACAAGTATCAGGCAGAAAAATATAGCAGCCTAAATGGGAGACGTGTGTTCTAGGATCTCAAATGCCATTCCCAAGGCAAACCAAAGCAAGGTAACATTGGCTTCACTTTTAATTTATACTCTGTTCTTTGTATTTGAATAACAAAAATCCTGTCAGTCAACAAAGCTGAAAACTGAACTTAAAAAAAAAAATCACTTACTTAAGGGAACTGGATTAAGTCTGAGTCTTCCAAGAGCTGGGCTATAAGCTATAATCCAATCTAATAAAAATGTCTTTTCCAAGGGCTTCCAGAATCCTCTTTAATCTCCAAAAGCTCCACAGCAAAGGTGAACAATGAATCTAAACTATCCAAAGAATAAGGCAAACTGGATAGTGCGGCTGTGTATCTGGGGCAGGGAGCACCGCATCTGAATCAGGATTCTGCTCTCTCCCCCACACGCCAGACCTGACTGCCAGGATATGTGAAGTTATTCTTAGCAACTCTCAGGTTTCATTCTAGTGCAGTGAACACTCTCAACTGGTAAACACTGAAATCCTCTATTTTTTACTTTGCCTTTTATTTACCCCCTTGTTTGTATATAAATGTGATTTTTCACTTTCCTTGAGACTGGAATTATGTTTCTTTTAGCTCCTGCCTAGTCTTGGGAGACAACCCTCTGATTGGCTCTGCTGCAGAAGGTTCATATTTTTACTATTTCCAACTTTCAAGTGCTCCTGTGAAAAGGACTACAAGGTCACAGAACTAACACAGGGCAGTGAGCTACGAGCAAAGTACAAGGCAGGAAACTGAGGAAACATACCTGTTACCTTCAGCAGGCAGGAAACTGAGTGAGGGAGACAAGGAATAAAATGTCTTCCTTTTTCAACTATGTCCAATATTCTTTTCCAAACTAAGCAACATCTACCTTGGAGAACAGATCTCCGATTTGTTTCATTTTCCATCAACCAACACAGAACATACTCAGCTAATGAGGACAGATACTAAACTTTTCCAGAATTTAAATGGGTATAGATCTGCTATTATGTTCTCACATGGGTTTGTAAGCACTTCTTTAAAAACAAGCAAGCCAAATTATCCTTTATAATGTATGCAGAGTATCTAATGTCCTCTACTCAGATGATCGTGGGGATATATAAAATACCATAGTAAAAACAAACAAGCAGCAAAACAACCAGTAATTTTTGATGACATGCATCAGCTTCTCAGGACCAAGAAAGACAGACATTTCAAGAGTCAAAGGACACCGTTTTTGATGTCCCAAAACTTAAATACAGAACTAGTCAACAGGGTTAAGGTAGACTGGTGGTGATGAAGATTCTAAGACTAGAAAGCTCTCTACTTGAAATCTCCCATAATGACACCATAATATTCTCTCATCAAGGGTCCCGACTCTCCAAATATAATTATGGAACAGAAGGCAGTAAGATTTTGGTTATGAGGGCTGCTACTACGCTGAACTCAGCAACACCTCCTCCCATTCTCCCTCCATGGCACCACTCTCTCTCACGACTTCACCAAATTCAGTTTTGAGCCCATAATGCCCAAAGTAGTAATGCCAAAACCGAAGTCAAGAAGAAAGGTACCAACTGCCCAAAAGAATATTGTTTCTCTAATTTGCCGGCGAGTGTGGTCCATCTATGGATGATAAAATGAGGTCTGTCAGCACTTGTCATTATCTACTGAGTTTAACTATTTACATTAAGGAAACTGTGTGATTCTGAAAAAGTACTATAAAATGTCAAGTTACATTAAAGTCGGGCTTGTGTTTTAGAGCATTTTGAAACAAAATGGCAACACATTTTCAAAAGGGTCACTATCCTCTATAATTTTCAAAGGCGATTCAAATTTAGCATATGATATATGTGATTTTTGAATATGAGCTATTTCAAATCCTAAAAGATGATGCTGTGAAAGTGCTGTACTCAATAAGTCAGCATATTTGGAAAACTCAGCAGTGGCCACAGAAGTGGAAAAGATCAGTTTTCATTCCAGTCCCAAAGAATGGCAATGCCAAAGACTGCTCAAAACTACCACACAATTGCACTCATCTCACACGCTAGTAAAGTAACGCTCAAAATTCTCCAAGCCAGGCTTCAGCAATACGTGAACCGTGAACTTCCAGATGTTCAAGCTGGATTTAGGAAAGGCAGAGGAACCAGAGATCAAATTGCCAATATCCCCTGGATCACTGAAAGAGCAAGAGAGTTCCAGAAAAACATCTATTTCTGCTTTATCGACTATGCCAAAGTCTTTGACTGTGTGGATCACAATCAACTGTGGGAAATTCTTCAAGAGATGGGAATACTAGACCACCTGACCTGCCTCTTGAGAAACCTGTATGCAGGTCAGGAAGCAACAGTTAGAACTGGACATGGAACAACAGACTGGTTCCAAATAGGAAAAGGAGTATGTCAAGGCTGTATACTGTCACCCTGCTTATTTAACTTATATGCAGAGTACATCATGAGAAATGCTGGGCTGGAGGAAGCACAAGCTGGAATCAAGATTGCCGGGAGAAATATCAATAACCTCAGATATGCAGATGACACCACGCTTATGGCAGAAAGTGAAGAACTAAAGAGCCTCTTGATGAAAGAGAAAGAGGGGAATGAAAAAGTTGGCTTAAAGCTCAACATTCAGAAAACTAAGATCATGGCATCCAGTCCCATCACTTCATGGCAAATAGATGGGGAAACAGAGGAAACAGTGGCTGATTTTATTTTTGGGGGCTCCAAAATCACTGCAGGTGGTGACTACGGCCATGAAATTAAAAGACGCTTACTCCTTGGAAGGAAAGTTATGACCAACCTAGACAGCATATTAAAAAGCAGAGACATTACTTTGCCAACAAAGGTCCGTCTAGTCAAGGCTATGGTTTTTCCAGTAGTCGTGTGGATGTAAGAGTTGGGACTATAAAGAAGGCTGAGAGCAGAAGAACTGATGCTTTTGAACTGTGGTGTTGAAGTAGACTTTTGAGAGTTCCCTGGATGGCAAGGAGATCCAACCAGTCCATCCTAAAAGAGATCAGTCCTAGGTGTTCATTGGAAGCACTGACGTTGAAGCTGAAACTCCAATACTTTGGCCACCTGATGCGAAGAGCTGACTCATTTGAAAAGACCCTGATGCTGGGAAAGACCGAGGAAAGGAGCAGAAGGGGATGACAGAGGATGAGAGGGTTGGATGGCATCATTGACTCAACGGACATGAGTTTGGGTGAACTCCGGGAGTTGGTGATGGACAGGGAGGCCTGGCGTGCTGTGGTTTTTGGGGTTGCAGAGAGCCCGACACGACTGAGCAACTGAACTGAACTATGTGATTATTTAGAAAAGTTTACAATTCACCAAATCATTGGGTTTTTGCCACTTCAAGGATATATCTCTAAATCTCTCCTTTCCTCAAACATGCTCCCTTCCCCTCAACTCCCACCCCCCACGAAAAGCAATTCATTCTTTCTAGCAACCGTCCTTTCTTAGTAAGAGGTAGACTTAGCTATTGCTAAATTTTGATCACGTCTGCCTATATCCCTTAGAGGCTTATGAAGTACGGTAGTCTGAAATAAGCCAGTGATGATTTCAGTCTTTGTCAAAAAACTGAAAGACTTCTGATCTCTCAGGTATCTATCTCCATCCTGTCCCTTGAGAATCTTCAAGGTAAAACACCTTAGTGAACGGTAGAATCACAAACCTAAATGGGGAATTCCCTGGCAGTTCAATGGTTAGGACTCCAAGCTTTCACTGCCGAGGCTGGGTTCAATCTTGGGTTGGGGAACTAAGATCCCACAAGTTGCACAACACGACCAGGAAAAGCAAAACAAAACAAAAAACCCTAAATGTCCATCAGCAAATGAACCTAAAGATATGGTATGTATATTCAATGGAGTATTACTTAACCATAAAAAAGAAAAGAAAGAAAAATGAAATAATGCCATTTGCAGTAACATGAATGGACCTAGAGATTATCATACTGAGTCAGACAAAGACAAATATCATATCATTGGTATCACTTATGTGTGGAATCTAAAAAAAAGATACAAACAGAAAATAGACTCATAGACTTAGAGAATGAATTTATGGTTACCAAATGAGAAAGGTGAAGGGGAAGGAAAAATTAGGATTTGGGGGTTAACATACTATTGTAATCAACAAGGACCTACTGTATAGCACAGGGATCTCTACTCAACATTTTATAATAATCTAAATGGGAAATGAATATGAAAAAGAATAGATATATGTGTATATATAACCGAATTACTTTGCCGTACACTTGAAATTAACACATTGTAAATCAGCTGCACTCCACCATAAAATAAAAAAAATTTTTAATAGAAAAAAAGAACACCTAATGAACTATATTTTATACCAGTCACAAATGTTCTTGTCAACTGGGCTCCAAATAAACCACGATACAGTCATGAACAAAATGAGCAAAAAATAAAATTAAGACCACAGTATATAACATGGCAGAAAAAAAACCTTAGATCCTTTTAAAAGAAACTTCTAGACCAATGGCTTTGGCCACCATGTCAAGACTACTATAATTTAAAAAAGAACACATGACTGGCAATTCCCTGGTGGTCCAGTAAGACCCTGAGCTTTCACCTCTGGGGACCCAGGTTGATCTCTGTTCGGGTAACTGAGATCAGTTGTGGTAATAAGCCACACACTCAGACAAAAAAACTAAAAATAAAAATGCACTAGGAAGGAAATATAAATATATATTTCCCCAATGACATAAAAAGCATGCAGAGTTACACACAATCTATGTAACAATTTGACTGGATGAAATACAGCCAGTCAGTTTAACAGGGGGAAAAATCTAGACAATTGTTTGATTTTTAAAATCTCTATTTTCATTACACAAGTGATGGAAAGAATACTACAAGTGGGAGACCTGAATCTGATAATTAGCTGTGTGACATTAGGCAAGTTACTTAACCCTGTGTGGAATTTGTGTTACTCATTAGCAAAAAAGAACCAGATTAAGTGGTTTTTCAAGTCCTGTCTATTAAAATCTACTATTCCATTTACTCAACATTTACTGACACTATGCCCATATACACAGCTATCAAATCAAACGCCAGGTGCCCAGGAGTCAGTACTAGTATTTTATTCTTCAAAATAGAAGATTTTTTTCCCACTTTTTTTTTTTTAAAAAACAGCTTTACTGAGATATAGTTCACATACCACACAATTTTCACCCACTTGAAACACACAATTCAATGGCTTTTTAGTATGTTCACAGAATTATGTGACCATCACTACAATCAAGTTTAGAGTATTCTCATCATCCTCTGGAGGTCATGCTGCATTTACTCTAACTTCATGGCCTCAGGCAACCACTAAATCTCCTTTCTGTCTCTATATAAATTGGCCTATTTTGGACACTTCATACAAATACAATCATATAATATGTGGTCTTTGGTGTCTGGCTTTTTTTACTCAGCACGGATATTTTAAAGTTCATCCAGTTTGTGGGGTGTATTCATACTTCATTTCTTTTTATTGCTCCATAGTATTCTATAATATGGATATACAACATTTTATTCATCTATTTGTTAACTGATAGACATTGGGTTGTTTCCATTTTTTGGTTATTATTATTAACCAACGCTGCTATGAACATTTGTATACAAGTTGTTGTGCGGATGTATATTTTCATCTTCTCTTGAGTATATACACCCAGGAGTAGATTTGCTGAGCCATGATGCAACTTTATGTTTAACCTTTTAAGGAACTGCCAAACAGCTTTCCAAAGCAGCTGAAACATTTTACATTCCCACCAGCAATGTACAGGCTCCAGTTTCTCTACATTCCCACCAACACTTATTATTATCTTTTTGGTTATAGCCATCCAAGTGGGTGTAACATCTGAGAAAGTAACAAAGTAATTAGTTTTGTGACTTTAATCAGCTCATTTAATCACTTTGAAATTCAGCTTTCTCATTTGTAGATTGGAAATAAAATATCTCTTGGGACTTCCCTGTTGATTCAGTGATTAAGACTCCATGCTCCCATTGCAGGGGGCTAGGGTTTGTTCTCGGGTCAGGGAACTAGATCTCATATGTCACAACTAAAAATCTCAAGTGCCGCAACTAAGACCAAGCGCTTAAAAAAAAAAATGCATAGAGTTCTTAATGGTATTAATGAAAAAAACAGTATTCATCATAAAGTATTTGATAAACAGTAGTTAATTATTATCACTAGCTTTTCTGTCTTCCTAGGAACCCACCATCTAAATGAAAAGAAAAAAAAAAACTCTTGTGAAGTACAACCTTACAGCTTTTTGCCGTTTTTTCTTTTTAATTTTTTATTGGGATATATTATTTACAAAGCAGCCTAACAGCTATTACTTAAGTGCAAAAACAAGTGGCAGAAAAAATAAAGTATAAGATTGCAAAAAGGAAGATCAGTAATGGGAGAAAGGGATGTGAAAAGTTTGGTCAAGACACTTCACTAAATCATGAAAAATAAGATCAACATAGCTGGGAGGGGCAAGAGAAGATGAGAATAGCAAAAATGGGTCCAGATTAAAGAAGGAAAGAGCTCAGGTATCCAAAAAAAAAAAAAAAAGTTCTGTGCTTTCATAGCATAGTTAAGACAATATACCTGAGGACAGTAAGAAATATGTCTGGGGCTTCCCTGGTGGCTCAGTGGTAAAGAATCCACCTGCCAATGCAGGAGACAAGGATTGAATCCCTGGTCCAGGAAGATTCCACATGCCACTGAGAAACTAAGCCCATGTCCCCACAACTACTGAGCATGTGCTCTAGAGCCCTGGAGCCGCAACTACTGAGCCCACATGCCCCAACTACTGAAGCTGGCACACCCTAGGGCCCATGCTCTCCAACAAGGGAAGATACTGCAATGAGAAGCCCGTGCATCGCAACTAGAGAAAAGTCCATGCAGCAATGAAGACCCAGCACAGCCAAAAATAAATAAACAAAATTAAAAAAAAAAAGTTTTAACAGGATAGGGACAGATCACAGAATTGAAGACTCTGACCTTTATCCTCCAAGTAACAGAAACAGTTGAGGATTTGCAGGAAAGGGAAACTATGAAATCAGGATTTTAAGAAGATTAATCTGGCAGGAGAGGGAAAGACCTCATGCCAAGAAACCTATTAGGAAGTTGTTCAGGCAGGACAAACAGCAGAAGTTGAGAGGAAGGGACCAGTTGTGACGAGCATAGCATAGGAAGAATCGAGCAGACTCTGAGTAAACTGACTTATGAATATTCTGGAAATGAAAATACACCTGAAATACAATCTGAAAATGACAACATATTTTCGTAATCAAATCATTAATTCAAACTTACCCTCTGCGATGTCTGAGCATGATGTGCCAATGGCTGTGTCCCCACTGTCGGCTACACTTGAACAACGACTGAAGCGGCTCCGAAAGGCCTCTGAGATAACGGGGGTCTGCCATTCAGTCCCCAGGGAACTGCCCTTCTGAATCATGCTGGAACCTGAAAGAACCAGCATTTCCCACTGTTAGTGTGAATCAGCTCGTTTAATTCCACAAAACTTTTTTAAAAAAATCACTTAAACCTGTGAGAGAACAGCCATTCTTCACCCCTTTCTTCCTCCTGTGCCTATTTCAACTACTCTGAATTAGTTAATTTTATTTTTTTTTAATGGTGTTTTTTAAAATTAGGCATTCATCCATTCATTCATGGCTGCACTGGGTCCCTGTTGTGGCATAGGGACTCTTCATTGCTGTGGGTGGGCTTTCTCTAGTTGTGGCAAGTAGGGGCTACTCTCCAGTTGTGGTGCCAGGAATTCTCCTTGCAGTGGGTTCTCTTGTCTCAGAGCACAGGCTCTAGGCACTTGGGCTCAGCAGTTGTGGCACACAGGTTCAGTTGCCCCAAGGCATGTGGAAACTTAGTTCCCAAACTAGGGATCGAACTCATGTTCCCTGCATTGCAAGGCAGATTCTCAACCACTGAACCATCAGGGAAGGCCCTGAATTAGTTAAATCTAAATGGAAATAGCATAAGAGATAACAATGTTCAAAGACACAAAAAAAGACCTACCAAGGATCCAGGAGTACTGAGACAGTAATAATTAACAGCAGCTCCATTCTTTGAAATCTAGAAGCCATGGCACTTTACAGACATGGTCTCATCTACCTAATGAAAAGTATTATAACCCTTGTTTTACAGAGGATACAGCTGAGATTTGAACCCGTGCTATTCTGATTCCAATACCCACATTTTTTCCTCTCACAGGGTTTCTCAACAGGTTCTCTTGGCATTCTGGGTCTGACAATTCTTCAATGTATAGTCTACCTACTACAGGATGGTTAAGCATCCCTAGTCCTTCCCCATCCCCTAAATGCCAGTAACAGACCTCATTCCATCCTACTATCATTGAGAAAGCTGAAAATACCCCCATATGTTTCCAAATGCTCCACAGGGTAACATGCAATCCAGTGTCCTTTGAAAATCACCACTTGGGAATGAATCAGGGTATCCTTCTGGGCAGGGTGAATCCAGATCAAGGCAAGTCTTACAAGTTAATCTGAAGGTTTCTGGGGGGCAATGCAGAGGAACTACTAAAATTTCTGACCAGGTAAGATGAAACAAGACTGATGAAATTTATCTGACTTTGTCAGCTTGCTGTTTGAGGGCTGGTAGATAGGAATTGTTCAATAAATACTTTATTTATGAACATATTAGCAAAGAGTTAAATTCAAATTATTTTTTAAAAATCACTGTAATTTTTCTAAACTTTATATGAGATGATCCATGTTAACAAACAGGTAATGGCAGCAACTTATCCATTTAAAGTGTCAGAATCTGAGTGTGTAAAATATGTTTCTACACACTCTATGATCAAGTGGGAAGCAAATGATATTTGAATTTAGTGCTTCTCCCACCTTCTGAACCAACCTACTTTTGCATCTTTTTTCACTACCCTTATGTTAACTTTCTACTGAAGACATTCTCACTTTCCCCAAGAACTCCTTTTATTTTTTGGGTCTCAGGGGACTGTCTGATTTGAAAACATTTATATATACACAGTAATCTGTAACAATCTTTAATAGAAAACACAGCCAAAAATTAAGAGCCTCTGATCAGCGTAGGATCAGCCAGTGTTACTATACTAAATTAACAAAAGTCTAGCCAGAAGCAAAGAAATTTGACTTCTTGGTGAGTCTATATGGCATTCTCTCTCCAGTCAGTGTATAATTTGTCATGTTTTTTGAAACAGTGAAAATCCATGAGGGCCTCATCTTGGAAACCACTCCCTGTTACTACTACTAATCTTTTTCTTCATTTCTACCATCTTTCTAGTCAACCACTCAATATACCAATTCTCTTTTTTTTTTTAGTTCTACCAGTTTATTGCTACCAACCCATCTCCCTCCACCCTCATGCACCCATGCTCAGTCATGTAACCCCATGGGGGTGATGATCAATCAAACAAGAGACCGCAGAGAACAAAGCACAGAAAGACAGTGAGCTGACAGTAACTGCTGCATTCCAAAACTTGCACTATACATAGCTTTCCTAAGAAACTGTACATTTAGTCCTAAGACAGTGCATAGCAGATGTTCAATAAATATTTGCTGAATGACTCTTGAATTTTTTCAAAGTGCTTACTACATGCAAGGCCATATGCCTAGAAGAAAATAACATACCTGTCAAAATGTCTAAGGCACCATAAGATTTTTAAAGTTAAAGAAAACATATCATTAGTTCCATAAATGTATTCTTTCTTCATAAATGTCCCAGAATGCAAAAGTTATTTTTCTAAAATGGTACTTTCTATTTGAATATATCGTATCTAATTAAATGTTGCCTATTGAGTGTGTATGACTGTAGCCTTCCAGGCTCCTCTGCCCATGGAATTTTCCAGGCAAGAATACTGAAGTGGGTAGCCTTTCCCTTCTCCAGGGGATCTTCCCAACTCTGGTATTGAATCCAGATTTCCTACATTGCAGGCTGATTCACCAGCTGACCCACATGGGAAGCCCTTTACTTAATGTTGTCTATTGAGTGTGTATATATATTTACATGTTTTAATACATATATAAAAATATATACTTTTTTTTAAGATACTTTTTTATTTAGAAAAAATATGGAACGCTTCACGAATCTGTGTGTCATCCTTGCGCAGGGGCCATGCTAATCTTCTCTGTATCGTTCTAATTTTAGTATATGTGCTGCTGAAGCGAGCACAAAATATACATACATACTTTTAACATATTAACTTAGGATATCAACTGAACTTTCAAAATCCTTTAAATTCATTCTAGAGATAAATTTCTGAGTCTCTAGTGACAACATAAGTGAGACTGCTGGCATCCAAGAAGAATTCCAATCTTTGTGGGCTAGCAGATGACTGACCCACCCACAGGACTACAAAGACAACATAGACCACAGTAATTTATGCTGTGTTTTTCTGATTTCAAATGGAACTATGTTCCAAAGTCATTTTGTTCCAATCCTTTATATGCCCCCCCCAATAATCAATCACGTGGTCTTGTTGGAAGCCATGTAGCACCAGAGATAAACAGTTGTTCTCTCAGAGAGATCTATTTTTCTATTCAATGTAGCACCATGTCATTTTTGTTCTTTTGGTACCAGCATTTCAGTGAATGCTTGTTTGTTCAGTATTTCCTTTTAAGGAAATTTCCGTTATAAATTAACAGAGCAATGGTCAGAATTTAATCCAAAAAACTTTGACCACTCACCTGGTGAGGTGGCATGAGAGATCCTCTCACTTGGGTATTTCTCCTGCATGGCCATGAACACAGTTACTTGAGCCAGCTGTAAAATGAAGGAAGCAGTCAGATCTCTCCATTATCTTTTAATTCCCTGTAATTCATTCTCATTCAGCTGAAACTGCCAAATGCACACAAAGTATTCAAGCAGAAGAATTTTCACATGTTTTACTCCTAAGGATATTTTTTTAAGGCAAAACAACTCCCAATATTTCACTCTACTTCTCCCAAAGCAAGAAGAAAAAACCTAGAACCAAACAGAGATTCCCAATACTGATCCTATAAGGTCTAAAACCCTTCTGATTATTGCAAAAATTAAAAATAATATTATTTTAATTAAAAAGCTGCCAAAGATATTCTTACCCACTGGAACGGGATGGAAGAGTGAGGTAGGAAAAAAACTAACGAAAACAAGAGCAAAGTATTACAGCTTCAATCCTGATGAACATAAAATGAAGTCCCCAATTCCTCCAGTAATGAAAGTTAGTCATATGATGTACAATGATGGACAGAATTCTTGGTCAAAAGCAGAACTCTAATCCTCAGCTGGGAACATGAAATTTTCTTCCCATTTCCCCATTACTTAAATAAAACATATATTTATTCTAAAGGTAGGATCTAAGAATTCAGGATAAGTCTGATTGAGTTGTATAAAAAAAAGCTTTAATTAGCTGTAACTAATAATAGCAAATATATGTATAGTACTTGAGAGGCAGCACAGAGTAAGAGAAGTGGCTCAGAGCACTGACTCTCAATCAGACAGTTCAGGTTTGAAGCTGGACATGAGCCAACTCATTGGAATAGACCCTGATCTGGGAAAGATTAAGGACAGGAGGAGAAGGGGACAACAGAGGATGAGATAGCTGGATGGCAAGACAAACTAAACGGATATGGGTTTGAGCAGGCTCCAGGAGACAGTCAAGGACAGGGAAGCCTGGCATGCTATAGTCCATGGGGTCGCAATGAGTTGGACGCAACTGAACAACAAATGAACAATGTACGAGCTGTGTAACCTTGGGCAAATTTCTTAATATCTTTGTGCCTCAGCTCCTTCCTATAAAAATGAGAATAAAAATGACCTAATTTGTTCTCATTTAGGATTAACTTACAATGGTGTCTGACACATATTAAGTGCTTAATAAATGCTTTTATTATACTTGGCATATTAAGAGTTTATGTTAATAAAAAGTGAAAGAGTACAATTCCTGGGAGATAAATTATGAATTTAGAAACTTTGAATTTATAAGAGCCCATGGGGCTTCCCTGATAGTTCAGTTGGTGAAGAATCCACCTGCAATGCAGGAGACCACGGTTATATTTCTGGGTCAGGAAGATCCCCAGGAGAACGGATAGGCTGCCCACTCTAGTATTCTTGGGCTTCCCTTGTGGCTCAGCTGTTAAAGAATCTGCCTACAATGCAGGAGACCTGGGTTCGATTCCCAGGTTGGGAAGGTACCCTGCAGAAGGGCAAGGCTACCTACTCCAGTATTCTGGCCTGGAGAATTCCATGGACTGTATAGTCCATGGGGTCGCAAAAAGTCGGACATGACAGTGACTTTCACTTTCAGAGTCTGGGACAAACCCTATCCACAGAACACAATTCTTAGAGGTGCAATTTAACTTCGGAGGGAAAAAAAAGGCTATATGGTACTTTTTCCCTAATGTGCTTTACTGACCTCTGCAGTTTTTTCTTAGTAACAACAACAAATCCTAATTCACTGCATCTACAACAGAAATTGTAGGATCCCCTGAAATCCCAGGTCTCCACATACTGGGTAAGAGAAATTTTGTGCAGCTAAACAGTTTCCATTTATGGCCACTATCTGATTCAGTGTTTCACGGTGACACAGAAGGATGATCTATCTACTAGTGATACCAGTCAATATCAAAACTCATTTTCATCCCCTTCTTTAAAATATAAAAAGGTTGGTCCATTAAATTCTGAAACCTTTCCAAATTCAGAGGAGTTGAAAAATGGGATGACAAAAGAACTCTCAGTTAAACATGGATTTACCCTATGACTCAGTAGCTTCAAACATATGTCAACACAAAACCCTATACATTAATCTTCATAGCAGCATTATAAAGTGGCCAAAAAGTAGAAAGAAATGTCCATTAGCTGACTGATGGATAAATAAAACGTGGCCTTCCCTCACAGCTCAGTTCATAAAGAACTGGTCTGCAATGCAGGAGACCCCGGCTCAATTCCTAGGTCAGGAAGATCCTCTGGAGAAGGGAAAGGCTACTCACTCCAGTATTCTGGCCTGGAGAATCCCATGGACTATATAGTCCATGGGGTTGCAAGGAGATGGACACAACTGAGTGACTTTCACTTTCTTTTTCAAATAAAATGTGTTATATTCATACAATGGAATATTATTAGGCAGCAAAAAAGGAATGAAGTACTGATACATGCTACAACATGGATGAACACTGGAAATAATATACTAAGTAAAGAAAGACAAGTACAAAAGGCCATATATTGTATGAATCCATTTATATAAAGTGTACAGAACTGGCAAATCCATAAAGACAATAGATGAGTGGTTGCTAGGGACTAAGAGGAGGGCAGGGAGTTTCTGACTAGCCTGAACAAAATGTTGAAACTAGATAGTGATGATGGCTGCGCAAGCTTGTGAATACACTAAAACCTCTCAATTGTACACACATAAAACTGAATTTTATGATATGTGAATTACATCTCAATTTTAAAAACTCACATAAGGAGTAATAAAGTACAGAATAAGAAATTCTTAACTTCTTCCTACTTAAGTTTACAAGTAGATGGGCTACTGGTGGAAATTTTTAGAGACATTGAAAGAGACAGACTTCTTGAGATAAAAGTGAGAGAAATGAACAGATAAGAAGTATTACAAATAGCCAATTATACAGCCAAGAGAGGTAGAAATGAATGCAGGCAGACAGAAGAAAAGAACCCAACACTGATGATTTCTACTTTCAAAGCTGTTTAAACTACAGAACAATTCATTCAACAAATTTAACATGTATTAAGTACAAGCATACATCTTTTTTTAACTGCACTTCACTTTACTGAGCTTCACAGATTCTATTTTTTTTAACAAAGTAAAGATCTGTGGCAACCCTGGTGTCGAGCAAGTCTATGGATGCCATTTTTTCCTGCAGCATTTGCTCACTTTGTGTCTGTGTCATATTTTGGTGATTCTTGCAATATTCCAAGCTTTTTCATCATTATTACATCCATTATAGTGATCTGTGATTAGTGATTTTTGATGTTACTACTGTAATTGCAGGAGTGGTAGAACTAGCAAGAGGACTAAAATTAGAAGTGGAGCCTGAAGATGTGACTGAATTACTGCAATCTCATGATAAAACTTTAAAAGATGAAGAGATGCTTTTTATGGATGAGGAAAGTGGTTTCTTGAGATGGAACTACTTCCAGTGAAGATGCTGCCAAGACTGTCGAAATGACAACAAAGGATTTAGAATATTACATAAACTTAGTTGACAGAGCAGCAGCAGGGAGGACTTTGAGAGGACTGATTGGTTTTGAAAGAAGTTCCACCATGGGGAAAATACCATTAAACAGCTTTGCATGTTATAGAAAAATAGTTTGTGAAAGGAAAAGTCAATCAATGCAGTAAACGTCACTGTTGTCTTATTTTAAGAAATTGCAACAGACACCCCAACATTCAGCAACCATCACCTCATTCAGTCATCAGCCATTAACATCAAGGCAGAATCCTCTACTGCCAAACTGGCAAATAGATTACGAATCACTGAGGGTTCAATGATAGTTAGCTTTTTTTTAAGCAATAAAATATTTTTTAATTAAGGCATGTACATTTTTAAAAGACATAATGCTATTGCATACTTAATGGACTACAGTAAAGTGTAAACATAACATATATGTACTGAGAAACCAAAAAAATTTGTGACTCGATTTATTCCAGTGGTCTGGAACCCTACCCACAGTATCTCTGAGGTAAGCCAGTCCTTACTACACATCAAGCACTGTGCTAAAGATTCTATAGTATCATGTCTTATGTTTAATACTCACGTCAAACCTATGAGGTAGTTACTAAGGCACCACAAGTTGGAGTTTCCACCTCAGACAAAGCCAGAGCTGCAAGTCCCAAAGCACTTAGGGGCTGGGGCAACTCATATAATTTCTTCACTACAGCTCATATAATTTCTTCACTTCACCCAAGCTCTATTTCCAAAGTTGCTATCCAAGAACTAGATTTTGACTGTTGTATTTCTCCTTTGAAGAATTATAATCTTAGTGTGGAACACATTTGGCAGCTGTTGAGAACCACGTCAAGACAGGAGAGGATTTGAAGGCATACACAGACAGCTGACACACACTAAGAATCTCACACCATTACACTATTTCCATCGCCTTGATCATTCATCGAACCAGATCTAAAGAGAAGCCAAAACCTTGCCAAGATGTTGCCTTTACAAAGGAGTCCTGAAACACACCACACCATAAGATTATTATAAAACATACAAGGCCGAAGGGCAAGAAATGAAGCATGGTTATCTTAATCGTCCTTGTATCACCACTCCTCCCTTCCTAGCACACAGTATTCAACTCATTAACCAAAATATACTGAGTGCCTATTTGCCTGGCTCTGTGCCATGCAGTGGAAGTAGACTGGTGCAGAGGACAAACAGGGTTCTGATCCTCCCATTTAATGTGCGGAACACCCTCCATTGAATAAATAAGCTTCAACACACTTTCTGTGCGTCCAGAGAACCAGCTCCTCCCTGTCTATAGCAGGGATCCTCAATCTTGGTACTACTGACACTCGGTCGGTAAGTCTTTGATGTAGGGCTGTCCTGCAGGCTGTTCAGCAGCACCCCTGACACCTACCCATCGGATGCCAGGAACAATCCCAGAGTTGTGAGAACCCAAATCTTCTCCAGACACTGTTAAATAGGCTGTGGAGGGGGGAGCGAACCCGTGCCTGCTCAGAAACTCCAGCCCAGCGCCTTCACGAGTGCTCTCGGTCCCTCCGACCTTCCTTCTCTATTCATGCTCCAAATCTTGGCTCGAAATTCGCTTCCTCGGGGAGGGCTCTCCGCCCCCTCAGACCTGTTGGTGCCTAGGGTTCCGCGCTCCGTACTCCTCCACCCTGCACAACCACCCGCTTGACGTCTACTCTCCCAGGGCTACGCGCTCCGAGAGGGCAAGAACTTCCCTCCCGCCGTGCCCTGGCGACGGGGACCGGCACTGTACCTCACAGAGGTCCCGCAACTGCTGTGGAATGAGGAACGGAGAGAGCAAGGCGATGAAAGCGGGGGGGCGTTATTTCAGAAAGCCGGGGCGTGAGCGACCCAAGGCGGGCAGCTCAGCGGCTCTGCGCATGCTCTTCACTCTCCCACGGCCCCCCACGGAGGCAGGTCGACCGTGCCTGAGGCTCTGCCGGGGCTCTCCAAGGAGGGCACAGGGTTTGTCAGTCCAACGAAGGCCCGGGAGAGAGGAGGACTTACGTGGGTTTGAAAGCGGGCAGCAAAACCCCTCACTCAGGACCACCAACCGCTGCGACCACGTCGGCCACGGACGGCGACTCGGGCCCCTCAGCTCGCCTCCCTCAGCTCGCCTAACGGCCGTTAACACGCCCGCCAGGCCGCGCGCCGCGCGCACCGCCCCCGCCCCGCCCCTTTCTGCCCGTCTGAGACCAATCAGAAGTAGGGCCGCGCGGGTGTCCCACCCTCGCACGCCGCCCTCGGCGCGGGGAACGGACGGATCTCTCTGCGCATGAACCAGTCGCCGCTCTCTGCCGTCGCCTCAACCCCTCGGCTGGTCTCGCCTTTGGGCGGAGCGCTGTTCACCGGGCCCTGAAGTGGCCTTCTTGGACCTGTGCAGATTGAGAAACTGGCAGCCAGCGCAGCTCATTCCGGGATCCCAGCCTCCTCCCATTCCTCACCACCTATCGAGTACTCCCACCTGAAACAGGGGGTCACATTGTGACCAGGAGTTAGGTTGTGGCCAGGGTCACTGTCTTGTCAGGGTCAGGACTTGATCCGGTTACATAACAGGCCATGGTCAGTCTGTGACCAGGAGTCAGATTGAAGGGTATGGGATCAATCTTGCCTCCCTACTCAAACGTGCTCCCCTCTCATTTATATTTTAATGAAGACTTTTGGCGTTGAGAGAATATTAACAATTTTCAACAGTTTTAAGTTCAATAGCTTCCTTTTAACTTTATTTTGTTTCATTCTGTTTTCTTTTTGAGATATTTAAGCATAATATGGTCAATGGTATTTTCCCCTCATACTTGAGGATATTTTCTTTCTTTTTTTGCCCCAGCCTGTGGCTTGCAGGATCAGATTGAACTGTGCCCTCAGCAGTGGAAGCCCCAAGTCCTAGCCATTGGACTGCCAAGGAATTCCCTAGGATATATATATTTTTTACTTATTTTAAAATACTTTTATTTGGCGACTTAGTTGCGGCACGTGGGATCTTAAGTTGCAGCATGGAGTCTAGTTCCCTGATCAGGGATCAAACATGGACCCCTGCATTGGGAGCACAGTCTTAGCCACTGGACCACGAGGGAAATCCTGCCTAGGATATATTTTAAATGTAGGCAAGGGTTAATGACTTTGTCAACAGGGCTATTTAAAAGGTCTGTTTACTCCAGATTCATAAAGTGAATATGAATTCCCAATGAAATGTAATTAATTGTACTGATTTAATGTGTGTGATTTTTATGTACATGAAAAAATAATATGGATTGATCATTTGACTTAATTTTTTTTCTGGAGCTGTTAAATCATTAAATGATAAGAAAAGATTTTGCAAATGAAATGTTAAAGACTTTTAGTTGCTTGTAACAATATATTTCCCCAAGAAATTAATTTCTGGAATGATTGTAGATACAAATAAAAGCAATATTTTAAAAATGAAACAAAATAGGCATAGGGCCTTCTTGATTTTGTGAAAGTACCACCTCTGTCAGCTTCTAAAGCCTGTGCTGCTTTGTGGTTCACACCAGGCAGTGGTACTTCCTGCCTTCAACTATCCTCTCTGTAGGGTCAAAGCCTGTGTTTTGTGTGCTGTTGAATCCCCAGTAGATTCCAACCTGTTTTTGAATGAATAAATGGTAGCACACTGTTGCCTCTATCCACCCTCTGTTAGGAAAGGGGAGTTAATGAGGCTGGAAATAATGATCAGAATAATATTATATTCATACCTGCTGTGCTCTGCTTAGTCATTCAGTCGTGTCTGACTCTTTGCAACCACATGGACTGTAGCCCGCCAGTCTCCTCTGTCCATGGAATCCTTCAGGCAAGAATACTGGAGTGGATTGCCATGCCCTCCTCCAGGGGATCATCCCAACCCAGGTCTTCCACATTGCAGGCAGATACTTTACCATCTGAGCCACCAGGGAAGCCCATGAATACTGGAGTTGGTAGCCTATCCCCTCTCCAGGCGATCTTCCTGACCCAGGAATCAAACCAGGGTCTCCTGCATTGCGGGCAGATTCTTTACCAGTTGAGCTACCAGGGAAGCCCTATACTGACACATTAAATCCTAATTCTGAAATTGAATAGATCTTGCCCATTCTGCGGAAGAAAGGAGACTTGGAACCAGTTGGCCACAGCTCAGCAGCTTACCTAGAATGTGAGTCATGGAGTCCCCATGTTGAAGCAAAGACCATCTGGTCAAATTCTTTCATTTTACAAATGGACACCATGGAATATTACTCAGCCATTAAAAAGAATTCATTTGAGTCAGTTCTAATGAGATGGGTGAAACTGGAGCCCATTATACAGAGCGAAGTAAGCCAGAAAGATAAAGACCATTACAGTATACTAACACATATATATGGACTTTAGAAAGATGGTAACGATAACCCTATATGCAAAACAGAAAAAGAGACTCAGATGTATAGAACAGACTTGTGGACTCTGGGAGAAGGCAAGGGTGGGATGTTTCAAGAGAACAGCATTGAAACATGTATACTATCTAGGGTGAAACAGATAACCAGCCCAGGTTGGGTACATGAGACTAGTGCTCGGGCCTGGTGCACTGGGAAGACCCAGAGGGATGGGGTGGAGAGGGAGGTGGGAGGGGGGACTGGGATGGGGAATACATGTAAATCCATGGCTAATTCATTTCAATGTATAACAAAAACTACTGTAATGATGTAAAGTAATTAGCCTCCAACTAATAAAAATAAATGGAAAAAAAAAACAACAAATGGAGGAACTGAGACCCATAGAGAACAAAGTTACTTCTCACATGTATGTACACACACACACACACACACACACACACACACACACACACCATTCCTCATAAAACGTCGAATTTTGTGGTCTGATAACAGAAAAGGAGTTGGATACAGTAGGAAAGTTCTCTGCTGTTTATTGGCCATAATCTCTGCCTACACCTTACCATATTGAGCAGTACAAACCTACCCTTGGAAGAGTTCCAGAGATGGGAAGGGAAGGTGAAATGAGGAAGCACTGCCCAAGGCTCAGTGGTCACAATCCTTACTAGACAGTTTAATAAGTCACACATGGATTCCATCTTCATCCCCAACCTGTTTGGTCACTAACAAGAGGACAAACTAGTTGCCTTCCCCTATATCTTCCTCCACCCTACCCTTGCCTCAGGCCACTAAACTAAAGTCTAAGGACTAGAGTTTCGGGGGAGTATCTGGATAGGATTTTATCCTAGCATCCAGCCTATCACCGTGAGAAGAAAGATGGCCATCCAGGATCCTGCAGGAAAGAAAGAAATGATTTTAAAAGCAGAATAGGTGGCTTTTTGAGCCTGGGAAACATTTTAGGCTTAAACACTCCACTTTGGAGATTATTTAGTAAGTCATTCATGCATTCTTTCAACAAAGCTTTCCTGGGGCTTACTATGTGGCCCTGAGTACTCAGACAGTTGGATAGCATCACTGACTCAATGGACATGAGTTTGAGCAAACCCCAGGAAATAGGGAAAGACAGGAAAGCCTGGCATGCTGCAGTTTATGGGGTTACAAAGAGTTGGACATGACTTAGTGACTGAACAACAACTGTGTGGCAGTTCCTCTGTTGGGCTGGGGGTGAGATGGATGGAGATACAGAGATGAACTCTCCATTCAGTGTGGATTCCACTCAACCTCCTCACTTGTTACTACCTTCCTGGCCTCGTATCTTGACATTTCAACCCCTACTCTAAATCATTTCTGGATAGCCTCAGGTTCTGATAAGGGATAAAATGTTATGACTACAAACAGTCCCAAAATGACAACTCTGCCATGTATAGCTGAGAAAGTTGAGACTTAGGGTAAATATCTTCTCCCAGGTCACATACTACTGAGTAGAGATAAGATCCAAGTCCAGCCAGTGTGCACCCCCAGACCCTGGTGCAGCCATCATAACTTTGTCACAGCAATCCCTGGGTACCAACCTGCCAGACTCCTGCTGCTGGAGGCACTAGACTCTGAAACTGCAAAGGAAGAAAGATTAAGCTTAAACTTTTTAGGCTTAAACACTCCACTCTGGGGATTATTTAGTGTCATTTATGCATTCTTTGTGGAGAAGGAAATGGCAACCCACTCCAGTATTCTTGCCTGGAGAATCCTAGGAACAGAGGAGCCTGGTGGGCTGTCCGACAGAGTCGGACATAACTGAAGCACTTAGCAGCAGCAGCATGCATTATTTGATTAAGCAAAAGGACCGTTTCTCGAAGCATGGGCTCAGAAGGTTGTGATGATGAACCTTCTGCCTCTAAAGAATGGACTTACTAAGAAGATAGGCTTTCCTGTGAGGATCAGAGCTTTGGAAGGTTGTCACCAAACAGAGAGAAGGGAGAGATGGTTTCAGACTAGCAGGAGGGTTTACAAAAGCAGACTGGCACAAGGGACAAACATACTGGGCAAAAATGGGTCTGGGGTGGGCAGGAAAGATGAGAATGGGAGGAGAAAAGTTTAATGAGTGAGAAAAGGAACCAGGATGGGGTGAGAGAGGAGACCTCTCCAGAGCAAAGGAATCGAGGAGGACACAGACTGGAATTGAGGGAAGAGGATGGTAGGAAGAGGTAAAGGGTTGACATCTCAGAACAGGTCAGTGGGGAAATCTAGAGGAGGAGCCAAGGAGGCCCCCAAATGATCCAGTTACCACTCAATCGAATGGGCCCGAACACCAGCCAGCCAGTGCCGCTCTCCTGGCCCTCCCGGGTTGAGATCTCCCAGGCTCGATTCCTCCTAGGCGGACTGTTCTGTCTACAGGTCTGTGGGGACAAAGCAGAAGGGTAGCGAAGTCTCTGTCCGCCCTCACCTGGTTGGGCCTTTGCCCGAGATGCCCAGGTTGCCCCAGTGAATTCACCAAAATCCTGCCCTTTAGGTCAATCTACAGGCCCCTCACCCCAGGCAGGCTAGGCCAGGCCCCAGCACCACCGTCCTCCAGGCCCCTCCTTAGTCCCACCTTTGGGATGAGGAATTGCTGGGAGTCCAGCTCCCCAGCTAACCACCCTCATCTGTGGCCCATGGAGCACCTAGTGCTGCCCGCTCACCGGTGGACACGGGCGTCCTGCCTGCTTGTCACACAGGGTCACTCGGCTGTGCAGGTAGAGTGCATCGCTGGGCAAGAGGTGGAAAGGGTTGAAGGCCAGTTTCACCTCCAGGGAGGCCCCGTTGGCCCGCGGGCCCTCCAGCAGCCGCTTGCTGACGGGGCAGCTGTCAGGAGAGGCAGCGTCCCCCATGGTTAGGAGCCCAGGCAAACACTGATTTCCCCTTTTTGGCTTGTCCAGTGTGGGTGTACATGCTGGGTCTCATGATGAAAATTCACATGCATTATTTCACTGTATTCTCACATCAGTCGTAGGAGGAAGACAATACTTTTGCCCCCCTCCTCTTTCTTTCTTTACTTCTTTCTTCCTCTCCCTCCCTTTCTTCCCTTCCCTCCTTGTGTCCCTCTCCCTCCCTTCATCTCTCTCTCCTTCCCTCTCTCCCCTTTTTCTTTCTTTCTTTCCCTCCTTCCTTTTTTTTTCAAAGTCTTTTCTCTCCCTCTGTCTTTTCCTTTCTTCTCCTTCCTCTCTTACTTCTATTATTATTTTGATGATGTGGTGGTAGCAACTTAAGGCAAGATGACCTTTTATTTTTATGTGTGTTTTTCTAAGGCCCTCCCCTTTCAGTAAAGTGCACTTCTTCACTGGACATAGTTTATCAGGGGGCACTTATTAGCTGCTCCACATTAAAAAAAAGGAAACCTCAGCTACTGGTGGCAAACTGATAGGCACAAAAAATCATGAGCTAAGGGATTCGGAGGTAGTGGCCTGAACTGTCCTTGGTGTTGTCATGGTAACTTTTTTGAGGTGACAATAACCTAAATGTAACCCCTTCACTATAACTGATAACATTGGAATAGAGTCTGTGCAGAGTCCGTGGGCAGAAAGTCTTACAGAGCATAGGTTCTCTTCTTGGTGCTTGGGAGAAAGTTCCCTCAGGGAACTGAGTAAATGAAACAGACCAAACCTCCTATTCTCTTGTGAGTAAGAGGAGACACACAAGAAATGACTTAATAAAAAAAAAAAAGTAAATGAGCTCGTGTAACATAGTATATAATAGGAGGTGATAAGTAGATAGAAGAAAGAAATATGGATCTAGACTGGATGAGTGGAGGGTAGTTGCAATTTTAAATAGCAAGGATGGGGTAGGCTTCATTGAAATGGTGTCCTTTAAGTAAAAACTAAGGGGATGAGAATTCTCCATATAGGTATCAGGGCGTTGAGGATTCCAGGAAGAGAAAACAGCCAATGTAAAAGCCTAAGGGACAGCGAATTATCTTCCTACTAAATTACCTGTCCCCTCCTATGGGCATTAGGCAATCACCTCTATGACCTCTCTCCCTTGTACTTTCTGAAGCCCATGTAATCTTTTTATACCCTGGGGTCTTTATTCCAGGACTCAAGCCTGCTTGCTTGCTCAGGTGCTTCTGACTCTTTGTGACACTATGGACTGTAGCCTGCCAGGCTCCTCCGACCATGGGATTTCCTGGGCAAGAATGCTGAAGTGAGTTGCCGTGCCCACACCCAGGGGATCTTCCCGACCCAGGGATCGAAACTGCATCTCTTGTGTCTCCTGCCTTGGCAGGCAGGGTCTTTACCACTAGTGCCACCTGGGAAGCTCAGTATTTTTTATCCTTGTGTCTTTATCCCTGGTGGCTCAGATGGTAAAGTGTCTGCCTGCAATGTGGGAGACCTGGGTTCGATCCCTGGGTCAGGAAGATCCCCTCGGAAATGGCAACCCACTCCAGTACTCTTGCCTGGAAAATTCCATGGATGGAGGAGCCTGGTGGGCTACAGTCCATGGGGTCCCAAAAGTTGGACACGACTAAGCGACTTCACTTTCTTTATTCCAAGACTCAAGCTTACTATCAGTAAATCCATTCTAGTTTCCCTCCTTGATGGTCCTTTTCTTCTACTTCTTTTATCTTTGACTGTGTCATGTGGCTTGTGGGATCTCAGTGGTTGGGATTGAACCTAGCCCCATGGCAGTGAAACCGCCGAGTCCTAACCACTGGACTGGGAATTCTGTCCTTTTTTTCTTTTAAAGATGAGGAAACTGAAGCTCAGAAAAGCTAAGTAGGTGGTCCAGGTTTCTTCAGGTAGCAATCTGAGTGCAGTGCCACCCATACCCTTAATCACTAGGTTCTCTTTTCTCCTAACAAAGGAGCTTCCCTGGTGGCTCAGATGGTAAAGAATATGCCTGTAATGCAGGAGACCTGGGTTCCATCCCCGAGTGGGGAAGATCCCCTGCAGAAGGGCATGGCAAACCACTCCAGTATTCTTGCCTGGAGAATTCCAAGGACAGAGAAGTCTGGCAGGCTACAGTCCATGGGGTCACAATAAGTCAGACATGATTCACTTTCACATTCTATTTCCTCCTGACAAAGGAAGAATTGCACGGTAGAATGGATTTGGTGGTATTTCAGAATCAGGACTCTGGAAGAATGAGTAGATCAGCATTATGTCCTTGGTCTAGTCATTAAACTCTGAATCCTCTAATCCTCTTATTTTTAAAGTGGGGTAAATAATACTTCATAGGGTTTTTTCAGGAATAAATGAGGCGATGAATGATTCACTGTGCTCTGTGAAGAATTGTTAATAATAATGAAATAAAACCAGGAGACAGGAGACATGTCTCCTTCCCTTGACCATGAGCTGTTGAGGGTAAGGACTTGAACCACCACTTATCAAGGGCTACCACTCATGAGTTGTGTGAACTGAGCCTAAGTTTCTCCATCTATAAAATGGGAATGAAAATGTAACTATCTCATACAGTGTGTTGTGAGTCTTATGTGAATTAATATATGCGAAGTGATTTGAACAGTGTCTGTTCAAGTGTCAAATATATTATGTAGTGTATCATACCCTGAAACGTTAGCTTTGTTTTCATTTTTTACTTTTATGACTGTAAACCCTCAGTAACTGTTTGAGGAAAGAAGACACGGAATGAGTGCCATTAATTGACTGTAATCTTGTAGAGGCCTTCATTTCCCATTGCCTTAATTTACTCATCTGAAACATGGAAATGATAATAATCTTTGCATTTTTTCAACAAACATTCACCCAGCACTTACTTTCTCCTCCTGTTTATGTACCAGGAATACAGAGAAAAGTGACAGGACCTGTGCTTATGGGTATGAAACCACCCAGCTCAAGCTACAGTCCAAGAGCTAGAGTAGCAGTGAAAGGAGGTTACCAGGGCCCCACAGGTACTTACCTTCCCTTCACAAAGTAGTGGGTGGCCTTAACAGCACCAGTCCTGGAGATGCTGGTGCTGGCAAAGACCTCATTGACCACCAGGGCAAATCTATTTGGGTCTCTGCTTGTCGCTCTGAGGACCACATAGAGAGGCTTGTGAAGGGGAGCTGGTCTGTTCTCAAGTGGAGATGAGCACTGAGGGTCTGTGTAGATGCCCAGGATGACGATGGTGTCCCCAGTGCCGGAAATATGGATGGTGATATATCTGGAGAGGGATGGCAATAAGACCCTCACCACAAAACCCTAGAGGCAAGGGGTATCATTCACCCTCTGCCTTGTATTCTAGTTCACTGAGCACTGGTAGCCACAGAGAACTAGGGGGAGAGAAGTGTTAGTCGCTCAATCATTCCAACTCTTTGATTTGCCAGGCTCCCCTCTCCATGGAATTCTCCAGGCAAGAATACTGGTGTGGGTAGTCATGCCCTTCTCCAGGGGATCTTCCCAATCCAGGGATCAAACCTGGGTCTCCTGCATTGCAAGCAGATTCTTTATTGTCTGAGCCGCCAGGGAAGCCCACGGAAAGGGAGAGGAGGGGCAAGTTTGCTAATCTTCCTCCTGGACCTCCTAAAAAGTGAGGGGCCACGTCATAGATCCTCAGACCCCAGGGCCCTTGAGGACATCTGAGCCATCCTACCTCAAGGTAATTAATTTACATAAACAACCCATAATGTATTACTTCGTGAAAGCACCTTTTTCTTCCACTAATACTTTGAATCCCAGTCTAAGAGGTACCTATGATTGCTGGGTGGGCATGGCAGGGGGACCAACATCCGGAGGGTGTTGACTCCTTTTGCATCAATTATAGGTAGCAGTGGGAACTCGAGAGCCTCTGCAGGGCCCAGCCAGAGAGGCAGCTGATGAAAAGGAACTCACGTGAAAGAGACTACTGGTTTGGGGTGAGTGACATTCACCACCAGAGCATATGTGCAGCTGAGGCTGAGCATCATGACATCAGTTTTGTTGGCAGCATCAGGGTGAGATTTCAGAAGCTGCACCTCCAGAGAATAAAGGGCATGGCTCTTGTTGATCTGGAAAAAACAGGGAGGCAGCCATTACCCTCAAATCTCCTGGGGAATCTCTGCTTTCCATCGTCATTTGTTGCAAGTTGTTTATTTAAATAAGAGGAATGGCCAAAGCCTGGACCTCTCTGGCAGTCCAGTGTTTAAGATGCTGCACTTCCCCTGCAGGAGATGTGGGTTTGATCCCTGGTGGAAGATCCTGCAGCCAAAATATAGGGGGGGGGGGGAAGAGTAATGGCTAAAGTTTACTGAGCATGGGTTGTATTCCAGGCACTGTGGTCTGACTGCAACTCTGTGAGGAGGGGTCCATTATTAGTCCCATTTTACAGAAGGGTAAACTAAGGCTTATTTATTTGGCTGCACAGTGCACCTGCAGGATCTTAGTTCCCCAACCAGGGATTGAACCCAGGCCCTCAGCAGTGAAAGCGCAGAGCTCTAACAACTAGACTGCCAGGGAATTTCCAAAAGAGTAAACTGAGGATTAGAAAGTTAAAAGATTTGCCCAAAGCAATTAACAAAGCCAGAATTCAACATTTCACTGATCCCAGAGCCCATGTTCTTAACCTCTGTGCCAGTGGTTCTCAAATTTCAACATGCATTTTAGAACCTCTTGGAAAAAAATAAAAGAATCACTGTAGGACTTGTTAAAATTGCTGATGCCTGGTCCTTATCCCAAGATTCGGATATTTTTTTGATATTTCATTGTTTTTCACAGCATTTCTCAAAAAAAATCAAAATTATTTGTTTTACTGCTATAAATCAAGCAGTTTGTTTTAAAAAGAACACAGAATTCTAGGGGCAAAGCCACGGACTTATCTATTACATGTTGAAACTGTCAACTCTGTGCTATTGACTTAGGCAAGAGAACCCATCTGTGGGTGGCAGAACTAGATACTGGAGGAACTACATCACCCACCTTACCCCACCATTAGAACAAACTCTGGTTTTCAAACTGAGCCTGGAGAGCTCCAGAGCCTCTTTGAAGGGGCGTTAAAGTCTACCCATGTGTTAGGTGGAAGCTGACCCAGCAGGGCACCCTTCCTCCTGCTGCATTCAATCAGAGCTGCTCTATTTTTATATATTTCTTTTTATGTTTGGCTTTTCACAAGAGCCCTTTCCAGGAAAGGAGATAACAGCAGAGTGAGCAGTTAGGAGCACAAGTCAGCTGGGTTAATAACTGACTGTGTGACTTGGGATAATCCCTCAGCTTCTCTGAGCCTTAGATTGCTCATCTGTAAAATGGAAACTTCAGAGGATTATTGTGAAGCTTTAGTGAGACATTGCATGTAAAAAAATTTCTGACCCACAGCACACGCTACACAGTATGTGTGTGTCAATCAGTCATGTCTGACTCTTTGTGACACCATGGACTGTAGCCACTCTCCAGGCAAGAATACTGGAGTGGGTTGCCATTCCCTTCTCCAGGGGATCTTCCTGACCCGGGGATTGAACCTGGGTCTCCTGCATTACAGGCAGATTCTTTAACATCTGAGCTACCAGGGAAGCCCCGCACACAGTAAGATATTAATACATACTGGTTGCGGTTGTGGTTGTGGTAGTTATTATTTTAAAGGATTCTGTGGCTGACAAGTTTGGAAATCAATTTCCCAATCCATCAAACATGGCACCATTTATAAGGGCATTCCTAATCTGATGAGAGACAACATGGTCTCCTTCCCCAAAAGACTAGTCTGATTGCTAAGACTTGACTTCATTCCAGAGAGTTATCCTTCATTTCGAAGGAAATAAAGTCACAACTGGTACCCAGTCATTCATTTCCCAGTCTGCCGGGAGCCAGCACATGAGATCCCACCCATGACAAGGTCATGAGGAGAAGACCTGACAAGCAAGACAGATCAGGACTTCAGGGATTTCAAAAACCTGCCCTGGCGCTCACCTTAAAGATGATCTCTGTCTTTCTGACGCTTGCTATATTAGACTACTCCCTAATTTCTGGACACAGGCAGAAGGCCTTCCCCAATCGATCTCTCTCCAGACAGAATCAACTTAGAACTTTAATCAATATGTCCCCCAGATGGTGGTATCCTATAAGATTATCCAGGATGAAAGGGGTGTTTCAATTTAAACCCCTTTGCTGGCATTCTAGCCTGCTTGGCAAAAGCGTACTAATGCACATGACTGCTCACAACACTTTAATCATAAACAGCATAAAGAACCTGATCACACAAAAGGCCCTAATAGGTACAGAGCCTTTCGGGGGGGGGGGGGGAGTGAGGAAGCCCTATTAGAGAACACAAAAATATTATTCTAAAAGTGCTTATAGTTAAAGATTTGGAAAAATAAGAGTTTAGAATTGTTAATTTTAACCAGGAATGCTAAACAGGGGCTGCCTCGCTGGAGCTGCAGAGTCGTTGTGTGGTAAACCTTTTAGATAAATTTAACTGATAACTTCTGCAAAAAGACTGACTTTGTGTTAACAGGATTGTATTTCTACTATGTTGTAACCTACTGTACCGTGAGACTTCCACTTTTCTGTTTTCTGCTAGGCTCAAGGCAAAATAGAACAATGAAAAATAGACTATACGGAAAACAGCTTTGCATTCTCCTAGGTCATAAAATGGCAATGGGCCCCAAGGCCAGAAGATAATGTACAAAAAATCTACTATGGAAAAAGACTCTCATAAACAAAGAAGTATGCAGAAAACTTCCTGGTTTCATGAAGGACAAGCTGATGTAATGTTAAACTAACTCTGTGTGCTTATCTTTCCCTTAGAAATGTACTCACTTAGGGTATGAGAGCTACGGTAAAAAAATAAAGCAATGCCAGACCCTGCTGCAAACCCCAGTCTGGTCTCTCTCTCTCTCTCTCTCTCGCTGACGCCGTTCATCCTGAGGGTACCCCTGGATCCTGCTGAAGCTGGACCCCGGCACCAGTCCCTCCCCCAAGCACACATACAGCCCAACTTCCTGTCAGAGGGTCCCTTCCAGATTTCTCACAGAGAGGTGGAGTCCACAAGAACGCTCTTTCTTCTCCATGGTGAAGACCTGGGCTCTGCGGCCCTCCTCTGACTTGCCGACGCTGGAGCATCCTGAAAAGGTGCCTTCGCCCAGGACCCAGTGGCGAGTCTTCAGGAAGCAGCTGCTCAGGACCACCTCAATTTTCTGTGGCTGGCAGCGCAGAGCCACCAATGCCCCGGATAGTTCTGTAGGGGACAAGAGCCAGGACAGAGGCTTCGTGAGGCTCCCAGGGTGATGCCATGGGCAGGGGTACTAGTTCTAATCTGGGTGGAGGAAACACTGTGGGGATACGAGCCCAACCCATAGCCAATCCCTTAAAGACTCTCCCTCATGGAAGGAGAGACCCCTCTGCCATGATTGCACTGGGGACCTAATCCCTGGCCTTAGCTGATCCACTCAGAATCTCTTTCCCAGGAACTGAGCCTGCAAGGAGGCGGTATAAAGCCCGAGAGTTGTGAGGCAGCCCTCTCGTGCCTTGTGGGCTGAGATGCAGGAATAGCCAGTGTTTGGAGAGAGGATCAAAGCAGTTGCGGGTACAGAAGGGGGTAAAACAAGACTGAGAGAGGAGAGAGGGGTGACTCGCTGGTTGCCACCACATCCATCGTTCCAAGTCCCTGGGGACCCTGGCTGGAGCCTACGCTTGGGCTCCATGAGACACCCTTGTAATAAATTCTCCTGTTTCCCCTTCTCCAACCCCATTGGCTTCTGTTACTTGCCTGGAAAGATTATTTGAGGAGATAATAATTTGCTTTGTTCTTTGATTTCCTTCTTATTCCAACAGGTAACCTGGGCCTGGGGGTTTTTGAGGGACCTAAACTGTCTGAACTCAATAGCTCTTTCTGTCTTGTAAAAGCCGAGGGAGCACCATTGAGAGTCATGAGAGAGAAGAGTGCATCTTCACATACTTTTCAGGATTGCTTAGCTTCACAAGGCAACAAATTTTGCTTTGTTCCATGTTTTCTGTTTTTTTTTTAATTAATTAATTAATTATACTTAAATCAATTAGCATTGATTTCTCTGCCTCTGGCACCACATGGTGCCCTGATAATGTCAGCACCATGTTTTGGGTGATGAAGGAGAAGCTAATATTTAACCCTTCTGTTCTTTCTGTGTCTGCGCGTTCCATACTTGCTGTTGAATTTGGGATGAACCACTTACAGTTAGTCATTAAAAAGTAAAATATCAAGGAAATACGAAACATTTCTGGACTTGCTTCATTACTTTGAATTTAAAGATTTTTGTTTTTGTTTCCTTTTAAAAAAAAAAATCTCCTTGATTCTATTTTCGCAGGCTTGTTTGGTCAGAAGCATGGACTGAGATATAAGAGCTGATGCTTTGGAAGTTCCCTGGTGGTCTAGTGGTGAAGACTCTTGCGCTTCCACTGCAGGGAGTATGGGTTAGATCCCTGGTTGGGAAATTAAGATCCCACATGCCAACATGGCATGGCAAAAAAAAAAAAAAAGGCAGACTAGTCTTTTTTAGAAAAATCAGAGTTTTATTATATTGAAGTATTGTGGGGGGGTTAGATTTATTTCCACTGTAGGGGACATATGTTTTGTTCCCAGGACCCAGCTTCAGCCCTGCCAAGAGGCTGAGCCTGGGAGGTATTTGCATTGCTACTCACACAGGGAGATCCTGTGACCTCCACCTTTCTATAATATCTGCTACACTTGTCTTGCCTCAACAAAATTTTTGCTCGTTTCCCTGCTTAGCCCTCCAGGCCTCTGCTGGGGTTTTATCTTTGATAACTCATCATCTACTCCCCGCAGGAAGGCTTAATCTCAGATCACTCGCTGGAATCCTGGGGGCTGGAGGTTGATGAGTTGCCCATTCTACCTCTGCTGTAGACCATATGTTTGCACCACCACCCCCAAATCCATATGTTAAATCCTAATAGCCAATGTGACATTATTAGGAGGTGGGTCCTTTGGAAAGGGATTAGGTCACGAGAAGGGAATGGCAACCCACTCCAGTATTCTGGCCTGCAGAATTCCATGGACTGTATAGTCCATGGGGTCGCAAAGAGTCGGACATGACTGAGTGACTTTTGCTTCACTTAGGTCATGAGGGGAAAGCCCTCATGAACAGAATTGGTGCCCTTATAAAAGGGACCCCAGAGAGCTCCCTTGCCCCTTCCATCCTGTGAGGACTCAGTAAGAGGACAGCTGTCTGAACCAGGACGTGGGTCCTCACCCAATTCCAAAGCTACCCGTGCCTTCATCTTGGACTTTCAGCCTCCAGAAATGTAAGGAATAAGTTTCTGTTGTTCATAAGCCAACCTATGCGTGGTATTTTGCTATAGCAGCCCGAACTAAGACAAATTCATATGTCTAGCTACCTTTGCTCTCACTGGAAATCACCTCTGCCCAGGTAGACTTTTTAGATGCCAATGTCTGACCAAACCTCACTAGCTCTCCCATACCCTTTGGACTTAGTTCATCTGGGCCTTCACAGACTTGTGGGGAGTTCTTAGCTGCACTGTCGGGAGTTCCTCAGACTTACCTGAGTGGGCATAGTAGCTGTTATTGCACATACAACCTCCACTGTCAGCTAGGTACTCATCCAAAGCACAGATTTCTGCTCCAGGACTGCTGCTCCCGGTGTGTTTGGGGGCCACTTGACTGACTCCAGTCCTGGCAGAGGATTTTGTTGTCCCTGGGGAGATGGGAGTAAGGGTTGTTGAATGAGCAGCTGTTGTCTCAGGTGACGGGGTCGTGGCAGCCCCAGCACTGGGGGCTGATTCCATCGGAGGGGAAGGTGTTCGCATGGTGGTGTTGTGATGTCTTTCGGACTCTGTGCTTATCGTGGAGGATGTTGTTGGGGTGGAGAGTGCAGCTGTAGTTACCCCTGCCTGAGTCCCAGGCATGTTTGTTCCAGGAACAATTGTCCCCAGGGTGGTCATGGTTAGTGAAACAGTGTGAGTAACAGCACTGGTGGTCACAGGTAAAGATTCTATTGCATCAGTGGTTTTGTCCAATGTCACTCGGGATGTTGTAGCTGACATCTCAGAGACAGTGGTTGTTACGGACCCTGATGACGTAACGTCAATGCCTGATGTGTTTAAAGCCACTGGAGTTGTGATCGTGGCTAATTTTGAAGAGTCAGTTGCCACTGAGGACTCCAGTCCATTGGCTGCAGATCTCGATGTGAATGGGGCTGCAGCTGGAGCACTCTGCTTCTGTTTCGAGGGGTTTGCTGTTGTGGCCATGCTGGATGAGGCTGTGCTTCTGGATGTTCCTTCCTGGGCCTTCAGTGTGGAAGTCATCATGGAACTTGGCAGTGTTCTGCCCTCAGAAGTTGTGGTGATAACTGTATTTAATTTCTCCTCCTGAATCTCATGTGTTGGGCTTGTCTGCTCAGTGGACCCAGCAGAGCTGCTGGTTGGTGATGAACTTAGAGGAGCAACTGGTGTTGTATGTTGCTGGGTCTTAGACACTGTTGTCCTCCCGATTGTTGGTGAAGCATTAGATGAAACTGCAGGGCCATCGTCTCTCCCACTGTTGGATGAAGTTGTGTAGGAATACTCTGTAGTTCCCAAAGCTTCAGAGTCGTTCATGGAGGGTGTTGTAGTTGACCCCCGGGTTGTCATAATGCCTATAAAACAAACAAAAAGAAACCAGTATACCTGTTCCCTCCACCAATCCAGATGTTCTCACTTTACCAAATATCTTTATTGCAAGATTCAATTAAGTAATATCAACACCAACTATATTATTACTGGCTTGCACCATTTATGTGCCAGCTCTGTGCTAATTTTATTTTCTTGGGCTCCAAAATCACTGTGGATGGTGACTGCAGCCACGAAATTAAAAGATGCTTGCTCCTTGGAAGAAAAGCTATGACAAACCTAGACAGCATATTAAAAAGCAGAGACATTACTTTGCTGACAAAGGTCAGTATTGTCAAAACTATGGTTTTTCTAGTAGTCATGTATGGATGTGTAAGTTGGATCATAAAGAAGGCAGAGCGCCAAAGAATTGATGGCCAAAGAATTTCACATTGTGGTGCTGGAGAGGACTCTTGAGAGTCCCTTGGACAGCAAGGAGATCAAATCAATCAATCCTAAAGGAAAGCAACTCTGAATATTCATTGGAAGGATGGATGCTGAAGCTGAAGCTCCAATAATTTGGCCACCTGATGCAAAGAGCCAGTTCATTGGAAAAGATCCTGATGCTTGGAAAGATTGAGGGCAAGAGGAGAAGGGCATGACAGAGAGTGAGGTGGTTGGATGGCATCACTGACTCAATGGACATGAATTTGAGCAAACTCTGGGAGATAGTGAAAGACTGGGAAGCCTGGCATGCTGCAGTCCATGGGGTTGCAAAGAGTCGGCCACAACCTAGTGACTGAACAACAACTGTGCTAGTAGATCTTAGCTGATGCATGCCAGGGAGTGCTAATTTAACTAATTCTGGCAACTATGTCTCGTTATACTTAAAGACTATTCCAGAGACAAGAGTCAGCAAAAGATGGAAATCTATTATCACACTTGATCTTTGATTTCTTTTTATTATGTTCATCACCTAATTATTATTAAAGTAACTTCTCACAAATTTTTATTTACATGCATATGTATGAGCATGATCTTTGATTTCTTAATACCTTTTTTGATGTGACTTTCATACTGCATTGAATATGATTTTAATATTTAAAGGTACCCTTGTGTTTTTTTTTGCAACCTGACCCCTAATTGAAAGCCAAGTGCTTCATTTACTGCAATAGCAGTCAAGGATAGTTTTGACAACCTTCAGTTTTCACCTTGTCTGAGTAAGGTGCTGTTCCAATGTGCAAGCCTTGGTGCCCTGAATCCTCACATCCACCCTTAGGTAAGGACTATTATTTCTATTTATCAGATGAAGAAACTGAGGCTCAGCCAGAGGAAGACATCTGTACAAGGTCGCACAGCCAGGAAGTGGTAGCACTGGATTTGAAACCAGATCCATCAGACTCCAGAGCCCAATGTCCTCCCTACTATGCTGCACTGCTTCACAAAAACACAACTTTATTCTCATGGCTGAGCCAGCTACCCTCTCTAGAGAAAAAGGCCCAAATCAGTTACACTAAGCTGTATCCCTTGGAAACCTTCCTCTCTCTCCTGGGCAATAGGCAGAAATAGGTCCATCACCTGATGCCCTGTCATTGTAACCTTGGCAGTTGTCAAGGGACTAATTCAGAAAAGCGGAGGTGACCCAGCCCAGGTGATGGGCTTGTCCTTCCCCCAGTTAGCTCTGAAGAGACACTGAAACTTCTCCCCAACCCCACCCACATCTGGCATCTGCTTCTTCCAACCCTCACTTTCTTCTATCCCTGAAGAGAGCTACGGGGTCACAAAAGGACAGGAGTGGTGACCAGGATGCACGAAAGGAAAAGCTAGGCTCTGGACCTGGCTCTGTTACTGACTTGCTGTGTAATATTGGGGAAGACCACACCTCTCTCAGTCCTTGCACATCCCACTTAACACAGTGAGGGACTTGGACTTTAGTATCACAAGACCTCTCTAAACCCTAGTGATCCATAGGTCTGTTTGCAACAAAATTCCAGGCTGAAATGAAGAGAGATCCTGCTACAGGGGTCTTGTGTTTTTAGTTTCAGGGACAGATGTTTCCACTGGATCTGATTTTATGTTTTTTTTTCCATGTGGTTAACCAGTTGTCTCTGCCCCCTTTTGGAGAAGTCTGTCCTTTCCCTACTGGTTTGTCAGGCTACCATTGTTATGCATCAAGACTGATTTTCCTGCTCTTTCATTCCCTTGGTTCGCTTGTCTATTGCTGCAACACCACATTATCTTACTGTTACTTTAATGTAAGTCTCAGTATCAGGTGGAGCGAGTCTCCCATCTTGCTCTTCAAAGTTACCTTGGCTATTGTTGACCTTTTGTTCTCCCTCATATGTATTGAAATCTGCATATCAGCTTTTGCAAAAAACCCCACTGTGATTTTGATTGGAAGTGTGTTGCAATTAGAGGTTTGCTAAGAATTCACACGGAGAAGGCAATGGCAACCCACTCCCGTACTCTTGTCTGGAAAATCCCATGGACGGAGGAGCTTGGTAGGCTGCAGTCCCTGGGGTCGCTGGGAGTCAGATATGACTGAGCGACTTCACTTTCACTTTTCACTTTCACGCACTGGAGAAGGAAATGGCAACCCACTCCAGTGTTCTTGCCTGGAGAATCCCGGGGATGGGGGAGCCTGGTGGGCTGCCGTCTATGGGGTCACACAGAGTCAGACACGACTGGAGCTACTTAGCAGCAGCAGCAGCAAGAATTCACATGTATATGATATGGAGGTCTCCTGCCCACAGCAGCTCCTTTGAGAAGCAATGGAGCCTGGCATGGACTCCAAAACCAGACCTGGGACAGACTCCTAGTGCTGTGATGAGCAGACAAACCACTTCATGTCTCCAAGTCTGTTTCCTCAACTGTAAAACAGCAGTGATACCAGTGCCTATTTCAGGGGTGCTCATAAAGATTAAATGAGACAATGCATAGGAAGCACTTGGCACAGTGCTGAGCATACAGTAGGTGCTCAACAAGCAGAACCTGCTGCTGGTAATGATTTCCCCTCCTGTGCTTCTCACCAAAACTGGTATCTGCTTCCTGGGTATTATTTTGCCAAGGAAACACCCGGTCTTGGAAAAAGTCGTGATTCAGGAGATTGATGACACATGCAGTTTCCTGACAGCTCCCCATATCTTCCCCTGCACTGTCCCATGAACTCAGGATCCAGGGCTGCACTCCTCTGTTGGGCTCAGTGAGACATTGCCGGTGGCAGTTGGGGTAGGGCAGGGGAGGGCAGCAGGGGTCCAAGCCCCTGCAGGGGCCCTCAGTTCTAGACCAGATTGAGGGGGAACTAGCCTATTGAAACCCCTAGCTACTGGCCCAGAGCAGATGGAAAGGACAGACAGAAAAGGGGAGATGGCTGAGATGACAGACGACATGGAAGTAGATGAGGATAGCGTCTTGAGTGAGGATGGACAGGCCAAGCCAGAAGCTCTTTGGAGGTCATCCCATCATGTTCCTGCCCTGCCCCCCAAGCTCATGGGTGCCCTAAGGCTTAAGATCATTTAGGGGTGGGTTGGAGATGGCTATGCTCACATAAGTTCTTCCTAGGGACAGACACTAACATCTTCCACCACCTGCTTCCCCTCCCTGGTGAGCCAGAAGATGGGCTGTGAGAGCCCCCAGAGAAGGATGGGTGGAAAGGGTGTGTGTGGATACTCACCAGGAAGATGGAGGGCTCCATCCCCAATTAATAGCAGCAGCAGCAGCAAAAGCCACTGTCCGCCCATCGTTCTGCCGGTCGATAGTCCCGGAGGTCACTGGCAGGGAGTCCTGGTCCAAACGGAGGCACAGACAGCACCTCCAAGACTGTGAGGAACTGCTGGCGCTGGTGTGACCTCCCACCTGCCTGCTGAGTGTCCCAGCCCTGCCCTAGTGTTCCAGACTCCTTCCCAGCAGGCCCCAGGGGGCTTTTCAGGGCTGGAAGCCATGCCCATGGGAGGGAATGAAGGGTGGAGTTTCCCATCAGCTGCAATCAGTGG
This sequence comes from Odocoileus virginianus, assembly GCF_023699985.2. Lineage (NCBI taxonomy): Eukaryota > Metazoa > Chordata > Mammalia > Artiodactyla > Cervidae > Odocoileus > Odocoileus virginianus. The sequence continues at coordinate 37,150,979 of NC_069703.1, read as the reverse complement.
ACCTCTGGGGATTCCCATTCCAACTGGTGACTGTCCCCAAGGCCCCTAATTGTCAGTGTATGCTGAACAGCCGGGCAGAACTCTGGGCCTTCCAGTCTTTCTCTCACACAACAGCAGGGAACCTGAGTCTCAGTCACATGGCTGATCTCATCAGCCTCCCAACTCCAGGGAGTTGAGTTCTGGCCATTTGATTTTAGAACTGGCGCTCAATCTTATCCTCTCCCAGTTGCACCAATGGGCAAAATGAGGCCTGGTGACTTACCCAAGAATGAGCATCCATCAAGTCAGCTCTTCATAGTGTCCACCACCGCCACCACTTTGTCAGACTGAATTGCCTAGCTCAGGGACCTGCTGTGGCTCTCAGTGGTCTTACTGTGAAGGTCCCAAAGAGGTCTCACAGGTCCCAAGTTCTCTACCAGACTTCATTCACCTGAGCCTCAAATTCCTCCTGCTGCCTTCCATGCTCTTCTCCTCCAGAGAGCCTGCCAGGACCCACATTTCATTCTCCATTGACCCAGGATGGAGTTTCCATACCTGCATGACTTGGTCAGTGGTGACCCCATGAGACTAGAGCTCTCCAGAATGAGGACCAGTGTTTTACACCTTCAGAGAGAGAGAGGTAGGTGTTTCCATCAGAGAGGCACTCCCAACCCTGAAGACCAGACTTTCACCCTTCAAATTTAGGCAGGAATTATCTCTCTACCATTAAATCAAAAATTTTCAGGCTGTAGATTCTCTATCCCATTAGAATGGAAGCTCTGGGGGACAGTCAGTGACTCTCTCGTCTGACGAAAGAGGCTTTTGAGGGGGCAAGGCTGCCCCCAAAGGTTTTGGAGGTCTACCAGTCAGACACATTAATCCCAACACAAAACTTTATTGTCGATACATGATACCTGGCCCCACCGGCCTCATCTTTCTCCTCTTGGTACTTGGGCCTGCTTAGACCCCATCTAGTTCTGGTCTAGCAGGGGACCAGGGATGCCCATCCTGAGGGCAAATCCTGGCTGCCCTGGCCAGCACCCCCTTGTGGGCTCGTCCTTGCTGTAAGGCTCCCACTCTTATCCACTATCCTTCTCCATCCGTGCTCCTCTGGACCTGGGGTCTCACAGGCCCAAGTCCTAGAGATACCGCCCCCTTCCATCCCCAGGCATCTGCCCAGGTGTAAGGCAGAGGATGGGCTCAGGCCAGGATGTGCCAAGTCATGCTAGTGATGCAGGAAGATGCAGCAGCTGGGTGTGCGCTCATGCCCATTGGCTCCTGCACTGCCCTCTCAGCGGCTGGTCTTGTGTTTGTTAACATTTGTGTTGGATTCCTGAACCTGCAAACCAAGAGGTCTTCTTGTCAATTCCCCGCCGCCGACATGGCAGAGGCTCCCTTACTCCCCTCCTCCAGCTCAACAGCGGCTCATCCCGGCTTCCCAGGGAAGTCCTTCCCGTCTGTTAGTCTCCTCTCTGACCGTGGAGCTCTCCTCTCAGGCCACAGACACCCATAAGGCTCCCAGGTCAGATGGGATGGGAAGCAGAGAAGGAAACGAAATGTGTGGGAATGTGCCTTGTTCTATGGGGCTTCCCAGGTGGTGCCAGGGGCAAAGAACCCGCCTGCCAATGCAAGAGATGTGGATTTGATCCCTGGTTCAGGAAGATCCCTGGAGCGGGGCATGGCCTTTTTCTCCCTAGAATTTTCCTCCCTCAGGAGGCTGCTCCTCTACGTACCTGACAAGACCTGGGGGGTCCTATGCCCCCCTGGTGGACCTAAGCATCTGCCACCAAGCAGGAACTGAGCTGCTCAAGTCCCCTTAAGAGGAAGCTTGAGGGCGCTGAAGACCAAGATGGCTTAGTGTGTGGAGCCCTGGGCCTCCCAGAAAAGCTGAAATCTAACCAGATGGGCAGTGACTGCTGGGGTGCCTGGGAGCCCAGGGGGGCGGGCCAGACCGTGAAAGAGTCAGAAACCTTGACTAAGGGAGTGGTGGCTGGGCTGGGTGAGGTGAGGGGTGAGCACTGATTGGGTAGGAGAGGGAAGCTGAGAAGCTGCACCTTTTTCCTGTTGACGAGCGCGGTGATCAAGTCTTGCTCGCGAGTCATCTCACGGATGTCCACGGAGGACTTGCTCTCCAAGGATATGTTCCATGACAAGCGCCTCTGCAGTAGCTCCTCCTCCTGCTCCTGGTTGAAGCGGATGGAGCGGACCTCGTCCACTATCCTGAAGGTGGAGGGGTGAGTGCGTTCCAAGGGAGGGGGCTGGGGGGCGGCCCCTCCATCTCTCCCCTGGGGTCCAGCCCCCTGCGCCCTCCCCTCCTTGACTCTGATAGAGACCCAGGCCAAGGCTCAAGGCCCCCTGTGAGATTACAAGGAGATATATATCCTGCACAGACAGGCTGGGGGTGGGGGCTGGGCAAGTCACTTAACCGCTCTGGGTCCCAGGGTCCCCATTATCAATGAGGGTGTGAGGCCAGAAGAATCTGAGGGTCCACTCAGCCCTGACTCATGAGACTCGGGGGGTACCCCCAGTACCCGCCCTACGTGTTGAGCTCATCGCGGATCTCCTTGTATTGCATCAGGTTCTCCTGTATCGCCTCGAGCACCAGGCAAAAGTTGTCACATGTCCTTTCCGAGAGGTTTGTCAGGGGGCCCCCCATAAATGGCTCTTGGGGGACGCCAGGCATCTCCGAACGGGCCACTGCACAGTGCACCAGCGGCAGCTTGTTATTCCCATTTCCCTTCTTGTTGTCTACCTGGGGAAGGGAGAGTGGAGAGGGAAGGATAGCTTTGCCGGGACCCCCTCCCCTGGCCCCTTCCTGCTTGACTTCAGGGGAGACGAGTCTCAGGATGCCAGGGTTCTCATGCCCCTCGTTTCAGCTCCAACCAGTCTTAGCCTCCCCTCCTTGACTGTGGGAGCTCAACTTGAAATGCAGCAGTCTGTCCCTCACCTCTGAAAATTCTCACCCCTTTCCACAACTTAATGCATCCCCCATCATTTCCCTCCTGATAAACCCTACCCAGCAAACCTCTGAAACCCTAAATACTCTCGGGTCACAGTCCACAGCCCTCAACACTTTATACAATACTCCCCACCTTTCGGAAGCTCTACCCCTGGATGAGTAACACTATAGCTAATGTTCATCGAGTTCTTAATATGTGCCAAGTACTGTTCACTGACCCATGAAATTCTCATAATAGCCCTATGAAGTACATAGAATTATCATCACTTCAATTTTATAGAAGAAGAAACTGAGGTTTAGATTGGTTTAAATGCCCTAAGGCCTCCCAGCTGCTCACTTTCAAGTTGTCACAGAGCAAGACATCTAGGAACGCCACACCCCTTAGAAGCCCCAGTTGGTGAGTTGGCACTCAAAGTGAGGGTTGCTGCCTTTAGGCCTCAGGCTTGGCTTTCTTTAGGCCCTCAAATGTGTGAGCACACTCACTCACACACACACACTCAAGGTAGCACTCATATACACTCTCCCCTTCCCCCCTCTGCCCTCCCTATCTCACTCACCTCACTGAAGTCTATTTGATGCTGTTGCCCCTGTCCTGCCTTCATCATTTGCTCCAGATTGGTGGTCACCACGACGACCAACAGGTTGATGCCAATGAAGGCACCGATGGTGATGAAGATGGCAAAGTAGATGGCGCCCCCAATCTCCACTCCGTACTCTCTTGTCTCCATCCTGGAGATGGCAGTCAGGGACCCTATCACCTCCCTGGCCCTTTGGGCCTCAGTTTCCTCATCTACGAGATGGGAGAAATTATCTCAAAGCCTACTGGGACTTCTGTCGCCTCCCTGCTGCTGTGCAGATCTAAGGCCTGACTCCTAACTGTCCCCACAGCTGCTCTTGAATGAGCATCCGCTGTACTGCCAGTGGGCTGTCCTCAAGCCAGCCCTGCAAGGTGAGGATTCATACACCAGCATTATCAAATTTCAGCTACTGGCTGTACTCTTTATCATGTCATTCTTATTATAACTCAGGTTCATGATAGAAAAATCAGAGGGAAAATGAACAGGAAAAAGATCCCACCACCGTTAATACCTATTGCAAACCTTCCATAAAATATTTTCCCAAATAATAGCTTTCGCTCTCTTGCTACACATGTGAATGTGTGAATGTGTGTGCACAATGCCAGTCTCTACTAATCCTCAGAGCAACCCATGACATGGTTAAATATCGTATTATAATCTCCAGTTGACAGATGAGGAAACTGAGGCTCAGAAGGTTGCATGGTTAGTACAGTGGAGCAAAGACTCAAAAGCCCAGGCCACCTTTATCGCACATTCCATGACTTGTCCACTGTCTATAACATAATGGGTAATGAGAGTAGAAGCCCCTTTACCAACTGGGCTTCTACTTTCACACGAGGGAGATAAAAAGAAATCAGTCAGGGGGATCAAGCCCCTGAAATGGCCTGGAAACAAGTAGGATTTGGGCTAAATGGAAAGAGGTAAAGAACAGAACCCAGGCAGCCCTCTGTGGCCAAACATGACCTTGGACAGTGGGTCTCAAAATGAATAAAATGAGACCTTACATTCCTAGGAGTCGAGGCAGTCTGGTGGGCTCCAGTGTGGACTGGGAGCTGCCTTGGGACCCTAGATGCAACCACAGGCCTGCTGCCTGGCCCAAGGCCAAGCTGCCCAACTGCTGAGCATGAAGGGAGACTGTGGTCCATGAACAAGACTGCCGCGGGCCTTTGAATACATGGAGTTTCATAGGGACAAGGCTTCAAGTAGATTACAAAGCTAGAGGTCCCAGCCCCAGGAGTCCGCTTTTCTCCAGTTTAAAGCCCCAGGCACCCTCCCCCCACCTCCTGCCACCCTCATCCCAAGCCCTGGAGCCTCACTCCCACCTGAGAGCCCTTCTCCCTCCCCAGGTAGTTTTTTCTGCCCCTGGATGCCCCAGCCCCTCATTGCCTAGCTCAGCTGGACTGGGGGCCCGGAAGCCCCATGGGCACTCACTGAAAGTCACTGTAGATGTCCACCCAGCCATCCTGGGTGATGCAGATGAAGAGGGTATACAGGGCAACCTGAATGTTCTGGAAATGCTTGGGCACGAACACACCAAAGAGAGTGACCCCAAACACGGAGAACACCTGCCAGAGAGACGGGAGACCCGCCGCGGACTTCACCCACAGGCCTGGGACACAGCACATGCAGAGAAGCTGCCAGGGGAATCGCAGGGAGGCAGGCCTTTCCTCCTCCCATCCCCAAAGCCTCCTTCTTTCTGCTCCAGACACCCTGTATCCCCAGAGACCCAGGGGCCTGTTCAGGAAAGGGGGGGGGGGGGCGGCTGGGGGCAGGGGAGGGCACTGACCAGCATGAAGAAGAGGATGAGGACCATGATGTTGGCCATGTCGGGCACCGACTGCAGGATGACGCGAATGATCCGGGCCAGAGGCTCCACCCCCACGCACAAGTGCAGCAGAAGAAGCGCCCTGCGGCAGAGCCTCTCAGGGCGCCCCCTCGGCCCTTCCCAACACCCCCCCCCCCCACCATCGCCCCACCTGCAACCATCCCCTCCCCTCCCTCCCAGGATCCAGACAGGTCCCTTCTTCATTCCGAGTCCCCAGCTTACCTGAGGGTGTAGGTGATAGCGACGGCATTGAGTTCAGTAACGAAAAACCCCAGGAGCAAGATAAAGATGATAAGGAAGTTGAGGATGTTCCAGCCGTCCTGGGGGGGTGGGCCAGCCCCAGCAGGGTCTGTCAGGCCCAGCCCATGGGTTCATCCTGGGTCTGCCCTCCCCACACCCTCAGGATGGGGGACTCCACGGTGCTCTCGGAGCCGGGCCAGTCACGTGCCATTCACTGCAGTCCTGCTGTCGCCCCCCAAACATGCCACAAAACACCTACGCGCTCGCTGTCTCATACACGTGTCCACAGCCAAGTGCAGTGTCTGAACACACAGTCGAGCCCCTCACACACGCCAGTTCCTAAGCTGATTATCGCCCACCTTGGCTAGTGTGCCGTTGACAAAGGCTTTGCCCTGCAATTAGGTGACCTGAGAGTGTTTGGATGCTCCAGCTTTGTGGGACACAGACTACAGTTAATAAAATGAACATAAATGAAAACGCTAAGGAACAGGGCTTCAATAGCCACTTCAGAGGTGAGCTAACTCTCACTGTAAAGGCACAGTTTGCAAGCCCCGTGTCCAACACAGCACAAGCTCCTTTAGAATACAGACGCAGGAGGGAAGCTCACAGGCATGACAAATTCAGACACAACCACTACGGGGGAGATTTTCTCTAATAAACAGTCTGCCTTTACCTTCGACCAGTGATCCCACTTCTAGAAATCCATTCCACACAAACTCTGGTACAACTACAAAATGACATTTGTAGAAGGCTGAAAATAACTGAAGTGTCCAACAATTATAATAGAACACTGGCTGGCTAAACTACTGCACATTCATTCAATGGAGTACAGAACAGTGAGAAAGGTCTCCATGTACTGACACAGAAAGACCCATTAAATGACGAAAGTAAAGTGTACAACAGCATTTACGCTACGCTACTGTCTGGGAAGGGAGGACTAAGAATATATACATATTTGCTTATGATTGCAAAATAAACACTAGGAGGATAAACGAGATTATAAATAACAAAGATTATCTGAAGAGGGTGGGGGTAGGGGAAAGGGATGAAGGGACAGAGTAGAAACAAGGATTTTGTTTGCTCCTTCCAGGACAGTTTTGACCAATATGTAGCTGCATTAAATATTCAAAAAGAAAACCCACTCCAGTATTCTTGCCTGGAAAAGTCCATGGACAGAGGAGCCTGGCGGGCTGCAGTGCATGGGGTTACATGACTGAGCATGTGTGCACGAGGATGGAGGGAGATGGGTTGGTAGCAATAAAGTGGTAGAACTAAAAAAAAAAAAGAAAAATTTTTTTTTCCCCCGTTTTGAAAAAATATTATTTGGCTGCAACAAGACTTGGTTCCAGCATGTGGGATCTAGTTTCCTGACCAGGGATTGAACCTGGGTTTCCTGCATTGGGAACATGGAATCTTAGCCACTGGACCACCAGGGAAGTTCCAAAAAGAAAACTATTTTATTTTGAAAAAATTACTTTAATGGGAAAAAAGTTCTTAAATTTATTGGGCAGTTCAATAAACACAAGACCTCCTGGTATGTCACATTCAGAGTGTTGGTGCCTAAACAAACACAAGGAGACACAAGGCTGCCTGCCTATAGATCCATCCCTGTATCCATTCAATATTATGCTCCTACTATATGCCACACCTCAAATCAGATCCTGAAGATACAGGACTTCTGCCCTGCTGAGCTCATAGGCTATTTTGAGGGAGGTGGACAGACAGTAAATTTTAACTCCTGGTGACAGACTCCGGGAGTTAGTGATGGACAGGGAGGCCTGGCGTGTTGCAGTCCATGGGGTCACAAAGGGTCGGATATGACTGAGTGACTGAACTGAACTGAGAGGTGAGTACAGAGTGTTAAGGAAACAGAGCAACAACTAACCTAGCTTAGGAGAAACAAGAAGACTTCCTGGAAGAGGAGACATCTGAAGGAGTCTTAAACTATAAGTAGGAGAAAAGCAAGTGAGTAAGTGGTAAGGAGCGTTCATAGACTAGGTGTCAGCATGGACAAAGGCATGAAAGTGAGCAACAGCAGTGTGTGTATATATGTGTATGTGCGTGTGTGCACACTTGTGTGTCTTTAGGAATGTCACTACAAGCAGCTTGATGTAGCTGGAACACCCAAGGGTGAGGCGAGGGGTGATAAGTCTGCAAAAGCAGATAGGAGCCATTTCACAGAAAGCCTTAAGCACAGCTGAGACAGGCTGGGACCTGGCACTCTTTGCTACAGTGCTGCAATGCTTGCACCTGGACACACCTCTACTCCAGCAACAAAATACAAAGAAACTATATGGGACTAAAAATAACTAAGTGCATGTGCAGACGGGAGAAATTCTGGATACCAAAAGACCAAAAAACTCAATTAGCCACTTCTAAAGAGCAGGAGCAAAAACAGGATGCTGGGAGCAAAATCAGGGTATTGCACATGCCCCCTGCACACAACACTACCTAAGGGATGGGCAAACCACCTAAGTCATCCCTCCAGTCTGACCCCAGACACACCCCTACCCCCACCCCATGTAGGGAACAACCTTGCCTCACAGGTCAGGGATTGAAGGAACAAGACAGTCTGTTACACGTTCTCCTTCCCCTCTGCAGCAGCGGGGGCCCTAGAAGGCCTTGCCTGAATCTCTTGTCTGGCCTCCAGTCAGTTTCTATTGATTGGAGAAGGCCAAGAACACGGGTCATATCACAATGAGGCATTTAGACCTGATCCTGTAAACAATTGGAAGCCACTGGAATGTTTAAGGGTACTCTGTCTTGGGCTTTGGGAAAACTATTTTGATGGCAGATGGGGTACACTGGAAGCCATAGCAACACCCTGGTGAGAAGACAAGACAGGAACTAGAATGGGGTACCAGAGCTGCAGAGGTGGCAAGAAAACTGAGAAAGTTAGGTGGCAAAATAGTAATTAATAGACTGTAGAGGTAAGGAGACAGGAGCCACATGAGCACTGGGGGTGCAACTTTGGGGATCCCCATGTGGCTGGGTAATATTTGAGATATTAACTTGCAGATTTTCCTCCCTCCCCTGCCTTCTCCCTTTCCATCCACCCATTAAGTGGGGAGTCCTTGTATACTGGGACCAGGAGAGGGGCTGGGAGTGGGGAAGAAGACGGCAGAGGGTCTCTAACAAGCTTTGGCTTTTGGCACTGGGAGGCTGGCCCCAGATAAAGGTTAGGGTTTGGGACATTCGTTTTCAGCCATCAGTTCTGGAGAGCGGTTTTGCCTTCCAGAGCACGTTTGGCAGTGTCTGGAGGTATCCTTGATTGTCACAGCTAGGAAGATGGTAATGGCATCTAACGGGTAGAGGCCAAGAATGCTGCTAAACATTCTGCAATGCACAGGACAGTCCCCTCCCAATAAAGAATTATCTAGGCCAATTATGTCAACAGTGCCAAGGGTGAGAAATCTTGTCCTTGAGGAGATACGCAGAGTGGCTGGGAAGAACACAAAATTTGCTCGCATTCTCTTGTGCTGATGAAACGCTAGAGTTTAGCCTCGAAAGTGCAGGCCCTCCTAACTGCTCCTGCAAATGAGACAGGCTGGAACCTGGAACCCTTTGCTGCAATGCTTGCACCTGGACAGACTTCCTCAAGCAATACAAATAAACTGTAAGAGACTAAAAATAACTGCCTGCAGGAGCAGTTGGGGCAAATTATGGACAACAAGATACAAAAAGACCAACAGTCCAAATGCTACTTCTGAAGAGCTGGAGCAAAAGCGGGGGGTTGGGAGCAAACACAAGGGGTCAAAAGCAGTAAACAAAAGCAGTACTTGCACATGCCTCCTGCACACACCACCACCAAAAGGGCAGTCAAACCACCTAAACCGCCCCTCCAGTCTGACCCCTGGTCACACCACTACCCTCACCTCATATAAGGAGTCCGGAAAGATGAGCAAAGGAAACTGTTACTTGTTCTCACTCCCCACTGCTACTGCAGAGGCCCTAACAAAGTCTTGCCTGAATTTCTTATCTAGCCTCTGAACAATTTCTACGGGCAACAAAAGAAATCTCAGGGCTACTTTCACGTAAGAAATGCTCTCTCTTAGGGAACAAATATCTGCCTGTATCCTGAAGTGATACATTGAAATATTCACAAAATCATGGTACCTATTCTCCCCTCCACCATGGAGACAAGTAAATATGCATCATCCTATTCTATTTTCTGTTAATAAATACCCTCCCAAGTGTTGTTCTCACAAGCAGGCTTTAAGACATCCATACTTTAGAAAGATTGTTCTAGGTTCTACATTCTGTGTTCTATGAAGTGACACTTCTAAGCCCTGGAAAGCTTATAATTCTAGTTGGTTGTCCTGATAATGGTATTTAAGTGATGCTTCCTTTTTAAGAAGGTATAAAGATTTGATGGGTAATTTTTTTAAAGATTCTTCTTGCACATGCCCAAAGGAAGATAAATCCCTTGACAGAAAATCCAGAAATCCTTTGACTCTAGAAGTCCTATTTAAACAAAGAATTTGAGTCTTTGTTTCGTTTTACATAATGTTAAGATCTGTTCCCACCCAGATCTTTTTTTTTTGTTTGTTTCAATTGTTTACTAACGGACCAGATTACAAAAATAATCCTGGCAGATACCTTAGTTCATCCTTCTAATAAGCCTGTTGATCTGGTCTTCCCTGTTGACAGCATCTCCACCTTCTACAAAATGGGTGGTCTTTTTCTTCATTCCACCTCGTGGAGCAGACAATTTAAAGGGCCACAGGAAGTTGTTTGCTTCTTTGAAACATTTTCCAACGGTATAGATCTCATGAATCAGATCCTCCATGCAGATGATTCCGTATTTCCCAAGAGATTGAGCAATCAATGCATTGTCTGTCAGGGTAATTCGCTTTTTGTTGATTTTGCCATAACCACGCTTGTAGATCAATTCATTTACAGACTTCAGATTTGGGCACCCCCATGCAATGTATGGCTCCACAATTCTCAGCATGTTAACTGATGCCTTGTTGAGCTTCACAAAGGTGCCATTGAAGATCTGCCAGAGGCGAAGGAGCTGCAGCAGCTTTCGAACCTTTGGGCTCACACTGTTGACACCTCTGATCCTGATGACAAATGCCAATTTGGGTTCTGCGGGTTCATAGAAGTTGCCAGCTTTTCGTGCCATCCTAGCCATTCGAATTTCAGTTCTGTACATCTGCCTGTATTCCTTGTGGTAATGCTTAGCTTTTTCATAAATAAGCTTCCTCCTTGCCTTTCAAAGCATCTTTTGGGCAAACTTCTTTCTCAGGCGCTTGATCTTAAGCTCTGCGAAATTCTTTCACTTTTTCTTAAGGGTTTCTGGCACAGGAGGAACCTTCTTTTTCTTCTCTTCTGCACCCTCCATGGTTCCAGCCGGGAAAGAGGGTGTTCCTACCCAGATATCTTTTTGATACTCTCCCAAATAGGAGTCAGCGACCTATAGCTCAAGGACAAATCTGACCAGCAGCCTCTTTTTTTTTTAAGACCCATGGATTTAGAATGATTTTAATGTTTTTAAATGGTTGGGGAGAAATCAAAAGGAAAATAATATTTCATTACATGTAAAATTTAAAGTTCAAAATGTCAGTATCCACAAATAAAAGTTACCTGGAACATAGCCATGCTCATTTGTCTATATACTGTCTATGGCTACTCTGTGCTCTCATAGCAGAGAAGAGTGTTTGCAAGAGACTATATGGCCCGCAAAACTTAAAATATTTACCTGGCCCTTGAGAAAATCATAGGGAAACCTCCCTGCAATGCAATAGGATGGCCAAAAGGGGGCGCTCCCATGCAGTACCACTAGATTACTGGTCGATTACAGGAAGAATTGTTAATTACAGACTCAACAGAATAATCACTAAAGGGGAAAGAATCATCAATTATAGGCCCCACAGGAAAAGAGGTACATAGCATCTCCTGCAAGAAATCTAGCATTCTAGCAACTCAGTTAATAAGACCATCTCACCCTGCACTCTCACTTTTCTCCAACATACTTTGGTTCAAATCAACCTCTCCTAACTGCCTCCTTTTTTTCCATAAAATAACATTCCTCTCCATTTTGGACTTGCTGTGCCTTTTGCTATAGCTTGCTAGTCCTGAATTGCAAATCCTCTTCTATTCCCATGTAAAGCCCCCATTTTGTTTTGCTGGTAAAATAACTGACTTAATTATTTTTAAGGTCAACACCCTTTACAGAAAATCTCTGCTGACCCCTCTGCTCTTGAGGGGTAAATTAAGGTGTGTGTGTGTGTGTGTGTGTGCGAAGTTACTTCAGCCATGTCTGACTCTTTGCAACCCTATGGACTGTAGCCTACCAGGCTCCTCTGTCCATGGCAAGAATACTGGAGTGGGTTACCAGGCCCTCCTCTAGTGGATCTTCCCAACCCAGGGGTAAATTAAGGTGGATACTCTCAGTTGCATTTCTCTGATAAGCAAGTCAAGGTTTTCCCAAGAGCACAGAACTAGGGAAAGCTGGATCAGGAATGGGGACCCAGGAAGCCTGCACTTCCAGTACAAATTACTTTCTGTCACATCACAGACATCTCAGAAGTCGGTCTTTCTTCATGCATGCGCATGAACATACACATGCACTCACACACACACACACTCCTCAGGTTTCAGGAAGGCCAGGTACACAGTGGTGAGGACAGGATGGGGTGCCAACCCAAAGGAGGAGTAGAGGTGATGGCAGGGAGGGCCCAGGATCTCACCTTCCAGAAAATCCAGAAACCATTTAACCAGCCGAGAAGCAGCTCGCAGATAAGGGTGGTCAGCACAATGTCATCTATGGTAGAGAACAACTCATAGTGTTTCTATATGAAAGACAGAGAGAAAGAAGGGCAGAGAGGTCAGTGGAGCGGGGCCGTGGCAAGACCAGGGACAGAGGACATCTGTAGGGAAGGGGAGGCCCAGATTCTTATTGCTCTTCAGCCTCAGCATCTTTGTAGTTCCCTTTAAATTATCCCTTGCACATACGTGCCAGGCACCATTCTTAAAACCACAAACTTATTTCACGTTACCATCACCATCGTCCTGCAAAGTAGTTTTTATTCCCATCTTGCACTTGAGGAATCAGAGAGGTGCCCAAGTTCAAACATTTAGTGATAAAGATTGTTGTCCGACTACAAACCTTTGTCCCTAACCTCTAGAGTAGGAAAAGGGAGGTGGAGAAAGGCAGAACAGACTCCAGGATTGGAGGAAAAGCCCTGGCCCTTGAGTTGGAGGACACCAAGTCCCATCCTTGCTTCTTTGGCTGTCTCCACCACTCCGGCTGCACCAGCTCCCAAATCCCCAGGCTTGGCTTGACCAAACTCCTGAGTATCCCCCTACACATGGGTCCAAGACATGCTCCCGGGGTGGATGGATTGATGGATGGATGACTCCATGATTCTGAATTCTGTTTAAAACAACTCACTTTCATGCCATCTCCTGTTCAGCTGTGACACTGCTGTTGTTTGTGACATGAACAGCTCCCAGCCCCCCGATTCCACTTGCCAGTTACAAAAGTCACCTGGCTCCCCCTTTTCTTTACCTCTGTGGCCCACAGACTCAGGGCTTCAAGCCTCCTGCTCCCCACACCTTGCCACCAGCTCCATCCACCAGCCATCGTGAGGCTGGACAGAGCTTTTTTTTTTCTCTTGGCCACGCTGCACAGCATGTGGGATCTTACTTCCCTGACCAGGGATTGAACCCATGCCCCCTGCAGTGGAAGCATGGAGTCTCAACCACTGGACCACCACGGAATTCCCTGGGCAGAGCTTCTTAAGTTCAGATGGAAGCTGAAGTTTATGGGCTTCCAGCCTGTTCCAAATTCCCAAATGGCATCATGGGCTAGAGGTGTCTACCTAAAACAAGGAAAGGCTTTTTCCTTCCCTTTGTCTTTCCCTTCAGTTCTACCCCATTGGCCACAGGTGGCAAGAGGCTCTCCTTACTGTTTATTGAAAGAGCTTCCTGAACAGTCGCCCTGCCCTCTGCAAGTCATGAGCATCTGTGGCTAAATCAGAGTTGCCTTCTTTACCCACAAATCTTCCATGACTCCCTATGGCCTGCAGAGTGAGGTACAAAACCAGTCTGGCGTTCACAGGTCTCTAGGATCTGAGCTTCACGGCACACACCCTCTACCAGGCTTTCTTAGCATTTTTGACTTGGACTCAAAGAAATATATATTTCACTCCATAATGCTTTCTCTCCCTCTGGCTCCTCCCCTCCCTCTCTTCCCCACCACAGTTTCTACTTCATTCTTTTTCATTTTATTTCATTCTACATCAAAATGCCGCTACCTGCATTCTGAATTGTTTTCATGATCCATTGATGGGTTTTGATCTGCCCCCCAGTCACTCTTTCTGCAAACCCTGGCAGGTGGGTTTCTGCCTTCACCACATCAGAATTAGCTCCTGTCAAGGTCACAAGGGCAAGATCCAAGGGATGTTTCAGAGTCCTTTTCTGGCCTCCTGTCCTAGCCAGATCTAACGCTGTGCTTGCTCCCTTGGTAACGTACTCTCCCGGGGATCCTCTCACTCCTCCAGCAGCTCCTCCTTACTACCCTTTTGCATCTCCTCTTCTATTTTCTGCCCTTTACTTAGAGGCTCTTCTCAGAGACCTCTGTCTTGGCCCCCCCTTCTCACTCAGTACTCAGTCCCAGGCAAGCTCATCCATTCCTTGAGCTTTGGCAACCAGCTCCCTGGATGCCAATCACTCTCACGTTGCCATACTTTAAAGCCGGGCTTGCCTGGATAAACATCAAGGTCCTACTGTATAGCATAGGAGACTATATTAATATCCTATGATAAACCTTAATGGAAAAGAATATAAAATGTATATATGCATGCATAACTGAATCACTGCCAAACAGCAGAAATTAACACAACACTGTAAATCAATGATACTTCAATTTAAAAATAAAAGTAAAAAATAAAAAAACAAACCTTGGCTTTCCAAAGACATCCTCCTTAATATAACTTGAAGATGTTGTGTGATCTGGCTGTTGACTGCCTCTCTGAACTTACCAGTCACCACATAGGAACATTTTAAAAACACTGGCTTTCAATAGGACAATTCACGTATGTGGTGGACTCCTTGTAGGAAATTAAAACCTCAAGGGTAAGACCCAAGTCATAGTGGAGTTCAAGTTGGATACCCAGAACTCACTTCTTCTGCCCAAAACATTCTTCTCAACCTCTTTCTGCCTGGCCAACACCTGCTCATTCTTTATTCTCCACTTAAATGTCCCTTTCTCCAGGAAGCCCTCCTGGCCCCAAGATTAGGTCCAATGCCTCCTTTGAGCTTCCACACACTCTGTGACACCCAGGCATTTGCAATGATATGTTTGTGGTGTCTGTCTGAGACAGACCTTGGTCTGTTGTAGTCACACCTGGCACAGAGCACAGTATCTGCTGCAGAGTGATTCTTGCTCAGTGATTATTGATTAAAATGGGATACCCTTTCCCACAAGACACCCATTGGCCTGCCTCTGCTCACAATGTTTTTCTCCTTTCCTTCCTCTGCAAATCTAAAGCATTTCTCAAAGCTGGGCCCCTTCCACCACAAAGTCTTCCCTGATCTCAGTGCTGACAGGTCCTTGAAAATCATCCCATCCAACCATCATGAAAAGATAAGGAGTCTGAGGCCCAGGGAGGGAGGTGCCTTGCCCCAGCCCCTGTGAGATGAGTGAGAGGAGGGTTCAGGCTGGAGTCCCACCTGGCCAAGCATGGAGTTGGTGCGGAGCGCGATGGTGATGGCGTTGACCACCAGCAGCACGGCCAGCAGCACCTTGGAGGCTGGGTGTCGGAGAAGCTGCTTGACATACATGCGCGTGATGAACTCCTGCATGTCCCAGGCATCCTGGGAGAGGACGGGGGACCTTCCTTCAGGCAGGTGTCACCATAGGAGGCCTCTGCCTGGAAGTTTGCTCTCAGTGAATAGGGACCCATGGGGGCCACTTCTAGGGGGAGAAGTTGCGTGAGAGGGGATCATGGAATCAGGGGCATCAGTGTAGAGGTTATTACCTAAATAGTCACTAAAAGTGGGTCACTCCTGGTTGAGGGGGGTCCTTGTTGGGGTCATTGCAAGGGAGACTCTTTTGGGGGTCTCTGCTGGGGAGTGGCTCTCATTATAGGGGGGGTCCTGTGAGGGTCACAGTCAGGCAGTTACTAACATATCATGGTTGGGGAGTGGGTCACTGCAGGGATCCCTGCTGGGATGTTTAGAAGCAGAAGGGGCAGTTATTCTGAGGGCCTGCTGCCCCATGGATACCGCAGCAGAGGGGTCACTGTGGGGGTGAGGATGGCTGCAAGCCCCCCGACAGGCTGCAGGCTCAGCCTCAGCCTTACCTTTCTGCTGGTGATGTCTCGGCGGTTGATGAGCACTTGCTCCTCTGGCCGCTGGTAGGGCTCTTGAGCGGCCCTCTGCAAGGGTGAGGAGGGGGCCATCAGGGCAGCCCATGCCCCTCCAGACCCAGTCCAGTCCTCTCATGCCCCATCCCACCCCGGCATGCCCAGCCTGGGCAGTGCAGCCAGGCAGGGGCCGCCTACCAAGCGGTTCAGAGGTTTGATGTAGGTGGTGTCGGTCCACTGCTGCCACCAGCTCCTCTGGTTATCTGACATATTGCTCAGTCTCCCCCCTCACTCCTCAAAGAAACGTCACTCCAAGCGCGCCTGCCCGCCCCTCGTGGTGATATCACAGAGGCCTCTGTGACCCCCCCAGCTATCCGCATTCCATCAAGGAACTCCCGGAGCAAGAGAAGCTCCTCCCACTGACCCCTGGGCGTGCCGCAGAGGAGGCACCGGGGAGGTCAGAGCCGGAGGCTGGTGAGAGCAGGTCAGGTCTCTTGTGCAGCCTGGATGGAGACACAGGGGCAGGTCCCTGCTCTGCATCCAGGAGCTGGAGGTGAGACCCAGCCAAGGAGAGAGAAGAGGAGAAAGGTGTCTCGTTCTGGGGTCCTCCTCCCAGCAGACTTCACCCTGCATCCCTGCCCACTGGCTACCCCATCCCACCACCCGTCTCTAGAGCTGCCCTCACACCTGCCTTTCCATGGAGGGTATGTTTCCCCATCTGTAGAGGAAAAGGGTGGTCTCTATTTGTCACCTGTTCCCCCCTGGAGATGGGGCAGGACAACTCCATCTGAAGGGCTGGGGAGAGATGGACGTTAAGGAGAAGCCCCCACCATCCTGGTAGGCATGGGGCTTCAGGTAGAGGTGGGCTGTGCAGTGGGCTACTTACCAAGAGCATTCACCCCCGTCTGACGGCGTTTCATCCCCGTTCCCTCCCAGAAGCAGATTCCAGATTCTATATACTATAGAAGTCAAAGCCACATGCAGATTCATGTTAAAGAAACTGACTTTATTTAGTTGAAAAGTATCTACTGGTTCAAGTGAAGAACTTCTGTACAGACTGGCTTGGGGAATGGAGATGTGCTGAGGGGCGGAGGGGGCACATATAGAGCACAGGTAAGAAAGAGTTCTTGCACCCCTGCCTCTCGCTCCTTCCTTGGCACACAGCTCACTTCACTTTACCCCATTCCAGGGCAGGTAGAGGGGCAGAAATGGCGAAAGGTGGAGCAGAGGCAGTCAGCTTGGGGCAGAACCACGGACAAGCACTACCTCCAACTCGGAACAGCATGCAGGGATGCTCTGTCCTAGATGTGTCAGAGGTGGTCCTCAAGGCCGGAGGTCGGAAACTTAGGGTACTGGTCAAGGTTAGAGGTCAGGAGGTCGGGGGTCACTCTCTGGAGTCAGGGGGCAGAGAGGGGAGTGCTCCTCAGGGTCAGAGGGTGGCGGGTGGGAAGACTGTTCCTTGGGGTCAGAGTTCAGGACTTGGGAGCCGCCCTCGGCCTGCTCCCCTCCCCAGGCCCCCAGGCCCTCCGAGTAGAGCTCCTGGTTCTGCTCCTTCCACCGGCGGAATTTCTCTCCCGTAAGCTCGGGGTCGCCCAGCACTTCCTCCAGAGCCTGCAGCTCCTGCAGCTTTGCCTGGAAGAGGTGTCGGGGTTAAGGGGCCAGGATCACCCGTGGAAGGGGCAGAGCCCGAGCCCAGAGCTAGCTCCGGGGCCCAGCGCCCAGATCCCAGCCAGCTTCAGCCCCCATCCTCAAAGTCGAGAGCCTGGCCCCAGGAACCCAGAACTCGGCCTGGTCCGCGGCCGAGCCCAAGAGGGCTAGACATCTGGACATCAAGCCCAGCTAGACAGCTAGCCCAGCGGCCAGCCTCCTGTGCGCCCCCTGCTGACCTTGAGCGTGCTCTGCAGTGCGCGCACACGGTGCACTCGCTCATTGAGCTGCGGGTCTCGGTTGCGCCGCATGAAAGAGCTTCGCCATTGCTCCTGAGTGAGGGGCTGCTGCTGGCCCAGCAGGGACACGCCACCCAGCCTCAGCCCCCGGACCATTCTTTCGAGGGCCCCTTCGCTGCTGTCTGTGGGAGGGGGGAGCAGAGTGAGGGTGTGCCGGCCCCCCTGCCCCCAGCCCTGTCTCAGCTCCGTGCCCGCCCCCCAACTCCCCCACCCCCACGCCTCCACCCCCGACTCTGCTCCGCACCTGTTGCCGCCGGACTGAAGGAGGTCTGCGGGCTGCCCTGCGGGGTGGCTGCAGGTGATGGATCTCCATGGAGCGAACTCCTAGCTTGGGCCGGGCTGGGCTGCGGGCAGGGTGGAAGGAGAGGAGGGTTATCAGTCTGAGCTCCACGCCCTGCTCTTCACCGGGCCACCCCCTCCACCAGCCCCCAACTCACCGAGGCTGAGCAGGATCCAGCCTCGTCGTCAGGATCTTCGGCTTCCGTCTCGCTGTAGCAGTCTGGGGTGGACAGGAGCCGTTGGGGTCACCCACTGAAGCTTCACAGGGTTGGGTAAGCCATGGGGTGGGCTTGGGGAACTGGATTCCCAGCCCCCACCCCAGGAAAGCAGAGGCTCGGGTGAGATTCAGTGGGATCCAGTCCTGTGAGACACCCACCTTCCTCTCGGGGCAGGGAAGCCCGGCCTGGAGACTGGTACTTGGAAATGCAGGTAATGAGATGACGCACCCACCTGTGGAGGGGCAAATGGGTTTCAGGGAGTTTCCACTGAGTCAGTAAACTGGGCTGGAGAAGGCGATGGCAACCCACTCCAGTACGCTTGCCTGGAAAATCCCATGGATGGAGGAGCCTGGTAGGCTGCAGTCCATGGGGTCGCACAGAATCGGACACGACTGAAGTGACTTAGCAGCAGTATGCTGGGTGTCTGTCAGTCGTCAGTTCAGCCACTCAGTCGTGTCCGACTCTTTGCGACCCCATGGACTGCAGCGTGCCAGGCCTCCCTGTCCATTACCAACTCCTGGAGTTTACTCAAACTCATGTCCATTGAGTCGGTGATGCCATCCAACTGTCTCATCCTCTGTTGTCCCCTTCTCCTCCCACCTTCAATCTTTCCCAGCACCAAGGTCTTTTCAAATGAGTCAGTTCTTCACATCAGGTGGCCAAAGGATTGGAGTTTCAGCTTCAACATCAGTCCTTCCAATGAATATTCAGGACTGATTTCCTTTAGGATGGACTGTTTGGATCTCCTTGCAGTCCAAGGGACTCTCAAGAGTGCTGGGTGGGGCTTTCACTTACATCATCTTCTAACTTAATCCTCAGAGCTAATCTGAGAGATAGGAATTCTTATTAGTCCATTTTATAGAAGGTGAAACTGAGGCTTAGAGAAGGGAGTGTCTTGACCAGCCCTCTCAGAGAGCTGGGATCTGAATCCAGGCTCCTGAGCCCAGACCCCGAGCACTCACATGCAAGCTGTGAGGGGTGAGAGGGTGGCACTCACATACTCAGATCCGTCAGGGTATCAGCAGCAAAGATGAAGGGTTTGTACACGTTGTGGGTGAGCTGGAACACACTGCCGGGGAGCAGAGGGGCCTCACTCACCTGGGGGTGCCCATCCCGAACCCAGGGAGGCTGGCCTGGGAATTCCAGCCACCTGCTGCCCCTACCCCGCCCCTCCTGTCACCTGCCTCTCCCTTTCTTTCCCCACCCCTGGCCTGTCACAGCCCAGGACTTAACTATTTTTTCTTTTGATCTTGTCCACTTTCCAGACTGTAGTTGGAGACATTGATGAGACCCTCGGCCTTCTCATCCTGCGGGATCACAGTGTGAGGGTCAGCTTGGAGCGCCAACACCCTTGAGGCCCAGGCAAGCTCCTAAGGGCAGGGGTGGGGTGGGGCAGGGCATCTCCTGGGCTGTCTAACTGCTCATCTCTCAATGCCCAGGGCTCAGGGCAGGAAGCTGGGGTAGGGTTGTGACCAAGGGGTGTCTCTGTGCCTGGAAATGGGAGGCAAGCTATCCAGAGCAAGAGCCAGGAAAGAGGAGCCTGCTCATACATCTGCTCCATTGCAGACACAGACCAAGCTGCTTCACAAAATGCTCTTCTCCTTGCCTGCTTTTCTTTCATCTTTTCATCTAACTAACATTCAGGCACTATCAGGCACTAGTTTCTCAGGAAGCCTTCGCCACTCTTCAGGTGGACTGGTCACCTTTGCAGGGATCCCACCCACCCCTGGGCTCTTCCTTCATCACATTATATGTTCCTGTATTGTCCCTGTGTATTCATCCCTGTCCACACTGGCCTGAGAAACAGAAAAGGTCTAGTTCTTTCCAATGTCCCAGAGCCCAGCCCAGAGCTGGGTATACAGTAGGCACCTTGAATGTTAGTGGAATGAGCAGACAATTGCTTGAGCAATTAACAGAAGGGGAAGGAAAGGCGGGCAGGATCAGTGATTCTACATGGCCTGTGATAAACTTTTCCAAACTGCTTTTGCACACACCCCAGTTCTCTCTGAAGAGTGTTCCCATTTTACAGATGGGAACGCTGAGGCCCACCTGTGACCACCAATGGGCCTGGACGGTGGAGGAGGAACAGGAGCCATGGTCCTGAGGTGACTCACTTGTGCATGTGTGTATGGGGTCTCACCTGGGGCTGGCGGTACCAGTAGAGTGTGTGTCCCTTGAGCACGAACCAGCAGCGGCGCCAGCGCGGGCCCATAAAGCCCCCGGGCACCTTGCGGAGCAAGAGCCAGCCATCACAGTCGGGCAGGCCCAGCTCCCGGCACGACACCCGCCGACGCGTCGCCACGCCTGCAGCAGCAGGGCACAAGGGTCAGTGAGGGGCTGGCGGGGCATCCCAGACCCCTAAAGTTGCTCCCTGGCCCCGCACGAGCACCCCCAGCTGATGTTTCTGAACCCATGCTCTGTGCTTGGATTGTGAGAAGGGTCAATTCTGGGTGGGGGTGACTCTTCTTATTTTAAGAGATGAGGAAGGTGAAGATCAGAGAACGAGCTGTTTGCCCAGAAATCACAGAGCTGGTGAGAGGTC
This sequence comes from Odocoileus virginianus, assembly GCF_023699985.2. Classification (NCBI taxonomy): domain Eukaryota; kingdom Metazoa; phylum Chordata; class Mammalia; order Artiodactyla; family Cervidae; genus Odocoileus; species Odocoileus virginianus. Next base: position 37,130,097 of record NC_069703.1, on the reverse strand, counting down.
TAGGCTGGGAGCACAGGCCTGTCTGACCCCAGAAACAGAACTGCGTCTGGAAGAGAAGTGTGTGATGTGTGCCGGGAGGGTGGTCTTGCCCAGCCTTGTAAAGCCTTCTAAGAGTGCCTCAGATCAGAGGAAAACCCCCCAACCTGCCCAGCCAGGTGCATTTCATACCTTTTGATTTCCTGCAGCCAGGGACAGGACTCTGAAAGGACCACAGGCAGTTAGAAAAGAGTCTGCATCCAGAGCCACACACCCCTCCGTGCTGAGCCCCTGAACTTACCCTATCAGGGTGTTCTGGGCGCTCTGGAGTGCCTGCTACCTCTGCCGGGTGTGTGGCTGGGGTTGCAGGGGGGCTGGGCAGGGGCTCGGGGCCAAGGGAGGTTGCGTCTGTCAGGGCGGGAGGAGAAGAGAGAGAGAGGCTCCATGAGCCTCAGACCCAGGCCCAGAGGTAGGCTGGGGGTGTAAGAGCCCAGGGTCAGAGTCAGACACCCCACATGCCTTGTCTGGGGACACCTGCTAACACGTGGGGCTTTGATATTACCTGTCCAGGCAGGAGAGCTGGGTCCAGGACTTGGGTTTGAAGACAGGTCAAAGTCAAAGATGTCTTTAGAGGGGGTCCTGGAGCGATGGGGGACAGATGAGGTGAGCCGTGGCTCACCCTCCAAAACCCACCCGGGGCCCAAGGCTGTTACCTGGGAGACACGGAGGCCGGAACCGGTGATGGGCTCACTGGGCATGGTGAGTCCAGGGGCCGAGGAGGGGTCTAAGGAACAACCAGAAACAGCTGATGGAGCTGGGGCCCACACCCGGGTCTGAGAGAAGACTGGGAGCAGGGAGGGTGGCAGGTACCTGTTGTGGGGTCTCCGGCACCGGGACCTTCTTCAGCACTAAACTGACCCTGTCTGGCTCCTGCAGCAGCTCCCTCACTACGTTTTTGTGAGGCCAGCCCACCTAGGGGACGGGGACACGGGGCTGGACTGACCTGGACGGGAGCCTCTGGGGCAACCCAACAGCCCTCCCCTCAGATCACTCTCTCAGCCTCGCGCTCAGCCTCCCCTCGCCCTCCTCCAGGAAGCCTCCTGGAGCCCCTCGGACCCATGTGAGCTGGCTGACCTCCCGGCAAGCAGCTCACCACCCCGGTCCCCCGAAGGAAGGGAACCTCTCCACCCACCAACCAGGGTTCTACTCAGGAACCCCTTCCTCCCACCGTGCCCGTCCCCTCTCTCACCACCACCTGTTCGTTGACCTGGACAATCTCGTCTCCAGGCAGGACCTGCAGCTGGGGGTCGGTGGGGACCTGGTGTCGGAGGTGGGGTTCAGAGGGGTGCACCCTCACGGGGCTTGGCCGGCAGGTAAAGAGGACTGTGGGGCTGGGAGGCGGAGACGGGTGGAGGGCTCTCACCTGGGCGCCCACTCGAGACACAAAGTGCAGGCAGCTGCTGGTGGTGTGGATTTCCAGGCCCTGCAAGGCGAAGGCTGCGGTCACTGAGGGCCGGGTGGTTGCAGGGCCAGCGGGCAGGACCCCCGCTGGGCACCAGGACTCACAGGCGGGTGGAAAGGGGGAGAGAGCTGGTCTCAAGTTGGCACCGCCCGACTTGCTTTGTGACTCAGGGCTTGCTGCTGTACCTCTCTGGGCCCTGCCTCCTCTTCCCCCAAGGGCTGAGGGGCACAGATTACTGACTTCTGAGCTTTCAGATTCTCAGCAACTCTCCTGAAGGCTTAAGCAGGGACAGGAGCGGGACAGGGCAGGCCTGGGGTTTTCCCAGCTGGTCAAGGATTGAAGCAAAAAAGTTCATGTCCTCTCCCCTTCTCCCCTAACCTGCCAGGTCCGTGTCCTGGGGCTAGCATGTGTCACCCGAGACCCCACCCACTGCAGCCCCTCTGGACTGGAGAAGGGGCTGAATGACGGTGAGACCCCAGGGGAGGTCCTTTGGACCTTTGTCTACAGAAAGGACCATCCAGCTGTAACAGGATAGGACTCTGTGGGATCCTAGAATCAGATTTCCAGGCCCACATGAGGCTGCTTGAGGGGACCAGAGGTGAGAGGTGAGAGGTCAGGGCTCACCGAAGGATCGTCCAGCGGCACTCGCTTTAGTACAGCCTTCTGCTCCAGCAGCTCCTCCGGGCAGCAGCTCAGGATGTTGCAGCAGATCCCGGCCACGTGGCTGCTCTGGCAGATGGAGGGCAGGATGGAGGGCAGCCTGAGTCCCGTCCCACCCCATCCCCCTGGCCCGCTCAGCCCCTGACTCACAATCCTCAGGACTTTGCTCTCCTTCTCGGCCGCTGGACAATCCTGGAAGCAGAGAGAGAGTGGGGGCCGGCCCTGAGCAGGGTGCCCTGCCTCCTCCTGAGGGCAGGGGGGTTCCCTGCGGTCCCTCCCAGCATACCCTGTACCCTGGCCCCTTCCCAGAACGACATGGCAGCAGAGCTTCGGCCCCGAGGTCCCATCTCCCTGACCCTGGGCCCCCAGAGGTCACCACACATGCCCTCCCCCGCTCCACACCCTCCTGAGATCAAACTTGCTGAGCTGCCCCTGCCAGTTAGGAGCCCCCACACCCCCTCACCCCCTCCCCAGTGGCCGGGCCTCCTCTCTTCCTGCTCTCGCCGCTCCCTGCTGTCACCCCCGATCTTGTGCTGATTCACAAGTTATAAAAAGCTCTAGCCTGACTTGGTCTCTATAGCCTCGGCCAAGCCTGGCCTCTGGATCTCCTACCTCCTGCAAGGCCTGGCCCAGCTCCCCGCATAATTCCCCAATCGCCTGGCAAGATGAGAAGTCATTTAAGTGGGAGAAGAGGTACCTGGCAGAGGGGAGGATGGAGCAGTGGTTAGGGGACTGAGCTTAACAGTCAGCTCACTGAACCACCCTGAGCCGACTACACATCTAAGGTCCTGATGGGTTTTGGTTTGGGGTGAAGGAGATGACTTTTTCCAGTGGTCATGTATGGATGTGAGAGTTGGACTATAAAGAAAGCTGAGCGCCGAAAAATTAATGCTTTTGAACTGTGGTGTTGGAGAAGACTCTTCTTGGACTGCAAGGAGATCCAACCAGTCCATCCTAAAGGAGATCAGTCCTGGGTGTTCATTGGAAGGACTGATGCTGAAGCTGAAACTCCAGTACTTTGGCCACCTCATGCGAAGAGTTGACTCACTGGAAAAGACCCTGATGCTGGGAGGGATTAGGGGCAGGAGGAGAAGGGGACGACAGAGGATGAGATGGCTGGATGGCATCACCGACTCGATGGACATGAGTTTGAGTAAACTCCGGGAGTTGGTAATGGACAGGGAGGCCTGTCATGCTGCGATTCATGGGGTCGCAGAGTCAGACACGACTGAGCGACTGAACTGAACTGAAGGAGGTGACTGATACATCAAAAGACTTTAGCACAGGATTTATTTGTCAAGTGTTTAATGAATGCCAGGCCCAGTTCTAGGCACTGGAGAGACATATTAAATACATAATTGCATCAATAATGATTAGGGACTTCCCTGGTGGTCCAATAATGATTTATGGGCTTCCCTCATAGCTCGGTTGGTAAAGAAACCACCTGCAATGAAGGAGACCTGGGTTCAATTCCTGGGTCGTGAAGATCCGCTGGAGAAGGGATAGGCTACCCACTCCAGTATTCTTGGGCTTCCCATGTGGCTCAGCTGGTAAAGAATCTGCCTGTGATGCAGGAGACCTAGGTTCAATCTCTGGGTTGGGAAGACCCCTCTGGAGAAGGGAAAGGCTAACCACTCCAGTATTCTGGCCTGGAGAATTCCATGGACCATATAGTCCATGGGGTCTCAAAGAGTCGGACACGACTGAGTGACTTTCACTTCACTTCACTTCACTTCACTGGTGGTCCAGTAGTTAGGAATCTGCCTGCCAAAGCAGAGGATATGGGTTCGATCCCTGGACTGAGAAGATCCCACGTGCCACAGGGCAATCATGTGCCACAACTATTGAAGTCCGCAAGTTCTAGAGCCCGTGAGCTACAACTATTGAAGCTTCTGCACCCTAAAACCTGTGCTCTGCAACAAAAGAAGCCACTGCAGTGAGCAGCCCCCGCATCCCACAACTAGAGGAAGCCTGCCCACAGCAAGGAAGACCCAGTGCAGCCAAAAAATAAATAAAATAAATAAAAATTCAGAAAAGATTTAACTTCTACTCCTGCGACCCGTAGGAAACTATGAGTGTGTAACGGGAAAGGCTTCCCCGAGGAGGTGACGTTAGAGCTGGGACCTCTGGGACGAGCAGCGGCCAGTGAAGGGGGCAGCCAGCTCCTTATGCGGTGCTGCTGATGAGACACGGTTACAAGCTGGAGGTCGGGTGGGAACCTAGGGAACCCAGCGCCCTTAAGTGAGTGAAATCGCTCAGTCCTGTCTGACTCTTTACGACCCCATGGACTGTAGCCTGCCAGGCTCCTCTGTCCATGTAATTTTCCAGGCAAGAGTACTGGAGTGGGTTGCCATTTCCTTCTCCAGGGGATCCTGGGATTGAACCTGGATCTCCCGCATAGAAGGCAGACGCTTTACCATCTGAGCCACCATGGAAGCCCCATTACAGACCAATGTGAAGCCCCTTACACAGACCAATTAACCTTTTTTGGCTAGTCCCACCATATTACTCCTTGGAGGAAAGTTATGACCAACCTAGACGGCATATTAAAAAGCAGAGACATTACTTTGCCAACAAAGGTCCGTCTAGTCAAGGCTATGGTTTTTTCAGTACTCATGTATGGATGTGAGAGTTGGACTGTAAAGGAAGCCGAGTGCCGAAAAATTGATGCTTTTGAACTGTGGTGTTGGAGAAGACTCTTGAGAGTCCCTTGGACTGCAAGGAGATCCAACCAGTCCATCCTAGGTGTCCATCCAGTCCTAGGTGTTCATTGGAAGGACTGATGTTGAAGCTGAAACTCCAATACTTTGGCCACCTGATGCAAAGAGCTGACTCATTAGAAAAGACCCTGATGCTGGGAAAGATTGAGGGTGGGAGGAGAAGGGGACGACAGAGGATGAGATGGTTGGATATCACCGACTCAATGGACATGAGTTTGGGTAAACTCCGGGAGCTGATGATGGACAGGGAGGCCTGGTGTGCTGTGGTTCATGGGGTTGCAGTGAGTCAGGCACAACTGAGCTACTGAACTGAACTGAACTGAACCATATCTGAACAAGAGCCAAGCTCTCGTTTTCTCTCCCAGGTCCCTGGAGGAGGCCATGGATGTGGAGGGTCCCCCTCACCAGTCACTAAGACCCTGGGAGGAGACAAAGGTACCTGTTGAGCCAGAAGAGGAGGGAACGGGCCTCGTGTACCAGCTGCACGGCCGCACCAAGGACATCTGCAGGGGGCTCTGCACAGCCCCCCAAGCGACCTCGGGCCAAGCTCTGGAATGCCCGGGTTCCCTCCAGCAGCCCCTCTGTCAGGCTCCGCAGGTTCTCTGACTGTAGCCCCGCGCTCTGTACAGAGAGGGGGCAGGTTAACTCCGGCAGGGGCCAGCCCCCTATCAGCATCCCCAGGGTGGGCAGAAGCTGCAGCCAGTTGGGCCGCCATCCACTCACCAGGGCCCGGAGCTGTTCCACCCCTTCCAGGATGATCTCCTGGTGGCCCAGAGGACGCACGGTTAGAGCCTCCAGGCTGCGGGGGCAAAGCTGGAGCAGGTACTTGCCAGGCAGCTCCCAGTCCTCAAAGCAGTAGCCCTGCAGGGAATCGTCCAGGCCTGGAGGGAGAGCAGGGGTCAGCGCGGGGGATCCAGGGGGGTGTCAAGGCCTTTCCGGTCAGTGGAAGAGCCTTTCTCCTAATGTCAACCCTGAGGCCAAGGCTGTGTTCTGTCCTGCCCATTTCACAGATAAGGATACTACTGAGTTGAGACGTAGGATCACACAGGGGAGTGGTTCTCAAAGGATGGTTCCCCAGACCAGCAGCAGCATCCTCATCAGGGGACTTGTTAGAAATACAAGTTCTGGGAATTCCCTGGTGGTCCAGTGGTTAGGATTCAGCGCCCTCATTGCCATGGCCTGGGTTTGATCCCAGTCAGGGAACTAAGATCCCGTGAGCCATGTGGTGTGGCCATAAAAAAGAAAAATAGCCAAGACATGGAAACAAACTCAGTGTCCATTGACAGATGAATGAATAAAGAAAATGTCACACACACACACACACCTGCATACGTGCACACACACACAAATATTCAACCAGGAAGAAGGAAATCTTGCCATTTGCAACAACATGGATAGACCTTGAGGGTATTATGCTAAGTGCAATAAATCAGAGAAAGACAAATACTGTATTATCTTACATATATAGAATCCAAAAAACCCAAACTCTTAGAAACAGGGAACAGACTGATAATTGCTGGAGGTAAGGAATTAGGGAGTGGGAGAAATGGATGGGGTGGTCCAAAGGTATAAGCTTCTATTTATAAGTCAGTTTGGGGGGTAGAATGTACAGCATGGTGACTATGGTTAGGATTCTGAGCTTTCAGTGCTGTGGCCTGAGTTCAATCCCTGGTCTGGGAACTATTAATAAGATCCTGCAAGCTGCGTGGTGTGAACTTATAGGCAGGGTCCAGCAATGTGCTTTTTAACAAATCCTGCAGGGGTTCTGATGCTTGGGCAAGTCGTGATTGATGAGGCTTTGGAGTCAGGGAGACCTGAGTGATAGCAACTGAGCAAGTAACTGAATTACTCTGTGCCTGTTTCCACCTAAAAAAATGGGGAAAATAAAAACACATCACTTCTAATCATGTCTATTAAATGACATGACACATGTCAACAGCTTGAGCAACTCCCTTGGTTCAGTCAATAACAGCCTCCACACTATGTGTTGCCAGACTCTCTACCATGATCTGCAAGGCCCCGTACGATTCGGCCACCACCTGCCTCTCCAGTCTCATCTCTTGGCACAGCCCGTCAAGCTCAACGATCTCGATCCAGAGCACTCACTCCCTGCAGCTCTCGGGAGACTCTTTTGCTTTTCCTTCATGGTCCCTGAAGGTGCATTTCCTTCTGCCTGAACTGCTCTTCCAGCTCCCTCATGTTCGTGGTCATCTAACTTCCTCCAGGAAACCTTCCACAACTCCCCAGGCTGGGCTGGGGCCCCCTGCGCCTCCACAGACCCCTGCACCAGAGCACCAACCTCTCCTACTCCATCACGAGCTCTTCCAAGGACTGGGCTTTAAAATAAGTGTTCATCTCTAATTCCGGCCGGGGCATAAGGCAGACACTCAAATACTATGTGCTAGGAAAAACTTAAGACTTTATACACATTAACACATTTAATCTTCACCAAATCTATAAAGTAGAGATATTGTTATTCCCATTTTACAGATGGGAAAACATACACAGAGAGGTTAATAGTAGGCTTTCTCCCTCTTTGAAGGAACCCCTGCCATTCCAAGCCAGAGTCCTTTGCGGGGTATGTGTGTGACCAACAGCCCTCCCCCATCCCCTGTGTGACATCAGGAGCCCTTCACTAGGAATTCATGAGCTTTTACTTCCTGGCCGTGGGCCTCAAGCACCCCGCTTCCCGTGCACGGTGAATGCGCTGTGTTGTCTCTCTCCCAACAGACCGTGACACTGAGCCAGGCCCTCATCACAATTGTCTTATTTGGTCCCACCTCATGAGATCAAAGTCGCCTTTCCCATTTTGTGGATAGGGAAACGGAGACTTGTGGTCACCGAACTGATGAGCGGAGGGGCTGGGCCTGGAACTCAATCTGCGAGTCTGACTCCAGCCCTGAGTCCCGGCTCTTCCCAGGGATGGTCACCCTGAGTCTGTCCCCAGATGACTCCAGCTGCCCCCCTCCAAATCTGGCTCCCCCTAGGAGGAACATGGTCCTCATATCCCATCTCCCGGCTCCACAGCAGACCGTCCACACTTCTCTGAGTTCGCTGGCACCCAGGGCCCTTTCCCACCCACCTGGGCTCATCTTCCCTGGAGGTCTCGGGAGGGGCTGGGCCTGGGCTTCTGCTCTCGCTGGGAGCCTCAGGGTGGGGAGAGGGAAAAGACACCTCCGGCAGGCCCTAGTTCAAAGCCTGAGCAAATCACTCGTTGGCTTGGTGTAGAGTTTTCAGCATCTGAAAAATGGGATTAATTACAGCCCACTGTGCCCCGGGGGCAGAGGGAAGATGAGATACACTGCAGGTGGTCGGCTGGGGCGACACTTTCTGTTTTCATTACAGAACCACTGCCTGGGCTACTGGGGGGAAGGAAGACACCCCTTCTGGGTCCTCGGGGGACCCCACCGGGGTCATCTCGACTACCTTTCTGCCGGGTTCACGGAAGACGCTCTGTAAATACTTGCGGACTGACTAACCGACTGACAAACTCGGCAGGTCCTTTCTGCTTTCGCTCTCCCCGGCCCAGGACCCCTCAGGCCCAGCACTGCCCCGGCCCCACTCACCTCTCAGCCAAGCCGCCACCTTCCTGGGGGTCCAGGTCGCCACTGGCTCCATGGCCAAGTTCGGCCCCTCGGATCGGCAACTGCTCCGCCTCGCCCGCGCAGGAATTTCCGCTCCCAGAGCCCCGACCTGGGGAGGGGCTGGGCTGGGCCGGGCCGGGGGCGGAGCCACGAGCACACCTGGGCCCACAAAGCAGGCCAGGTGAGGCGCTCTCACGGCCATTGGCCGGCCACCGCTCCATCTCCTGCCCCGCCCTTCAGGCAGCTCAGAATATCTGGGCTGCCAAACCTGGGGGTGGTGCCACGGGTGTGTGACACGGGTGACCTCGGAGCTGACCTGGGATCCCCGCCCAAAACTGGCCTCAAATGGCAGGACGCGACCTGACCTTCGGGCCTTCTCAAAAAGGGACCGAAAAATGAGCAGTGGTCACAGCAGCGAGGCACAGAAAGGTTAGGAAGCCAGAGCCTGGGTCCAAATCCCAACCCTGCAGCTTCTTAGCTTGTGTGACAAGGCCTAAACCGACCCACCGGGCCTCAATTTCCCTGTCTGTAAAATGGGTATTAGCTCCTACTTCAGAGGGCTGTGCAAAGTACCTGAATTAATAGCTATAAAACCTTTAGAACTGGTTTCCAGCCCCCTCTTTGTTTTGCACTGTGGACCCTTTTGACGGTCTGGTGGAAACCCTAGACCTTTTCTCTGAACATTGCTTTTAAAAACATAAAGCAAAATGCTGGAGATTGTGAGTACAATTACTATCAAAATATATTAAAACCCACAAATTTATGATATAGTAATATGCATTTAATATGTATCAATAACAGGACTGGCAAATTAAAATTTCCTTTTCTAATGGCATCAGTGTATTGTTACTCAGCATGAATAACATTGAATTGTGGGGGTGGTCTCTGAGTCACCTCCTCATACCTATTGGTCAGCGAACAACTACAGATAGGCGTGTGAGAGACTGAGAATCTGAGTCATCAGTGCGAGAGCAGGTGGATTCACCATTTGGCCATTAACCCTCTACTGGCCACAGTCAATGGCAGCTCTGTTTTAGGAGCGTCTGAAACAGAGTGTGATTTAGCAGTGGGTTAATAACTGTCAGCATTTTGAAATCGTTAATGAGCATAAGTAACATTTTGAGATGCTTGTGATAACCACAATTTGATATCAAAATATCTTTGACGTCTACTGGTGGCAAAACCACAGATACTACTAATACTTCAATCCATGAAGAAGGAGATGGTAAATTTTGGTGAGAGGTCAGTAGAAATAAATATATAATTTTTTTGCCATCCAAGTTGATGAGATGGGAAGCCCAGGTTAAGAGCTTTCCTTTTAGAACAATGTCTGACACATACTAAGTGTCTGCAGTTATCATCATCATTATCATCCCAGGCCAGGGAACTCCCAGGACTTTGGAATCAGGCAGAATTAGTTCCACGTGAGTTTAGAATTAACATACACATGGCTGTGTATACAACAGATAACTAGCAAGGACCTATTATATAGCTCAGAAAACTAAACTTAATGTTTTATAATAACTTGTAAGGGAAAAAAGAGTCTGAATATATATATTCTTATATTCTGTATTTATCAAAATCACTTTGCTATACGCTTGAAATCAACACATTGTAAATCAATTATGTGTCAATTAAAAAAAATCAGTTCCACTTGCTATGTGACTGAGTCCACCTCTTTCACCTCTCTGAACCTGTTTCTTCGTCTCTAGAAGAGCAGGGAGGGAATTAGGCCTTAGCTCTGAGGATGTCCTTTAATATTTGAAACCTGTAACATGAGGTAGATCTGAGTTATTATTGCTTTAATTCTGTGGGGAGGGGCCTGGGAGGGCTGCCCCCTCTGTGTCACCTAACTTGGACTCTCTACCACTGCCTCCAGAGCCTGTCATGAACTGAATCATGAGAGACCCAAAGTCTGAATTTGGTCCACGGGTGTCCATGTGGTGTGTGTGTGTGTTAAATATCATTCAAGAATGTCACATACAAACTGAGTCCTCTGGAACTTGGCCAGCTCTGTTGACCCCATTCTACCTTCGCACGTGGCATCAAGCATGAATGCAGATTGTCAGCTGCTTCCTTCAAGGGGATGCCAGCTCGCCAGGTCCCCAGAGGCCTTGCTCCCTCATTTGTGAACCAGCAGGCTCAAATTTACAACTTGGCCCTCACGTTTCTGGCTTTGTCCTTGGTCTCATGTCCTCCTACCCTGCTCTCCGTGTATCCCTCTAACATCTTCTGTGTTGTTTCCTCCTTTAATGTTTTTGCCTCTCCCCACACGAGCCTCCCTGTGGTGCTCCAATAAACACAGACGTATCCCCATCATCCTGATTTCATCGAACACCTACCCTGAGCGGGCACAAGATCTAGAGGTGAGATGCCAGCCAGCCTGACCTCCCTGAACTCACAATCCTGTAGGGGAGAATCCAACAAGAACTCACCACTTGTACTCAGATCCTCCCTGAAAAGGCCTGGGCGCCTAACAGGCATATTGGTGCTTTTACTGCCCCCCGCACCCACTGTCCGCCCTGGAGCACCTGGCAGGGCTGAGAAGTTAGAGGCGTTGTAAATGGAAGCTTCTGCTTTTTTTTCAATTTTTAATATGGATTTTTAAAATAGATTTATTTATTGGTTGCACTGGATGTTCACTGCACTTTCGCTAGTTGCTGAGAGTGGGGTCTAATACAGAGTTGCGGTGCGTGGGCTTCTTACGGCAGTGGCTTCTCTTGTGGAGCACAGGTTCTAGACGTGGGCTCAGTAGTTTGGCACAATGGCTTAGTGGCTCCACGGCAGGTGGGAACTTCCTGGACCAGGGATCGAATGTGTATCTCCTGCATTGTCAGGATTCCTATCCATGGTATCACCAGGAAAGTCCTGCAGCTTCTATTTTTTTTAAAATATTTATTCATTTATTTGGCTGCACCAGGTCTTAGTTGCAGCATGTGGGATCTAGTTCCCTGACTAGGGATCGAACCTGGGCCCCCTGCATTGGGAGCTCAGTCTTAACCACTGGGCCAACAGGGAAGTCCCTGCAGCTTCTATTTTTAAGGTAGTTTTATGAGTTTATAAAAGGTCTTTGAACTTATTTGCGGCAAAAATGTCAAAGGTAATAGTAGCTCATTAAGTGGAAGGAAAGTGAAAGTGTTAGACGCTCAGTCCTGCCCGATTCTGCGATGCCATGGACTATAGTCCACCAGGCTCCTCTGTCCGTGGAAAGAATACTGGCAAGTCTCCAGGCAAGAATAATGAAGTGGGTTGCCATGTCTTTCTCCAGGGGATCTTCCCAAGCCAGGAATCGAACATGGGTCTCCTGCATTGTAGGCAGATTCTTTACTGGCTGAGCCACGAGAGAAGCCCAAATGGAAGGAGGTTGTGTCCTTTCCCCAGCAAGTTCCCATCCCATTGCCCAGAATGGGCCACTGTTAAGTTTTCTGGGTGTTCTTCCCTTCTCTCTATAGTATATGCAGACACTCTACATGCTATTCTGCAAATGCACTTTTCTGCATTTTTATGAGATGGTCAATACCAAATGAAGTCATACACATAAAGTGCTGAGAATAATGCCCAGCACAAGTTATTTTTTTTGGCCACGCTTTTAGGTCTTGCAGGATCTCAGTTCTTAGACCAGGTATTGAACCCGAGACATGACAGTGAAAGCCTAGAATCCTAACCACTAGGCCACCAGGCAATTCCAGGAAATTTTTGTTAGTACACCTCAAACAGCTTTTTCAATCAGTAGATGCAGATCTTTTATTGAAAGGAGGGAAGTTCCTATAGGAACTCCATCTTGAGGAAAGGGATGAAATATGCCTTCCCCCAAGGTAGGTGTGGTTGATCTAAGAGAAATCAAGTAAAAAAGGCCTGCCCCTATTTGGAAGGGGTGCTAAAGTTACCCAACCCCTCCTCTGCTGAGAGCTGACGGGTGACATCCAATTACCTGAGGCAGGGACAGGGCCAAGACCAGGGCTGGGGAGGCCCTCCCACACCTGGTCCAGGCCTGAGACTTGTCCACAGTCAGGCAAGGCCTCTCCTGCCGCCCTGGCTTGCACTTCCCGGTGGGAGGGGGAGGAGCTGCTCAGGCCTGATGCTGATCTCTCCTGACAGCTGCTCCTAAGGCTGGCAGGGCGGGCCGGCGGGGGAAGGGACAGATTTAAAGGTCTAGCTGCCCCGCCCCCCGCCAGACCTGGGAAGGCAGACGCTGGTGAGCATCCTCTGAGGGCAAGGCTCTCTCACATATGAGAGTCAGGAACCTCTATGCCCTGATTTCCACCTCTTGGTATCATGGATGAATGCCACTGGTCCTCATTCCGGCTTTCACCCCACAGGACATCTAGGAGACGAGCGGCACCCACCATGCGATTTCGACGCCTGACCCCTGGCTACTTCCGAGTGCTACAGGTAAGCACCCCAACTGATGGCTTCCAGCACCGACCCCGTCCGCCCCTTACCATGGCCGGGATGATACCCAGTCACCAGGCTGTCACGTTCCCGGCCGCCTGAGCAACCAGGGCCCAGATGGGCAGTGAAGCGAGAGGGATTGGGGTGGAATCTCCCTGGGGCAGCGATGGCATCCATATCTCCTTCTCCCCAGCTGTAGCTTCTGAGCCCCTTCCCACCCCACCTGCCTTCCCAGTAGTCTCGACTGACCCCTCAGGCAGACGCTCTGTGCATCTCCAGATGCAGATAGCCGGGGAGCTGAAGGCAGAGCCCCGGAGTCCGCTGGCGGGGATTGTGGCTGCAGTGCTGGCTATCCTCGGGCTGGGCGGCTCCTGCTATGCTGTCTGGAAGATGGTGGGGCAGCGGCGGCCGCCACAGGCTCCATGACGAAGCAGACAGCCTCTCACCTCGGCCCCTGGATTCACAGGGGCTACAATCTCAGGAGCCTCCTTCTTTCTTTTCCTGGGGGTCACTCCCTGCCCTCATTGTAAGCAAGAGTATAAACCTGATCCTACCCATCACCCCACACACACCTGGGCTCCAATGGGGGGGTCTTCAGCACAGATGCCAGGATCCCTGACGGATGGCAAGGATGCAGGCTCTAAGGCTCAATCAAGCAGGGAGTAAACACTCGGTCCTGTACACAGGAGTAGTAGAGAAATCTTTACAGGGCTTGAATTTGGAGGAGTGGCCCAGAGGTTAATGAGTCAGAGGCAAGCCCTATTTATACATTTCCTTTATTGGAAGGGAGGGTATCTGGAAGCGGCCATCCACTCCCCAAACCAAAGGAGATTGGCACAGTCTCTCCCAGCCTGGCCGCTGTACCACCGTCCATGGGCAGCTCCTCTGCCTCGCATCCTCAGGCCAAGTCATGTAGACGTGTCCATCTCAGGGACCTCAGTGGATACTTCTGTGGGCACTGCCAGCCGCTGGGGAGGAATATAGGAACCCATGCCCGCTGCCCTCTCCGCTTCTTCCTGACTGTAGGGCTCCACACTCAGCTGCTTCAGCCTGAGAAAAAAGAATAGGAATTGAAAGCTGACCGGACGGCAAGCTCTGTCTGCGCGGCAGCCCACCCATCAATCCTCCCCTTGCTCCTTCATACCTCTTCTTGTGATCTTTGGATCGGAAGTGGGTCTTCAGGTTGGCAGAATCGATGAAGTACCTCCTGTAGGGATGAGGTGGGTAGGGAGGAGAGTTAGAAGGTGATGCCTCTCAGGGTACACCTATTTCCCTGACCCTAGCTCATTGCTGACGCTAGGCTCCGGGCTTGAAGGCATGGGAGGCCGGCAGACCCACCCAGGTCCCAAGAGAGGAAACCCTGCACACCCCGTGCCCGGACCTCACACCCCCGGCCCGTACCGCGGACCCTTCTCCTCCTCAGGCCTGGGCCTGGCGGGAACTCACGCGCAGGCCAGACAGCGATGCAGGCCGCCCCCTGGCAGATCGGGATCCGGTTCAACGCCTAGGTCTGGCCGGGGCCGTGCGGCGACCTGGGGCCGCAACTCGCGGTGAATCTCATCCAGGTCCGGCCGCCGCCGCTTCGCCTTCATCTGACGGGCCAAGGAGTGCGCTCGGTGCGCACCCGTACGGCGGGAGCGACCCATGGTGGGTGACACCGGGATCAGAGGTCCCAGAACCGAGCTGGGAGGACACGTGGGGGCGCTTCCGGACGGCTAGATGACGTCATATGACGCTCTCGGATGGGTCGGGCTCCACCGGACCGCCTATGATGACGTCACTCGCGCGAGCCGTGCTTCGAGCGCCCCCAGGCGGTCGTCGACGTCACTGACTGAGCTCGGGATCCGGCCTCACCAAGCGTCCCCTTCCGTCACTGGAGGGGGCTCGGTGATGTGAGCCCTGCGGGCATTTCGGCCGGTCCGCTGGCCAAGCCCATCCAGCCTGGTCCAACCGATTTCAGCGCCGTCCTCTGGCCTTGTCACACCTTCCTGGTTCCCCCATCTTAGATTCCGCGGTTGAGGGGAGGGGGGAAATAGTGTTGCATCTCTGGGAGGCACTGAAAAATGTCTGTGATGTTAATAAATGAATAAGTGAATAAGAGTGAAGACATTTGGGATCCCGGCTCCCACAGGGATACTTCTGGTCCTTGGGAAAGCCCTCGCCATTGGAAACCCCTCCCCAGTTATTCCTCCCAGAGATCACAGTGCTCAGGCATCCTGTCAGAGACTCAAGGGGGTCAGCTCCTCTCACGAGAAGCGGAGAGTCTCACAGAAGGACCTCCCATCTTTGACCCCTTGTTCTGAGCCCTGGACTCTCAGGCATCGGTTGGCATCAAAGGGAGAGAGCAGCCTAGATGGTGTGTGCTCAGGCTGGGGAGAGGGCCAGAGAGCCTTTCCCCATGCATCAGAGCCAGGTGTGTTTTTCCTTCCAGGTTGACCACAGGAACTCAGCAATAATTCAGGGGCTCCAGTTCTTTGGAACCTGTTGCCAGGAAACAGGGAGACCAGCACGTGCATCCCTGGGGAGAGGAATCGGTTTCCAGCCCAAAGCGGTGAAATGTAAGCCCAGGTCACCCAGGGGAGCCTTGGGGCCTTCCCGCTCCAGCTCATAGAGGCTGAGTGCAGATTTAGGGCAGAGCCCTGCTGGCGGCACAACTGGTATGGCTGCAGCCGCAGAGGCACCACTGTGGGTCCTGAGCCCAAAGACTTTGTGAATAGAATTTGTGAATGGAAAAGAATTTTTCTGGAGCCTTTGCAAATAATCAAATTCAAGAACTCCTAGGCCCAGGAAGGAGGCTTCTGTGAAGAAAGATGTCTTCATTATGTTTTCATTATTCTTGCAAATATGGGTCAAGATAGGGGCTGAAGTGGCAGAAGGTGGGTCTCACCACAGACTCTTTTGGATTGGGTTCACCTGCTGGGCACTGTGCCATCTGGGGAGCCTGGTGCATCTTTAATGAGGTCACCTGATGCTTGGGACAGGCTCTCAGACTCACCAGCTTCCTGGAGCCAGACCCACTGGGTGCCCCCTGAACCACCAGCTTCCCGTGCCTGGGTGCCAGCCCTGTTTCCCATGCAGCCATGAGCCAGGCCTTCTGGAAAACCTACAAGTCCAAAGTGCTACAGACCCTGAGTGGGGATTCTGAGGATGACCTGGCAGAGGAGGTGGGTGCCATCCTGCTTGCTGGATGGGGCATGCGTAGGGGGCAGCAGGAGTGAAAGGTACGAAGAAGGAGAGGGGACTGGTTCTGAGGAGGGGAGGGGAGAGAGAGAGACATGGACTTGTGTGGAAGCAACTGGCAATTCAGGGATGACCAATGGCATGGTGAAGTGTCAGAAAGTCAGGACATTCCAGAAAACCAAAGAAGAAGGGAAGACTTGGGGGGGGGGGGGCACCTGAGGTGTGGTCAATGTCTCCAAAGATCTCAAGGGCTGTCACATGGAAGGGATCCTTTTAGACCCATGGGCAGCACCCATGCAGATACACTCAGTTTGACACACGTTTCTAACAGGCAGAGCTGAGCAGAAGTGGGATGATTTGCTTCGAGAGGAAGGAAGCCCCTGGGACTGGTGGTAGGGGAAGCAGCATTTGTTACACTGAGGGTCACTGTAGCAGCATCAGATCAGAGCCATTACTTGGACCATGTTTGTTCTGACATTAAAGAAAAGGTTTTTGAAAAGGGTCTTACCTCTGGAAAGTAAAAGTGAAAGTTGCTCAGTTGTGTCCGACTCTTTGTGACCCTATGAACTGTAGCCTGCCAGGCTCCTCTGTCCATGGAATTCTCCAGGCCAGAATACTGGAGTGGGTAGCTGTTCCCTTCTCCAGGGGATCTTCCCAACCCAGGTCTCTCCTGCAACGCAGGTGGATTCTTTACCGTCTGAGCCAACAGGCATGGCGATTACACAGACATGGCAGAGGCAGGAACTAGTTCTAAGGTGTGTATGTCAGTGTGAATAAATGTATGTCTACACAGGTTGGTGTCCAGGGCTGACCCTGTAGAAGCGTCTGTGGGTCAGTATAGGGGTTGGTGTCTGTGTGGAATCCCCAGTTAAGGGGTGTGTGTGTGTGCAGGTGTGAACAGGTTATAGGTATTTTCAGGTGTATACATTTGGGGCAGAAGACTATGGAAGCATTCACAGGTATTGTTTTTGTATGGTATGCGTGTTTGGGTGTGTGTGTACATCTGTGTACCTCCACACTAGTCTGTGGATGGTGGAGAAGTTTTGTGTGCTGAGTGGGCCTCCATGGACCTGTCTGCAGTCGTGGAAGAGCACAGGTGTGAACTGAATGAGCATCCTTGGGTAAGTGCCTCACAGCACATGTATCTATGTAGCCATATGGAGTCACACTCAGGTACAGGTGTGTGTCTGCATTGGCGTGCAAGCCTTTGTCCATATGTTTTGCAGTGTGTATGAATGTGTGTGGGTGGGCAGGTGTGTGAGCTCACAGGTCTACTCTGCAGGTAATGTGTATGACAGGTAGCTTTGCACAGAGGTACAAATACCTGTGTGCAGTCTGGGAGGGTGTCAGGGGGCTAGGTGTGTCTTGGTCCATGGGGTTTGGAGTACCTGCTCTGTGTGCGTCAGGCTGGCAGGAGGGAAGGGAGGTCGTATTCCTCTGGGGCCTCTCTCATACTGGGTGGGGTCTTGTGTCCCAGAAGGAGAACCCAGTGTTAGTGGAGTCTGAGATGGCAGAACCCACTCAAGAGGCCTTCAACCCCATGTCACAGCTGGCCCGCCGGGTGAGTTCTCCTTTTCTCTGCCCCAACCCTGGGGAGCTGGGCAGATGCCTCTGTGGAGTCCTGGGAGGTGTGCTGGGGCCCTCCTTGACTCTCAGCCCCTCTCTCCCAGGTTCAAGGGGTTGGGGTGAAAGGTTGGCTGACGATGTCGTCTCTGTTTAACAAAGAAGATGAGGACAAGCTGCTGCCACCGGAGCCCTGTGCTGAGCAGTACGTGTGTGTTTCAGGGGAGGCCATCTGAAACAGACCTGGGCACCCTCTTCTCCCGTGTCCTTTCTTTCTGCTTCGTCTTTCTGACCATGGAGGACTCGGGAGGGTCAGCCCCGGGCTGTTCCCGTTTCTCTCTCTCTCAGCAGGAAAGAGGCCAATCTGGGAGATTAGATTAGATCTCGAGAGGAATTTACCAGCTGTTGGGATTGAGATGCTACAAGGTATTACCGTTTCTCTCCCCATCCATGTGGGAGGGATCACCTCCCTAGGATAAGGGAATCCAGGAGAGAAGTTTTGGGTGTTTGGAACAGAGAGTGGTTCAAATCAGTGGTTCTTGAGTATTGGTCTAAACCCTCATCCTCCCAGGGAACTTGAGACAGACACAGATTCCCAGACCTTCCTTCAAAGAATTCTGATTCAGCGGGTGTCGGCTGAGGCTCGGGATCTATACTTTCAGCGAGCTCCCTGAGGACTTGAGGGTAATAGTTTAGGAACCACTGTCTTAGCAGGTCCTTGATGCTGGGGGCCACAGGGTCAGATCCAGGGTCTGGTCTTCCCCCTAGCTCTGTTCTGGGACACACTCCATTTCTGCCCTTTCCTCCAGCCCAGTCACACTTCCCTTTTGACAGCCCCCACCCCCCATTCTTTTCTTCCTTTGGATTCCCCCCCGACCCGCCCATCTCTCTTGCCCCCGGGTTCCTTTTCTCTCTCCTGCCCTTTGACTCTCCCTACCTCAAGCTTCATCACCGCTCCTTGATTTACCTTCCCGACATCTCTTTGGCCTTAGTCTTTGATCTAGGCCTTTCTCCTTCCTCGGGGTCCCTGCACCCGTTCTCTCCCCAGCGTCCCCCATTTTTCTGGGCCCTCTTTCCCTCTATCTGGTAAACCAGACCCCTGTTCCCGCCTCGCCTCTTTCCCCCGGGCTCTGCGGGTTTTCCCGGAGCACCGCCTCCAGAATCTGACCGCGCCCCTCCCCCTCCCCGCCCCCCAGATCTAACCTTTCCCTTTGGGTCCCACCACCACCTCCCATCCTTCCGCCCGCTCCTCTCTCAGGGCTCCTCTCCCCACCTTCCCGCAGCCTCCATCTCCCCTCCTCTGGCCTCCTCCCTCTCCCCGAGTACCTACCCTGAGCCCCTGAGCCCCTGAGCCCTGCTCTCTCCCCGATCTTGATCCCGGCCCCTTTTTCCCAGTGAAAGTGAAAGTCGCTCAGTCGTGTCCGACTCTTTGCGACCCCATGGACTATACAGTCCATGGAATTCTCCAGGCCAGAATACTGGAGTGGGTAGCCTTTCCCTTCTCCAGGGGAATCTTCCCAACCCAGGGATCGAACCCAGGTCTCCCGCATTGCGGGCGGATTCTTTACCAGCTGAGCCGCCAGGGAAGCCCTGACCCGCTCACCTAATGCCCTGACCCCTATCCCAGTGCCTCTGAGTACTCCTCCCGCCTCCAAGCCCAGACCTCCTCCCAGTCTCCCGGGTCCCCGCCCCCCCCCCCCCCCCACTCATCCCCCCCAGCCGTCGACCTCGCCCGGGCCCCACTGACCCCACGACAGGTCCCCTGATCCCGCCTCCTGTCCTTTGTCCTTTCCGGGGTCTCCCGGCCAGCCCCTGACCCCGCCTCTCTTCCGCAGCCCGCTGGCGGCGCAGCCCGCCCCGCAGGCGGCGGCCGAGGCGCGCGGGCCCGGCTTCTGGGACGCGTTAGCCAGCAGGTGGCAGCAGCAGCAGGCGGCCGCCGCATCCATGCTGCGCGGAGCGGAGCCCACCCCGGAGCCGGACCCCGAAGCCGGGGACGAGGCCCCCGAGCGCCCCGAGCCGCGCGAAGCCGATCCCGTGGCCGGTTTTAAGTGGGGCTTCCTCACCCACAAACTGGCCGAGATGAGGGTGAAAGCGGCGCCCAAGGGCGACTAGCAGGCCGGCCGACAGGCCGTACTGGGCGCCCGCTCCTCCCCGCTTCCGCGATAAAAACCTGGCCTGACACCTCCGGTGACCGCGTGCTTTTATGTCCGTACGGAGGCTGCTTTGGGGTGGGCAACCTCAGGCTCGGGTCCAGCTGGAGTGGTCCTCGCCTTCTGCCCCCCAAACCTACAGGGAGAAAAATGACCAGAAACATCCCTGGTATCAGGACAGATTGCATCTTACCAGTATGCACCAGTCCTGCCGCCCTCTCCAGCCGCTTTTAAATCGACAAACTTTCCTTGTGGCCTTGTCCCTGTACTAGGGGAAGGTCAGGGACTAACAAGAGAGCCCAGACTACCAGCGGGTCCCACACAAGTTGATAAGTTGAGGCCCAAAAATAAGGCTGTACTTGGGAGCTCAGAGGAGATGAGGCCGGCTGGGAAATTCAGGAGTTCCTGCGAGCGAGCGAGAGAAGGCATATATGGAATTTTAGATGAGTGGAAAGAAAGGGGGAAGGTAACCCAGCTAAAAGTAAGAGAAATGAATAAAGACTTGGAAGTGTGAACGTGTGAGGAAAACAGGTGACCTTGTTTTAAGGGGGAAAAAGGCAGTGACAGGTGAGGCTACGGGCTGGCAAAATCCTGGTTTGAAAAGTCCTTTATTATCCTGATTCTGGATCCACCCCATTTCAGCCCTTCAAATACCTAGTAACCAAAATGGGCAGCAAAGCTCCAGGAATGGCTTCAGGGACTAGTGAACCCCAGATTTCTGGGAGCAGACCCCTCCCCCAGACTCCCCAAGGGCGCTATTCCCCGAAATAGTTTGGACCCCACACCTGTTGGGGGGGCGGTCAGTGGCAGAGATGATCATACTAGTGCTAGTGTTAGTATTATACTAATTGAGTAGTGGCCCTAGTGGCTTCGTTTATTGAGCACTTCCTCAACTTTGCCAAGCGCTTTGTGACCATTTCAAAAATACTCTGATCAACCGAGGGGGTGTCGCTGCGGTTCCCAGAGGCGGAGTGCCGGCCCAGGGTCACACAGTCAGTCTGGAAGCCACACTCCAAAACCCTTGCGCATCTGCCCTGTAATCCAACTTTCCGAGTCTGTTAAAGAACGTTTTGACTTTATTCAGCAGGTTCTCTGATCTCCCACCCCAGTCTTCACTCGCCTCCCGGCCTCCACAGGGGCCGCGAGACCGGCTCCCTCCCGTCCTCAGTGCGCGCTGGGAAGGGCCTTCGGGACCGTTTGGTCACAAGCTCCGAAGGTTCACGAGTGGACGCCGCGATCCAGAGGGAAGGGCTTGCCCCAAAGCACTCGACGCGTGAGGCAGGGAGTCCCTGCCCTTGCCTGGGTCCAGCCCCGCGCCCGCTCCTTGCCCTTCCCCGGACCCCCAACTCCAGAAGAGCCGGCCCCCGAACGGCGGCGGTCACACCTCGGACTCGCGCGGTGGCCCGCGGGCGCGCTGGCAGCCGTACAGCCACTGGATGACGCGCGCGTTGCGCTCCACCACCGACACCTGGGGGCGCCCGTCCCGCTCCGAGCCCGCCGCCTCCGAGCCGCCGCCCTCAGCACCGTCCCGGCGATCTGCGCCGCCCTCGCTGGACGTCCAGTCGCTGGCGTCCCCGGAGCCCGGCGGCGGCGACTTTCCGGGCTGGGGGCTGGCGTCTGCGCCCCAGCTCTGCGGAGAGAAGCGCTCGGCCCCCAGCACCTCCACGAGCGCGCGCTCCAGGCCGCAGTAGTTGAAGAAGCGCTCCTTCTCCGACAGGGGCAGCGAGCACGTGGGGCACAATGCCCGCTTTCCCGCCGCTTCCGGGGCATCTTGGGGCGCGGCCCAACCCCCGGGAGCCGCGGGTCGCTCCGATGAGCCTGAGCTGCTAGAGGCGACGTCTCGGGGGCTGCCCAGGAAGAGGCGCCGCACCAGCCCCTGGCCCTTGGCGTTCTCTTTGTTCACCGAAGCCTTGCAGTCCCGCTTCTGGCGGTAGAAGATGAGGGAATCAGGCCTTGGCAGTCGCCTGCCACTGCCCCGGCGGGCGGGCCTGGGCGTCCTGGGCGATGGAGGGGGCCCCAGCTCGTTGCAAGGGTGCGGGGTGAGCGGCCCGGGACCCCCACGCAGAGCCGGCTCCTGGCGTCGCGCGATCACCTGGTGCGTCTTGACATACTTGGCTTTGTCGGCCTCCAGCCTCTCAACGGCGCTGGGCGTCCGTCCCCGGGACGGGGTGGAGGGAGACGCCAGGAGCATTTTAGCAGAACTGGGCAGGACAGTGCTCCATAAGCCACTGGAGGCAGGCAGGTAGTGAAGGAGCTGAGAGCAATTGGCTGGGGCTCCCTGGGACCTGCTGGGGAAAGAGGAATGGTCAGGGGGAGAGTAAGAGATGACCCTGCCCCTCTCCTGAAGGCATTCCTGAGAATAAGGTCAGCCAGCCACCCCTCCCCCATGCAAGTCATCCAGGTGCCATGCCCAGGGGGCAAAGGCTCAGGTATCCCTTCCCCATCCCTCAAAGACAATGGGCAGGGGCTTTCTGACCATCCAGAGACGTAGGCCCTTTTGAGCATGCCCCATTATGGCCACAGGGCCATGCCAAGCAGGCATCAGCAAGCCAGACCCTTGGAAAAGGAAATGGGGCTGTTCCCCGGCCTGGTTCCCGAAAGTAGCCTCAACCGGAAAAAATACCTCTTCCCAACCTAGCAACTTTGAGTCCAAGACAAGGAGGCTTCCCAGCCACCCGCTGGTTCCAGCAGGACCCACCCATCCCGCCCCCAAGCAGAGAGGTCAGGGACATAACCACAGGGTAGGAGCCTCCGGTAATTGCAGCCAACTGCCCTGCCCAGGCCCGCCAGAGCCATCATGGAAAGAGAGGGAGATGGTCAACCGCATCACTTCCACCAGCTATCTGCCACTCAGTCTGTGCCCCTTCGAAGGGAATTCCAAAATGCCCAACTTGTAAACATCACCTTGTTTGCCCCTTGCACTTCCATTTCATAGAAGAGAAAACTGGCGCCAAGAGGAGGGGGTCTTACTGAGAGTTTGGGCCCAGGACTGGAACACAGGTTTCTTACTATGTAGTTTGAATCTCACTTGTCTATCAGAACTTTCCCCTATCTTTTGCTTTTATTCTTGCTGCTTTAACACCAAACGATTTCTGCAAGAGATGGGCCCCTTACCTCACTAAACAGTTCCTTCCACTGATTCTTCCCAGGAACTTGTACTCCCAGAAACCTGCCCTCTGGGTCCCTCACCCTGAGACCCCCATGACCCCTCTCCTCCACCTCCCTTTTCTGCTGGGGAAGGGGGCCCGGAGGGATTGTAAATCAAGAGCTGACAGTTCCCTTGGCAGTAATAGAATGGGCCACCCACACAGCCCAGCACACTCCACCCCACTTCTGTTTCCCTACTCCTCCCATCCTCCATTCAGCTGAGAGGGACACAGAAGTTCTAGGGGCTTAGGAGACCTGGGCTGGAGGCAACTAAGGAACACAACTTGCCAGGGATAGGGGGAGGGGACCCCTGGTGAGGGGTATTGGAGTAGAAACTCTACCAATCCCATTCACCCCAGGGCAGCCTGCATGAGTATAAACACACACACACTTACATACACCCACTTAGTGTCCAGTAAGCCAGCCCATAGGTATCTGGTGACTGGGAACCCAGGCAGCAAGGAGAGCCTGGCAGTGCCCTCCTTCCTGCCTCCCAAAGACTCAACTTGGCAGCAGGTCTGATTCCAAGGTCCCAGGAGGGCTCTGTGCTTGTCTGACCTCATGGGGATCCTCCTGTCCCCTCCTCTTCCCAGCCCTGAGCAGGAGGCTATAAAAAGTTCCTAAACACAGGGACCAAAATAGTTTGCTGTCCACTGCCTCTTCCTGGCTTTCTGGGCTCCTTGGTGCCCGACCGCAGACGTTCCCTCCCTAGAAGCCTGGCAGACATCCTTGTACCCTCTGTCCCTCTACCCACCTTCTCCCAGCACTGGGGTTGGTGGGCCGATGAACTTTGCCCAGCTTTCAGCTCTGGACACAGATGTGGGCTGGGGGACAGTGCTGCCTGGCTTGGTGCCAGCCTCCATGCCCTTGGGCACCTTGGTGCCCTCCCACCCCAGCCCCGGGCTCAGGATGCACTCACCTCTGCATGGGGAGGCTGAATGCCAGGGTCCCCGGGCAGGTCCAGACTGAAGGCAGGAGGGACAGCAGGGACTGGAAGTAACTTCGGTGGCAGCCAAACCTCACTCTCCACAGGAAAAGCCAAGAGAGCCTCCACCCCCCAGATTAACCCTTGCCTTCCTGACCTGGAGTCTGGCCTCTGTTAACTCCTTCCTGGTCACAGTCTCAGAGCAGGAGAGGACCCTTGGACCATGTCCAGCTCCTTTATTTAGCCAGTGGTCACACAGGCCCTGGCAGCTTAAGTGGTTTGCATAGAGGCACAGTGAGCTTGGGGCACAGCCAGCACCCCAAACAAGGTCTCTGGTTCCCAAGCTTCCTCCAGAGGCCTGGGGTGGGGACAAGCTATTCACGTGGGGTCAGCCCGCTCTGCTGGACCTTGGCGGATCCTCTTCATTCAGAAGGCAGGGCAGGGTTCTAGTATGCCATGCTTTTTCCCTCTGGAGCAGGTTTAGACCTGCCCTGGCCTGCATGTGTGGAAGGCGTCAAGCTTGCTCTCCCTAGGGGTGAGGCCAGGAATCTGCAACCTAAATGTGGGGACAGAGGTGCTGCAGATACACAGGGTGAGCCCTTCCCAACAGGTCTTGGCAGGAGGGTCACAAGGGACCCCACTGGAGGGGCCTCTGCCCAAGGTCCTCTGATGGCAAATGTAATTAGCTGGGAAGAGGGTAATGAAGGGATGGGTCCAAGCCTGGGGAAAGGACCTCCTTCCTTCTTTGCCCCCATCGGGGACTTCTAGAGCTGGCAGTTTCTTAATTGACACCTCACTTCTCAAGGGGGAGTCCTGTCCCCACAATGCTGGTTCCAGGACCGCACCTCGTCCTCTCTCCCCACGGGGCAAACTCTGCAGCACCCAGAGCCCCAAGACTAATGCCCCTGCCAAGGGGTCCCTGCACCACTCCCCACTTTTCACAAATCTCTTTCCCTCCCTTCTAGCACTTTTTAATGTTTGCAAAGCACATTCATGCCTTTGCTCTCTGATTTCCTTTGTCCCCCACAAAGACCCTAAACAGCAGACCCAGCAGGGGTGACCACCCCACTTGATAGGCAAGGAAACAAGATTGGGGGTACCTAATTCCAACCCCAAATCCACTGTTTCTACTGCACCCTCAGCC
This sequence comes from Odocoileus virginianus, assembly GCF_023699985.2. Classification (NCBI taxonomy): domain Eukaryota; kingdom Metazoa; phylum Chordata; class Mammalia; order Artiodactyla; family Cervidae; genus Odocoileus; species Odocoileus virginianus. Next base: position 37,105,194 of record NC_069703.1, on the reverse strand, counting down.
TGGCAAGTAAGGTAGTAAGTCTGAAAATTACACGGCCCATCTCCTGGTAACGGATTTTATTACCTAGTTAAAGGGAGTTTTTTTTTTTTTTTTGGTCCATCCATATTGTGTTGTTACAGTGCTCTACAAAATGCTCTCATGTACATGATCAGAATTCATCCCCAGGACTACGTTTCAGAAGTAGGTTTATTATTTTCTCCATTGGATTGCTAAAGAGAATGAGGCTCAGATAGGTGAAATGACTTATCAAGTGGAATACTTGTTAACAAGTATTGAAACTGATAGATGCTAGGCACTGTTCTAAGTACTTCACAGAATGATTAACACATTTAATCCTCAAAACCACCCAATGAAATAGGGACTTTCATTCTCCTGGTTTTATGGATGAAGGTTGGGGTGCAGGCCAGTAGCCTTGAGATCTGGTCCTGAAGGGGTTAAGCATGAGGCCGGGCAGAGCCCAGCTGGGATGCTGTCAATGGCAGGAAACCTGGCCTGTGAAGGAGGGGGAGGATGGGGCTGTTGTGTCTGAATCTTATACAACCCCCATCCTTTTGGTCTTAAAGGAGCATCCGGGTTGGGAAGAAGGGCAGGCAGGGGCCTCCTTCTCAGCTCTGGACAGACACCAGGTTACAGAAAGAGGGGCCTTCAGAGTCAATGCAGGTCACTGCCCTGGAGTGGCCCCCAGTCTGACAAGGGTGAGTGGAAGTGAGCCCACCTCCCTTCAGGAGTGGTCAAGAGCTGGGGAGGCACAATCCCAGCCCTGGGAGCCCCCAGTCAGAGTGGGGAGACACAGCCCTGCCCCCATAGGTCTGGATGGTGCTTGGTCAAAGAGCCTGCTCTCAGGAGCTCCCAGTCTGAGAGGTGACAGTACTCTATTCCAGGAGGTCACAGTCCTGGAGAGCAGAGTCATGATGTCAAGATCAGATAGGCTCGGTTTTGTGGATGAGAGAGCCCTTGAAAGAGTCAGCCTTCAAAGAGGGGGAGGTAGTGGACATCATGAGGGGAGGCTCCAGCAGCCTGCCCTGCCTGTGTCTTGGCCACACTTGACTTGAACCGGATCGCTTATCTTTCTAGTCATGGGTCCCCAGGGAGAGCCCTAAAGTGATTCCTTCCGGCCCCAGAGCCAGGGCCTTGGTTGAGGGGGAGGCCAAATCTGAGGGACATTTCCTTCCTGACTCTGAGCTCCTTCCCGGATCACCCCGATCACCCTTCATCTAGGATGAAGACAGATGGGAATGGGCCTGAGTCAGAACTGGCTTCTTCCAGGAGAGGGTGGTGGGAGGGTGGGGCCACAGCTCTGGCGAGTGTTGGGAATCAGGAGACCCTGCCGATCCACCTTTAAGCCCCAGATCCACACTGTCCCAGGGCAGAAGTGTGTGTCAGTGCCTTTGATTCTAAACCTGATCCATCCCTCACTGGCTGTGTTGCCTGAAGCAAGAACTTAACCTCTCTGAGTTCCCTTCTGTGTCAAGGGGGGAAAAGACCAGCTTCAGTGTGGCATGAAGAAGTGGTGCCTGAGAAAAGCACCTGGGGCCTCAGGTGCTGGTAAATGGCAGGAGTCTTGACCTCTTAGGTCTTGTCCTCCAGCACCTAGCTGGCTCCTTTGGCCCAAGTCTCTCTCTCTCTCTCTTTCCCCCCAATCCCTTAGCCTCACTCTCAGCCACCTTCGACAAGTCGTTTTGAACACTGCCCTCTGCTTGGGGGTCTGCAGATGGGTCAGACCTGGCTTTTGCTTTCCAGGAGCTCAGCCTGCTGCAGGAAGGTGGGGTGGGGTGGGGTGTGAACCGAGGTGTGAAGGTCTGATCACAGCTCCAGGGCAGAGCAGAGCTACTGTAACAGAAGATGAACAAAGCAGGGGCCGTGGGAGGGGGTACAGCATTTGCTCTGCCTCGGGGTTGGGGGGTGGGGGTGAGGCGGGAAGCTTTCAAAGAGGAAGGGTATCGATTTGGAGTCTGAAGGGCATTTCTGATGGGGGTGGGATGCGAGCGGGGAGAGGTTGTGAGACGATGGGGACAGGGAGCAAAGGCGGCTCAGTGAGAGAAAGGGGGGCGGTCAGAGAAGAGGTGGGGGGCTCAGAGCAGGGCACGGGGTTCGATCGAACGTGGAGGGTTCAGGGAGAGAGGGCGGGGCTCAGGCTGGCGTCTATGACGCCCCAGCACCCCCAGGAGGGGCCCCCCCCTACCCCCACCCCCGCCCCGCCTCCGCCTGTAGCGGGCAAGCCCCACAGAGATTAGAGCAGCGGTCCCCTAATTCAGGGCTTTCCGTTTCGGAAAGAATCTCGGCCGCAACAATAGCCCGGCGCCCGCGCCCCCTCCCTTCTAGGGAGGTGTCTTTAAACGTTTTTCCCCCGGAGCACCTATAAGTCGCCAGTGAACCACGAGAAGAAAATCGGATTTCTGCTGTCAGGAACTGACAACCTAGAGTTGGAAGAACAAAAGCCAAACTGAGCGATTGCTCTGTGCTAGGCTCTCGGCTCCGGGTCTGACTCTCAATGGTACCTCGCTTACTCCTTCCAAAACCCTGCGTTGAAGTCAGTGAGGAAGCCGAAGCAGAGAGGGGGGCGGAGTGGCTCACCTAGGGTCACGCGGCTTGCAAAGGGTAGAGTTGGGACTCCGGAGCCGGCTCTGACCCGCTGAGCCGCCCTCCCTGCCTCGATTCCACCCCTTGGGTCCGGCAAGTCGGCTCTCCCTGCTCGCCTGTCCGCCTGCTTCGCTTATCTGTTGGTTGGACAGGACTTTGTCTTCAGGACCCTGAGCCAGGACTGGAAGGAGGGAGGCCCCGACTGCAGTCTGCTCCAGGCCTCAATCACCTACTACTCCTGTCATCATCCTTACACCCATCTCCAGCATTCCACCTTCCACCACTGTTTTCACCTTTAGACTGAGCACCAGGAACAAAAAAGTCTCCACTAAGGAAAATAAAGGAACATGCGGAAGGGAATCAGGGGCTTCTCCCAGAATGCAGTGACAGGTCTATCCTCCTACTTTGACAAATACACCTTCATAAAGACACTCTGAAAAATATTTTGTTTTGTTTTGCTTTTTTATACGGAGAACATCATCAAAGTACCAAAGATGACTGTATGTAATTGTCGTTAAGGATGTACAGGTGTTTTGTTAAAGGAACAACAATATTAGATGAGTGAAAAAACAAAGATGTCATAATTCATATATTATTATATCTTCATTCCATAAAACCTATTTTTCTTGCTTTGATTTCAGCAAAATGATCAATTGTGTTGCTATAATTAAATTTTCACATAATTTGTATTCTACTGATTGAAATGCCTAATTAAACAATCTTCAGTCTTTTTTAGTTTTTGAAAATTTCAATTTGGGGAAACTTTGTTGTGTGGAGGTAGTAACAACTAGAATTGAAAAAAAATTCTTTTTTTTAAAAATAAAATTCTTAAAACAATTCGTAAATTTAGAGATGAGCTATGAATGTTACATAATGTGTAAACATTTAAATGGTGTCTATATGATAAATTATCATTAGCATAGAACATATTACAATTTATTTTAATGGCATTATATAAATCCCTATCTCTTGCATCACAATTGTTACCATCTCATACAGCAATGTCTAGTTTCATAACAGTATAGAACTGGGGCCAGGCTTCTTACATGTAATGTCTTGCCTGCATTTACAAATTAAGTGCAAAATGTATTGTTTAACATTGCAGAATGTTCCTCAGCCATCATATGCTACTATGCAAACACCACGCTACCCGCTGAAACACGAAGTGAAGCAAGAAAATGGATGCTGAGCCCTTGCTCGGAAACAATACCCCCTTACACCCGAATCTGTACATTAATGTGCTCTGAGAGGAAGGATTTGACAAGCTAATTAATTTGTATTTTCTCTTACCTAAGAGCTTTCTCCAGTCTTCCCCCACACTCCAAGCAGTGGCTGTCGGCAATTTCAGCAGCAGTGCAAACCTACTGGCACTGGGATGCAACGTCTTTTGTTTGGAGGACAAGGCAGGAGATGTGGAGAAGAGAGTTTATTTCCCTGGGGCCGAGTGCAGTTAGGTCTGAGCAGATGTTGAGGGTTATGCCTTACTCCATGCAGCGCAGAGCACTGGGTCCCAAGTGGCAGATGCCCATGTGGTCCTTAATAAATGACTTTTGGGGTACTTCTGATATCAAGGACCCCCTAATGGGCAGGAGCATCTCTGATCACTTGTAACGGTGGCACTGAGCTACGGTCACCGAGGTCCTGTGTCACACTGAACATACTTGATGTTAACATTCCGAGCCATGCTAAGTTGCTTCAGTCCTGTCTGACTCTTTGTGACCCTATGGACTGTGTAGCTCGTCAGGCTCCTCTCTCCATGGGATTCTCCAGGCAAGAATACAGGAGTGGGTACCCATGCCCTCCTCCAGGGGATCTTCCCCACCCCAGGGATCGAAGCCATGTCTCCTGCAGCTCCCTCATTGTAGGCAGATTCTTTACCACTGAGCCACTGGGGAAGCCCTGATGTTAACAAACCCTTTTATTTATTTTTATTTTTAAAAATGTATTAATTTAATTTTGGCTGTGCTCGGTCTTCGTTGCTGAGCAGGCTTTCTCTAGTCGTGATGAGCAAGGGCTTGTTCTTTGTTACCGTGTGTGGGTTTTTCATTGCAGTGGCTTCTCTTGTTGCTGAGCACAGGCTTTACGTGTGCGAGCTTCAGTAGTTGCAGCTCCCAGTTCCTAGAGCTCAGGCTCAGTAGTTGTGACACATGAGCTTAGTTGCTCCACAAAATGTAGGATCCTCTCGAATCAGAGATCGTACCTGTGTCCCCTACATTGGCAGGCAGATTCTTAACCACTGGACCACCAGGGAAGTCCAAGACCTACCCTTTTATATGTGAGGAGGGCAGTTCCCAGAGAAGGTGGAGTTTGAAGGCTGGGCAGACACCCTAAGAGGTGGACATTATAAACACCACCTCTCATATCACCATAGCATTATAACCAACACCTTAATGTCACCACTGGATTATTTCTGTCACCTTCTCTATGGCCATTGTCAGGTTCCCCATCATGCCTAGGCCTGGGAACATCCGTACTTTTTGCCTTTCAGCAGTTACTCATCTTTCTCCTGGCACTCTTGCCCTGATCTTTGGCCACTTTTTCTCCCACTCTCAGTCCTTGTGCTCCCAGAGTCGGGTAACATGACTCAGAGGGGCACTTGACCTAGGTCTGGGTCAAAAAATCTATCACATCTCTTTGGCTTACAGCCCTTTGTTTAATTTGATTATAGTAGAGGGACTTCTGCTTCGATGGCTGAACCAAAGCTTCCCTCTTTTCTCTGATGTGCAGAAGCCTGGCAGACAGGACCCTGAGAGGACAGCCTGCCTGAGGACAGAGTCAACAGAGAGCAGAGATAGTGAAAACCAAACTTGATGAGTGGAGCCTCTGTATCTTGTCATGTCTAAAGCAAACCTACATATGGGCTTTACACTGTGTAAGCCAGTACATTTTGTGTGGGGGTGGGGGTGGTGGGGGTGGGGGGGTTGATTCACTTACAACCAAAATCAACCAGAAGGAAACCCATCATTCTCTCCCAAACTAGGTCACTTCCTCACAGTGCCTGTAGCATTGAATAGGTGCAGCCTTGGTTTGCCCACCATTCTGACCCATCTCCACCCTAACTTCTCAGGTGTGCTGACCAGATCCCTCCAGGTTTGTGGTAAAGCTGGCCTAGAAGAGCAGCAGAAATTCCCATAAAGAGTCAGGAGGCCAGAGTTATGGCCTTGACTTGGACATGAACTCACTTTTGGTTTGGAGCAAGTCACTGCCTCTCTCTGGCCTTAGGTTCTGATGTGTTAAAAGGAGGAAAGTGGATTAGACCATTGGTTCCCCCAAAACTATTCATAGGGTGGATTCTAGTTTGGTCCATGAAGTTTACCTGAAATGCTTGTTTTGGTTTTTTTGATCATGTTGGGCGACTTGAGGGATTTTAGTTTCCCAACCAGAGATTGAACCCTAGGCCCTTGGCAGTGAAGGTGCCGAGTCCTAACCACTGGATCACTAGGGAACTCCCTGGGGTGCTTGTTAACAAGACCAACACCAGGCCTCCGCCCTTGGAAAATCTAACTGAGTAGAGCTGGGGTGGAGTCAGGGAGGAAAGACTGCAACATTTGCTCAGGCTGATTTTACTGCTCTGAGTGGAGATTCCAGATTTAACATGTTATCTCTTGCAGCTGAAAGTAGCTCTCATAGTTGGCTTATTCAGTTGACTGAACCTAGTATTCAATGTGACTTGTATTCAGTGAGTCTGAGATATTAGCATTTACCTGGTGAATATGTCTGATGTCTAAAAAGATAGGGATGTTGGGATGTTCCTGGTGGTCCAGTGGCTAAGACTCTGTGCTCCCAACACAGAGGGCCTGGATTCCCTCCCCAGTGGGAGAATTAGATCCCACATGACCCAACTGAAAAAGAGAGATCCTGCATGCTGAAATGAAGATCCAAGATCTGGTGTGATACAACTCTGGCACAGTCAAGTAAACAAATAAAAATAAATATTAAAAAGATAGGAAGGTTGGAGAAGATTTAGGACATGAAATTGCACATACTCCCTATTCCCACCAAGTACATTCCCAAGGGGACTCAGAGGGTAGTTTTTCACCTAGGTGTTGAGATAAGCATGAGAGACAGCAGCATCAGTAACCTCGAAAAGTGTCATGGGAGATGTCCTCTGTGGTTTGGATATTGAAAGAGGCGCCCCTGAAATGGGCTCCCTGACTTCACTGGAGATGACAGGATCCTAGAGGAACACAGGAAAAGTGACTGAACTGCCAGAGATGAGGTGGGGGTCTTCCCTGTTCCCTGTGGCAGGATGAAGTGATAATTAGAATCTTTTAGCTTGCAGCGATCTTTGATCAGAGTGTTTCTAGGAATGAAACAGAGAAGCAACTTAATAAATATGATAGAGTTACGTAACAGGAAAATGACAACAACAACAAAACCATGTCTTAGGGCCAGAAGCCTAACTTAAATAGTCACAATAGAGCATCTCAGCCTGTCAGCTAATTTCCACATCTAAGCCGGTTCACAGACCTGAAGTCCTAGGAGGCCAGGTCCCTGCAGGGAGGACTTCGTGGCACTGCCACAAGAGTATGCTGGGAATCTTCCTCCAAGAAAGGGGGACGGGGAAATCCAGACCTTTTAGGGATTACTGGACATTAGCTTTGAATGGATGCTAATATCTGGGAACCCAAGAATCAACATGTGCAAAACTAAACTACTGATCTATCTCCTGTTCCCCCGTATCTCTCCCACTACTGCCTTTCTCAGTCGATCCCTCTCTATCTCTGTGTCCTTCCAATTAATTGCTCAGGCCAAAACCTTTGAGTAATCTTGGACATCTCTCTCTCTCTCTCTCTTACATTCCATGTCTTATTTATTAGCAACATCTGCCGCCTCCATCTTCAAAAGACATGAGATTTAATCTTTTTTTTTTTTTAAATTATATATTGGACTATGCTGGGTCTTAGTTGTGACATTATGGGATCTAGGTCCCTGACCAGGGATTGAACCCGGGCCACCTGCATTGGGAGCATGGAGTCCTAGCTACTGGACCACCATGGAAACTCCCCAGATATAGTCACTTCTATCTTCCTCCACTCTGACCACCCTGGTCCACACCATTACCATCTCTTAGCTGGATTACTGCAATAGTCTGTAAGTCTCCCTTTTTCTTCTTCTTTTTTAAAAGATTTTTTTTTAACGTGGACCATTTGAAAAATCTTTATTGAATATGCTACTGTCTTGCTTCTGTTTTATGTTCTGATTTTTTGGCTGAGAAATCCTAGCTCCCTGACTAGGGATCGAACCCACACCTCCTGCCTTGGAAGGCAAAGCCTTAACCACTGGACCACCAGGGAAGCCCCTAAGTCTCCCTTCTTCTAACCTCATCCCTAATAGTTTACTCTCAGCATAATAGTTTGATCAGTCCTTTAAAAACGTAAGTCAATTCTATCACTTGATCTGCTCAAATCCCAGAAAAAGTCTCCTCATTTCACTCAAGAGAAAGCCAGAGTCCTCAGTGACTTGCAAGTCTTTCCACGACCTGGCCCTGCTGGCTCTCTGACCTGACGTCCTACTCTTCTCCCTCTCATTCACTTTGCCCAAGGTACTTTTGGCCTCTGGCCTGTTCCTTGAACATGCTGACTACATCCACCTCAAGGCCTTTGATCTTCTGCCTGAAATGCCCATTCCTTAGGTCTCCTCTTTGATGCCTCTTTCACTTCCTTTAGGACTTTATTGATATCTCACCCAGTGAGACCTCCCCTGACTGTTCACTAAGTCAGTTAGCCCCTTTCTGCAGCATTCCCAATCCTTTTTGAAAATTAATTTTTGTTTGAGTATAGTTGATTTACAATGATATGTTAGTTTCTGCTGTACAGAAAGTGAATCTGCTATACACATATCCATTCTTTTTTAGATTCCTTTCCTACACAGGTAATGACAGGGCATCGAATAGAGTTCCCTCTCTATCTCTATACAGTAGGTGAGAAGTGAAGCTGTTTAGTCGTGTCCGACTCTCTGTGACCCCATGGGCTACGGCCACCATGCTCCTCAGCGCATGGAATATTTTCAGGCAGGAGTGCTGGAGTGGGTTGCCATTTCCTTCTCCAGGGGATCTTCCTGACCTGGGGATCAAACCCAGGTGCCCCACATTGCAGGCAGACGCTTTACTCTCTGAGCCACCAGGGAAGCCCATATAGTACGTCCTTGTTGGTTATTTGTTTTATATGCAGTAGGGTGTACATGTCAATCCTTTTTACTCTGCTCTACTTTCCTTTGGGACTTCCCAGGCAGCTCAGTGGTGAAGAATCCACCTGCCAATGCAGGAGACTTGGGTTTTATCCTTGAGTGGGGAAGATCACCTGGAGGAGAAAATGACAATCCACTCCAGTATTCTTGCCTGGAAAATCCCATGGACAGAGGAGCCTGGTGGGCTACAGTCCATTGGGTTGCAAGAGTTGGACACAGCTTTACGAATGAACACAGCACAGCACTTTTTCTTTGCTTCTTTTTGATTTTTAAAAAAACATCACTTTCTAACATACTGAATAATTTACTCGTTTGTGCTCATAAATACCCACCCTCGCCACACACACACACACACACACACACACACACACACACACACATGAATGTAAGTTTGGTTCACTGATACATCCCAAACACCTGGAACAGTAGCTAGTGCCCAGGGGGTGTCCAATACATTCATTTCATGAATGAATTTTGAGGAGCCCCTGGAGGGACTGTGAAGGGAACCAGAGAGTTTCTTGAGAGGATGGGCCTTGGGACCAGAGTGATATGAATTGTAGGCCCCAGAAGGCCTTCCAGAACCATGCAGTTTCCCTTTCTGGTCAGTGACACAAGAGGGGAAGTCTGATGAAGGGTTATCGGAGGGGGTTCTCACTCTCAAGGAGACACTGGAGGAAAAGGCCCCTTTCCTTCTCTGGATGTGATTCGTAAAACTATTCTATCATCTTGGGACCACGGGGACAGCAAGTTTAAGGAAAAATGTGTGTGGGTTGGTGGGGGAGGGGGATTGGACATGTGGATAATCAGAGTCCTTTACTCACAATGTGCCCTTGGGGAAGGGCTCGCTGCCCCCCTGCCCCCCAGTTAGTTGCAGTTAGTTGACTGCCTATGACTGTCACCTCCTTCAGGTCTGTCTCGGCTGCTGGGAGTCCCCCTCCCCAAGGTCACATCCTCGTGGGGGTGGCCCACATTTAGTGATTGAGAGAGGTGCGGGTATAAAATAGTTCTAGCCCAAACAGGACTCTGACGGGCAGTACTTGCCCCAAAGCATGTGCTGATGTGCTTAGTCGTGGCTGACTCTGCAACCCCAGGTTCCCCTGTCTTTGGAATTTTCCAGGAAAGAATCCTGGAGTGGGTTGCCATTTCCTTCTCCAGGGGCAGCAAAGCATGGGTTGAATCAAAGACCTTCATGGACCTATGTCCCCATAAGGAAGAATACAGGCACATAGGAACTGCAGGGGTGAAGCACGAGTGACTCCACTTACCCCTACTCTGATAATCCCCTGGAGACCTCCTGTTTACCAGCTTGGCCAGTCTGCAGGATTAAGGGTCCTGGTTCTCAAAGGGGGCACACTTTTGCCCAAAAAAGTTACACTGAATTCTAAGCTATGTCTGTTTCCTGGGTGCTTTGGACTCCTTGTGTCCTGGGACCAGCAGTCAAGAAGTGAGCTTACTATCCTGGCAGGAGTGTTCAACCTGATTATGAATAGGCTGCTCCATTGGGGCACAGGGGAATAAGTGTGGATCTCAGATAATTTACTTGGCTGCTTCTTGGTACTCCACAGGCCAGCTGTAACTGTAAATGGCCAGGTAAGGTCCCTGAATAGTCATTGGAAGGACTGACGCTAAAGCTCCAATGCTTTGGCCACCTGATGCGAAGAACTGACTCACTGGAAAAGACCCTGATGCTGGGAAAGATTGGAGGCAGGAGGAGAAGGGGACGACAGAGGATGAGATGGTTGGATGGCGTCACTGCCTCAATGGACATGAGTCTGAGCAAACTCTGGGAGATGGTGAAAGACAGGGAAACGTGGTGTGCTGCAGTCCATGGGGTCGCAAAGAGTTGGACACAACTGAACAGCTGAACAACAACAGCAACAGCAACAACAAAGATAACCCTGGCTTGAGAAGGGCATGGTGAGCGGGGGCTCCGGCACCCTGAAGGTCTGGGTCATGCCACCAAGTGAGCCACTCACGGTTGCTGAGGGTTGAGGGGACTGTGGCACGGGTAGCGGAGGCAGCCGCAGTGGTGGGAGCTGTGGCTCTCCCCACTAACATTCCTTTCTGAATCCCCTCAGGAAGAGGGCCAGAGGACTCCTGGAGGAGCTGCTCCTTGACTGTGTACGGGCCAGTGGTTCTGAGGGCTCCAGGTGGTTTGTGGTGGACACCAGCTTTCAAGGACTGAGTGACTGAACAACAATATCCACCAGAGGGCAGCCTTCGCCCTTTTAGACGCTTTCCTGCTCCGCCTCCATCTGCCAGCTTTGCTCCCGGCTCCAAGAGCCCAAGGGTCCACACCACCGCTTAGCCTAACAGTGCACCCTCTGGACATCCTTAGCGCCGCTGCCCTAGCTGGTGAGTGCTCTGATGTTATTTATCTTGATACTTGGTGCTTTGTAATACCAGTTAACTGGTGAGAGCAATGATTCCTTCATTTATGTTTTCCTCCATATTTTATGAAATATCTTCACAAACATTACGCTCATTCCGTTTGCAAAGAAACTTGGGAAACTAATTTATTATTATGGCCACTTTTCAAAGTGGTAGCTGAGGTTCACAGGTTGAGTGGCTCAACCAAAGTTACACAATAAGCTGCTGCTATCACTAACATATAGTAAGCACTCACTGTGTGACAAGCATGAGTTTAAGAGATGGTTTATTTAATTCTACAGCAATTAAAACAGTGAAGTAGGGATAGACAGTGGGGACAGACAAAGAGATGACTGGAACACATAGAGTTTATTAATCTGACCATTTAAATCTTTATGTCCTTACTGAATTTTTGTTCACTTGACCTATCAATTACTATTACAAATTTTGTGATTTATGTTAAAATATTCCACTGTGAGATGATGGATTTGTCCATTTCTCCCTGTAGGAGAAATACTTTGAGGCTGTATTATTAGCATACCAACTTATAAATGTGCTTTCTCTCTGTGGTGAACTGAACTTTATTATCCTATAGTGACCCTGTTTATCTCTAGTGTTGGTTTTCATCTTACTATAGTTATTTTTTCCTTTCTATTTGTTTTTTGCCTAGTATTTATTTTTCCAAAATTTGTTAGTCTGTGTTCATATGTTTTAGATCTATCTTTTGTAAATAGAACATTGCTGGCTTTTGTTCTCTTATTTGAATTGGAGAATTTAGCTCATTCACTGAGATTGATATATTTTTATTTATTTCTCTCATCTTGTAATATGCACTATATTTGTTGTACTTGCCCCCTCTGTGTTTTTTTTTTAAACATTGTTTTTTTGGATTGATCTCCCTAACCCTTGCCTCTATTTTTTTGGAGGTTGTAGACTCTTGTAATGGTTATCGCAGCAATTCTAAGACAGAGTCAGACATCTTGGAGTGCTAAGTCAAGCGGCCTTTAGGAAGCATCACTATGAACAAAGCTAGTGGAAGTGATGGAATTTCAGCTGAGCTATTTCAAATCCTAAAAGATGATGCTGTGAAAGTGCTGCACTCAACATGCCAGCAACTATGGAAAACTCAGCAGTGGCTACAGGACTGGAAAAGATCAGTTTTCATTTCAATCCCAAAGAAAGGCAATGCCAAAGAATGTTCGAACTACCACACAATTGCACTCATTTCACATGTTAGCAAGGTCATGCACAAAATTTTCCAAGCCAGGCTTCAACAGTACTTAAACTGAAAACATCTAGATGTTCAAGCTGGATATAGAAAAGGCAGAGGAATGAGAGATCAAATTGCCAACATATGTTGGATTATTGAAAAAGCATGAGAACTCCAGAAAAACATCTACTTCTTCATTGACTATGCTAAAGCCTTTGATTATATGGATCACTACAAACTGTGGAAAATTCTTCAAGATAGGAATACCAGACCACCTTATCTGCCTCTTGCAAAAACTGTATGCAGGTCAAGAAGCAAACAGTTAGAACTGGACATGGAACAATGGACTGGGGTTCAAAATTGGGAAAAGAGTACGTCAAGATTATATATTGTCATCCTGCTTATTTAATTTATATGCAGAGTACATCTTGCAAAATGCTGGACTGGATGAAGCACAAGCTAGAATCAAGATTTCTGGGAGAAATATCAGTAACCTCAGATAAGCAGATGATACAACCCTTATGGCAGAAAGTGAGGAGGAACTGAAGAACCTCTTGATGAAGGTTAAAGAGGAGAGTGAGAAAGTTGGCTTAAAACTCAACATTCAAACAACTAAGAATGGCATCTGGTCCCATCATTTCATGGCAAATAGATGGGGAAACAATGGAAACAGTGACAGACTTTATTTGGGGGGGTTCCAAAATCAGAGCAGATGGTGACTGCAGCCGTGAAATTAAAAGATGCTTGCTCCTTGGAAGAAAAGTTATGACAAACCTAGATGGCATACTAAAAAGCAGAGATATTACCTTGCTGACAAAGGTCTGTCCAGTCAAAGCTGTGGTTTTTCCAGTAGTCATGTATGGATGTGAGAGTTGGACCATAAAGAAGGCTGAATGTTGAATAATTGGTACTTTTGAACTGTGGTGTTGGAGAAGACTCTTGAGAGTCCCTTGGACTACAAGGAGATCAAACCAGTCAATCCTAAAGGAAATCAATCTTGAATATTCATTAGAAGGACTGATGCTGAAACTGAAGCTTCAATACTTTGGCCACCTGATTCAAGAAGCCGACTCTTTGGAAAAGACCCTGATGCTGAGAAAGATAGAAGGAAGGAGATGGGGACAACAGAGGATGATGAGATGTTTAGATGGCATCCCTGACTCAATGGACATGAGTTGAGCAAGTTCTGGGAAATGGTGAAGGACAAGGAAGCCTGGCCTGCTGTGGTTGTAAAGAGTCGGACAGGACTGATTGACTGAACAGCAACAACAGCAATTCTAACCTATTATCTACTGAATTTTCTATTTAATTAACATACTTTTACATTTAAAGAAAGTTGATTCTTTCTTCAAATATACTAGTTCTCACACAGTATCAAGTTTCTTTTTTACTTCTTTGAATACAGTAAACATTTTGTGTTTACAGTAAATATTGTGTGTCTGGTACTTCCAATACATTTGAAGATCTGTTTCCACCACATCTCAGTTCTACTTGTTCTCCATTATGGTGCCTTGTTGCCTCATGTGTTTGGCAACTTTTTTTTTTTTTTTTTTTACCCTGAGCTGCCCAAATTGCCTGGAAATTTGTGAAAATTGACGCCTGTGTTGAAATTTAGTTCCTTCATAGACTATGTGTGTTTATTTCTGTCAATAATGTGCTGTTACCATCAGCCCACCCCCCTTTAAATTAAATTTTCCACTTCAGGGTTTTAGGATTGTAGAAGTTATGTGATTTGACTTCCAATTTTATAAGAAAACTGATTTGTAAATTATGAATTTCTAAAGGAGAATTTTTATTTTCTCCTCTTCCTTTGGCCAGAGTTGATATCAGAAACTTACATATCTCCTCCCTTCTGAAGGTCAGAGTTTACTTTGCATTGACTCTTGCATTGTAATTATAATCCTTTGGGATTTCCTATAGGGGTTTCCATATAGTCAAGGCTATGGTCTTCCCAATGGTCATGTACGGTTGTGAGAGCTGGACCGTAAAGAAGGCAAAATGCTAAAGAAATGATGACTTTGAACTGTATTATATTTCAGGAGTCTGCTCTAGCAGACTCCTGAAAGTCCCTTGGATAGTAAGGAGATCAAACCAGTCAATCTTAAGGGAGATCAACACTGAATATTTACTGGAAGGATTGATGCTGAAGCTGAAGCACCAGTGTTTTGGTCATCTGATGTGAACAGATGACTCATTGGAAAAGTCCCTGATGTTGGGAATGATTGAGGGCAGAAGGAGAAGAGGGCATCAGAGGATGAGATGGCTGGACAGCATCACCGATGCAATGAACATTGACCTGGGCAAACTTCGGGAGATGGTGAGGGACAGGGAGGCCTGGTGTGCTGCAGTCCATGGGGTCACAAAGAGTCAGACACCACTGGGCGACTGAACAGCAGGATAGAGGCTTCCATGGGGGCTCAGACAGTAAAGCTGTCCACAGTGCAGGATTGCCTGTTAGAATTCCATCTGGGAGGGCCCTTGGAGTTACTTCCTGTCTCCCATATATCTTTTCCAGATAGGAAAGGAGGACATTATGGTCTCCAGGGTTTGACAGGCATCCTGAGGGTTAAGGACAATTTGAGCATTTACTGTCCCCTCTCCACAGTTCCCAGTTTCACTTCATTTGCGGGCTTGGCATATTCCTGGCTTCCCTGGTGGCTCAGATGGTAAAGCGTCTGTCTGCAATGTGGAAGACCCGGGTTTGATCCCTGTGTCAGGAAGATCCCCTGGAGAAGGAAATGGCATCCCACTCCAGTACCCTTGCCTGGAAACTCCTATGGACAGAGGAGCCTGGTGGGCTACAGTCCATGAGGTTGCAGAGTCAAACACGACTGAGCGACTTCATTCACTTGCTTTCATAGCAGCTCAGCAACACCATAAAGATAAATTTTTAAGTACCCCTTTATGCAATATTTTAAAGTTTTCATCAGGAGGGTTACTCAGGTACCCAATTCACTGTATTGTTAAAAAAAAAGTTACAAAGTGGTTTTCATTGTAACTCACGTTTGTTTTCTGACATTTTATAGTCTTTTATACATCTTAACGTTATGAGTTTTATATAGTATGACATATATATTGTGAATTATAATGTCAGTATATCATTTATTTTGCACAGCTAACCTAGAGGTAGACATTACTATCCCCATTTTACACATGACGAAACACAGGCTGAGTTTTACCTGAGGTTACATCAACGCTGAGGCTGAACAGGAACTTAAGACACTGGTATTTGCCCTCCAGAGGTCAAGAACCTTTGCTAGGAATCTCTAAAAGACATGGAGTTCTTTAAAAATCCAATGAGAGCTCTAGACCCTGTCCCCACAAACATGTACACTGATACACTAAAGTTTCAGGGGGTGTTGAGATTCTCCATTGTCCATCCATGGATTCTATATCAAGAACCTCTGCATGTTGTAGTGTGGTGAGGTGGAATAAAAAGACTCTTTTTTTAAACTAGTGTTGGACTAGGAAGAAAGCTGAGAGCAGAAGAATTGATGCTTTTGAACTACGGTGTTGGAGAAGACTCCTGAGAGTCCCTTGGACTGCAAGGAGATCCAATCAGTCCATCCTAAAGGATATCAGTCCTGGGTATTCATTGGAAGGACTGATGTTGAAGCTGAAACTCCAACACTTTGGCCAACTGATGCAAAGAGCTGACTCATTTGAAAAGACCCTGATGCTGGGAAAGATTGAGGGCAGGAGGAGAAGGGGACAACAGAGGATGAGATGGTTGGATGGCATCACTGACTCAATGGACATGAATTTGGGTAAACTCCGGGAGTTGGTGATGGACAGGGAGGCCTGGTGTGCTGTGGTTCATGGGGTCGCAAAGAGTTGGACACGATTGAGCGACTGAAGTTTTTAAAAAACTATTTATTTGTCTGGGTCAGATCTTAGTTGGATCATGCAAGATCTTTTGTTGCGGTGCACAGATTCTCTAGTTGTAGCGCATAGAATCTCCAGTTCTGATGGGTAGGCTCCAGAGCGTGTGGGCTTAGTTGCTCTGTGGTGTGTGGGATCACAGTTCTCCAGCCAGGGCTCAAATCCATGTCCCCTGCATTACAAGGTGGACTATTAACCACTGGGACACCAGGGAAGTGCCAAGACATTAGTTTTTTAGCTTTGATCATAAGGTCATATTCCTCTGTCTTCAAAGACCCCTCATAAAATGATCTCACTATATTCATCTAACCTTTTTTTCCTGACACACAATCCCAGCAATGGTCCATCTCAGCATCTCCATGATCTCTCCCCAATTATGGGCTTCCTCAGGTCTCCTGCATTGCAGGCAGATTCTTTACCAACTAAGCTACGAGAAAAGCCCATGCAGCACAAAGACCCAGCACAGCCAAAAATAAACAAATAATTATTAAAAAAAGAAAAGAATGCATTTTCTCCACAGACCACTGTAGCCTCCACACATGGACATTCCTTTGGGAAGGAGTGGAAGGACCAAGTGTCCTCCTCTAGTCACTGGTACTGATATGACTAGAGCGGAGGGGCTGAGGGCCCACCACATCTCTCATCAGTTTCAGGAACCCTGTCTGCTAAAACGGAAAAGGCGGGGCCTGATCAAGTCTCTGGAGCAGGCTGCTTGGTTTATGAGCCAGCTGGAGAAGGACCCGAGCACCAGCAGACACAGGTAGCTGTGTTCTGACACGCAGGCCTGCAGAGGAATGACTGCCTCTCAGGAGACAACCAGACAACTCCAGCCTGCGTTCAGTCTCTGACTCAGCTTTCCAAACACTGTAGTGAACATTCTTTTCCTTTTATTATCCAGAGTTCTCCTGCAGTGGTTCCTTCTGCAACTAGAATAGTGGCTCTTAGTCTTTTGGACCTCTTCAAGAATCTGCTAAAGTTTACAGGCTATCACCTTGGAAAAATGTATACATACATAAAATTTTGCTTACAGTTCTAGGGAGTTGGTTGACAATCCTGGAGTTCTTTGTTGGATTCCTGTTTAAGTAGACTTCTCCTAGAGTAAAATATGGAATAGTGATTTATCTCGTCTGTTTCTCAGAAAACAGTTAAGTTCTAACATGAGGTGGGAGGGGTCTGAGGGCGAAGACGGGGTGGGGTGCTGAAACGGGGCCTATGCTGCTGGCTGGTAGGAGATAAGTGAATCTGAAAGATACTACCCTTTGACCTTGTTTCCTATCCCAAAGCCTGACCAGTGCTCTTTCAATTACAACATTTTTATCCTATTTTCACATTAGGATCACTAATATTTTAAAAATACTAGTGGGAGGGCCTTACCTCCTGAAATTCTCACTTAATATGAGATGGACCCTAGGCATCAGTTTTTTAAAAAATTTAAATGACTTTACTGGTGTAAAATAAAATATATTTAAGTATATAATTTGGTGAATTCTGACACATGTACGAAACCCATAAATATACCCATCATCCCCCAAAGTTTCTCTTCTCCTGGAACCCCAATTACATTACTACTTGGGCCACTTGATGTCTCATGGCTCACCAATGCTGTGTGCATTTTGTTTTGCTTTCAGTCTTTTTTTTCTCGCTGTTTCATTTTGTCTAGCTTATGTTGATATGTCTTCAAGGTTGCTAATCAACTATAATGTCTAATTTCTGTGTATTTCTTAATTTCCATAACTATATCTTTCAACGTTCATTTTCAAACATATGTATTCCATTCCTTCTCTCCTTCGCATGCTCATGCGTCCCTCTGCCTTCAAATATACATACAAAGTATATTTGAAATCCTTGTATACTACTCTATCTGTGTTATTTCCGAGGTCCGCTTACACTGGTTCCTGTTTTACATGCCTAATGCTTTTTTTACACTTATTTACCATCATTGTTTATTTATTTATTTTTGGCTGCACTGGGTCTTCATTGCTGCGTATAGGCTTTCTCTAGTTTTGGCGAGCAGAGGCTGCTCTCTAGCTGCGGTGCCACGGGCTTCTCTTGTTACAGAGCACAGGCTCTAGAGAGGGCGGGCTCAGGAGTTGTGACACGTGGGCTTAGTCGTTCTGAGGTATGTGGGATCTTCCCCTACCGGGGATCGAACCTGTGTCTCCTGTCTTGTAAGGTGGATTCTTAATCACTGGACCACCAAGGAAGCCCTGCCTAGTACCAAGGTCCTCAGCCTCATGTACAGGGGCATGATTCCTACCATAGTGACCCAGCACAGAGCCCCCCCCAACCCTGACCTGTTCCGCACGTGTAGAGTCTCCCTTTTCACTTCAGACCAACCTGTTCCCCCATTTCCTCCCCGACAGCTCTGCCTCCTGTGGGCTGCCAGCAGTTTCGCTGAGCAGGGGACTGTGTGATGGTTTTCGCACGATGTCTTCATATGAGGAAAACAGTCTGACTTCACTCTGAAGGGATGATGTTTGTAGCCACTGGAAGGTAACATAGTGGTGTGATTATTGAACCAAAGGAATTTATGTTTTGTAACTTGGTTACTTTTATTTTACATTTTGTTAAAGTATTAAATACTGTTTTCCTATTTGGAAAAAAAAAAAAGAAGCCCTGCCTAATACTTTTTAATTGTATGGTTGGAACTTTACATTATTGAGGACTGGAATTTTATGAAGTTTCTTAGGGAAAAAAAAATATCACCCATTTAAGACACACTTTTAAGCTTTGTTAGATCCAGAATACCCTTTCGCCTAGGACTAATTTGGCCTTGCTCCCTGATGGATGTACTCCTGTGATGTATTAGGGGAGCTCTCCACTCTGACTGATAGGAGCGGAGATCATCTATGTCTTGTGAGCTGGGAAGGTTATTCTGCCTGATCCTTTCATTCTTCTTCCTCTCAGGTAGCTTCCTCACAAGGATGTACTGATGGGTGCCCAGCCAATGTCTTGAAAAAGCTCTCTGCAGGTGTCTGAAGTTCTTTCTCTGTTCAGTTGTCTCTCTCCCATGAATTCTAATTGGTATGGCCTCCCTGAACTCTAAATGCTGCCTCCTCAACTCAAGAGATTGCTGGACTTGGTTTAGGTGTCGCTTCCCTGTATGGCAACCTGAAGAGTCTCTATCAGAAGTGAGTTGGGGCAATCATAGGGCTCCTAATTCAATTCCTTTCTCCCAGGGATTAGTGTCCTGCACTGTCAGTTGTTCAGTGTCTGAAATTTTAGCTGTTTAAAGCAGGAAAAGTAATCTAGGCCCTGTCACTCCGTAATGGCCAGAAGAAGTTATCATTTTGGGTTTTTTTAACCTCCCTAGGTTAAATATTCTAATATGTGGCCGGAGTTGAGAACCACTATAGTGTATTTTTATTATTGGAGTTTTAGCCCCTATTGCCATGTTTTTCCCTTGCCCCCTTGCAGCTGTGATTTTACTATCACATCTCAAACCATACTGCTTAACTCACATTCTCCCTGCCTTATACCCAAAATGGCATGGTATTCTTGGATTTGGTACTTATGAGTACTCTCCAAATTTCTAGGCACAGTTCTCCATGTCAGAGAGAGAAGGCATTCTGACTTGCTATTAATCATGTTATCCACAAAAAGAAAGAGGGAAGAAAACTGGGCTAAGGAGATTGTTAGTTGAGAACTATATCTATGGGCTTCCTTGGTGGTCCAGTGGTTAAGAATCCCCCTGCCAATGCAGGGGACATGGGTTCAATCCCTGGTCCAGGAAGATTCCATGTGCCATGGAGCAACTAAGCCTGTATGCCACAACTTCTGAGCCCACATGCTGTAACTACTGAAGCTCAAGGCCTAAAGCCTGTGCTCTGTAACAAGAGAAGACACTGCAATGAGAAGTTTGCACACAGCAATGAAGAAGTCTTCTCACCACAACTAGAGAAAAGCCCATGTGCAGCAAAGAAGACCCAACACAGTCAAAAATAATCAATTAATTAATTTGGCTCAGATGGTAAAGAATTTACCTGCAATGCAGGAGGCCCAGGTTCGACGTCTGGGTCAGGAAGATCCCCTGGAGAAGGAAATGGCTACCCACTCCAGTATTCTTGCCTGGAGAATTCCATGGACAGAGGAGCCTGGCGGGCTACAGTCCATGGGGGGCAAAAAGTCAAACATGATTGAGCGACTAACACTTTCACTTTTCATACCTCTGGAGGGTATAAAGGCAAAGAGACAGGCAGGACAGAACATTATAGTCATGGAATATAGATACTTTTCAAATATTGTAGAAAAATAAGCTAAATTAAATAAAAAACGAACAAAACTTGCTATTAGGGGTGCAAATTAGCAGTAAAAGCAGCTCAGAGTCACTCCCTGAGTCTTCCAAAGAGGATGGGAAGCATCATTTGTTGATTCTGCTGTGCATTTCTGCATGCAATATCTCATTTCATCTTTGAGGTGTTCTGAGTCACTTACCATCTCTATTTAATACATGTGGGAAGCTATAGATTTGAGAGGTTAGGGAACTCATGAAAGACATACGGCTAGTAACAGAAAGGTAGTGTCTGATTTCCAAGTCTGTGTCTTTTCCCTCTCTGTCTCTGACCACAGCTGTCATGATAGTTTCCAGCTCCAATGCATATTTATTTACAAAACATCTTTACTTGACTTTCCCTGTGGCTCAGACAGTAAAGAATCCACCTGCCAATGCAGGAGACCTGGGTTTGATCCCTGGGTTGGGAAGATGCCCTGGAGAAGAAAATGGCAACCCACTCCAGTATTCTTGCTTGTTGAATTCCACAGACAGAGGAGCCTGGCAGGCTAGAGTTCATGGGGTTGAAAAGAGTTGGACATAACTGAGCAACTTACACACTTTAGTATAGTGTAAATCACTGGAGAAGAGTGTGAAAATTCCAAGTCCAGCTTGATGAATTTTCACAAAGTAAACATACCCTGTCTAACCAGCACTCAGGTCAAGAAACAAAGTGGTTCATGCACCCTAGAAGTCTCCTCACATATGTCCCACTTTCAACCCAGGAGAAATAACATAGAGGTACTCAGTGGAGCCTATAGCTCAGGCTCCCTTAACTTGGGGTCCATGTAAGCATCTATAAATCCCCTGAAATTACAAGCATTTTCCCAAAGAGAGGATGTAGTGCCTTCATCAGATTCTCACGAAAAGGGACAAGAATAAAAGCTACCACTGAAGACTGGCTCAGAGGGAATATAACCATTCATTCATTGTATCATCAAAATCAGAACACAGTACTAGCTATGGCTACCAACTGAGAGTTTAATGTGCCAGGCATTTTATGTTTATTATCTCTGACCCTTACAAAAACTCTGAAATGTAAGTATTATCACCTCTATTTTACAGATATGGGAACACAGGTTTAGAATGAAGTTACTTGCCCAAGGTCATACATTATTGTGTAGGTATTTGTGAATACTAGTATTCAATATGAGACCTGCTACAGCAAAGCCTGCACTTCTGCGGTGAGACCACGATGCCTTCGGCAATATTAAGTTGCCTAACTTCTGCTCAGAACAAGCTAAACTTGAAATACCAGGGCTGAACAGGAAATGAAAGAGTGACATCTCAAGCCCGGGCAATTTTTTTTTTTTTTTAAAAACAATTCCCTTCTAACCAATGACATCTGCAAAAGGGAAAGTGCTGCCTTTAAAAGAGGCACTTTGCCCTCAAAGAGGTGTGGCCTCCAAGAGGTGTGGCTGTTAGGTTTTTCTCTAGTGGGAGTTACTATCAAACCACAAGCCAACTGTCTATCATTACACTGCACTTTGAGAGGACACCAATGATTGGTCGACTAAGAGAGCAACATTTGAATTTTAAGAAAAGACCAAAACAACCTAAGGTCTTGACTTGAGTAAGAAAGATAAAGCTTTGTCAGAGAAAACTCTTGAGTCAGCGTCAGAGATTAGGCACGAAAACCCCTGTGTTAGGTAAAACCTTGACTTTCCTAACTGGTGTTAAGTTGCTTTTAATTCTTCAAGAAATTAGCCCCCATTTGAAAAGATATGTAAAAACTATGTGAAAATGCTTTGTAAACTGCAAAGGAAATGGCTAGCAAATAGTTTAAAAAAATCCCCAAACTCTAAACATAAAGCAAAAATTACCTGCCTGCAAAGGCTATACCAGGAGGTGGTAGAGTTAGAAGCAGCCACAATTTTGATTCCTACTTTCCTACTCATCACTAGGTCACATGTAGAATTAATGTTTTCTGTCTCTCATTTTCCCTCTGCTATTCCATTGGATGATTAAGTACACTGCATCATCTGTACTTTATTTTGGAGAAGACATACATTATAGAACCTATAAAACAAAAGAATGGCTCAGATGACTTTTTAGATAGAAAATAAACCATAGATTCAACTTAAAAGATTGAAAAATTACATTCGCTTAGTATATTTACTACACTTCATTCTGAGTCTGAGATGCATCCTCAGCTGAATGAGATAGAAAAATGAAAAAAAAAATCATTTATTTCAGGCAATCCAAGTTCTTCTAATACAGCAAGCTTTAAAATTTTAGAGACCTTGAAATATTGAAAGAAACTCCTATAATTCAGTCATCTTTTCCTCAGTAACAGCTTCTATTATAGAAAGTTCCATTTAATAGATAAGGCTAAAAAAATATTGCTTCAAATTTTATATGCTGTACTTTATATCTATGAAGTAAAGCGTTACGGAACTACTCACAGAGCCACCCAAGCAGCAATGTTATTTCCAGGGTTTTTTGTTGAAACTCACTTTATTAAAAAAAAAAAAACCAAAAAACAGTCATGAACAATAAATTACAATCATTTCCCCCTTTTATAAATTCTTCATAAAATATATTTGACAATTTTAAAAGAAAATTTCAAAAGTTGCTTTTGTTTCTGAAGTGCTGATGACTTATTTTTTGACCATTTTGTCATGCTGGTGAATTATTTGTAGCTGCTACAATAGTTTGATTGATAAACATTTTACAGTTAAAAACAACAACAACAACAAAGAGGAAAAAACAGACCAGCAGAAAGAACTATTCAGTGTGCTATTTATCTGACACTTAACACTTACTTTATCATAATGACAAAGTATCCCTTAGCACCAAAAAACTACAGGAACCCCATCCTTCTAAGTGACAACTAGTGCAAAATAACATTCTAGGAACTAACTGTACAATCCCATTATTTTAACTGGCCACAGCTGCCTATAAGCTTATTTGAAATATTTGGTCTTTTTTCAATTAAGACAAATTTCATAAAACACTATAAACCATGGCAAGAGACTCTATGAGGAACAATTGTTTATTGAGTACCTATTATGGGCAAGGCACTGTGCACAAACTCTTGCTTTCATTTTTCCTCTAAGCAATATCCAGGAATTTCCAAGTTTCACTTTATTTCTTACTCCTTGCTGGAAAAGCCCATGGCTACATGCCATTTTTAAATTGTCATTTTTTCAACTGATCTTTAGTGCTGAGCACACAGTAGGTACTTAATAAATACCTCCTGACTGAAAGAATGAAGACAAAGAATTTACTATCATTTTTCTTGGTATCATAGGCTATTTAGAATACAAGGACTTAAGAAAATTTCAGAAGAAACTTCCTGATCACCTCATATCCTTACCACCAATGAAAGGAATAATTCCACTTCACAGGTAAATTAAAATAGTTTTAAAAATAAATTATAATTGTTAACTACTTTAAATGAGGTGGGACCAAATGCTATCTACTTAGGAAACCGTGACATGTAGCTATTTGAAGAGCAAATGAAGCATTGGCATACCATCACCTAAGTCATCATGAATCTCTGCTGAAGTGCCATGTTATTGATAAGACATTGTAATGCTTTTTTATTTCCAGTAACTCAATCTACTTGGCCAGATCTGTGTTCTACTAATTTGGTGATCCAGAGGATCAATTATCATGAAGTTCCAGTGTATTTCCACCTCCAATTTTGAAAATAATTCTTATAATTATTAACTTGGAAGTAATGTTAAATGTACTTTTCTTTTTTTTCATTTAAGAGGTTTTAAGTAAAACCTTCCAGTCTAAATTTTAAACTTCACACCAAGTAATGCATAGTTCAGAAATTTTTTGTACTCCAATTTTTTGTGCTTTTTCACCTTTTATAGTCCCCTGAACACATTTTAAATAAGGAAAAAATTATGGTAGGAATATTCCAAAAGTTGTGGAAGTTCAAAAAAACTGAGGAGACTATGTGAACTATCAATGATTTCAATATTCTAATATCTTTAAACATTTTTTTTTAACTTTTGACCAAAGATCCTAGTGCTTTATAGAGATTAACCTATATACAAATGGTCTTAAAGTATTAACAACCTTAAAGGCTAATGATCTGTTTTAGGAAAACTTTCTTCCTTTAGATTTGAACTATCTGCATTTACAGGGGGAAAAAAAAAAAACAAAAACTGGAGACAACCATATGGGGTTAAAAACCAGACTGACTTCAAGAAGAATAATGGTCTATTGGTTCTTCACATAGACCACACCAAGTGATTGTATAAACTGATAACCTCTCTATTTGAAAGACATAACTGATGCCACAGTATTTTACCCATTTGCCAAACTGTATAGGTATCACCTCCCACCTTAGAAAAAGGTGGTCAACACTGAATACAACCACACTACCACTATTACTGTGTCAAATTAGACAAGAGAAAACAGCATTAGTGCTAAAACGAAACGAATTCCAGTGATTAAACAGGAGACCATATTAGAGCAGGCAATGTGAGGATAGAACTCATTTGGTTTCTTCAGCTTTACGCTGAGGCTTAGACAAAGTCTTGAAAATAAAAAGTTAATATATATCAATTACTATAGTTTATATACAGCAACGTTTTCAGAAACAGAAGAATCCTGTGTTCAGACTTATATTAGATTGCAGATGCTCAAGTGCAGTCATGTCCCAATGCAGTGGTTTAATTGGTTAATTGAATGCATGGTTACCTAAAGAAGGTATGACTAAATTATGAATGTCCTTGCTAACCGGTACCACACTGATTGCATGGCTAATTCAACTCCTGCAGCTATAGGGCACTGGAGAGCTCAAACAAACTTCAGCAGCTTTGGATCACTTACTTTCACTTACGTTTAGCCAGATAATTTTGGACTCTCCAAAATGATGTCTTAAAAAAAGCTGTATAACATTATAAAAATAAAAACTTAGCATGATTTCATTAGAGGGAGGGACAGGGTAGGAAGAGGGAAGGTTCTTTTATTTTTCATTACTGATTTCACCAGCAAATCTCAAAAATCCAAACCTACATCAAATAATTTAAACAGAAGTGGCATTTTTTTTTATATGGAATGCAAAATGCACACATTCACATACTTACATATACATAAATATATACATATATGTTTCCTTTACAAAGCTTCAAAGGTTGCATTACCAGCATGCAAACCTTTTTTTCCATGGAAATTTCTAATACTGACAAGGAATGTCTAAAATACTTAAGAGACATATTTCCAGAAAACTGGACTCTTCTTTTCTTGGCTCTTATAGAGAATTTTCCTGCCAAACTTCTACCAATGGTCATTTAAAAAAATTTACATCCACATTGGTAATACACTTTTAAAACATATTAACAGAATGGCCAGCTTGGACTTAAGAAAAATGAGGAAAAAAAAAAAACTCCCACAATAAAATCTAAACCCTTAAAAGGTGGACTTTAGCTTTTTATATTCTGTTTCAGCCACATTATGTTGCATCACTGTTAAAACAGAAGCAGCATATCATCCAAGATATTTGCAAATAATATATGTGTCACGTTTCCCAGCTGCTATCTTTAAATGCAATTTGTACTAATCTGAGTTCTAGTTCAAAAGCATCTGGACGATCCTGAGGGTTTGCAGCCAGCATTTCCTTAATCAGTTGTTTCATTCGCCCATTCATAGACTTTTTCTTCACAGGAATGAGAAGTTCCATTTTGGGATTTTCCAGAAGTGCCTCCCCAACAGGCACAATCTCAGTTCCTTGTTTTACATAACTCCCCAAGAGTTCCTTCTTTGTCTCTGTGTCTATGAAGGTGATCCTTTCCAGCATTGCCCAGATGATAATCCCCAGAGCAAAGATGTCAGCTTTTGCTGTATAATGTCCCTCCCACACTTCAGGAGCCATGTAGAAATCTGTTCCACAAGCTGTAGAAAGGAAACACTTGTTTACGCTGACAGGTTCTTCTGGATTCTGCCCAGATGCTGAACAAACTTTACTAAGACCAAAATCAGCCACTTTCAGGGTAGGTTCCAAGTCACTGGTATCCAACCTGCTTTGAGAAATCAGGATGTTATCAGGTTTCAGATCTCGATGGATGATCTGGTTTTTATGCAGGAAAGCCAGGGCACTGCTCAGCTGAAGCATGAAGCTGGTGTTAGTTTTACGATTGGGTTTCCTGGACAACAGATACTCATTCATATCTCCTCCATCACAAAAATCCATCACGAACCACAAGTAATAGGCGCTTCTGGGATCAAAGGCAATTTCTCCTTTTAGTGAAGTCTCTACAAGCTATAAGAAAGAAAAAAACAGATTATAATCATCTGCACAGTTTATATAATTCAGTGATAGAGAAAGAGTCACTGGTTGAGTTAGTCTCTAATTTTAATTCTAAATTCCATGAATACTTTATTTGTTCAGTGCTTTCATATGTGCATTTATTTTAAACTTTAGTACTGCAAACTGTCACTTTGTCCCTAACAAAAATACACCAAATTTCTAAGTCAAGAGGTGAAAACTTAATAAAAAACAGTTATATTTTGAGACGTGTCCAACTGCCTGTACATTTGCTGCATGTGTCAATGGAGCTGAATTCTAACTGGCTAGCTAATAGCTTCCTGAAAAGATCAAAGTTTCAGCACCTAGACCTGGGAGATTGCCAGCTAGGGTATAAACATCAATTAGGACATTCTAGTCCATAAAACTCCCTGAAATCTACTTCTCGCTTATTGCACTTACATTATCAACATAATCTGTGAAACTAAGAGAAAATTATGAAGGAATAACCAGTTGCTACAGAAATAAAGTGCTCCTGTAGTCACTGATGAAACTAAAGACTGACATCATTATTGCAAGAACTTCTATAAGCAGAATGCAAATATGGTGGCTATCTCTATCAATAGATGGCTTCTAAAAACCAATTAATAAAAATCACATGCATTTTGATATAAAAATTCAAAACTAAGGTTGTCTATTTGATACAAGCTGAAAATCTAGACTAAAGCACAGTTTTACTTATATCATTATCTAATTGTAACTCTCCTACTACCTGAAATTCAAGAATCTCAATTACTTCACTGAACATGAACTGTCATTTTAAATTACAGTGCTTTGAAAGCATTTGTCCTATGGTGTCCTTTTCAGGTTCACAGGCTGAACAGAAACTCATTAGGGAAGGTGAAGAGTTGTTGAGGAGTGAGTGATCTGCTATAAATCTACTAGTATTTCATCTTTTCGGTGGGCAGAGGCAAAGAACACGTCTCCATGATGTCTCCCCCATGGCAGCCATAATTGCAATGGTCTGCAGAAGTCTTCTTTGCATACATTTTCTTTGTTGCATGTGTTTGCCACTGAGACAGAAAATGAAAGAACAGAAAGGTTCAGATCACACAATTATTTACCAGGTGCACTGTTACTAAATATGCTCAGATTAAAGATGAGCATCATCACTCTTCCATCATGTCCTCTTTTCATTCTCAAAAGCAAAATTCCTAAATAGCTTTGAGCAATGCAGAGTTCCAGCCTTCAAATAATGGTTTAGAGTAAAGCCAGATAGTAGATATTTTAGGCTTGACAAGCCACATAAGGTCTCTGTTCCATATTCTTCTTCTTTTAAAAAAAAAAAACTCTTAAAAAATGTAAAAACTATTTTTAGTATCCAGGACATACAAAAACAGGCTGAGGGCTATAGTCTGAGGGCCCCTGGTTGAGAGTTACAGAAATACAGAGCCCAATCTGCTTACTGTCATGTGCAGAGGATGTCAGCCACTGGCTGTCTTGCCTAAAGTCCTTTAACAGCGTCCCTGTTCTCTTAGGCTACAGTCTAAGCTCTTTAACATGGGCCGTGGGAGCCTGTGCACTCTCACCCTGCTCATTTTTCTAGTCTCACCTAAAACAACTCTCCTTGTACACTGCAGTCTTATTATCTTCTTTCAGTTCTTAGAATGTTTCGTGCCTTTTGCTTCTAGACATTTGTATGTACAGTTCTTTCTGCCTGGGAAGTTTTCTTACTCACTCACCTGGCTAATTCCTCTTTACCTTGCAAGTTTCGGTTGAAACAGTTCAGAATTCCTGAACCCCAGGATTATGTCAGGTTGCCTATTACATGTGCCTACACCATCCCATACTTTTCATTCATGACACTCATGATAAGCATATATATTGTCCATAAAGTTCCTATGCATAAGATGTGTCCTCTGTTAGCTGTTTGTTTTACATTTCTTCTAGGTGAGGTTTTTAGCTATCAGGAATTGACTGAATGATTCCAATTAAGAACAAGAAAGGTACCTAGAAATACATGGAGGAAAAAAAAATGTAGAAAATAGGGAAGACCATATGTAGAGATTCTGTCATCACAATATAGATTTGCTTGGTTTTGCCACGTGTAAATATTGGTTGTCTTTACTAGTGTAAATTTAGAGAAGGCACTTGCTAATGTGTTGGTGAATGTCTGGTTAACTAAATAAATCTGTAGAAAATATAATTTTATTAGAGTTGCTTACTACTGAGTCCTTCCTATGTGCCAAGTACTGTGTCTGCATCACCTCTTATTTTGACAAATCCCACGGAAGGTAGAAATTATTATTCCTTACATTTGAAGATACAGATGCTGGGAAAAGATGGGTTATTTATCCAAAGTCCTACAGCTAGCAAAAAATGCCCTAAGTCAAACACAGGTCTATCAGGCTTTAAAAAGATAAAATAGATTACTAAACAAAAAGGTACTTTACATTAAGAAAAAAATGACTGAATCAGGCTTTACATCTTATGGCCTTGAAAGATTAGCTAGCTAATACCTAGTTATATAAGAGTTGCTCCATCTGGACTCAAGGATACCATCAGCATTAAGCCATATGTTTAAATATCCTTGCATTTATAGTTCAATTATGCATTTTAGTCTCCAAAATTCAATGCAAAGTCCAACAAGGTTCTAGTCACTTTTATGTGGAATGTGGTAAGAATGTTTCTGATTTTTTTTTTATCATTAGAACTTATCTAATAAGCACTTTTAGAAGAATACAAAGTAAAACAAATAAAGACGAAATAGTTACATTTATATTCCCTATCTTAAGAGAGAAAACTTTAGGGCATAGCTTGCAGTAAAATTAGGTTCTCAAGACTGATATTTTTTCACCATACAATGAAACTTGCAGGTTTTTAATTACACAGAATAATGTGTTTGTTTTGTTGTTCCTAGAACAAAAGTTTTTGCTGTTTTAACAGACTTTTGTACCTTGATGGTAAATTCTGAATTTAGACACACTCGTGGAAAGTTGTTCGTGTTCCAAGAATGACTGGACTTAAGAAATTTTGCTCTGGCCTTTAACTAGAGCTATGTCAGAAAAATATTTTCTCTTCAAGTATAGACCTACTAGAAATTTTGATCTATGGCAGAAATCAACCTTAAAAAAAAATCCAGATTTTCTGTTTTCCTATATTAATGCTTTCCCCAAGTCTACGAAAGAATAATCTGGAGGCAAAAGAGTAACCTGGAAGTTACAGAGCACATATTTTAGCTGCCAGATAGTCCTACATTTAGTTCCCAATTCTGCCACTTGCTATGTGATTCTAGATCAATTCAGCATCTATTCTAAGCCTCAGTTTCTTCATTGGTAATGATGATAATAAGAGTACATTTCTCATAGGAATGTTCTGATCAGAGTATGGAATGAGTAGGAAGCCAAATGTTAAGTCGTTAGTAACATTCAGGTGCTAAGCCACATAATCCATGAAAATTCAATGGAACTGCATGGTTAGGATCTTAAATAACCTTCTGAAACAGCAGAGGATCTAAAACATGAACATGAGTTCATGTCAGTGATAAAGAAAAGCCCAGTTACCTATGGGACTACTACTGGTTGTAGCGTTTTCCCTTTTCTTCTGTCTTCAGTTCCAAAAAAAGTTGATTTCAAATAAGTGAAATAATTAGACTCTAGTCTCAATCACCTCTCTAGTTCCTATGCTGTCCCATTCCTATGCAGATTGGCAAGTATCACGGCATAACAGGTGGCTTATGTTATTTTTAGGTATTTGCATCACAGGTTTAAATAAAACCTTGTTTTAGAGGAAACATCTACTCAGTTCTTGGCAGACCCCTATCTATTCCTAACTATATAAACACCTGCACTTAAAAGTAGAAGTTCATCCGACTCTTTCATTCCTCTTACTGCTGACCAATGCTACGTTCAAATCATTTCTATTTCCCATTCAACCACACATACCTGTAAATAAAGGGAAGAATTAGAGCCGTGGGACATCTTTTGCACCATCCCATCTTTTTGTAGGATGCATTCCTCCAAGTGAATCACATTTGGATGTTGGCTCTTGATACTGCTTAGTGCCCAGAACTCACGCAGGGCTAGTTCAACATTTTCAGGTGCATGGCATCGGATTTTCTTCACTGCCACCCGTGCAGAAGTCTTTCTGATGACTGCTTCATATACAACACCGTAACTACCTCGGCCTACCTCCCGTATTAGATCGTACTTTGGCTGGCTACTCACCATCTTCAAGGTCAAGGTTTCTGGAAAAATGAACAAAGTGCTCTGTTGAAATTAAGTATACCTACTGGTTTCAATTTCTTCTTATGCACGATTTAGTAGTTGTCATCTGTCTCACTGTCTGCAGTGCTTGAATAATATTTGCTATACACTGGGCAAATGTAAATATTTTGATAATAGTAGCACTACTATTTAATAATAGTAACAGTAATGTGGTACTTACCATGTATCAGGAGCTGTCCTGAGCATTTTATATATTAAGCTCATTTAATCCTCACAACAATATTATGAGGTAGATACTGAGCATGATGGGGCTTCCCTGATAGCTCAGTTGGTAAAGAATCCGCCTGCAATGTGGGAGACCTGGGTTCGATCCCCGAGTTGGGAAGATCCCCTAGAGAAGGGAAAGGCTACCCACTCCAGTATTCTGGCCTAGAGAATTCTATGGACTGTATAGTCCAGGGGGTCTCAAGGAGTCTGACATGACTGAGGGACTTTCACTGAGCATAACAGCTCATTTTGTAGATGAAGAAACTAAAGCACAGAGTTTTAGCAACATGCCCAAGGTCAAACAGCTAGTAACTGGGAACCTGGGATTTGAAACCAGGCCATCTTGCTCTGACAACCTCTTACATGAACTGCTTCAAAACACCACTGGTAAACATAAACCAAAAAGTTCATATTCTTATTTACTGATCATGAAAAAACAATAAAAACTCCTGCTTCCCCTGAAAACTGATACATATAAAAGTTCCTAAAAATGGCAAAACTCACAGTTAGAAACACAAACACCTAGCTTAGGTTTAGGTACTGAGACTGCACAGAAGTAAGAATGAGTAGTTATTTTTCTTTTTTAAAAGTAAATGATCAAACTATACACATTCCTATTTTAATTTTATTTCCTTATTTCTTGCAAAATAAAGTTTGTGGAGAAAAATATTCCTTTACAGATAAACGAAGCTACTTAGAATATGGTTATTGTTCTTCTTGTTTCAACAATAGCTATTTAGATCTAGGTCATTTTTGCCAATGAAAACTATCCTGCATATTAAGAGGTTCTCTGAGAGAGTTCTTTGGAATTCAACTTGCTAAATCATTTAAAGGCAAGGGCAAAGAAAGGCCTTGCGTGGAAACACTCATGTGTTGAATTAAGAGTTTGAAGAGTGCCTCCTCACTCTCCGAAGACTGTCAAGATTCTAATGAACTTCAGGAACCAATTCTCATTTGTAAAATGCCAGCATGGGCAAGAAAAGTTACCTGAGATTGTACAATTTTTATAGTGTACGGTTTAGGGGAACACAAAGCGACCGACAAACAGAACCTGTCAAGTTGGGATCAGTCATTTTAAGTCGATAGAACAGATTTAATAAAGAAAATGAAAGCTTCTGAGATTGCTTTTAGTCCCACTTCCTCCAACTGGACACCGCTCTTCAAATTCCTACAGTATTTCCGAGTGTCGGATTTCCTGCCACAGAATTCTCTGCCCCAGCTACACAGTGGACATTCGTTCCTGTCCTCCGTGGATCGCCAATTCCTATCCATCTCAAAGTGGCTCGTGCCTTGAAAGCTGCCCCATACCCCCCTGAATAGGTGGGAAGGAGGGTGTCTGTGAAGTCTTTGAGATCCTGGGTCAAAACACAGTGCGGTGATGCACACCGTGCGAACCTCGGGAACTTGGGACGGCATCCCCCCGGGCCCTCGTGCCTACACCCGGCGCTCGGACACTGGCCGGCCCAGCTGTACACCTGCTGGCGCCCAGGGAAGGAACAGTCCTGGGCAGAGGTGCAGCCCGACGCGGCGGCTCAGGGCCCCGCTCATTGGCCAAGTATCAGGCCCTCCCCTTCTTCGGCGGCTTCCAGAGAAAACCCGGAGGGGATCCTCTAGGGGCCCTTCACCCGGAGGAGCCAGTCCTGCAGCTGCCCCGACTCCTCCGGGTCGGCGGCTGAGGCCCGGGGCCTGGGGAGGAGGCCACAGGGCAGAAGAGGAGGCCGCGGCTGGGGCCGGTGGCCTGAGGGGTGCGGGCCGGAGGCCTGAGGCGCGCGGGGCCTTCCCCGGGACGACTCCGCTGACAGCTCAGTGACAGGTCGCCTGGGGCGGGAGGCACGTGCAGGGCCCTCGGCTCTGCAGCAGGGTCTCTCAGCCGAGCCGAGGGGCCAGATTTACCTCAGGGTAGCCGCCGCCGCTTCTCTCTCTCACGGACTCTGCAGGCCGCCATTATCGGGGAGCTCGCGCCTCCGCCGCCGCGGCCTCCAGTCAGAGGCCGGCGCGCGCCCCCGTGGTGCGCGCGGACACACCCCCTTACGCCTCGCGGCCCCGCCCCCCTCCGGCTTTCCGTAGCGCGAGTCGGGACGCCGAGCGCCGGTCATGCGGGGCGCGCGCCTGGCGCTCCGCTGGCTTCCCGACTCCCTTGGCTTTCAGGAGCCGGGGGGAGTCGCGGAAGGGGGTTGCGCGCTCTGGAACGCACCACTTGTGCCCCCTCCCCGCGGGGGTGGCCGGGAGCGGCGAGGCCATTCCACGCCCTGTGGCTTGGTCGCCCTCCAGCCGCAGCGGGCGCCCGCGGCCCCGGCAGTGGTGCCTAAGCCGCAGGTCCGGGCTGAGGGAAGTGCGCGCGCCTGGCGCCCTCCCCTCCCCCGCTTCGCCCCGACTCCTGACTTTACCGAGCTGCGGGAAGGTGTGCGGGCTCGCTGGGACGGAAGGCCTGGGGCATCTTCTAAGCGCCGGGCTGGGATGCCTGAGGGACGCGGGCCTCTTCCGGGGCCCCGCGGGGAAGCACGGCCCGAGCTGGGAGGTCTGGCGTCCGTCCCGCCGGCAGGGAGGCTGCACCTTTTGTCAGAGTCACTGAGCCATATTTGCGCGCTGTGCGGTTGCCGAGGCGGCGGCAGCGCGGGGCTGAGTGCGATCATCTGGGAAGACGCGGTCCCCTGCCCCGCCGGCGCGGTGGTATCTCCCTTAAAGAACCCGGCGCCTCATTGTTCCAGGGCTCTGCAGCCGGGAAACGGGGCGACTTGCCCCCGGCTTGGAGAAAGGGGCCGCGGCCTCCGCGCACGCCCTGCCTGGCTGCGGCACCCGCGGGCTGCACGTGGAGAGTCGGGACAGCCCCCTCCCTGCGCAGCTAGCGGCCGAAGTCTGGGCCGAGATTAACAGCGAGGACGGCCGTGCTAGAGGCCCGACTGTCAGCCTGAGTCACTGGGGCCCTGGACTGCCGTTGGCCAGATCCAGGCCCGCGTTCACCAGCCAACTCTGGGCTGTCAGTTGCTCAAAGACCCGGACCGATCGGTCATTCAGTTAGTTTCACGGATCAGTAAGCAACCTCCAGAAACGTCCACTCCTTCACGGATTTAATCCGCACCTAGTGTTTATCAATAAAGTGGTTGTTTCTCCTCCCAGTGCTGTATAAGGCATGATGGGCAAAGAACCCCTGTTAACTGCTCTCAAGGGTCAACCAATTACCCATTTTATTTTCTGTCCTCCATTTATGGGCCTCCCGAATGTCTGGGACTGGGTTAAGTCTTCAAATGATCTCTCCCAATCCTAAAGAAACTCCACAAGAGCAGGGCTTATTACTAACCCTGTTTTTACAGGTAAGGACGCAGACCTTTGCATTCTTTGATGGAAAGGTGTTTTTTTTTTTTTTTTTTGAGGGGGCACTTGCCTTGAATACCCTCTCCCCTGGTGTAAATTCTACTTATCCCGACCAGAAACAAAACAAAACAAAACCAAACCACCCCCCCCCCCCCCCCCACCTTGCTCTGTAATCTGTTCAGTTTTCGCCCTGAATGTCATTTACTAGTCTTTGGCTGTCTACTAGGACTACTGATATATTCTAAGGTTTGGTTTCTGCCCTTGAGAGGGAAAGTTGAGGGCTCTGTGTAGACAGGTGACTACCTGTGTGGGTAATTGATCAGAATCAAGAGTGGTATCTCTGGCCAAAGGAAACTTTACTTTTTGTTTATCTCAGTCACTAAATACAAGAATCTCTCCTCTCAAGGTGGTTGCAGAACTTGAAATTCAATCCCATAATTCAAAAGTTAGGAAACTGACTCTAAAGCCTGTGAGGTGGACGTTTTAGTAATTTGGGGTGTCTTCTTTAGAAAAAAAGATTACAGAATGGGCCTGTGAATACAGTGCTGGGGCCTTGGAAAGTATCTCTGTAAGTGACAGACTCTGAAGCTTAAGCTTCCGAATAAAGAACATTATGTGCTGTGCTAAGTCGCTTCAGTCGTGTCCAGCTCTGTGCGACACTATGAACTGTAGCCCTGCAGGCTCCTCTGTCCATGGGATTCTCCAGGCAAGAATACTGGAGTGAACTGCCTTGCTCTCCTCCAGGGGATCTTCCTGCATTGGCAGGTGGGTTCTTTACCCCTAGCGCCACCTGGAAAGCAGCTAAGATTACCATGTATCACTATATTTGCACAAAAGCCTGGTATGAGACTCAGAGTTTCTGGGGACAGGATTTATCCACTGTGATTTATTTATCCACTGTCTGATATCACGCCAAAATACTCCTGTGGATAGATAGCATTGTCATACACTGCTTGTGGGAAGGCAAAATGAGATAACTCTAATTAAGGAGATTTGGCAATCTATAGCCACATTACCTATGTACTTACTCTTTCACCCAGTAAATCTACGTCAAGGCTAAACTTGTAGGAGTCCAGCCTCATGATATATTGGCAAAATACAAAAAGCTCTATGCACAAGGCTATTCATTATGGCATTAAAAAAAAAAAAAAACTATGGTGTTATTTTCAGTGGCAAAAGATTGGAAACTGCTCTTGTGTCAGTTAACTAGCTGGATAAATTACTATACAAATGCAGGGTGAAGTGCTGTGCAGCTGTAAAAAGATATGTGGATAAGTTCTTATAAATAAACAGAAACTAATAAATAGTAGTGTCCGTGTATATAAGGGAAATAAGCAAGGTGCATGATAGTGTTTGTAGAAGTGCTATCTTCTGTGTAAGTAGTGGGATGGTATACATTAATTGCTTATATTTAAAGTTAAACAATGGAAGAATAAACTCAACCTTCTAAAAATTATTTGCTATGTGGGATGGAGTGGGTAGGGATGGGAATGAGGCTTCTATGAATGTACCTTATATAGTTGGAAACTATGTTAGAAACATAAATGTTGCATATTTATAAAAAAGAAGTTCAGTAGAAAGAATAAAGCAGTCCATAAAAGTTAAAAAACAAATGGAAACAAATGAAGTGATATAACTACACAGAGAAAATACTTTTAAGTGGCTTATAAGTATTTTGATTATACCTCCCTAATAGGATACAATAGAAGGACAAAGTAGAACTGCATAGAAATATTAAATATTAAATTGCATTTATTAGTCTTATTGTTAGTAATGATGCTAATATTTCTATTTTGAAGCTATGATAGGTGCATTTTTCAATAAAGTAGTTATGTCAGTGGCATTAGGAATCAAGATTTTCAACAAATGAGAAGAATTACAAGTATTAAAGAAGCCTAAGATAATTTTAGATCTGAGTTAGCAGAATGAATGAAATATATGTTTTTCCCCTTAAAAATGTATTCTCTAGCCCTTTCTGCTGAAAACACTGAGAAGCAACGAACAACTCAGTAGTAATGAACACCCTTAGTACACAGATCTGGTGTCTAAATACCATTTTCCAGTTTAAAAAATAATTAAAAATTAAACAAAGTCAAGGTTCTTTTGATAAATGTCTGATTCCAAATCTGGAGCAGGAAAGATGATGTTGGGTCATCTTGTGCCTAAAGGACAGGAAGCTATCAAAGACTATTACAGTCTTGTAAAAATGACTGAGATACCAATACAAAGGGGACCCACTGGCCAAAGATGGAATAATTTGAGCATTAAAAGAAAAATAATGACTTCAATAAATGCAACACAATATACATAAAAGCCTATTAATGATAATGTAAGGAAAACAACATTTGTCATCAATGGAGTTGATTAAGGGAATCAACTAATTACCCTGACCACTAATGGATAAGTTCAGTTCAGTTCAGTCGCTCAGTCATGTCCAACTCTTTGCAACCCCATGAACCACAGCACATCAGGCCTCCCTGTCCATCACAAACTCCCGGAGTCCACCCAAACCCATGCCCATTGTGTTGGTGATGCCATCCAACCATCTCATCCCCTGTCGTCCCCTTCTCCTCCTGCCCTCAATCTTTCCCAACGTCAGGGTCTTTTCAGATGAGTCAGCTCTTCGCATCAGGTAGCCAAAGTATTGGAGTTTCAGCTTCAACATCAGTCCTTCCAATGAACACCCAGGACTGATCTCCTTTAGGATGGACTGGTTGGATCTCCTTGCAGTCCAAGGGACTCTCAAGAGTCTTCTCCAACACCACAGTTCAAAAGCATCATTCTTTGGCACTCAGCTTTCTTTATAGTCCAACTTTCACATCCATACATGACTACTGGAAAAACCATAGCCTTGACTAGACGGACCTTCGTTGACAAAGTAATGTCTCTGCTTTTTAATATGCTATCTAGGTTGGTCATAACTTTCCCTCCAAGGAATACACGTCTTTTAATTTCATGGCTGCAATCACCATCTGCAGTGATTTTGGAGCCCAGAAAAATTAAGTCAGCCACTGTTTCCGCTGTTTCCCCATCTATTTGCCGTGAAGTGATGGGACCAGATGCCGTTATCTTAGTTTTCTGAATGTTGAGCTTTAAGCCAACTTTTTCACTCTCCTCTTTCACTTTCATCAAGAGGCTCTTTGGTTCTTCACTTTCTGCCATAAGGGTGGTGTCATCTGCATATCTGAGGTTATTGATATTTCTCCCAGCAATCTTGATTCCAGCTTGTGCTTCCTCCAGCCCAGTGTTTCTCATGATGTACTTTGCATATAAGTTAAGCAGGGTGACAATATACAGCCTTGACGTACTCCTTTTCCTATTTGGAACCACTCTGTTGTTCCATGTCCAGTTCTAACTGTTGCTTCCTGACCTGCATACAGGTCTCTCAAGAGGCAGGTCAGGTGGTCTGGTATTCCCATCTCTTCCAGAATTTTCCACAGTTGATTGTGATCCACACAGTCAAAGGCTTTGGCATAGTCAATAAAGCATAAATAGATGTTTTTCTGGAACTCTCTTGCTTTTTCCATGATCCAGCGGATGTTGGCAGTTTGATCTCTGGTTCCTCTGCCTTTTCTAAAACCAGTTTGAACATCTGGAAGTTCACGGTTCACATATTGCTGAAACCTGGCTTGGAGAATTTGGAGCATTACTTTACTAGCGTGTGAAATGAGTGCAATTGTGCGGTAGTTTCAGCATTCTTTGGGATTGGAATGAAGACTGACCTTTTCCAGTCCTGTGGCCACTGCTGAGTTTTCCAAATTTGCTGACATATTGAGTGCAGCACTTTCACAGCATCATCTTTCAGGATTTGAAATAGCTCAACTGGAATTTCATCACCTCCACTAGCTTTGTTCATAGTGATGCTTCCTAAGGCCAACTTGACTTCACATTCCAGGATGTCTGGCTCTAGGTGAGTGATCATACCATGGTGATAATCTGGGTCATGAAGATATTTTTTGTACAGTTCTTCTGTGTAGTCTTGCCAGCTCTTCTTAATATCTTCTGCTTCTGTTAGGTCAATACAATTCCTGTCCTTTATTGAGCCTATCTTTGCATGAAATGTTCCCTTGGTATCTCTAATTTTCTTGAAGAGATCTCTAGTCATTCCCATTCTGTTGTTTTCCTCTATTTCTTTGCATTGATCGCTGAGGAAGGCTTTCTTATCTCTCCTTGCTATTCTTATAGCAAGATGAGTTATATTGCAGGTAACCAAATAGTAGATAAGAAAAAGTTATTTTTATAGAAGAATTCCAATGAATAAATGCAGAAGAAATGATAGGATTAGAAAAATACAGTTTTGCAAAACCTAATGAAATAATGAGTCTAGGAAGCAATCATGAAATGATGCTGAAACAATTGGATAAAAGACTGTTGAGAAAATTTGTAATTGAGTGAGACTTTAGGCTAACACTGCCTGAATCCACTGACCAACCTTAAAATCATTAAGAGGGGCACACAGTGCTTTCCACAGAATATTCTTGCCTTAAAAAAAAAAAAAAAGAAACCTAAGCAAACCAAGATCTAGTTACCAGTTTATCAGAAATATGGGACTTAGACAAACACCATAGTCAGCCAAACTCAAAATGTGGAACATTCTAAAAGGCTTTTGTTACCACAGACACCATGTCATCATCACACCTAACAAAAAAGAACCCTGGTGGGGTTTGATCCCTGGGTCGGGAAGATTCCCTGGAGAAGGAAATTGAAACCCACTCCAGCATTCTTGCCTAGAGAATCCCATGGATGGAGGAGCCTGGCACTCTACAGTCCATGGGGTCTCAAAGAGTTGGACACAACTGAGCAATTTCACTTTTCACTTTCTATTTATACAAAACAAGTGACCTGGTTTCTGCAATAAATTTATTGCGTGGAAATTAAAAAGGAAGGTAGAATGGTAAATCATAAAACTCAAGACACTTACCAAATGCAAAAAGCTTGTTTAGATCCTCATTAATAGTTCAGGTGGATTATTAATAACTGTCAAAAGACATCTTTGGTACAGTCAGGGAAATTTGAATATTAACTAATAGATCAAGGAATTATTTGTTCTTTTTTGTTAGGTGTGATAATGACATAGTGTCTGTGGTAATAAAATCCTTTTTCAATTAGAAATGCATACTGATGTATTCTGGATAAAATGAAATGAGATTTGGGATATGTTTTAAAATACTTTGCAAGTAGCATAGCAAACAAAAAGAGGGAGGACGACTGGCTGAAATATTTATAGTTGTAGAAACCTGGGTACATGGGGTTCATTATGCTATTCTACTTTTTGTGTCTGTTTGAATTTTTCCATGATAAAAAGTTAGACAGCCATGCTCAGAAAATGAAATGTCTTCCATAGGTGGGAACTTGGACGGAGCGTTCCTGCCCCCTGCTGGCAGGTTCTATTGGTGCAGCTGCTTGCCCCTGTCTTACGGCAAGTCTGAAATCCCAGACCCTTCTAGAGTCATGTCGTTTATAAATCTCACAAGAACTCTACAAAGTGAACAGTATTAGTATACTATTTACAACTGGGGAAACTGAGACTCAGTGGGACTAATAAGCCAAGGGTCCAAAGTCCCACAGAAAATTTCTGTGTTTCTAGACCTTACTTTTCCTATCTTAAAGGGATCAGTGACATTTTAGGAATCAGTGAACTAAAATGGACCAGAATGGGCAAATTTAATTCAGATGACCATTACATCTACTACTGTGGGCAAGAATCCCTTAGAAGAAATGGAGTAGCCCTCATAGTCAACAAAAGAGTCCAAAATGCAGTGCTTGGATGCAAGCTCAAAAACAACAGAATGATTTCTGTTCCATTTCCAAGGCAAGCCATTCAATATCACAGTAATCCAAGCCTGTGTCCCAACCACTAATGCCGAATAAGCTGAAGTTGAACGGTTCTATGAAGACCTATGATGATTATACGAAGACCTTCTAGAACTAACACCAAAAAAAGATGTCCTTTTCGTCATTAGGGGACTGGAATACAAAAGTAGGTAGTCAAGAGATACCTGGAGTAATAGGCAAACTTGACCTTGAAGTACAAAATGGGGCTAGTTAAAGGTTAACAGAGTTTTACTAAGAGAACGCACTGGTTATAGCAAATACCCTCTTCCAGCAACACAAGAGATAACTCTACACATGGACATCACCAGATGGTCAATACCAAAATCAGACTGATTATATTCTTTGCAGCTGAAGATGGAGAACCTCTATACAGTTAGCAAAAACAAAACCAGGAGCTGACTGTGGCTCAGATCATGAATTCATTATTGCAAAATTCAAACTTA
The DNA here is from genome assembly GCF_023699985.2 of Odocoileus virginianus. NCBI lineage: Eukaryota > Metazoa > Chordata > Mammalia > Artiodactyla > Cervidae > Odocoileus > Odocoileus virginianus. Next base: position 37,064,402 of record NC_069703.1, on the reverse strand, counting down.
AATTGAAGAAAGTAGGGAAAACCACTAGACCATTCAAGTATGACCTAAATCAAATCCCTTATGACTATACAGTGGAAGTGACAAATCGATTCAAGGGATTAGATCTGATAGAGTGCCTGAAGAACTATGGATGGAGGTTCATCACATTGTACAGGAGGCTGTGATCAAAGTCATGCCCAAGAAAAAGAAATGCAAAAAGGCAAAATGGATGTCTGAGGAGGCCTTCCAAATAACTGAGAAAAGGAGACGCAAAAGGCAAAGGAGAAAAAGAAAGATATATCCATCTGAATGTAGAGTTCCAAAGAATAGCAAGGAGAGATAAGAAAGTCTTCCTAGGTGATCAATCAAAGAAATAGAGGAAAACAGTAGAATGAGAAAGACTAGAGATCTCTTCAAGAAAATTAGAGATACCAAGGGAACATTTCATGCAAAGATGAGCAGAATAAAAGAAATGGTATGGACCTAACAGAAGCAGAAGATATTAAGAAGAGGTGGCAAGAATACACAGAAGAACTATACAAAAAAGATCTTCATGACCTAGAAAACCATGATGGTGGGATCACCACCTAGAGCCAGACATCCTGGAGTGCAAGGTTAAATGGGCCTTAGGAAGCATCACTATGAACAAAGCTAGTAGATGTGATGGAATTCCAGCCAAGTTATTTCAAATCCTAAATGATGATGCTGTGAAAGTGCTGCACTCAATATGCCAGCAAATTTGGAAAATCAACAGTGGCCGCAAGACTGGAAAAGGTCAGTTTTCATTCCAGTCCCAAAGAAAGGCAATGCCAAAGAATGTTCAAACTACTGCACAGTTGCCAGCAAAGTAATGCCCAAAATTCTCCAAGGGAGGCTTCAACAGTACCTGAACTGAGAACTTCCAGATGTTCAAGCTGGATTTAGAAAAGGCAGAGGAACCAGAGATCAAATTGCCAACATCATTGAAAAAGCAAGAGAATTCTAGAAAAACATCTACTTCTGCTTTACTGACTGCACAATAGTCTTTGACTGTGTGGATCACAACAAACTGGAAAATTCTTCAAGAGGTGGGAATACCAGGCCACCTTACCTGCCTCCTGAGAAATCTGTGTGCAGATCAAGAAGCAACAGTTAGGAACAAATCCACAGGAAGCAGATCATCAAGGAGCAATTTCACCTATAAACTAGATAAATATAAATAGGTAATATAAATGTGAATTGAATACATAATAGCTATTACACACTGAACTGGTGAAAGGCATTATACAAAGTGCGTTATATCATTGACTCTGCACAGTTATCCTGTGATACATACTATTACCACCCCCCTTCACAGCTGAGGAAGCAAAGGTTCTAAGAGGTGAGAGGAGGGAATTTCCTGGAGATTCAGTGGGTAGGAGTCTGCACTTTCACTGCTGGTGCCAGGGTTCAATCCCTGGTCAGGAAAGTAAGATCCCTTAAGTCGAGTGGCATGGCAAAAAAAAAAAAAAGAGAGAGATGAGAGGACTCACACCAAGTCACACAGCTAGGAAATGTATAAATTGGGACTTGAATCCAGTGTATATTTGTTATATGCTTTTGTATTATTTTTTTGAGATATAGCTTATATACAGCAAAATGCTTACATCTTAAGTGTATCTTGTGTTTATAACCGCTTGTAACTATTGTACACTGCTTGCTTCACTCTAATGTGAATGCAAATATTAATTTTTTCTGAATGGTTTATTAATTTTTTTTCTAAGTAGGAATAGGAGCCAAGAAAGAGAAGAAAATGGTCAAAAAAGGGAAGCGGGGCAAATAAGATCAAAGTTCATGGTTCGCCTAGAGCTGATTATCCCTCCAACGATTTTATTCTCTTGCACCAGGGAGTGTTCCTTGTGTTTTTATCTCCATTCTTCTTTTAGAAGAATCCTCATCATGCCCTCTCAGCCACTTAAACATGCAGGCATGTCAGTGTTTCTCAAATGGGGCAGTTTGCCTTTTGGGGGGCATTTGGTGATGTCTGGAGACATTTTTGGTTATCACAGTGGGCAGGGTAAGTGCTATAGACATCCAGTAGGAGAGACCAAGAATGCTGCTAAATATGCTACAAAGCACAGTACAGCCCTCCCCCAACAAGTTATCCTGCTTCAGATGTCAACAATGTGGAAATTGAAAAATCCTGGTCTAAGTGACAACAGTAAACTTGCTATGTAAATGCAGCTCCAAGGTGAGTCTCTTGGTCCCTTTCCCATCAGATTGCTGGTCTTGCTAAGTTCCCCTGCTGGAGAAATTCTAGAGACATCACTGATGCTTTGTCAGAGACTTCATGCCTTCTGAAGTCATCGCACCCTAGGTCAACAGAAAAGTGTTGTCAAAATGTTACCAAACAATTAAGGATGACTAGCCAGGACTAGTAGTGACTGTTTGAGAAGCAGCTCCTTTTCTGTCATAGTAGGGAGAATCCCCATCAGTATTCCTACCTCTCTCCTTCCCCAGCTGGTGGAGCCCCAGCCCCATCTCTGCAGGGGGAGGCTGATGGCAGAAACTCCTTTAAGAGAGTGCCAGCTCTGGCACTAACAAGCGGTGTGATCTAGAGCAAGTTTCCTCCTTGCTCTAGGCCACAGTTTCCCCATCTGCAAAAAGAAGGATCTGATTCTTCAAACCTACACCTTCACTATGCCTGTACCAAGAAGATTGAAATGATCATTTCTTTTTCTTTTTTTGTACCGTGCCACATATCTTATGTGATCTTAGTTGCCTGATCAGGGATTGAACCTGGGCCCTCAGCAATGAAAGCATGGAGTCCTAACCACTGGACCACCTGGAAATCCCTAAAATGGTCATTTCTGACCTAGCCCCCGGACAAGTGATTTAGGGGTGCAAGAAGATCATGTGCCAGATGCAAGCTGTTTTGTCTTCTGGGATGGTGGAAATATTCTGCAATTTGATCTGGGTGGCAGTTACATGGGTAAATATATATGTAAAAATTAATGGAACTCCACGTTTCACATCGGTGCTCTCTGTGGTATGTAGATGAGACTGCAATGTAAAAGAATGAGTTCTGAAGACAATGTAGCAATGCCCATTAGAATGTAAGTTCCTGGAGACAAGGAGTTTGTCTGTTTTGCTGGCATCTATTTCCCCAGAGCCTAGAATAAGGCTCAATATGTAATAGACCCTCAATAAGAATCTATTAAATGATTATAGAAAAGACTTAGAGTAAAATGCTAAATGAAGAAAAAGTCCCAAAGTTGTATAGCTTTTGAGTACTTTATGATTGTAATGTTGTGAAAATGATGGACAGGAAAAAAATATTGGAAGGAAATGGAGTGAAACAGTGTCAGTAGTTGTGTTGAATGGTGGGCTTACAGATTATTTTTTATTTTTATTGAGGTGACATTGATTTAAAACATTATGTAAGTTTCAAGTGTACCACATTATATTTCTCCTCAGCATACCCTACAATGTGCTCATCACCAAAAATTTAGTTCCCACCCATCATCATAGAGTTGATCCCCTTTAAACATCCCCTCCCCGAAAACCTTTCCCTCTGGTAACCTGATAGGTTATTCTCTGTATCTACATGTTTGCTTTATTCATTTATTTTGTTTTTGTTCATTTGTTTATTAGTTTCTTACATTCCACATATGAATGAAATTCATACAGAATTTGTCTTTCTCTGACTTATTTCACTTGGTACTGTCAATGTCCATCCATGCCATTGCAAACTGCAAGAGTTCATCTTTTTAAATGGTTGATTAATGTTTCAACGGGCTTCCCTGGTGGCTCAGTGGTAAAAAAAAAAATCTGCCTGCCAATGCAGGAGACACAGTTCAATCCCTGGAGAAAACAATGGCAGCCCATTCCAGTATCCTTGCCTGGGAAATCCCATGGACAGAGGAGCTTGATGAGTTATAGTTCATGGGGTCACAAAAGAGTCAGACACAACTGAACAGCTAAACGACAACAACAAAAGTGTTCCAATGGTTGATCAGTATTCATTCCATTTCATAGTGTATGCACCATATCTTCTTTATCTGTTCATCCATGGATAGGCGCTTGGGTTCCCATATCTTGTCTATTGTAAATAGGGCTGTTATGAACATGTGGGTGAAGATAAGAAGACTATTTTTTGCTTGGTGAACCTCTTCCCTTTTCCATTCTCTTTGTGATTCTTTTTCTTTTTGACCAGTGATTAAACCCATGCCCTCTGCATTGGAAGTGAGAGTCTTAATCACTGGTTCCCCAGGGAATTTTCTCCATCCTGTTTGTGATTCTTTACGTACCACTGTTTGGAAATAGCAGCTAACACTGATTGGGTGCTTATTCTGTGCCAAGCTTTATGATTATGGAAATGTACATTTTACATTTATTAGTTTATTTAATTTTCACGACAACCCTATGAGGTAGGTTTTTCTCCCCCATTTTACAGATGGGGAAACTGAAGTATAGAGAGATTAAAGAATCTGACCAAAGCTATACAGCCCTAAGTAGCAGATCTGGAAGGGAAGCCCAGCAGTAGTCTGGCTCCAGAGGCTGCAGGCTTAACTACTATGCTATATTACTCCTCAAAATCTAAAGTTAGAACACTAAACAGCCTCAGGCCTTTGTGACTGTGAGTCCCTGGGCAATGAGGCCCTTTGCTCTCCTTTCAGAGGAGTTGACCCTGTCTTCTGGGAGGCCCCAGCTAGTCGGGTACATCAAGGTACTCAAGGGGTAAAGAGGGCAGTGAGGGGTGGAGAACTAGCATCAGGAGAAAACAGGTAAGCAGGCGGATCAAGGCCTGCCCGTCCCACACAATAGGAGCAGAGGTTTCTGTCACCCAGTTCCCCACCCAGAAGCCAGAGAGGGCCACTCTCCCGCACTGGGCGGTCATGAGGTCCGGTCAACAGGCCGGGTTCTGCCACCCACTTCCCGGAAGTCGCCCCGCCCCCACACCCCATACCGTCCCAGTCATTCTGTTCCTGGAAGTTAAAGGAACTGGGCCTGGGTGTTTATGTGGCCCGAGCAGGACGCCCGTCTTTGGCTCACACCACCCACGGCAAGGCTGGGTGCTGCTGGCAGAGAGCATCTGAGTCCCTGCCCAGAGGCTCACCTGCTGTGTGGCCTGCGGCGTGTTCCTTGACCTCCCAGGAGCCTCAGTTTCCCCATGCACATGAAGGGGATACGAAAAGCACCTGAAGGGACTGAAGGCAGCCATGTGGATGACGCATTTGGCACCGCGGCCTGGCACTCTCCAGCACCCCAAACAGGGTGGCTATTGTTATTATCATCCTGTCGCCCTCATTCTCTTCAGGGCCAGGGAAGGGCTGGAGAGATGAGCTCAAAAGGCACTCAGATGTCTCAGCTGCCAGGAGGGAATGCCTTTCTAATCAGCACAAGCGTCAGCGTCAAGTTATTAATACCCCACCAGCCCCACCAGCTCTTGGATTTAGCATTCCAATGCTGAGGTGGAGGTTGGCGGGGCGGGGCTGCGGAACAGGTGGCTGAGGGCTGGAGACGGAGCTCTCTGTGGGAGCAGTTGGCCCCTTCTCCCGCCAGACACCCTCCACCTGCAGTCTAGGGTCTGGGAAGGTGTGAAATTCCTGCAGGAACTGAGCTCTAGGCGGTTGAATTCTCAGTCCCCTAAGGACACAGCACTGTTCTTCCAGGAATGCAATGCCCAACTGAGGCAAGGCCCCCCACTAATGCTTCTGGAAGAGACAAATCAACTCATGGAATCATGGAATATGGAAGGTGGAAGGGGGCTCAGAGAGCCCCCACAACCTGCCTTAGTGGCTTAGAGTTCAGCCTCTGGGCTCAGATAGGCCGGGGTGACTGGGAAAATCTATAACCCTTAGCTTCTTCCACTGTTAGCTGGGAATAATAATGACTCCCAAGTCTTTTGTGTAGTGTAAACCTTTTCATTTGGTCATTGAAAGAACAAGTGAAATAACTCATATAAGCGCAGGGCTTATTGTGCTCCGTCTGGTAAAGAGTAGCCTAACTTCTTCTTTCATTTGTGACTTCCTTCTCGCTTCTTCCTGTGTGAGCGACAGACCTCAAGGGAAAAAGTTCTTCCAGGAATTTCCCTTTCTTGTTAACCTGAGTTAACAATTTTATCAGACAGTATTTCTTTGTTTTCTTAAATGACTTAAAAAAAAATAAAACTTCACTATATTTAGAGTGTTTTTAGGTTCTCAGTAAAAATGAGCGAAATGCAGAATCCTCATAGACACCCTGAGCCTCCCCTTCCATCAACGCTGTGCACCGTGGTGTTAAACTTGTTACAGTAAATAAACTGGCATTGACATATCACTATCACCCAACGTCTCTAATTGACATCACTGTGTGTATGGGTTTTGACAAGAGTATAGTGATATGTATTTACAATTCTAGCCCCATGTAGAATATTTGTATTGGCCTAAAAATTCCCTGTGCTTTATGGATTACCCTCTCCCCAGGTTTTAGTTTTCAATCACTGAAATTTTTACTCTCCCCATACTTTTTCCTTTTTCAGAATGTCATATGGTTAGAATCATACAGTATTCTCAGATTGACTTTTTTCACTTAGTAATATGCCTTTACATTTTCTCCATTTTTTGGTGGTGGGAGGGGTGCACCTCATTGCACACAGGATCTTAGTTCCCTGACCAGGGATTGAACTCTTGCTCCTTGCAGTGGAAGTTGGGAGTCTTAACCACTGAAGCAAGGAAGTCCCTTCTCCATGTTTGTATGTGGTTTGAGAGCTCTTTTTTGGTGTGTGTGCTAAATAATATTCCATGGTATAATATAATGGGTCATGCCACAGTTTATTTATTCATTCACTCATTGAAGGACATCTCAGTTGACTACAAGCTTTGGCAATGATGAATAAAGCTGCTATAAACATTCACATGCAGGTTTTCATGTGGACCCAAATTTTCAACTTGTCTGGGTAAATGCCAAAGTGTATGATTGCTAGATCACATGGTGAGAGTATGTTTAGCTTTGTAAAAAATTGTCACTTGCTACTGCTCCTCAGACTTCCCTCATAGCTCAGTTGGTAAAGAATCTTCCTGCAGTGCAGGTGACCCGGGTTCGATTCCTGGGTCGGGAAGATCCCCTGGAGAAGGAAATGGCAACCCACTCGAGTATTCTTGCTGGAGAATCCCATGGACAGAGGAGCCTGGCGGGCTACAGTCCATGGGGTCACAAGAGTCAGACACGACTGAGTGACTAAACCACCACCACTGCTCCACATCTTCCCCAGCATTTGGTGCGGTCAATGTTTTGGATTTGGCCATTCTCATGGATGTGTAGTGATATCTCATTGTTAGTTTTTTTTTTTTTTTTTTGTCTGTGCTGGGTCTTAGTTGTGGCACACAGGATCTTTGATCTTTCTTGCAGCATGGGAACTCTTAACTGTGGCATGTGGGATCTAGTTCCCTGACCAGAGATCGAGCCAGGCCTCCTGCTTTGGGAATGTGGAGTCTTAGCCACTGGACCACCAGGTAAATCTCTCTCACTGTTTTAATTAGCAATTCCCTAATGACATATATGTTGCATGTCCTTTCATATGCTTATTGGCCATCAATATATCTTCTTTAGTGAGCTGTTCTTTTGCCCATGTTTTAATTCGTTTGTTAATTTTCTTATCGTTGTTTTAAGACTACTTTGTATACGTTGAATAGCAGTTCTTTATCAAATGTCTTTTGCAAGTATTTTCTTCCAGTCCGTGGCTTGTTGTTGCATTCTTCTGATTGATTTTTATTAATGATTCAATGTGTTTTTTCTTAATATTAAAAAAAGGTATTCTTATAATTATGTGTCACTGAAGAGCAGCAGGAAGGCTTGACTTTGCCAGTGCCTTCATCTATGAGGGACCTCAGTTTTGGTCAGTGTACCAGGCAGTGTGGCATCCTGCCTGTTCTATATTGTGGTCCAGAGAAGGAATGCGACTGGCTGGAGATGGCACAGCATATTCATGAAGATGATATGTCCATCTCACGTGCATAATCTTTACAGTAACCAGACAGCTGACTTAAATATTCAACAGATTTTTTTTTCAATAGATATTTTTTTTAATTGACTCAGTTCTAGGAGTCTCTGTGTGAGACTCTTAGAATGCTCTTTTTCTTCCCTTGACTTAAAAAAATTGCAGAAACCACAATATGACGACAGCAGAGACAGAAGATATTTCCAAAACAGAAAATGTAAAAAAAAAAAAAAAAATACCCATAATCACACCTCAATAAATCAACCATTTCACTTTTCTGAAAATTCTATCTAGGAAAGGTTGGGACGAGATAGCATCTTAATGTATCTTGTACTTTAAAATTTTTACTTGTTTCAGGTTTGATATTTTAGAATGGTTGCATCATATTCCGTCTGTTCCTTTAACATGCCAAGCTCGTGGCAGCTCTGAAGCGAACTTCCCCCAGGTCGCCATGTGGAGGCTCCTCCGTGCCATTCAGGTCCCCTCTTTGGGATCTTCCTTAAACATTTTATCTAAAGCTTTGCAAATTGGGAAGATCCTCTGGAGAAGGGAAAGGCTACCCACTCCAGTCTTCTGTTCTGGAGAATTCCATGGACTGTATAAGTCCATGGGGTCGCAAAGAGTCGGACACAACTGAGCGACTTTCACTCACTCACTCCATCTTATTATCCTGTTTTATTTTATTGATAGCATTTATACCATCAGAAATTCTTTATTTATACCTGTGTCTGTCTTCTCTCACCAGAATATAAATTCCGTGAGGACAGGGAACTTTTCTATCATGCTTGATCTGTGTCTCTAATGCTTACAATAGTGCCTGGCACACAGTAGTTAGTCAATAAATATTTAATCGACTCAATTCAGAAGACCACAGTTTTTCAGGTTGGTCATTGATTTTCTATTTTGTTTACTTAATTAGTTGATGTTGCAACAGATGTCTCAGGAAATTAGTGTATCAGGGATTTTGGGAGGAAGGTTTTGCAAAAGACTTGGGTTCCTTTCTTAACCTCTGTCATTTACTAACTTTGTGACACTGGCCAGTATATTTAACTTCTCTGAATCTAGATTTCCTTATTTGAAATGAGGGTAATATTAGTGCCTACCTCATAGAGTTATTGTGAAGATTGAATAAAAATAATGCACATAAAGAAAGTACTTAGCAAGATGCCCATGGAATACAGAGCAAGTATCATTAGCCAGCTGTTACCAGTGCTCTGGTACTTTTAGGTGTTGGTTCATGTAATCCTCAAAGCTGCCCTATTTGCTGGTTACACACCCCTGCTTTTTTTGTGACAATTCACTCAGCTGTACACTTAATTTGTAGCTTTTCTGTATTTGGACTATAGTCAATAAAACATTTGCTTAACAACAATAACAACAACCCTAGGAATAGGAATCTTTATCATCTCCATCTTACAGAGGAGGAAACTGAGGCTCAAAGAGGTAAAGTCACTGGTTCAAGATCACAGAGAGAAAAAAAAAATCACAGAGAGGGAGTGGTGAGGCTGAAGCTCTGAAGCTTATGCCCTTAACCACAGCTGTTAATACCCTACTTGCTGCCTGGCTTGTTCAAACACTCATTAAAAAGTAGCTTTAATGTTACTATACTTAATGTTATTGTTGTTTAAAATTTTTCTCTGGGACTTCCCTGGTGGTCCAGTGGCTAAGACTCTGAACTCCCAGTGCAGGGGGCCCGGCGTCAATCCCTGGTCAGGGAACTAGATTCCACATGCCGCAACTAACAGTTCACATACTGCAACTAAAATGACCCCACATGCTACAACAAAGACTGAAGATGCCATGTGCCACAAATAAGACCTGGTGCTGCCAAATGCTAATAAATAAATAAACAAAAATAAAAAATTTAAATGTGCTTTTAAAAAATAAAAAATTTTCTTCTCTTTTCAATGTTCCAAAGTATACCTTTGGCATGTATGACTTGTCTCTGCTTCTGCATTATTTCCCTTAGGTACAATCCCAAGGATAGAATGAACACCCTGAAGTGACTTGCTCAAGATCACATACAATAGTGATATTTCAAATAGGGCCACCATTCAAGGTGAACATGTGATTTACTTCACAGGGTCCTGGATCCAGGGGTCAGTGGACTTCCCAAAGGAGATTCAAGAGGAGCCAAGCCTTGGACAGGATTTGAATGGACAGAGGAGTGAGGACACTCCAAGTGAAGACACATAAGTGGGGAGGGTGAGGGGGGTATGATGGGAAAATAGTGGGAAACCCGTCTCAAAGGAGTGGAGAATCAGAAAAAGGGGGAAATTAGGAGATTAGGGCTGGATCTTTCATTCATTCCACAAATGCTTGCTAGGCTCCTACTATACGCCAGGGATTGTGGATATATCAGTGAACAAACACATCCAATCCCCGTACTCATGGAACAGATACTTTATCCGGTGGAGGTGGGGACATAAATTGACAAGGAAATTGAGTAAAACAATTATAGATTGTGATACATTTTAGGAAAGAACAGGTGCTGAATCCAGGAGTAATAGGATGGGGACCTATTTAAATAGAATGGTTAACAGAAGGCCTCTTTGGACAGGTAACGAGGGGAGGAGCTAAGATGGCGGAGGAATAGGACGGGGAGACCCCTTTCTCCCCTACAAATTCATCGAAAGAACATTTGAACGCTGAGCAAACTCCACAAAACAACTTCTGATCACTAGCAGAGGACATCAGGCGCCCAGAAAAGCAGCCTATTGTCTTCGAAAGGAGGTAGGACAAAATAGAAAAGATAAAAAGGGAGACAAAAGAGCTAGGGACAGAGACCCGTCCCGGGAAGACAGTTGTAATAGAGGGAGTTTCCAAACACCAGGAAACCCTCTCACTGGCGGGTCTGGGGGAAGTTTTCCAATCTCAGAGGGCAACTTAACTGGGAGGAAAAATAAATAAAACCCACAGATTACATGCCTAAAAGCAACTCCCAGCAAAAAAGTACCCCAGACACCCGCATCCGCCACCAGCAAGTGGGGGCTGAACGGAGAGGGGCGGGCGGCATTGCTTAGGGTAAGGACCGGGCCTGAGTGCCCTGAGGGCAATTGGAGGGAGCTAATGTGAGATAGCAACTTAAACTGGGGGATAGCAAGAGAGAGAGAGAAAATTAACCGGCGAAAAGCGCTAACCGAACACGCTGGACAGGTAACATCTCAGCTGAGAAAGGGAGGGGTTATTTCACGCAGAGCACACAGCACATGCAAAGGCCCTGAGGTGGGTCTTCAGAAAGGGCCCTCAAAGCCATGAAGAAGAGGGTCTTGCGGGGGTTGTAAGTTCAGAAGCCATTTCAGACAGTCATGAGCAAAGAACCTTCCCCTCCAGCCCAGGCTGATCTTTTCCCTGACTTCAGCTGTGCTTTCCCATCCATCCACTCGTTGACCTCAGATAGCAGTGACCCTAAAGTTGTATGTCTTCCCCAGTCACCCTAAAGTTGTATGTCTTCCCCAGTCACCTCGCTATCTTCAGTTGCGTTGCCAGTTCTCTATATCCCCCCAGACTCTAGCCAAACTCTTGACCCTTCCTGCCTCATTCTCTTGCTTCCACCCCTTCTGTGGCCGCCTTTCTAGACCTTGGAGGCAGCCAGGTTGTGTGGTGGAGTGAGTGGGTTGTACTACAACAAGCACTTTGGCAGGACATAGACCAGGGTTCAGAGGCCAGCTCGGCCGTTTAGTGAGTTCACTGGGCCTTGGTCTTCCGGGACTTATACCTTGCCGTTGGTTGGGGAGTCCAGTGAGATGATGATGTTGGTGACAGCAGCTGACACACAGTAGATGTTGGATGAATGACAGTACCTGGCCCTTTCCCCACCAGTCTTGGCAACTGCTTTGTTCTCCTCATACCTTGGCTTGTCACAATTACAGAGCAGAGAGATGGTAAAGATCTGGGCCATCTAGTGACTCCCTGAAGGTCTCTAGAAGAACCAAATCCTAAAGTACTCCATTTTCAAAATTTAAAGCATATATATTTAGTTATTAATTTATTATTTATTTTGCTTTCCCTGGGTCTTCATAGCACATGGGATCATGGGATCTTTGATCTTCATAGCAGCGTGTGGGCTCTTTAGTTACGGCATGTGGGATCTAGTTCCCTGATCAGGGTTGGAACCCAGAGCCCCTACACTGGGAGTGGAGAGTCTTAGCCACTGGACCACCAGGGAAGTCCTTCAAAATATTTTAAACAGCTTAATTTGTAATCTTAGTGCTTGTCATTAACAGAAGGTTTACTCTATGCTGATTACTATGCTAAGTGCATTACAGACTGTCTTTTCATCCTCATGACAATCCTGCAAAGGAATTTCCTTCCCAATTTTATAAAATTGTCCCAATTTTATAGTCCAGGAAACCAAGATTCAGAAAAGTGAAGTGACTGATTTAAAGTCACATTGCTTGTTAAAGTGTGAAATTGGGCCTTGAGTCCATGTTTTCCAGCATCCAAAAACCCCAAAAGAAAACAAACCTGTATGCCCAACTAGTAGGCAACCCTACCTCATAATCCATCTGCAAAAGTAAGGGGAACCAAAAAAAACAAAAGTAAGGGGAACCAACAGGTTTCATTTCCTGGATGACAGGAGACCTGGAGAGATGAGAGATTTTCTCAGTCTCACAATGCCAGGCGTTGGTTGGTGGGCCAGGCCCCAGGCCCCAAACTTGCCCCAGCAGAGCTGACTGGGTGGTCTGAGACCTCAAGGTGGCCCAGGCCTTCCTCCCTGAGCTGGAATGCCTCCACAGAGCAACAGAACCATAAACACCAGAAGCCCTTTCAACAGGACACTGTGCCTGAGTCATGGAGTATTTATAGACGGGCCTCTTCTCAGCTTTGCCAAGGATTTATCAAGTTCACTTGGGGCTCGGAGGGTGCCAACCTGTTTATCATCCAAGGTGCCATAGCAGGCTGTTGGGACCTCCTCCGAGAACGAGTCCTGGAGGCCTGCCCGTGTTTAGACCTGATCTGACCCCCGACAGCAGACTGAGGCAACTCTCCCCACCTCTCCGCGTTGTGCCGCCTCCTACCAAATACCCGTTGCTCCGGCCCCACCACCACCACGCACATACACATACACACACACAGAGTGAGCTCATAGTCTTGAGTTAAAAATGTGACAGGTGTTGCTTCTCTCAGGAAGACCTCTTGGAATGATCTGGGAAGATTAAAAACTTCCCCTGGCCCCACTGCTCCTGGGAGTGAACCCTCTCATCGGTCAGATAATTGAATTAATCATAAGAAAACTGACTGAGGACCTTCTCTGTACCAGATACCATGCTAGGAGTTTGTTGGGGGTTTTGTTTGTCTGTTTTGCTGTGTAGCTTGTGGGATCTTAGTTCCCTGACCAGGGATCAAACACATGGCAGGGAAAGTGCTGAGTCCTAACTACTGGCCTGCCTGGGAATTCCCTCATGCTAGGAGTTTTAACATTACCTTTTTCAAATCCTCAGAATAATTTAATAAGTTAGATATTAATCTAATGGGCTTCCCTGGTGGCCCAGACAGTAGTCTGCCTGCAATGCAGGCAGGTTTGATCCCTAGGTCGGGAAGATCCCTTGGAGAAGGAAAAGGTAACCCACTCCAGTACTCTTGCCTGGGGAATCCCATGGAAGAGGAGCCTGGCAGGCTACAGTCCATGGGGTGGCAAAGAGTTGGACATGACTGAGCGACTTCTATTTCATTTTTATAGATATTTAATATCATCTTTATAGATGAGGGAATAGAGGCTCAGAGAGGTAAAGTAACTTCCCCAAGACCACACAGCCAGTAAGTAGCAGGGCCAGGCTCAAACTCTAGGTCTTCCTTGGTTCCAGACTCCAAGCTGTGGGTGACTTTGGGCAAGTAACTTCCCCTCTGAACCTCAGTTTCTTTATCTGTAACATGGAGACACGAATACTCACCTCTCACAGCTGTAAGAACTGAATAAAACTGGTACGTAGTAGGCTCCCAACTACTGACTCCTGCCCCTACCTTGAGTAACAGTGAGTATATTAGCTTCTCTTAAGCTGCTTAGGACAATCAGCCAGGTCACATCTCAAACTTCAGGGACTTGAATCTAGGACCCAGACAGTTCTAGCCCCCATGGCCCCATCCTTTGTTTCTTCCCAATAGAAGTCTGAGGGACTCAGGACCCAGGGGGACAAGGAAACGAGGGGTGGAGGGAGTTGGGGGGTGAGGGGGTGGCTGTGTGCAGAGGAGCAGTGGGCTGACCAGGCTCTCCCTTCCTGGGGTCTGTTTTGGATGGTGCCAGCCTCCAGGCTGCCAGCAGAGTTGTAAGTTCTGAGTGAACAGAGCGGCCCCTGGGGCCAGGTTTAGTGGTTGAGCCATGACCCCTAGATGGTGGCATGGCTGCAGAAACTGGGCAGAACCTGCTTTTGTGATTCCTGGTAGGTGGGGGGCTCTGGAGGCTCTGAGCCCTGCAACAACCTGCCGGGGTGGGTTACTGAGTCTTTGTCAAGGGCAGCCTGCTCCTTCCTGCCGTCTTCTTCCCCTTCCTCCACAGCCTAGGACAGAGCACTTCTTGAGTTTCAGACAGATTTGGGTTCAAGGCCCAGACATTCCATTTACTACCTGGGTGACCTTGGGCAAGGTACTTAATACCTTGCCATCTGATTTAGAAATGAAAACAGTCATGCCTACCTCTCAGGGCTGTGTTGATTAAATGGCGTCCCTGGGTAGGGCTGGGACCCCCTCTGTTTCCCCCTTTTCCCCACCACCAGTGGGGCCCATGAGGGCAGTTCTCTTGTCCTCCCCCTACCCAGAGGGGCCTTAAAATGCACTCCCCAGGCCTTGACCTGGCGGTTCTGGGGTCTCACAGTGCTTCCAAAACCCTGATCCTAAGTCCCCTCTGACCTCCTGGCCAGGGCCCAGCTCTGACTGAGGTGAGAGCCCAGCTCACTCAGCTGTAGCTCAGATTTCCTGCTGGACCCCATTAGAAGCCTCAGTAAGGAGCCCCAGGTCCTTGAGTTTTAATCCATAAGAACAGTGACTTTTTTTAACTGTCAAGATTTCTGTCCAGCCATTTTCTATGACTGTACAACATTTTTGACATATAAGTTTATTTTCATAACACATATATTATTTTTCATAGAAAAAAATTGGATTACATATATGTGGCTTGTAATTTTCTGTTTTGTAATTTTCTGCCTAATGATATATCGCTGACATCTTTTCTTATTGATATTCTATATAAAAAGCTCCATGTCATTTTAAGTATACATGTATTTATTTTTAGTCTACAGATAGTTGGAATGCTTATTGGGGTATGTTTCTGCTTTCCTTTTTAGGAAATTTTTTCTTTAAGTACAATATGTGTTCAGAAAAGGGCACGGTCCATAAGTGTACAGTTCAAGACATTTTCATAAAATGAGTGTACCTGCATAACTGCACCGAGATCAGGGACTGGACCAGTAACAGTATTTCTGGAGCCTGTCTTCTGCCCCCTTCCAGCCTACCCACTGAGGGCAACACTATCTTGACTTTTTTACTAGTTAATTTTACTCATTTATTTATTTGGCTTTGCCAGGTCTTGGTTACGGCCTGTGGGATCTAGTTCCTTGACTAGGATTGAACCCAGGCCCCTTGCATTGGGAATGCGGAGTCTTAGCCACTGGACCACCAGAAAAGTCTCCTGACTCTTAAAAGCTTAAATTAGTTTGGGCTTTTCTGAACTTGATAGAATCACACAGTATGCTCTCTTTTGTTCACCATTCTTTATGAGATTCATCTGTGTCTTTAAATATGACAATATTTGTTCATTCTCTTTAAAGTGAAAGTAAAGTCACTTAGTCGTGTCCGACTCTTTGCAATCCTGTGGACTGTAGCCCACCAGGCTCCTCTGTCCATGGGATTTTATGGGCAAGAATACTGGAGTGAGTTGCCATTTCCTCCTCCAGGAGATCTTCCTGACCCAGGGATCGAACCTGGGTCTCCTGCATTGCAGGCAGATGCTTTACCCTCTGAGCACTAGGGAAGCCCTCATTCTCATTGCTGTATACTATTCACTAAGCAGGTGCTTCCTAGGTGGCTCAGTGGTAAAGAATCTGCCTACCAACGCAGAAGTGGCAGGAGATGAGTGTTCCAGTATTCTTGCCCATAAAATCCCATGGACAGGGGAGCCTGGTGGGCTACAGTCCACAGGAGTGCAAAGAGTTGGACATAAATGAACACACATACACACACCCACATTCACTAAGCAACCACATAACATTTATTTATCTGTTCCATTGACAGACATTGGGGTTGTTTCCAAGGTTTTGCTGCTACAAACAATACTGCAGAAAATATCCTTGTATTTAAGTAGATCTACATATCTGAGTATCTATACCTATTTCTATACCTGTACCAAAGAGCTATTTATAACTTTCAGTCATCATTTTTCTAGTTTTTTGATAAATAGAGTCCTCAGATTACAACTGCTGAATACATGTATAAAATTGCACCCCCCACCAAGGTCAAGAGTAATGGGAGTGTCCATTGCCGTCTACCTTCACCAAACTTGGGCACTATTAATCTTAAATATTTTTGTCAACCTCATAGAGGAAACATCACATTTTATTGTAGTATTAACGGGATTTTAGAAATTAAAACCATTTTTAAAACCAGTGCCTTGTTTTGATTTGGCTTGGGGAAGGAGGGGACATTGGTTTTTATTCTTTTGTAAATTGCTTTTTATTGGCAGCCTTTGTTTATTTCAGAACATTAACATATTATAGATATTGGCACTTGGTATTTATGTGTGTTTCTACTGTTTTCTTCCAATCGTCACTTGTCTCTTAAGCTTTTGTTTATGGAGCAACTGCAGGTTTAAATATAGTTTGTTTTCCGCCTGCTTACTGTTTATGATCTGGATCACCCGAGGGTGTGTGTGGCAAACTCTACGTTCAAGCTGGTGGGGGTGGGGAGCAGCAGGCTGAGTGGGGTGGGCAGAGCTGGCCCCCGAGACTCTCTGGGGTATTAGGACTGGAACACCAGGGTCAGCACTGAGCCTGGGCCTTGAGTTTGTCACGAGGCTTCCTCCAGCTCCTTTCCAGATCTTCTCAGTGCTATTCCAGCCCCTCTATCAGTGAAGAAAGTCTCTCTGCACAGCCCAGGGGGCAGACAGTGGTCAGGGCGAGTCAAGGCTAGTTTTAATGGCGCAATAGAAGGAGGCAAAGTTTAAGAACAAGGGCTAAAGCAGCCCAAAGCTCTGAGTCCAAATCCTGAACTATGAGTTCAAGGCCTGTCTTAGTCTTCTCAAGGTGCCATGACAAAATCCCACAGGTCGGGTGGCTTAAACAACAGTAATGTATTTCTCATAGTTCTGAAGGTTGGGAAGTTACAGATTGAGGTGCTGGCAAGGTAGATTTCATTCTGAGGTTTCTTTCCTTGGCTTGTAGATGGCTACTGCCTGGCCTTTCTGCATGTGTGTGCATGAAGAGAGGAAGCAGGCTCTCCTGTCTCTAAGGGCACTGATCCCATCGGACTAGGACTCCAACTCATGACCTTATCTCACCCTAGTTACCTTCCAAAGACCTCATCTCTAAATACCATCACATTGCGGGTAAGAGCTTCAGCATATGAATTTCGGGCTGACACAAAAACATTAAGTCCATAGCAATTGCTCCAGACTATTTCCTAGACGTGTTACCTTACGCAACTTTCCTCATTTCTCTGTGACGCAATTTCTTTATCTGTAAAATGGAGATGATAACAGTATCAAATTCATGAAGTCATAGATTAATGAATAGCTTTAAAACACTTAGCAGAGGACATCCCTGGTGGTCCAGGGGATAAGAATCCACCTGCCAATGCAAGGGACATGGGTTCGATTCCTGGTCCTGTAAGATTCCACATGCTGCAGGGAACTAAGCCCATGAGCTGCAACTACTAGAGCTGCAACTACTGAAGACCACGTGACCTAGAGCCTGTGATCTGCAACAAGAGAAGCCACCGCAATGAAAAGCTCATGCACTGCAACTAGAGAGTAGCCCCTGCTTGCTGCAACTACAGGAAGCACACTCATAGCAACGAAGACCCAGCAGTCAAGAGAATAAATACATTTTTAAAAATTAAAAAGAAAACAAAACACTAAGAACAGACTGTGATATTCAGCCTCCCAGATAGTCCTCAATAATTCTTGCCTCCCGGTACACAGGTCCTCTCCTCACCGCACTGTTTCAGGGTTGATCTATGTGACCAATAGAATACAAGGGAAATGATAGTGTGAGATGTCTGAGTCTAGCTCATCAAAGATATTACCACTTTTACAGACCCTCCCAAGGTGGTCCCCAACATGAGTCTTTCCGCTTGGTGTTGTTCAGCCAACAGAATGAGACCGAGATCAGTTCAGAAGCAAAGCTTTACTCTTTGATCAAAGAATGTAGAGGTGCCAGCTCCTGCAAAAGCCATGGGCGGGGCTGCTTTACAGGAATCTTGTCAGTGGGGAGGGGCTGGAGGTCTTGCAGGTGGGGTGGAGCTCCAGATCGCAGAGCTGGGTACAGCATCTCTGCACGCTGCCCCCCACCACCAGCTTGAACTAAGTGTCATGCACAGTACTTCTGCACACAGCCCTGCAGAGCTGAGGTGTTGGCACTGCCATTTCCCACTAGGAACTCTGGTCTGAAACATCGAGTGCCAGGCCTTTGCAGGTGACGTCCTGTGAGCAAGTGAAGCTACGCTAAGGACACTAACTACACAAAAGAAAAAGGAAAGGGTAGACTTTATTTCTTTTAAAGATTGTTTTGATGTGGGCCGTTTTTAAAGTCTTTATTGAATTTGTTACAATATTTCTTCTGTTTTATGTTCTGGTTTCTTGGCTGCCAAGGCATGCCTGATCCTAGTTCCCTGACCAGGGATCGAACCTGCACCCTCTGCACTGGAAGATGGACCACCGGACCACCAGGGAAGTCCCAGAGTTTATTTTATTAATCAGATTCTATTTTTATTCCCTGGGAATTGTTCATGGGTTTTGCTGGTGACAAATCCCTCTTCTGTCTTCTGCTGTCTTGCTCCACATTCTTGAGGGTCGCCGAGGGTCAAAGAGGTCCTTCCTCTGCAGCTGCTTCTTGCTGGGTTTGGGCATCATCATAACCTCGAGAGAGCGCCAGAACTCCCCAGTTGCTTTTATGTTGTTGTCAGGCCTTAGCCATGATTGTTCATGTCACTGAGTGGCCACTATTTAAGGTTTTATAGATTTTAACCTTGGAGACAAAGGATGCCAGACGATTTAAGATACGTGGCTCAAATATCAGTAGGAGAATAACAGTTATTAAGGAGCCCTGGAAAGGTAGCAACCAAGTGACTCTGGGGAAGGCCTGTTTCACCAGCTCCACGTTTGTTCAGCCAGATGACACTGGTCTCGGTCTGCTGAATTGCTTTTCTCAGTAGCCTGTGTGCACTTTCTTCAGTCAGGACACTTGCATTGACATGAGAGCAACTTGACCTATTGGCTAGCGCACAGACCCCTCCTCGGTCAGCTAACAGATAATCTAGGGCAGTTTGGTTCTGTAGGACCATACTGGCCGGTGAGCCAACAGATTTTTGTATGGGGTTTAAGGGTTTGGCCTACTTCACATGTTAAATTTTGGTAATAGCTTGAAGTCGAGGCCAGTCTCATCGGTCACTGTCACACTGTGACTGTTATGTTTTTTGTGTTGATAGTGTTATATATGATTCCCCTGGTCAGGATCACCAGCACCATAATGAGTGCGATAATTATCTCACTCCTAATTCATAGCAGACTTCCCTGGTGGTCTAGTGGATAAGACTCTGCACTCCCAATGCAGGAGGCCTGGGTTCGATTCCTGATCAGAGAACTAAGATTCCACATACTGCAACTGGAGAAACCTCAGTGCCACAACAAAGAGCTCCTGAGTGGGAATGAAGTCCCAACAGAGCCAAAATGGAAAACAAACAAACAAAATAAAACACACACACACACACACACACACACACAGATCCTTTAGAAAATCAGCCACTGAATTAGATAAAAAAAAAAAGAAGTTTGGATCTGGTTCCAGTACTTACGGTGATGTATCCCCTCTAAGATTTCAGATGCCCAACGCCCCGTTGAGTTTGGAGGCTTACCCAAGAACGCATATCCTCTTCATAAGCACACTGGCCCTGTGTCATTTGTTTGAATCCTTGAAGCATCAGAGCTTTAGTTTTTCATCCATGTGAGTATATCCAGGATCATGTTGGGGCATCCACGTACAAAACTCAACTTTGTTGAGTTGGATGGCCTGACTTACATAATTGTTGATGCTGTTGGTCCGTAAGTGTGACCAGCTGTGCCTTCAGCTTGTTTATAGTTTATTACCAGTTGGGAGGAGGGTGCTATTTAGTGTCTCCTCCTTGGTTATTGGGGTTCCTCTTAAATAGGTCTGATGGTCCTTTCTTGTTTCAAGTTGGACGAGACAGGTCTAACAATTAGTGGGGTTCTGTCCTTCCTGAATATCTCTGGTCACATTATAGAAGAAATTTGTTCACCATGAGGTAATGGTAGGGAGCATGTTTTAAGATGCGAGGTATAAATTGGAAGTAAAAGGCACTCATTTTGCAAGCACTGAGGTAAGTGTGTCCAGGGAGGTGGGGCAAAGAAGACTCAGTGCAAAGGCAGTGATGACCAGGGTCTCTTGTGGGCTGCTGGTTGTCCAGGTTTTTAGGTGCACCTAGTCTCCTGGTGGAAAGGTGTGTAGGGTCAGGTCAGTGGGTGTGGGCAGTACCTGGTTACATATTCATTGACAGCCTTCATGGTTTCTCCTACCTGGAGGACATACTTGAGTTGTTCCATTTCAAGGAGGCTGAGCCATCCTTTCTCTTGGGCTAGGGAAATGGGTCTATCATACATGAGTTCAAATGCACTTAACTCTTGGGGCTAATCACATGCAGAGCAGGACAATTGGAAGCAACTTGTTCCAGCTTTCTTGAGTTTCCTGACAAAACTTGGCTAAGGCCCATTTCAAGGTTTGCTTGGATCTCTCTACTTTCCCTGGTCATTGGGGTCTTCAGGCTGATTGCGAAGTCTATTTTATGCCCAGGACATAAACTGGTTATTCTCTTCATCACTTGAAACACAAAATGCTGGACTATTATCATTTTATAGGGATCCTGGGAACCTGAACCTAGGGATTATTTCTTCTAGTAATGTGTTAGCCATTTCAGTTCTATCAGAGCATGCTTCTATCCACCCAGAATATATGTGTACTAGCACCAGAGAGATAGCTGAAGTTGCCCAGTCCTCTCGGCATGACAGTGAAAGTAATCTGCCAAGCTTCCCCAGGATATGTCCTTCTGGTCTGAACGGGTCTCATCTGGGGGCCTCTGCGAGATCTGCTGGTGAGGTTTATTGGGCAGATGGGGCACGTCTCAGCTAGCTGACTGATTTTCCTTTTTGTGCCACGGGGTACCATGACTTCAGCTGTGTAAAGGGCTTCTCTCCCGCAGTGAGTTCCTTGAGGAGCCCCCCTGTGGCTTGACAAGCTGCACATTCACTAACTAGCCACTCATGGCCTCCTAGATCTCTACTGAAGCCTCGTTTTGAAACTTTGTCAAATTCTTCCTTTGTGCATATTGGGAAATAATTGGGTGGATCTGAAGGTATGAGGGGTAATTCCCAAGTTACTGGTTCTTGGCATTTGTGTCTGTCTTGTTGTTTCTCTTTATATGTTAATATATATTTGTGTGTGTTCAGTCGCTAAGTTGTGTCCAATTCTTCGTGAGCCCATGGATTGCAGCATGCCAATTTTCCCTGTCATATATATATATATACACACACATAACACATATATACACACACAACATATATATAACACATATATAACATATATGTATAAATATGTTTTATATATATATATATGTATGTATGTATTTGGCTGTGCTGAGTCTTAGTTACAGGATGGAACTCTTAACTGTGGCATGAGGGATATAGCTCCCTGGCCAGAGGCTGAACCCAGGCCCCCTGCATTGAGAGCAAGAGAGTTCTACCCACGAGACCACCAGGGAAATCCTGCTTCTCTTTATTGATATCCTTCCTTAGTGACCCCTACAGTGAATCACTGCCACCTTTTATGGAAGCTGTACCACTTCTAAGAGTTTCAATATGCTTAAACCATGTGTCACCTATTTATTCTCCACAGTAAGCATACTTCTCCTCTTCCAAATAGCTCTGTGTGTGTAGAGGATGGCATACGCAATACCTGGAATCTGTATCAGCCTTTAAGATCTTCACTGTCTCAAGCTCTAAGGCCTAGGTGAGGGCCTTTTGGGCAGAAGTCCCTAGGGGTAGGCTTCATGCCTCTATGACTGGGTCTAGAAGGTTACTGTGTAGCTTGCTGGGCTTCTTCAGTCTCTCATAAAGCTGTTCATAAAGCATTTGGGAGAGACTCACTTCCTAGGTTGGGGCAACTGTGACAGTTCGTGTCTATGGTATTGTATAATCATGTGTCAGGGGCCCTATTTCTGTGGGTAGCAGGGTGGCAGGATTTAGCATGTGACAGGTTTTTACGGTAGCCACTGTGTTGCCTAAAAGAATAGCCTGAACTTGAATTAACCTTCTGGGAGACAGTCATTCTGTTCCCTTGTTGTTGTTGTTCAGTTGCTAAGTCGTGTCCGATTTTTTGCAACCCCATGGACTGCAGCATGCCAGGCTTCCCTGTCCTTCATCATCTCCCAGAGTTTTCTCAAACTCATGTCCATCGAGTTGGTGATGCCATCCAACTGTCTCATCCTCTGTTGTTCCCTTCTCCTCCTGCCCTCAATCTTTCCCCACACTGGGGTCTTTTCCAATGAGTCGGCTCTTCACATTAGGTAGCCAAAGTATTAAAGCTTCAGCTTCAGCATCAGTCCTTCCAGGGAATATACAGGGTTGATTTCCTTTAGGATTGACTGGTTTGATCTCTTTGCTGTCGAAGGGACTCTCAAGAGTCTTCTCCAAGACCACAGTTCAAAAGCATCAATTCTTTGGCACTCAGCTTTCTTTATGGTCTAACTCTCACATCCGTACATGACTACCAGAAAAACCATAGCTTTAACTATGCAGACCTTTGTCAGCAAAGTGATGTTTCTGCTTTTTAATACACTGTCTAGGTTTGTCATAACTAGAGTAAACTCTGTTCCCTGAAAACTTACTAAAGCCTAAACCTCGTGTGGTGTCTATCTTGTGACTGGCTGACTGAATGTTAACTTTTCAACCTTTTTTTTTTAGCGAGTTGTGGTAGTTGCCACAGCCTACAGGCAAGGAGGCCACCCCTTAGGGGGTTTATCTAATTGTTTAGAGAAATAAACAACCACCCAGGTAAGGAGGTCCCAGTTTTTGAGCTAATACCCCAAGGGTTATTCCCCATCTCTCGTGAATATAAAAGTGGAAGTGTTTAGCTAAGTATGGGAGGGCCAGAGCAGGGGCCTGAAGTAGTTGCTTTTTAAAATTCTTCGAAGACCACCCCCCGCCCCACATTCTAAAATCCGAAGGCTTATCAACCTTTCCTTTCAATTTTTCATATAGATACTTAGTTATTAGACCATAGTTAAGGATCCAGATAGGAGCTTCCCTGGTGACTCAGTAAAAGTGTCTGCCTGCAATGTGGGAGACCTGGGTTTGATCCCTGGGCTGGGAAGATCCCCTGGAGAAGGAAAGGGCAACCCACTCCATTACTCTTGCCTGGAAAATTCCATGGATGGAGGAGCCTCGTAGGCTACAGTCCATGGGGTCTGAAAGAGTCGGACACGACTGGGTGACTTCACTTTCACTTTCAAGGATCCAGATACTGCAAAATCAGGCCATCCCCAGGAAGCGCCAAAACTGTCTTCTAGTTTTAGGAGGGTCGAGGCTACAAATAGCTTGTCCAGGTTAGGCTTCTCTGACCTCCTGTGAGAATGAGGCCTAGGTAGGTCATCCTAGTTTGTGATTTTGAGCCTTTTTTCTTGGACACCTCATGGGGCTTCCCAGGTGGCTCAGTGGTAAAGAATCCACCTGCCAATGCAGGAGTTGTAGGAGATGCAGGTTCGATCCCTAGGTTGGGAAGATACCCTGGAGAAGAGAATGGCAATCCACTCCAGCATTCTTGCCTGGGAAATTCCATGGACAGAGGAGCCTGGCAGGCTACAGCTTATGGGGTCTGAAAGAGTCAGACACGACTGAGCGACTGAGCACACACTTGGATACCTCATATCCTTTATTGGCTGAGTGGTTCAGGGTGGTTACGGTATTTTTGTCAGAGGTCTCCTTAGTAGGGTTGGTGGTTAGAATGCCGCCTACCTACTGGAGAAGGATTCACTCCTCTAAACATAGATCTTCTAGGTCTTTAGCTAACATTTTCCCAGAGATGATAGGTGGATTTTTGAACCTTTGTGGCAGGAATGTCCAGCGGTGTTGTTTTTGTTGTGTATTTGGGTCCTGCCACTCAAAAGCAAAATTTCTTGTGACTCTGGGCCAATGGAATCAGGAGAAGGCATCTTTTTTTTTTTTTTCCATTTATTTTTATTAGTTGGAGGCTAATTACTTTACATCATTACAGTAGTTTTTGTCATACATTGAAATGAATTAGCCATGGATTTACATGTATTCCCCATCCCAGTCCCCCCTCCCACCTCCCTCTCCACCCGATCCCTCTGGGTCTTCCCAGTGCACCAGGCCCGGGCACTTGTCTCATGCACCCAACCTGGGCTGGTGATCTGTTTCACCCTAGATAATATACATGTTTCAATGCTGTTCTCTTGAAACATCCCACCCTCGAGGAGAAGGCATCTTTTAAGTCTAATACAGAATGCCAGGGCCTGGAGGACCGTCGAGTGGCCAGCAATGTGTAAGGAGCAGGGACGACTGGTGTATAGCCATGGTAGCTTCTCTGACTGCCCTGAGGTCCTGTACCACCTGGTTTTCCCCGTTGAACTTTTCAGGGAGAATGAGAGTATTACAAGATGATTGGAAGGTCTAATGATGCTCTGGTCAGTTAGGCCCTGTCTGACCGGGGCAGTGCTCAACAAGGTCTCCTGATGGAGAGGGTGCTGTTTCCTAGGGGCCAGATTTTAGAGGGACTGTCATGGGATTGGCTTCTGCGACTCATCCCACAAGCCCCTGCACTCAGACCTTGGGATTCACTCTGGGGAGATGGACTTGCTGTATCCGTGGAGGTTTGTTCTCAGCCATTAACACCGTCATCTTGTATCCTTTGTCTAAGGGAATGCCAGCCCCCAGTTTGTCTCCCATTAGGTGGGTAGTAACCCTCACTTCATGTAAGATATCTCTTCCGAGCAAGGGTACAAGGCCTTTGGGGACATATAGGAAGGAATGGGGCTTCCCTGATAGCTCAGTTGGTAAGAATCCGCCTGCAATGCAGGAGACCCCGGTTAGATCCCTGGGTTGGGAAGATCCGCTGGAGAAGGGATAGGCTACCCACTCCAGTATTCTTGGGCTTCCCTTGTGGCTCAGTTGGTAAAGAATCTGCCCGCAGTGCAGGAGACCTGGATTTGATCCCTGGGTTGGAAAGATCCCCTAGAGAAGGGAAAGGTTACCCACTCCAGTATTCTGGCCTGGAGAATTCCATGGACTCTAGTCCGTGGGGTCCGCAAAGAGTCGGACACGACTGAGCAACTTTCACTTTCAGGAAGGAATGAGCGTATGTTCACCCAACTTACATTCTAGTGGCTTTATGAATGTCTTCCCTGAAGTGTCATCATTTTACATCTCTCATGACTGGGTTTGCCTGATCTGGTGTTCAGAACTGAGAAAGTGGCACTGCTATCCACTAAGAATTCAGTAGGTTTCCTTCCTAGGTGCAATTTCAGCTGGGTCTCCGCAGGGGTCAATTGGAAAGACAGCTTAGGAGCCCCCTGGCCTGTCTTTCTCCATCTGTTTGGACCATCTACCTTTGAGGGTAGTGGCCAGAATCTGCCCCTTTTCAGGGGCGACAAAGGCATTTTTATCTTTGGTGACCCTCTTGTATATTGTATGGAGCACTGATGAGGTCCTAGTTTCCTGGCTTGCTATCCCTCGGTGGGAGCCAGGGGTACTTATCGGAGTGAGTGTCTCTGGGGGCAGTTAGTCCAAATTCCTGTACCAACCAGTTGACTTTGGAGAGTAAATAGCCAGTAGTACGTGGGCTTGCCTCTGGGCCTTTTTATCCTCTGACCTTTCCTCCTCTATATTTCTGCTATTTTGGGGGAGTGGTTCTCAGGGCTCCCCACCCCATTTCAGAGAAATTAGCACTGACCAGAAGAGGTCAAGTCACAGGTTGTTACCTACTTTGGGAGCCTTTTTCTGAACTTGGATCAAATGCCCTCATTCCATTTTTGTCTGGCATCCTCATTCCCTGGGTCTTCCCTTAGTCTCACCTCTTAGCTGAAGGGGCTGGTCACTTTCCTTTACCAAACTGAAAGTGACTATGAAGAATGCTGCCATTGATCCCTGGAGGTTGGTAAGGAGAAAAAAAGTTCCTGGTGCAACCACACTGCCTTGTGAAGGAGTCAAGAAGACAGCACTCCTGGCAAGACAGAGGGCAAAACTGCTGTCGCTCCCTTTTGTCCACAGGCCCCCATCATTCCTGGGTGCCTGGTACCAAGAAAAGGCCAGTCTGAGGCAGCAGGCAGACACGCATGAATTTCAGCCTCCGATCCCCAGCGATATCACAGTGTGATCCTCTCAAGGGGCATAGCCTTGCACACACAGGGCTACGCTGTGTGTGCACCACACCTGGTATCAGATTTCTGGGCAAAGTTGCACTGACTTTGACCAAGGGCTGCTGCTGTCCTACCCCATCAGAGTGGACTCAAAGATCAGAGTCAGACATTCTCAGGCTAACCTCCCAAAGCCTCCACCATTGTCTTGCTGGAGCTAGGGCGAGTTTGGAGCCTTGTGGATAGGTGCAGGTTGAAAAGGCACACTGCATCCCATTCAGGTTGCCAGAATGTTGTTAACGGTCCTCTCAAGTTGGTCCCTGACAAGGATCTTTCAGACCCAGTGTTGTCTGAGCTATTAGAACAAGATCGAGTTCTAAGCCTGAGCTTGGTTCAGAAGCAAATGAAAGCTATATTCTTTAATCAAAGAATAGAGAGGTGCTAGTTCTCACTCTAGAGTACACGCTCTCCTCAAAAGGCTATTAGCAGGGCTACTTTATAGGGTTCCCATCAGCAGAGAGTAGGGGTAGAGCTCTTGCCGGTCAGACGTAGCTGTGCCTTTCTTGGCTTTAGATTGCACTGCTGGGAGCAGCATCTCTGCACACGGCCCGCCACCGCCATCACCATCTTGAATTGCAGTGTTGTGTGCAATTCAGTACTTCTGCACATGGCCCACCAAGGTGAAGTGCCGGGTGTAGCCAATTCTCAGTGGGAGCTCTGGTCTGAAGTGCCAGGTGCAAGGCTTCTGCATGTAGTACCCTAGAAGAAAGTGAAACCAGGGTAAACAGAAAGGGGATAAAAAGATTTGATTTTTTTTTATTACCCAGATTCTATTTGTACTTTCTGGGAATTGTCAATGGACTTTGCCAGTGGCAACTTCTGTCTTGCTCTTTCAGATCACTCTCCCTGGGGGAAGTCAACCACCATGCTATGAGGATGCTCAAGCAGCCCTGTGCAGAGGTACACTTGCTGGGGAACTAAGGCCATCCACTAACTTGTCAACCAGGTGAATGAGGCATCTTGGAAGTGGCTCTTCCAGCTCCAGCCAGGCCTTAAGATAAACTGAACTATACTCCCAGCACCAACATCTTCGCTAGAACTTCCTTACAGACACTGAACTGGAACCACTGCGATAATAGTTTTGACCTCATAAGTTAATAAAGAGCTGTTCTTGAATTCCTGACCCACATAAACTGTGTGAAACAATAAATGTTTATTATTGTTTTAAGTTGCTAAGTTTTGTGAAAATAAGTTGTGCATCAATAGATAACACATAGACCATGGGGTTCATCCATAGTGACTGTCAGTAAATGACAGCCAGTATTAGTCCCCTGTCAGAAAATATTAACAACAACATTTGCTGAATGTCTGTCACTTGCCAGATATGTGCCATATGCCTGGGCAAATGGAGTCCCTTCTCTGCACCATGAATTTTCAGCAAGGGGTAGAGTGTTGGAAGCTATCACCTAGAACCCTAGACTTTCCAGGCTGAAAAGACCCAGAGATATCACTACTCTACCTGACTCTCATTTTACAGTTGAGATAACTGAGACACAGAGGTAAAAAACCTGCTCAAAATAACAGGACTGATATGTGAAGTGAAGTTGCTCAGTCGTGTCTGACTCTTTGCGACCCCATGAACTGTAGCCTACCAGGCTCCTCTGTCCATGGGATTTTCCAGGCAAGAGTACTCGAGTGGGTGCCATTTAAACTTGAACTCAAATCCATTAGTGCCTGGTAGTCTCCTCCTGTTGCTCTGCAATCTCAGGACCTTGTAGTAAGGGTTTATTGCATCTCACTGTTTATAAAGCACTTTTGATACTTGAGTTCAGGATCATTTATGTAGAGGTCCATTCAGACCTTATTGGTCCCCCGTGTTCCCTGGGGCAGCCCTTTCTCTAAACACCACCTACTCCTGAGAGTCCTTGTAGCTGCCCACATGGTCATCTGGATCTGGGGACAGAAGGAAAACGTCTAGAGGGCTTCCAGCCCTGAGTGGTAAGATCCTGGACACTCTACTGCCTTTCCATGGCATGTGGGCCAGGCCCAGTGGGCTTTGCCCTGGCACCTGGGGCACTGCATCACACCCTAGACCCCTTGGACTTGCCTCTGGCTTTAGCCTCTGAGCCAATGACTTATTTGTCTGATCCTGTGATTCAGAATGATTCTTCAACGAGGATGACATCGAAGCATGTGAGAGCCATCTCAAACCGTAAGAAAAACAGTCACCCTCGCCACATCCTTTCTGAGGGTACTCCAGGTGCCACAGAGGCCTGAGGGGAATTCCAGGGGGGGAGGCAGGCAGACCCCACCCTCCAGGGAAGGTCACGGGGACTGCAGGGAGAACGGCACACTCTGCACACGTGGAAAGGATCTGCACTGTGATGCACCAAGAAAACATCTAAACAAGCCCTAGCCATGTGGAAATGAAAGGAGAGATGGAGGGTGGTTTCCTTTCCAGCATCACTGCCCCCAGGCCTGCGTCATCCATCTCGGGGAAGAGTTCCTCTGAGAACCCTGCCCCTGGGGAGGGGCAAGCACCTTCAGGGATCGTCTCTTAGGGTCACTCCCTTTGGCAGATGAAGACACTGGTGGTGGGTGTGGCTTCCTGGGTGTCAGGTTGCTCGTCTCTGGCAGACCTGGAGCCTGAGCCCAGGTGTCTGGCTCCTGGGCCAGTATTCTCTCCTCCAACCAAGAGGCCTCAAAATCTCAGTTTTCTGAAAAGTCCCCTCTCTAGTGACAATCAAAAAGAGCACAGACTTTGAGGTTAAATTGACCTATTCCCCTAACTGTAGGACTTAGGGTAACCCCATATGCCAAGCTGTGCCTCAGTCTCCTCATCTGTAAAATGGGGTTAAGTATGACCTACCTGTGTTTGTAGTTAGGACTGAATGAAATAGTGCCATGGAACTCTGAGTAGATGTCCAGCCCCTTGCAAGCACTGAATCAGTCAAAAAACGAAAATAGTGTTGTTATCGCTTCCATCTCTATCTACCTTCTCTTTGTCAGGCCCAGACCATTCTCTCTGCTGCTTTGCCTGACTCCTCTGGCACTAAAGCTGGGACCCCCTCTGGCACTAAAGCTCCTCCTACTAGTAACACAGATTTTGGGGGCAGTCCCAAATAAGAAGTCTAGCTCTTAGCTGGGTGACCTTCCATAAGTCACTTAACCTCTCTGAACTTCAGTTCCTGATATAGCAAAAAGGCAAATCAGTGGCACAAATAATGGTAGTGAAGGTGATTGTTATAGATGAAAAGAGGTCAATGGGACAAAAACAACAAAATCCCACATATAAGACCTTATTTGGATCTTTTAATTTTTTTGGATTTGATTTGACGAATTAACTACGAAGACATTTGAGACAATCAGGAGCCTCTGAAAATGGCCTGGGATTTAATAATATTAAGAAATTTTTGTTATTTTGCTAAAATAATGGCTTGTGATTATGTTAAAAAAAAAGGAATCCTTGTTAGAAATGCTTGCCAAAAGTATTTAAGGATGAAATGACTTGATGACTAAGATTGTTTTTAAAATATTCTAGAAAAAAGAAATGTGTTGGGGTAGAGATGAAGTAAGAGTGGGGAAAATTTGGAAAGAACTGAATCTGGGTTTGGTCACATGAATTCTTTACACTAAATTCTCTCTACTTTTGTATGGTTGGAATTTTAATTAAGAAACAGTATAAAAATGAAGATGTGCAGAGACTTGCAAAGAGAGAAGCAGTATAGTGTAGCAGTTACCAGCTCCAGGCTCAGATGCACCACTGATTCTACATGTTTGTCTTTGCCTGTCAGTCTGCAGCTTCAAGCATGTTCTAATAACTGGTAATGATACTGGTTTATGAAT
Source organism: Odocoileus virginianus (assembly GCF_023699985.2). Classification (NCBI taxonomy): domain Eukaryota; kingdom Metazoa; phylum Chordata; class Mammalia; order Artiodactyla; family Cervidae; genus Odocoileus; species Odocoileus virginianus. Next base: position 37,034,053 of record NC_069703.1, on the reverse strand, counting down.
TCCTTCTTCTGATGCTGGCTCTACCACTCATTGGCTAGGAGACTTTGGTCAGATGACTTAGTCCCCCTCTGTAACTCAGCTGCAAAACAGGGAAAATCCTGATCCCTGGCTCACTGAGTTGTTTTTAAAAGACTTTATTTTTTATTTGGCTGCACAGCACCATGTGTGGGACCTTAGTTCCCCTATCAGGGATCGAACCTGGGCCCTGGCAGCCAAAGCTCAGAGTCCTAACCACTGGACCATCAGGGGATTGCCTCACTGAGTTATTTTGAAGACTGAACAAGGGGTAGGGTTGGATGAAAAAGGGCATAGCACAGTGTTTGGCATGCAATAAGCACTAGATTAATGTTTCAATGTGAGGAGCACAGATTTGGGAGTCAGGCTCCCTCGGATGTGAACCCCAGCTCAGCTCTCCTCCTCCGGGCTGTGTGATTTTGGCCAAGCCAGTTACTTCTCTGAGTCTCATTTCTTCCTGGGAAAAACAAAGATCAAAATATCTCCCTTGCAGAGCTGTTGTGAGGATTAAATGACAAGACATGTGTTGCGGCCCAGCATGGCCCATGTGGGAATTTCCTTTTCTCACCCCTTGACTTTCAGCAGTACTGGTCTTGCCAGCTCCCAGGCTGGAGTCGATCCCACTGTCCATTTGCGTGGCTTTTGCACCTGGACTGCCAAGTGTGACTGGTGAAAGTCAACAGAGCCATGTGAATGGCTCCTCTCAAATGGCAAATCTGTATTGGGAAACATCAGTGAGGCTCTTCTGCTCCCAGAGAGTCCTTCCACCCCTCTCTAGGGCACTTCCTCCTGTGTTTCACAATGGCAGGTCCAAACTTTTTCCACCACTCACTCATGCTACTCATCCCCCTGCCTCAGCCTCAGAAGGTGACCTCGACTCTTTCAACTGACAGAGGTCATCAATACGAGCACATTTCCCTCTATCTCCCAACATCTCTGATTTTAACCTCCATCCTTTCCTCTCTCCTATCCTCCCAACTCAAAGGTTGGCATATCCCTCTCCTTCCCAAGACTTTATTTTCTTAATTATTTAAAAATTTTTGGCTGCACTGGGTCTTCGTTGCTGCGCATGGGCTTTCTCTAGTTGTGGCGAGCAGGCTTCTCATTGAGGTGGCTTAGCCTGTCGCAGATCACGGGCTCTCTAGAGCATGCGGACTTCAGTAGTTGCGGCTCATGGGTTCTAGACCATGGGCTCAGTACTTGTGGCTCAGGGGCTTAGTTACTCTGTGGCACGTGAGATTTTCTCCAACCAGGGATCGAACCAGTGTCCCCCTGAATTGGCAGGTGGATTTTTAACCCCTGGACCACAAGGGAAGTGCCTTTCAAAGGCTTTAGAATTTACTCCATCAACTCCATCCCCCATTTCCATGATCTGCCCCATCTCAGCCAAGAAAAATGTGCTCAAGCACCCCAATCTCCCCAAAGTCTGACAGTAACCCTGCTGCCTCTGTTTAATTCATTCACTCATCCACTCACTTAAGCAGCATTTCCTTTGTGCTTACTATGTGTCAGGTGCTGGAGGTACAGGATTAATAGAAACAGTCTTTGCCCTCGGAGTCTTCCAAGTCCAGAGGGAGAACCAGATGGCAAGATGACAAGTGAGATGTGAAGGTGGACCTGTGTTTGATACAGAGACTGACTGGGTGTGCAATGAGGAGGAAGGAGGAGCCCTAGGATGGCCCTCAGCTTTCTGGTCTGAGCAAATGCCTGGATGGGAATGCTATTTACTGAGATACGAGACAAAGGAATATAGAAGCAGGAGCTTGGTGGGGTGGGGTGGGGTGCAGAGATTGTGTGTTCTGTTCGGGGTATGGTGAGTTGGAGGGGCTATTGGGACATCCCAGTAAAGATTTCCAACAAATCTTCAGCTTAAGGAAGAGAAGGACCGGAACTTGAATTAGAGATTTGAGAATCATTGACATATGGGAGTTGGAATCCTTAACAGATACAGAGTGCCCTGTGCTATAAGTAACAGATTAATTACACTGTCATGACGTTTGTTCTCTCACATCTTAGAGGGCAGTTCCAGGGGCAGCACTGGATGGCAGCACAATGATGGCAACAATGACCCCAGTGCTTTCTGCAGTTCCTCTCTGCCATACTCAGGGGATCAATTTCCTTCTCAGACTTGTCCCTTATAACCTCATTCAAAGGCAAGCATGAAGCTTTCTTCTTGCAGGGAGGGAATCCTTTATCTTTAACCTACCTCCACTAGCCTTCGGGTCTCCCTGGCCATAATCAAGTCACTTAGACGAAGGAGAATGGGATGCCATGACAGGCTGAAGCCTTTGTCTCCTGTGGCCGTGGAAAGGCCCTCCTTCCCAGAGAACCGTGCTACCTTAAGTCTGAACAAAACCAAGTAAGGAGGAAAGGACAGATTCATTTCAACTCTCATCCTCTTCCTGGCTGGCCTGGCAGGGTTGACCTGCAGTTCAAGTAGAGACATGAGGAGCTTGGGCACTTGAGTCAAATATATCTGGGTTTTGTCCTAGGGCCAGGCTGTGTGACTTCATATAAGTTATTTGACTTCTTTCTGCCTGAGTGTCCTCATCTGAGGAATGGGGACTTCTGACATTGAGGAATCTGAGGACTCTCACGTTGTTGTACCTGTTGGCTGTTGAGATGACAAAATGAAATAATGATCATGAACTGCTTAGCCCAGTGCCCAGCACATAGTAGGTGCTAAAAAAAAAAAAAAAAAAACAACTAGCCATTGACTTTCAGGGGGGACCACCTTCTCCTTGAAACTGCCCACCCCTTGAGTTTGCCCGGTGGTCCGGTGGCTGGGATTCCACGCTCCAAATGCAGAGGGCCCAGGTTTGATCCCTGATGAGGGAACTAGATTCCACGCGTGACAACTAAAGACCCCACATGCTGCAACTATGACTGGGCACAGCCAAATAAATAAATGTTTAAAAAGGATATACTTGTAAAAATTTCCCACTCCTTGTCCTCTAGGACTCCTCCTCTTTCTGTGAAAGATTGCCCCTCTTCTTCTCCTTCCCATTCCCTCCCCATCACAGAGTTGGCTCCTCTGTCCTTACTACTCACTAGGCCTTATCTCAGGGCTTCAACCACCCACTCCTCTCCAGGCTGAGGTCATCAAACTTGCTCTCCTGCTGCCCCTTCTTTGTGAGATCCTGGACACTCCTCCTGTAGGTTCTACAGAATTTTAGGCTCATCCTGGGGCCCAGTGTTAATGTTCCCACTCTCATACCAGCACCTTATACCCATGTCCCTTTGCATGACATTCTACCTTAAAGACATTAGAGCCGCTCTAATGACTTCAAACTGTCGTGCTGGAGAACACTCTTGAGAGTTCCTTGGATGGCAAGGAGATCAAACCAGTCCATCCTAAAGGAAATCTGTCCTGGATATTCATTGGAAGGACTGATGCCAAAGCTCCAATACTATGGCCACCTGGTGCGAAGAACTGACTCATTTGAAAAGCCCCTGATGCTGGGAAAGATTGACGGAGGAGAAGTGGGTGATAGAGGATGAGATGGTTGGATGGTATCACTGACTCAATGGACATGAGTTTGAGCAAACTCTGGGAGATAGTGAAGGACAAGGAAGCCTGATGGGCTGCAGTGCATGGAATCGCAGAGAGTCAGACTTGACTTTGCCACTGAACAACAACAGTGACTTCTACCAGCCAACATGAAAGACGGCCCAGAAGGATGTGGAGAAAAATTTAAATTCGTGCAGAAAGCAGAGGGGAACATCTGGATAATGTCTAAGTGGGTAAATAGTGCTTTGGGGTACTACATGACAGTTATTTGTGTCTGTCTCCCTTCCTAGCCTGTGAGTTTCCCAGGGCAGGAAAAAGGATTACTCATTTATCTCTCACCTTGTTGCCTGATGTATAGATTGTTACTGTTGTTTAGTGGCTCAGTGTCTGATGAATGAATAAGATTCGTGGCTTTGCCACTTACTTCCCAAATCACTTTGAATAAGATCCTTTCCTTCTTAAACCTCAGTGTCAAAATCTATAAAATGAGGAAACAGACTCTGTATCAAGGGAAGGAACCCTTGTATTAAAATGGAATTAGGGACTTCCCTGGAGGTCCAGTGGTTAAGACTCAACGTTTCCACTGCAAGGAGTATGGGTTCGATCCTAGGTTGAGGAACTAAGATCCTACATGCAATCCAGAAAGAAAAAAAAAAAAAAAAATGGAATTAGTGACCAAGAGATGGAGGGATAGTCTAGCCCTGGTTGGGGACATCGCAGGGTCTTTAGCAACATGCTGTGCTCGGGGGTAGGACTTATCTGGGGAATTTCCCAGGACTCCAGAGGAAGGGATGGGCTTATTTAGGTCAGTGAGAGGGCACTGGCTGTTAACCCCACAAATCCCAGTGGCCCCCTCACTCCTTACCAGCCTGCTGTAGGAGGAGACTAATTTTTGGAGGAAACTCTGGGTACCAGTCCTGCCCCAAGCCTACCCACGAACAAGCTGTTCTTGTTTACGACCCCCATCCCAAGGGAACAGCGACGGCTCATCCTTACATGTGATCTGAGAGGGTTGGTCTTTCAGGCCTGGAGGAAACTCAAGCTTCGCCAGCCACTTGGCACCGGAATGCTCAGCTGGTCTCCTCTTGGGGCTCATGTGACCAGGGCCCAGCTATAAATATCAGAGGGGCCTCAGACCAAGGCAGAATTTGGGCGCCAGGAGAGGAAGGCAAAGAGACTCCGGGCGGGTATTCTGTGACAAAGACAAGACCCCCAGGTCTGCTTAGAACAAGACAGGTGAAGGAGACAGCCAGGTGGGTCCCCAGGTCTGTCCCTAGGACAATATGGATTATAAGTCAAGCCTGATCCAGGATGGAAACCCCATGGAGAACCTGGAGAAGCAGCTGATCTGCCCCATCTGCCTGGAGATGTTTACCAAGCCGGTGGTCATCTTGCCGTGCCAGCACAACCTCTGCCGGAAGTGTGCCAACGACATATTCCAGGTCAGTGCTGGGCCTGGCATAGAACTGGGGCCCTGGGCAGCTACTCAGTCTTCCTGTGATGAAAGCTAAAAGAAAACTCCTCTCTTAGTCCGGAACCCTTCCAAACTGGGCTTGTTTCTTCCCCCTCTGAAATGAACCCCTGCCGAAGTCTCTGGAAGGGGTCGATGGGGCTGGGGAGGCGGCTCCGGCTGACCCATTCCTTCTCCATGACGCACTTGTCCCCTCCCCACCCTGCCTGCAGCTACCCCACCCCTGTCCTAAGCACCGCAGTTGACTCTCCAATCAGGAGTCAAATGCCTCAAGTGATAAGTGGGAGAGGCAGACAGAAAGGAGAGAGAAACCAGACCCCAGGGGCTGGAGCCAGCTCCGCGGTGGCAGGGGGCCCAGATCTTTAGGAGGAGGGTGCCTGAGAGGCACTGGACAGTACAGGCATCTTCCCCTTGAAACTGTTTCCTATCATGGGGGGCAGGAGGGGCTTCATCTCCTTAAGAAAAGAATGGGAGTGGGTGTCCATCCTGGCTGGGAGACAGGCCTCAATGTTCCCCAGAAGCACTTTACAGAATGGTCTCTATTTTTTCTTTAAAGTAGCAACTCTAGGAGCTGGCTCTAATTACATGCCCATTTCATGAATGGACAAACCGAGGCTTGGTGAGAAAAGGTTGCTCACCCAAAGTCATTCCGAGAATTACTGTGACTTGAGCCTTGGTCTGCTGACCTCCAATCCTGATTATTCCTTAGTTTCTTCTCAGGTACTCCCTGTGTAAGTGGGCTGGCTCTCTCATATTAGGAAAGAAAGTGAAGTTGCTCTGTTGTGTCCGACTCTTTGCGATGCCGTGGATGGTAGCCTGCCAGGCTCCTCCATCCATGGGATTTTCCAGGCAAGAATACTGGAGTGGGTTGCCATTTCCTTCTCCAGGGGAATCTTCCCAACTCAGGGGTCGAACCTGGGTCTTCCACACTGCAGGCGGACTCTTTACCGTCTGAGCCAAGGGGAAGATTTAAGTCCTGTGGTTTGATGAGAATGGTGGTGGTGATCAAGGGGGGAGACAGTCGGAGGTCAGAAAGGGAAGGAGCCGAGGAGGGAGCCCAGGCCTCACCTCCACCCCTGTCGCCAGCAGGCTGCCAATCCCTACTGGACCGGCCGGGTTGGCTCCGCGGCCATGTCTGGAGGCCGTTTCCGCTGCCCCTCCTGCCGCCACGAGGTGATCATGGACCGCCACGGAGTATACGGCCTGCAGCGGAATCTGCTAGTGGAGAACATCATTGACATCTACAAACAGGAGTGCTCCAGGTCAGTGCTCCCTCCACGGGGAGGCCATCCCCCTGCCTCGGCCCATCCTCGAGTCCAGCGCTTCAGGGCCCCATCCTCCTTCACCTGCTCTGGATCCAGTCCCCTAGCTGGAAGAGCTATGCCAGTTAGTCCAGAGAGCTGTCTCCCTTAGGCATGAACAGAGGCTCATCTTATCCCCTAGCCCTGGTTCTCGGCATCATCCAGTGAATGGCAGAGAACCCAGACATCAGGCTGTCCTCCTGAAAGATACTGAGACTAAAATCAGGGGACAGATGAGATGTGAGAGGGAGCGTGAGGGAGAGGGAGCCACTGGGGCCAGTTAAGTGGCCCTGATGAGCAGAGAAAGCATCCAGTGAGAACAAAGCCAGTTTCTCTATAGTGATAACAACAGTGCTAAACACCAGGAATGCTGTTGCTTCACAGCGGTTCTATGGATTAGCATGGCTTTCATCATCCCTGTTTCATGGAGGAGGAAGTTGAGGCTCAAAGAGGTAAAATCACTTACCCAGAGTTTCACAGCTGAGAAGGAGAATTGCTGGGACCCAGCCCAGCGCCTGAACTGAACTTAACTGAGCCCAGCCCATCTAGCTCTAAGTCCCCGTTTGTGAAATAGCCACTCATTCTTGGGCAGAATTTGTGCCTGGTGGAGGTTGTGCCGTGTTGGGGAGAGATACAGCTACAAAAGAGATCTTTACTGATCCACATGTCCTGACAAGAGGCTGCTGACCTCATGGCCCTTGCAGTCCCAAACCCTCAGCGAATACATGCTTGCAGGCAGTGTCCTGTGCCCCAAAAAGTCGATAGACTAGTCCTTGTTTGAGAAAGCTCTAACCAGAGAACTGTCTGCTACTCTGACTCTGTTACTCAAACACTGTAGGATCTTGGGTGAGTCTCTGGGCCTCTATTTCCTCTGTCTCCAGAAATGGACAGTATGATTTGTTATTGTGACTATCAAATAGGATGTTGATGGGAAGTGTTAAAGATGGCAAGTATTTATTGAGCATCCACTGTGTGCAGCACTGCACTAAGTATTTTCCATGCATTATCCCCATTTTAATCCTCACAGTAATTCTATAAGCCATTTTTACCCTCATTTTCCGATGAGAAAATGGAGACTCGGAGGTTTGTCTGAGGCCACTCAGCTAGGAAGTGGTGAAGCTGAGAGGGGGCCTGTCTGACTGACTCCATGGTGAACATTCTTAACTGCTATTGCCTCTCATGTTGCTGGAGATCAACACTACAAAAATGCAATTATGTTGTTGATCATGATCATGATAAAATCAATATTGCACCAAAATAATAGCCCACCCAGAGTTGACCTAGGAAGAGGAAGTTGTGTTTGAACCCTTCCAGGCCTTTCCCCAGAACTGAGTGATGACAATAGTTATTGAGGGTCTTCTCCATGCCAGGCACTGCACATTCATCACAGAGAACTCCTGCCATGATCCCAGTAGCTCAGGGTTGAAACCAGGGCTCAGAGAGGTGAAATCACTTGTCCAAGGTCACCATGAGTAAGTGGCAGAACAGTGGGGACTTGAACCCTGATGCTGGTGCCTGGGGTTGGGAGGATGGACATCTGGGATGATGAGGAACACAGGCACCAGCCCGCAGGACCTTGCCTCACCTCTGCACCTGCCCTCACCCCAGAGCTCCCTTCCCAGTGGGCAGAGACAGGTGGCAAAGGGAGAGCCCTGCCAGCATGGGGAACCCTGGGCTAAATCATGCAAAAAAAACAAGTCTGGAAAGGAGCTTATTTAAGATCTTGAGGGGACAGTAATGCCCAGGGTGTGCTCAGTCATGTGGGGCTGTTTGGAGGTGAGGCAGTGACATGACGGCAGATAGTCACCATTTATGACCTGCCCACCATGGCTCAGTAGTAAAGAATCCATTTGTCAATGTGGGAGACACAGGGGATATGGGTTCAATCCCTGTGTTGGGAAGGTCCCCTGGAGAAGGAAATGGCAACCCACTCGTGTATTCTTGACTGGAGAAATCCACGGACAGCGGAGCCTGATGGGCTGCAGTCCACGGGGTTGCGAAGAGTCAGAGGTGACTAAGTGACTATAAGCGCACACGCACTGCTGCGTTAGGGGCTGGCAAGTCAGACGTGGTGTAGACACGCTGTTGACTCTAGATGAGTGTCGAGTTAGCTGGGGCAGTAAAACCTAGACTCAAAAAATTGAATCTCAGGGAGGAAGTGACCCTGAGGGAACCATAGATAAATGCCAGAGCCCCTAAGAGGAGAGAGACAAAGGGAGAAAGTCATCCTGAGTGTGTGTTTGGGAAGAAAGAGAAAGAAGCAACTCTGGATCCTGGAAAGACTCTCAGGTTGGAAATTAAGGCTTGTTCTGGGCCATTGGATGACCCTGGGCTGCCTTTGCTTTAGCTGAGTGACTTGGGGCACACATACCACATCCTTCTCAGAGCCTTGGTACACCTTCATGGCATGCTTACTGATGTATTCTTTCCACCTGTATTTAATCACCACCTTCTCCATGTCAGGCACTGTACACTGCAGATTTAGGGCTGAAGACAACAGGCAAGTTTCCCTGCTTCGACAGAGGTTACAGTCTGGTGGATTAAATATAGAATTCAGTGAGGCCATGAATATAAATTGCTTTGTTGGAAGCCCAACCTGCTGTAACCAAGAGCCTGGGGACTATAATTAGAACAAATGAACCTTAACCTCCCCTGCCCTGACTTGCTGGGCGACCTTGGGCAAGTCCATTCACCTTTCTGGGACCCAGTTTCCTCTCTTCCCGAATGTCTCAAAATGACTCTGGGATCCTACAACTTTTTCTAGGTCCTGCACTGGCCAGGCCTGGGCTGACTCCATCACTGGAGTTTGAATCCTAGTCTTGGTGTCATTGGCTTCCCTGGTTCTGTGTCCTCAGAGAATGAAAAGAAAAGGATTCAGGACAGCCAACCTCTGAGAGCTCGGGTCATAGATATGGGGTGGGGTGGGGGGCTCCCGGGGCTGCAGGGGAAGACAGGGACTTGAGACCCCACAATGTGACTGATGATCTTCTCCACTTCAGTCGGCCACTGCAGAAGGGCAGCCACCCCATGTGCAAGGAGCATGAAGATGAGAAAATCAACATCTACTGCCTCACGTGCGAGGTGCCCACGTGCTCCATGTGCAAGGTGTTCGGAGCCCACAAGGCCTGTGAGGTGGCCCCGCTGCAGAGTGTCTTCCAGGGACAGAAGGTACTGGCCTGAGCGACTCCCACTCCCAGCCCGAGCCCGCTGGACAGATGATTCAGGATGCGGATTTGATCCCTGTAGATCTGCTGAGCCGGCCTTTCAGGAATAGTCCCCCTGGAGGGACGTCCCAGGCCGCAGGGAGAACCGCTCTTGCCTTCCTTGGGGAGATGGCTGAGCTCATGAGTTATACTTAGAGCCACTTGAGGGCACCTGGGTGCGGCCCCAAGGGAGAGACCAGATCCCAGGGCCAGGTCACCCGGGTCCTCCCAGGCCATGACTTCTATACCCCAGTGTGGCTTGGGCCCCTGCTGCCTCTTCCTATGCTGGTCACCCCTCCCCAGATCCCCCTGCAGCGAGAGGCAGTCTCCTCCCTGGGTCCCTGGGCCCGTGAGAGCCCCACCGCCCTGTCCATGCAGTGAGCTGTGGCTTCCCTTCCTAAAGGGCTTCCCAGGTGACTCAGTGGTAAAGAATTCACCTACCAATGCAGGAGACACAGATTCAATCTCTGGGCTGGGAAGATCCCCTGGAGAAGGGAATGGCAACCCACTCCAGTATTCTTGCCTGGGAAATCCCATGGACAGAGGAGCCTTGTGGGTTACAGTCCTTAGGATCGCAGAAGAGTCGGACATGACTTAGTGACTAAGGAACAGCAATCCCTTTCTGTACTCCTTCCTCCCCTTGTTCCTCTCTTCTCTTGATCTTTCTCTTCTAGAATTCTCCAACCTATTTTTTTTTTTTCTGGATCGCTTCATTAGAAACAAGCCCCTCCTTGGCCAGCACATTGCTCTGTATTTGGGGCAACTCACTTCTCTCTGCGCCTCCACTGATATGAGGGATGCGGTGTCTCTCTGGTGTTCTCTGCTCTGAACAAGAGCTGCACCCCAGAAAGAGGCTCTTTCTAGCAGAGAGGGAAGTGAGGGTGCTGTGTTGCTGCCACTCCCAAGGGGGTAGGCCCTGAGACTATTTTTGTCTCTTCTCTCCTGTTCCCCCACCCTCCCTCCCATCTAGACTGAGCTGAGTAACTGTATCTCCATGCTGGTGGCAGGGAACGACCGTGTGCAGACCATCATCACTCAGTTGGAGGACTCCTGTCGAGTGACCAAGGTGAGGGGAAGCATAGCTGGGCCTAGGGGTTCAAAGCCTCCCAGGGCAACCTGGTCTCTGGGGTGGCTTCCCTGTGGAGCCTGGAGCCTGGAGGGATGGCTGGGGAGTGGATGACTAATCCATTCAGTCATTCACTCACAAATGCTTCTTGAGGATAGCTGGGTACCAAGTTCTGCCAAAGATGCTGAGGATGGGGTGGCGAGGAAGACAGACCAGGTCCCTGACTCAGGAAGTGTCCCCGCCAACCATTCCCAGCATTTATTCAGGGAACTAGTAGTTCTAAGAGCATTGTTCTCCAGTGTGCTGTAGACTAAAGCTTCTCAGACTTTAATGGGAAACTTTAAATCACCCTGAGGTTTTGTTAGAATCCAAGTTCTGATTCAGTAGGTCTAGAAGGAGGCATGAGATTGTGCTTTTCTAACAAGCTCCCAGGATTGCCCAAGTTGCTTGTCCATGGACCACCCTCTGAGGAGCAAGACTGGAGAGGCAGAGGACTCTTTTCTATTTCTGCAAAAGCATCCATGATTTTTCATCTCCCCTTGAGGTGGGGACCTGGGAATGACATGGTGGGTGGTGGGAGTGATCACTGTATTTCTGATGGATAGAGTTGTGTGAGTATAGGTTCAGAGAAGGAAGAAGGATGTTGTTATTATCCATGAGGGGCCTCCAGTCTAATGATATGCTACTATTATACTCAGTTTACAGGTAAGGAAACTAAAATGTAGCTTCAGTGTTGGACAGTGGGGAGCTTCAGTGTGGAGGCCACTAGTGGGGGAGCTGCTTCTCCACGTCTCTGAGGACCAAATGATGCAGTTTCCCAAATCTGGTCTTGGTTCTAAAGTGGAGAAAGGGTGTGACTGGGGGGCACACAGGAGGCCCACATATGTCATCCTGCCTGGCCCTACAGTCTCCACTTTTGAGGACCTTAAAGGTATAGCTTTCTCTACGACACCAGCCTCCAAACGTTGAAGCAAACCCTAGCAAATGCTTTCTTCTGGCTAAGGCTTTGTTTCGTGTTCTGCAAAATGGGGGTGCGGTAAATCTCTCCCAGCTCTAGACTCTTCATTCCTAGCACACCCATCCCAGGAAGGAAGGGTGGGGGATAGGAAGGAGGACCCGCAGGACGTGACTCGGAGATCTCTGTGCCCAGGAGAACAGTCACCAGGTGAAAGAAGAACTGAGCCAGAAGTTTGATGTGCTGTACGCCATCCTGGACGAGAAGAAGAGTGAGCTGCTGCAGCGGATCACGCGGGAGCAGGAGGAGAAGCTCGGCTTCCTCGAGGCCCTCATCCAGCAGTACCGGGAGCAACTGGACAAGTCCACCAAGCTGGTGGAGACAGCCATCCAGTCTCTGGACGAGACTGGTGGCGCCATCTTCCTCTTGGTGAGCAGTCCTGGGAGGGTGTGGGCACTTCAACTTAGCAGCTCCAAGGTGCAAGTTGGGCTCCATCACTGATCACCAAAGGCTATGCCTTTGGGGAAGTTATGTCAAGCTCCTTCATATGACTCAATCTCCTCATCTCTATGTGCTGTGCAGTGGTTAGTTTCTCAGTTGTGTCCAACTCTTTGCGACCCCATGGACTGCAGCCCGCCAGGCTCTTCTGTCCATGGGGATTCTCCAGGTGAGCATACTGGAGTGGATTGCCATGCCCTCCTCCAGGGGATTTTCACAACCCAGGGATTGAACCCAGGCCTCCTGCTTTGCAGGTGGATTCTTTACCATCTGAGTTCCCTGGTGGCTCAGAGGGTAACAGTGTCTGCCTGCAATGCAGGAGACCCAGGTTCTATTCCTGGGTCAGGAAGATGCCCTGGAGAAGGAAATGGCAACCCACTCTGGTATTCTTGCCGGTAAAATCCCATGGATGGAGAAGCTTGGTAGGCTTATAGTCCATGGGATCGCAAAGAGTCAGACAGGACTGAGCGACTTCACTTTCTTTACCATCTGAGCCACCAGGGAGACCCAAGAATATTGGAGTGGGTAGCCTATCCTTTCTCCAGGGGAACTTCCCGACTCAGGAATTGAGCTAGAGTCTCCTGCATTGCAGGCGGATTCTTTACCAGCTGAGCTACCCAGGAAGCCCCTATCTGCGTAGTGAGCATGTAACAATTCCTCCCTCCTTTCCTCTCAACTGACTTTATGGGGATCAAATAAAAGGATGCTTGTGAAATGGCTTTGCAAGTTGCAAAATACAGTGCCCATGTGGAGACTATTAACTGAGCCCCTGTTGTAGGCCAGTCACTGAGATGGAGAGACAGGTGAAAGAGACAGCCCTACCCTAGAAGAGCTTGTTGGGGGAAACATGAAGGGATCAGCTGTAAGATTTTGTAAGAAAGAGTTAAGTTCAATAAAAATTTCCTAAGCACATACTGTGGGCCGGACTTTGTGCTTAGAATATGATTCTCATCTTGGGGATTTCCGTGTTTGAGTGCTTAGATGAGTACTCCTAGAATCCAAGCTTCCTGCCACAACAGGAGGGTCCTAGGATAATGACCGAGGCCCGCGAAGACCATGGACAGAGGGAAAATCCAAGTTCTGTTTGGCTGAAGCTGATGACCAGGTCAAAGCTGGGCAAGGTGATGGCACCAAGTGTGCATCCGCAGTGCTGGGTCCCCGGTTTTGCTGATTTCCTGGGGCTCCCCTTTCTGCAGTTCTAACCCTTTGCTCTTTCTCTCCCCCCACAGAGTGCCAAGCAGCTCATCAGAAGGTCAGTGTCTCCCCAGGGCTATGAGTCAAGGCTCCAGTTCCCCTCAGGGCCTCTGACATGTTTAGAAGTCCTCCTCCTTTGCATTAGTTCTGCTGGGAGGGTCTTCCCCCGGGCTAGCTTTCCTAGCCTTTGCATCCCTGCTGTCTTAGATATCTATTCTGCTTGTGATCCAAGGGAAAACACTCCATCCTCCAGGGAAGCCTCTGGGTACAAGGTCTGGGTGTGGACCCAAGCATGTGCCCTGGTGTAAGTTGGAGCTAAAATGCCTCCTTCCTTCTCTGGGACCAGAGATCTCACTGTGCCCCTCCTTGCTTTTCTCTCTGCCCCACAGCATTGTGGAAGCTTCCAAGGGTTGCCAGCTGGGGAAGATAGAGCAGGGCTTTGAAAACATGGACTACTTTACTCTGGACTTAGAGCACATAGCTGACACCCTGAGGACCATCGACTTTGGGACAGGTAAGGGGTTATTTCCCTGGAAGTCAACCTCCCTCCCACTGAGCCCCACGTGGAGGCAGATACACTGCCAAACATGCCCAGATATCCATCAAACTGGTACAGTTAACTTCTGGATGAGCCCAGCTCAATAAATTATATATGGATCTGCTATAGGGAGGAACTTGGGGTGATAGAAATAGCAAGGCAACTTGGAATCAGGCAGTTCAGTTCAGTTCAGTCACTCAGTCGTGTCCGACTCTTTGCAACCCCATGGACTGCAGCACACCAGGCTTCCCTGACCATCACCAAATCCCAGAGCTTGCTCAAACTCACATCCATCAAGTTGGTGATGCCATCCAACCAACTCATCCTTTGTCAGCCCCTTCTCCCCCTATCTTCAGTCTTTTCCAGCATCAGGGTCTTTTCCAATGAGTCAGTTCTTTGCGACAGGTGGCCAAAGTATTGGAGTTTCAGCTTCAGCATCAGTCCTTCCAATGAATATTCAGGGTGGATTTCCTTTAGGATGGACTGGTTGGATCTCCTTGCAGTCCAAGGGACTCTCAAGAGTCTCCTTCAGCACCACAGTTCAAAAGCATCAATTCTTCGGCACTCAACCTTCTTTATGGTCCAACTCTCACATCCATACATGACTACTAGAAAAATCATAGCTTTGATTAGACAGAACTTTGTTGGTAAAGTAATGTCTCTGCTTTTTAATATGCTGTCTAGGTTTATCATAGCTTTTCTTCCAAGGAGCAAGCGTCTTTTAACTTCATAAAATCAGGCAAACCTAAGATCGAATCTGGTTCTGCTACTTCTATTGTTTTTTTAAGTTTATTTTTGACTACACGGGGCCTTCGTTGCTGTGTGCGGGTTTTCTCTAGTTGTAGTGCATGGACTTCTCTTGTTTTGGAGCACAGGCTCTAGGGCATGCTGGCTTCAGTAGTTGAGGTGCACAGGCTTAGTTATTCTCCCGCAGGTGGACTCTTTCCAGACCAGGAATGGAAGCAGCGTTCCATGCATTGGCAGGGGGATTCTTAACCACCCAGTTCTGCCACTTCTTATCTTGTGTGGCATTTTGATGGTTCCCTCCACCTCTCTGAGCTTCATCTCCTTACTTTAAACTTAGGTTACATACAGGCCTACTGATAATAACCACCGAAAGATGCTGTGCGACAAATAAGACACTGATTCAGAGGCCTCTGTAAGGTACTAGACATATACTAGTTATTGCCTAAATCTAGTCTTAGCTTCAGTTCCCTACTGCTATAACCTTGGATACTCAGGCACCTTAATTTATCTATTTTCTGTCCTTGCTTCTGTTTGTGATTACTTTTCCACAGAATACCTATAATAATTGTAACAATATAGCCATAACAATAATAAAGAAAAAATAATAAGAAAGCATGAGGAACCAGATGGAGAACAAAGATATTGATAGTTTGCTCAAGGTTTCACAGCTGAAAGGTAGCTAGTTAGCAACAAAGAGAAAAAAGCAACAAAGTTCTAGTTCGGTGGAATGTTGCCTTTATGTGAGACCTGATGCTCCAGTGGTCTGCGGAGAGTAAGAAAGAAGGGTAGGGGTTGTGTAGGGGCAGGAAAGAGCTGTGAATCGCTTGCAAGAGAAAGAAAAGCTTCTTGACACCTCCTGCGTCTGCTTGCCTGCAAGCTTTCAGAATCTGGAGTGTTAAACCCATTCTCAGAAGCCCAAATATACTCTATTCTTGGGTAAGGATGACATACATCCCAAAGCTGAGGTGTCAATGAAAGGGTTAGTTGCTCAGTTATGTCCGACTCTTTGCAACTCCATGAACTGTAGCCCACCAGGCTCTGCTGTCCATGGGATTATCCCGCAAGAATACTGGAGTGGGTTGCCATTTCCTTCTCCAGGGGATCTTCTCGACCCGGGGATCGAACCTGGGTCTCTGGCACTGCAGACAGATTCTCTACTGTCTCAGCCACCAGGGAAGTTGCCAGTCACCAGGGAGATGTCAATGGACTTGGGTAAATGCATGGCTGTAGATCATTTGGGTTTCCTAGGTGGTGTTAGTGGTAAAGAACTCAGCTGCTAATACAGGAGATGTAAGAGATGCCGGTTCGATCCCTGGGTTGGGAAGATCCCCTGGAGTCACCCTCCCTAAACTAAGATACTCAAGAGTGGATCATGGGGAGGGTGGTGGGAGCGGGGTTCAGGATGGGGAACACATGTAAATCCGTGGCTGATTCATGTCAATGTATGGCGAAAACCACTACAATATTGTAAAGTAATTAGCCTCCAACTAATAAAAATAATTGGGAAAAATAAATAAATAAAAAAAAACTTTAAGGGAAACAGGTAAAAGAGTGGATCGTACTATGTGAGCGGTCTGACACTGTGAACACCTGCGCTGCCTTCGGTAATCTCCCTGAGCCTCTCCGTGTCCCCACAGGTAAATGGGGAGAGTACCCATGGCTACCATTCATTGAGAACTTTCTGTGTCCTGGCCACTGAGCCCTGGACATGAAATCTGTTGTCTAATACACCAACTTTAAGAGGAGCTCTTTTGTCATCTCCGTTTTGTAGTCAAGGCAATAAAACCAAGGAACGGTGGGAGAATGGGTCCACGACCACGTACGACTGAGTCCCTTTGCTGCCTCCCTGAAACCAGCACAGCACTGTTAACTGGCTGTACTCCAACGTCACAGAAAAGTTAAAAAAATAAAACCAAGGAAAGGTGAGGGACATGCAGAGGCCACATGGGCAGCAAGTACAGGTTCCACCAAGGGTTGTCTGGGGATTGTATGAGGCGATGCGTGTACAGTCCTTAGCACAAGTTAGCACTTGGCACATAGTAAGTTCTCAGCAAATGCTATTAAGTAGTTAATTGTAATAATGGTTTAAATCACCACACACAAAAAAATTCCTTGGGTTATGCACAGATCCCAGTTGTCAGTTTGGAGGAATTAATTTTTTCAAGCCTTTCCCCAGATACCCTTGACAAATACTCTGTGTCTGTACTGACCCCTTCAGGGCACCCAAAGGCTTAAAGAAGGGGCTTGAGAGAGGGGGCGGGGAAGGGGCCCGTTCCCTGTGAGTAGAGCTTGAAGGCAAGACCCCAGGATGGGAAAGCGAG
Source organism: Odocoileus virginianus (assembly GCF_023699985.2). NCBI lineage: Eukaryota > Metazoa > Chordata > Mammalia > Artiodactyla > Cervidae > Odocoileus > Odocoileus virginianus. The sequence goes on along the minus strand of NC_069703.1, from coordinate 37,017,233 downwards.
CACACAGCTTGCACCATAGTCACCATCTGGGGCTCAGTTTCAGACAACTAAGGAGTAGATGGCCTCTGAAGGGCTCCCCACCCTGTATCCGTGGCCCTGTAGGCTAAGGAATGCGGGAAAACTGGACAAGGAGTGTGAGGCAAGCAGATCTCAAAGACTGAGCAAATGCCTTCAGGATAAGAACTCTGATTCCTGAGGACCAAGGCATTTCCCCGTATTTTCCCAGGTAACAGTGCTCGGTGTGCAGAGGTACACAGCCTGGGTATGCATTCCCAGGGTCCCCTCTGGTCACAGGCAGATCAAGGAAGAGATGCTGCTGCTATTGGAACAAAGGAGATCTTGAGCTTTCCTGCCTTGAAGCGTGTCAGGGGAGGGAGGAGGGCGGGGAAGGAGGAATGAACCCATCACCTCCTGGGCCCCTGAGGTCACCACATGGCCCTTTGATCCTGACTGGACAGTGAGATACTTTATTTTTGGGGACTCCAAAATCACTGCAGGTGGTGATTGCAGCCATGAAATTAAAAGATGCTTGCTCCTTGGAAGAAAAGCTATGACCAACAGCATATTTAAAAGCAGAGATATTACTTTGCCGACACAAGTCCATCTAGTCAAAGCTATGGTTTTTCCAGTAGTCATGTATGGATGTGAGAGTTGGACTCTAAAGAAAGCTAAGCACCAAAGAATTGATGCTTTTGAACTGTGGTGTTGGAGAAAACTCTTGAGAGTCCCTTGGACTGCAAGGAGATCCAACCAGTCAATCCTAAAGGAAATCCACCCTGAATATTCATTGGAAGGACTGATGCTGAAGCTGAAACTCCAATACTCTGGCCACCTGATGCAAAGAACTGACTCATTGGAAAAGACCCTGGTGCTGGGAAAGATTGAAGACAGGAGGAGAAGGGGCTGACAGATGGGGAGATGGTTGGATGGCATCATAGACTCGATAGGCATGAGTTTGAGTAAATTCCGGGAGTTGGTGATGGATAGGGAAGCCTGGTGTGCTGCAGTCCATGAGGCTGCAAAGAGTTGGATGTGACTGAGCAACTGAACTGAATTGGGTGTCTCCAGCCTGGATCTCTCTTGAACCTCTCCTCTGAGACACCAGCCCCAACCTAAGGCAATTGTTCTTTGTCACACACAGATGAGGAAGAGGAGGAGTTCATTGAAGAAGAAGAAGATCATGAAGAGGAAGAGTCTACAGAGGGGAAGGAAGAAGGTGAGATACCCATTTACCTCCACTTATTCATTCATTCAGTGACAACTTGAGATCCCTACTGAGTGACACTGGGATGATGTTTCCGGTCCCCAGTAGGGGTTTTAAACCCTTTTTAAGAGTTTTTAAGGTAAAATTTAAAAGAAACTTTAAGGTAAAACCTGTTCCCTTTTCTCTTAGAGAAGTCCCCCCAACTATTCATAATAAAGACTTCTCACTTTACCTCTAAATGACCTTCCTAAACAGAAAGTGACACAGTATAACAGAAGTCATATAGAGCACTCACGAAGCAAGCTTTGCTCAATATTCAAAATTTTTAAAACTAGTTGTCAGCATTTTTTAAATTAGTAGATTTTTTTTTAAAAAGGAGCTTTTGTTTTTTAAAAGAAGATTTCAATAAAGAATTTGGATTTTCATCTTGTGAAAATTTGGAAAGAGTGAACTATGCTGAGGCTTCCCTGGTGGTTCAGCGGTAGAGAATCCGCCTGTGATGCAGGAGACATGAGTTCGATCCCCGGGTCGGGAAGAGCCCCTGGAGAAGGAAATGGTAACCCACTCCAGTATTCTTGTCTGGATAATCCCATGGACAGCAGAGCCTGGTGGGCTATAGTCCATGAGGTCACAAAAGAGTTGGACATAACTGAGCAACTAACACTTCCGTCTATAGTTTTTTTTTTGCATTGGATCTGCAATCCATAGCATTCACACAGTTAAATTCTATTTTGATTTTAAAAGGAAGAGGTCAGGCAGGAATTGGGGTTTGATAATTTTTTCCCCACAGTTTGGCAAGTCCTGGATCCTTCTGAGTTCCCATCTCACCTTGTTTTTCTTTGTCTTTTTCTTTCAGGACACCAGTAAGGAGATGATGAGGGAGAGACCCTCTAGATGCAGAGAGACTGGGGAGGGTGGGGATGGGCCCATCTGCCTTAGTGACAGGCCCAGGGTGGGAGGGGTCAGGGTACCTGGAGGGGCAACGGGGAGGTGTGTCTTCTCTCTGCTCAGAGAGCAGGAACTAGGAGTAGGACCCCACCGCTGTGTCCAGCATAAAGCGAACCAGAATTGGGAACGTGCTTGAAACAACCACACTGGATTCTTTTCTACGTTGGTGCAAAATGGAATATTTTGTACATTTTTTAAATGTGATTTTTGTATACTTGTATATGTATGCCAATTTGGTGCTTTTTGTAAAGGAACTTTTGTATGATAATGCCTGGTCATTGTGTGACTGGCGATTGTTATAAAGAAGGGAAGGAAGCCAGGTTGTTCCAGCTGCCCACTTCCTCTCCTTGGTGGGAGGACTTCGTAGTACTCACAGGTCCAGGAAAGGATAATGTACTGTATTTCAGCATCTATACCCCACATAAGGGACGGTGACCGAGTTTGTGTTATATGTTGTTTTAATAAATGCACAGCGCTTTCTTCCAATTATTACCAAAAGAGCTGAGGTTTCATTCAGCCTTTTTTTTCCAGTGAGGAGAGTTAAGGGCAGACAGACAGAAGGCCTGCTAGGAAGCGTAGGGCAGGAACTAGACAGTAATGGCAAAAACCCAGGTTTCCATCCCACCAAACAAGTTGTCCTTCAACCTTGCATTTCCCAATGAGAGCTCCTTGGAAAACTGGCCCTGACAGGACCCTTCAGAAAAGGTTTCATTCAATGCCTTGTTTTCTGGTTCTCTAGAAAACACAACTTGAGGCAAAGAGTGAATAGTTCAGCTACATTCCTAGGACAGCCAGAGTGAAGGGAAGTGGAAGCCAGGTAGGAAAGTGAAGTGAAGAGAAAGTCGCTCAGACGTGTCCGACTCTTTGTGACCCCATGGACTATACAGCCCATGGAATTCTCCAGGCCAGAATACTGGAGTGGATAGCTTTTCCCTTCTCTATGGGATCAGGGACTGAACCCAGGTCTCCCACACTGCAGGCAGATTCTTTACCCGCTGAGCCCCCAGCGAGGAAAGCAGATATATAAAGTATCACGTTACCGAGCTGGCCACAGCTTCACCAAGAGAGCTGGCTGCTTGCTCAAGCACAGGAGATGCTTCTAGCAGGGCAAAAAGAAGAGTGTGCCTTGGACAGCTCATCAGTAGGAAGAAGGGGGAGACTTGTCTACTGGCTTCTTTCACCTCCCATCTCAGGATTGGAGTTTGCCTCCCGGAGCGTCAATGCCCCGAGCGTCCCTTCTGTCACTTGACCCTTTGGGCAGCTGTGGGGGACGCTCAAGGGCTGTCAGCTGACTCTGCAGGTGGTGAGAGGAGCCTCCAGGTCTTGTGGGCTTGGGCGTAGGTTTTGTGCTGGTCTCAGCTTATTAATGACTAATGTGGTTAGACCGGCCCTCGTAATTCTTGTTAATTTCAAGATGTTTTTAAGTACTAAGCAATAGGCAAGTTTAAAAAATAAAGGCTTATCACTTACAAGATCTGGACATTACACAGCATACCACGCAGTGAGTTCACAGGCGGAGAGAGGGAGGGATAAAGCATGGTCCTGTCTTCTGTTTCTATTGGGGTGGAGGGTGGGGGCCTACAGTTTTAAAGGCTCACTCTTTATTGATGAATTTAAAGCATAAGCGTGGGATTTTAAAGTGTGAGAAGAGAAATAAAAAAAATCGAGTGACCCAAATTGTCAGTTAGCCAAATCAACTAAGATTGCGAAAACAGAGGAATCTCAGTGGGGAGAGGCACCCAAGGTGTTTGCTAGACATAGGCCCCTTAAAGTGGTTGCCTCTTTTAAAGTGAATGATAATCAGAGCTTAAGTCAGGTACTTGCTTTACAAAAAAGCAAATAAAACAAAATCTGTCACGGCTTATGGTTAGAGGGCTAGAGCTGCGGCTGCCCCCACCGTGGCGGACACCATGGACGCTCTGCTGAAGCCCAGATTTACTCCAGGAAGGCCAAGCCAGCCACCTATGCTAGGTCATGAGACGATGACCATGGCTGAAGCAACATCAGGCTCTCCAGGAACAAGGGGCTGGGAGGGAGGTGAGGCTGAGTCAGTCTGATGGAGGTGCGTCACCTGGGTCTGAGACCCTTAAGATTTAGGAATTTAAGGAATGCTGCAGAGTCTGTCCCACCCTTTTTGACATTCAGAACTCAGTAGCAACTTAAGGGCTCTGAGCAGTCCTGCCATAAAGTTCATGGTGTTTGGAATACCACCTGATCTTTAAAGCTCTTATGTTTTAGGATGTTCCATCCTAAAGGAAGTCAGTCCTGAGTATTCATTGTAAGGACTGATGTTGAAGCTGAAGCTCCAATACTTTAGCCAGTAAGAATTGACTCATTTGAAAAGACCCTGATGCTGGGAATGATTGAGGGCAGGAGGAGAAGGGGACGACAGAGGATGAGATGGTTGGATGGCATCACCGACTTGATGGACATTAGTTTGAGTAAACTCCGGGAGTTGGTGATGAACAGGGAGGTCTGGCATGCTGCAGTCCATGGGGTCACAAAGAGTCGGACATGACTGAATGACTGAACTGAACTGAACTGATCTGAATGTTTTTTGGTGGATTGAACATTGAACCCAGCATTTCCCAACTTACTCATTCATGTGACATCCTCCAGAACTAGCCCTTCTGTGTAATTCAACCTTATGAAAATGCTTTCAACCCTCACACCTCTGCCCATTTTCACTTCTGGGACTTTTTCCAAGGCTAACTTGATCCCTGTGAATTTCAGGGAATCAAATTTTGCTTTCATTTCCAGTCCTTTTTCAAGTTCTGAAGCAAGAGTTTAAAAAAAAAAAAGTGTAACATATTACATACAAAAGGGATTGCCTGGTGGTCCAGTGGCTAAGACTCTGTGTTCCCAATGCAGGGGACCACGGTTCAATCCGTGGTCGGGGAACTATATCCCACACTCTACTGAAGATCCCGTGTTCCACAGCTAAGACCCGGTGCTGCCAAATAAATAAATAAAATACTTAACAACAACAACAACAACAATAAAAATCACATACAAGTGCACAGAACTAATTTCAGAGTTATATAAACTATATACTGAAATCTGATGCTGCTACTTAGCCGATCAGGAAAAAGAATATTATATGTTTAACTGAATCACTTTGCTATATGTCTGAAACACTGTAAATCAACTGCACTTCAATTAAAGAAAGAAAAATAGAATAAAAGAAAAAAAAAAAAACACATTATGAACCCCTAGGGACTCTTCATGTGTCTGCCTCCTCCTGCGTGGATGTAACTACTACCCTTTTTTGACAATCCCACACTTTTTCTTAATAGTCCTAAAATATCCTCTTATAGAAGCCTGAAGGAATTTGAGGCCAGAAGGAGAGAAGTTTTCCTCTCCTTGAAATCACAAAAATCAGTGTTACAACCAGTCCACATTCTACCTCCAGAGTTCCCCAGAGTTCTCACACAGATCATGTGTGAGATAAGTATATCTATCCACTACCTTGTCACTTATCAGAGGGAGGGGGGAGGGCAGTTAAGGCTCTGTAATCAGAAATGTGAATTCCAGGGAGATATCTGATATTGCAAATAAGGGAATCTCTAGTTGCCACACAAAGGGCACTTGTAGACCGGAACACTCAAAGGTGGTATGAAGTCTTCCTGATCAACAAGTTTCTTTCAAGATCATGCTGCAGAGAAACTGGCTTCAGAGGGGTTACTCCATAAATATTGAATACAGTTTTGGCAGCTGCATTAGAATCACCAGAGGTTTATTTTTCCCTAAACCTTTAATTCTGGGAAATTTCAAATGTACAGAAAAGTACAGGGAATAGTATAACATACCTTCCTTACTCATTGCTCAGTTTCAGTAGTTACTGACATACTTGTTTCTTCTCTATCATTACTCCTTCTCCTCACTGTGATTATTTTAAGGCAAATTCCAGGTATCATGTAACCTGTTAGATAAAGGTTCTTTTCAAAATCATAACCATTACACCATTAAAAATATACCATACAAATAGCTAAAGAAAGAAGTGAAGCAAAAAGCAAGGAAGAAAGGGAAAGGTATAGTCAACTAAACACAGAGTTCCAAAGAACAGCACGGACAGACAAGAAGGCCTTCTTTAATGAAGAGTGTATAAAACTAGAAGAAAAAACAGAAGGGGAAAGACTAGAGATCTCTTTAGGAAAATTGGAGATATCAAGGAATATTTTGCTCAAGATGGGCATAATAAAGAACAGAAACGATAGAGACCTAGTAGACGCTGAAGAGATCAAGAAGAGATGGAAAGAATACACAGAAGAACTGTGCAAAAAAGATCTTAATGAACCGGATTTCTACGATGGTGTGGTCAGTCATCCAGAGCCAGACATTCTGGATAGCAAAGTCAAGTGGGCCTTAGGAAACACTGCTGTTAATAAAGCTAGTGATGCAACAGAATTCCAGGAGAACTATTCAAAAGCCTAAAGGATAAGGTCATCAAGGTGTTACATCCAATATGTCAGCACATCTGGAAGACCCAGCAGTGGCCACAGGACTGGAAAAGGTCAAACCTCACCCCAATTCCCAAGAAGGGTAGTACAAAAGAATGTGCTAGCCATCAGACAATCATACTCATCTCCCATGCTAGCAGTTCAGTTCAGTTCAGTTCAGTTCAGTCGCTCAGTCATGTCCGACTCTTTGCGACCCCATGAATCACAGCATGCCAGGCCTCCCTGTCCATCACAAACTCCCGGAGTTTACTCAAACCCATGCCCATTGAGTCGGTGATGCCATCCAGCCATCTCATCCTCTGTCGTCCCCTTCTCCTCCTGCCGCCAATCCCTCCCAGCATCAGGGTCTTTTCCAATGAGTCAACTCTTCGCATGAGGTGGCCAAAGTATTGGAGTCTCAGCTTCAGCATCAGTCCTTCCAGTGAACACCCAGGACTGATCTTCAGGATGGACTGGCTGGATCTGCTTGCAGTCCAAGGGACTCTCAAGAGTCTTCTCTAACACCATAGTTTAAAAGCATCAATTTTTCGGCGCTCAGCTTTCTTTATAGTCCAACTCTCACATCCACACATGACCAATGGAAAAACCATAGTCTTGACTAGGCGGGCCTTTGTTGGCAAAGTAATGTCTTTGCTTTTTAATGTGCTATCTAGGTTGGTCATAACTTTCCTTCCAAGGAGTAAGCGTCTTTTAATTTCAAGGCTGCAGTCACCATCTGCAGTGATTTTGGAGCCCCCCAAAATAAAGTCTGACACTGTTTCCACTGTCTCCCCATCTATTTCCCATGAGGTGATGGGACCAGATGCCATGATCTTAGTTTTCTGAATGTTAAGCTTTAAGCCAACTTTTTCACTCTCCTCTTTTACTTTCATCAAGAGGCTTTTTAGTTCCTCTTCACTTTCTGCCATAAGTAAGGTCACACTTAAAATCTTGCATGCTAGACTTAAGCATTATGTGAACCAACAACTTCCAGATGTCCAAGCTGGCTTTAGAAAAGGAAGAGGAGCCAGAGGTCAAATTGCCAACATTCACTGGATCACAGAGAAAGCTAGGGAATTCCAGGAAAACATCTACCTCTGTTACATCAGTTACGCTAAAGCCTTTGACTGTGCATATCATAATAAACTGTGGAAAGCTGTTCGAGTAATGAAACTACCAGACCATCTCACCTGTTTCTTAAGAAACCTGTATGCGGGCCAAGAAGCAACAGTTAGAATCCTGTATGGAAAAACTGATTGGTTCAAGATTGAGAAAGGGGTATGACAGGGCTGTCTGCTGCCACCCTGTTTGTTTAATCTGCACACTGAGCACATCATGAGAAATGCCAGGATGGATGAGTTACAAGCTGGAGTCAAGATAGGTGAGAGAAACATCAACAACCTCAGATATGTGCACAATACCACTCTAATGGCAGAAAGCAAAGAACTTTCTAAAGAGAACTAAAGAGCCTCTTGATGAGGGTGAAGGAGAGTGAAAGAACTGGCTTAAAATTAAATATTAAAAAAAGAAAACTAAGATCATGGTATCTGGCCCCATTACTTCATGGCAAAGAGAAGAGGAAAAGGTGGAAGTAGTGACAAATTTCCTGTTCTTGGTCTCTAAGATCACTGCGGATCGTGACTGTAGCCATGAAATCAGATGACTGCTTGTTGGCAGGAAAGCTATGACAAACTTAGACTGTGCTGAAAAGCAGAGACATTACCCTGCCGACAAAGGTCTGTATAGTCAAGGCTATGGTCTTCCCAGTGGTCACGTATAGTTGTGAGAGCTGGACCGTAAAGAAGGCAGAGTGCCAAAGAATTGATGCCTTTGAACTGTGGTGTTGGAGAAAGTGAAGTCGCTCTGTCGTCTCCGACTCTTTGGGACCCCATGGACTGCAGCCTCCCAGGCTCCTCCGTCCATGGGATTTTCCAGGCAAGAGTACTAGAGTGGGTTGCCATTTCTTTCTCCAGGGGAATCTTCCCGACTCAGGGATTGAACCCGGGTCTCCTGCGTTGCAGGCTGATGCTTTACCCTCTAAGCCACCAGGGAAGCCCCAAGGCTCCTGAAAATCCCCTGGACAGCGAGAAGATCAAATCAGTCAACCTTAAGGGAAATCAACCCTGAATATTCGTTGGAAGAACTGAAGCTGAAGCTCCACTGTTTTGGTCATCTTATGCGAACAGCTGACTCGTTGGAAAAGTCCCTGATGCTGGGAAAAATTGAGGGCTGAAGGAGAAGAGAGCATCAGAGGGTGATAAGGCTGGACGGCATCACTGATGCAATGGACATGAACTTGGGCAAACTTGGGAGATGGTGAGGGACAAGGAGGCCTGGTGTGCTGCAGTCCATGGGGTCACAAAGAATTGGACACGAATGGGCGACTGAACAACAAGAACATACCATTAAAAAGAACAATAATTTCATGATAGAATTAAACACAAGAGTTTAAAAAATATATAGATTCCCAGACCCCCTTCCCAGACCTACAGAACCAGATTCCTTGTGAAATGTTGATGGGCTTCCCTGGTGGCTTAGATGGTAAAGCATCTGCAGGATGCTTTCCCGAAATGCAGGAAACCCAGGTTCGATCCCTGGGTTGGTAAGATTCCCTGGAGAAGGAAATGGCAACCTGTTCCAGTATGCTTGCCTGGAGAATTCTGAGGACAGAGGAGCTTGGTGGACTACAGTCCATGAGGTTGCAAAGAGTTGGACATGACTAAGTGACTAACACACACACACGTAGGTGCTGACAGGAAAAAAATGCATGACAGAAAAGGTGTGAGTTAAGTTTTATTTGGTGACCTTACAAAGGAACAGCTCCAAAGAGGTGAGGGAGGAGCCAGAATATATATGAGCTATTTTTTTTTTTTTTTGCTGGAAAAAACAAGACCCAAGAATCTGAGGCCATTAACAAATTTTCATTACATGTGTATTTTAACCACCTGTGTGTGCTAAGTCGCTTCAGTCGTGTTTGGCTCTTTGCAATCCCATGGACTATAGCCCACCAGACTTCTCTCTCCATGAGATTCTCCAGTCAAGAATACTGGAGTAGGTTGCCATGACCCCCTCCAGGGGCTCTTCCCCACCCAGGGATCAAACCTAAATCTCTTCTCTCTCCTTCATTGGCAGGCGGGTGGTTTACCTCTAGCGCCACCTGGGAAGACTTCTTTGTAGGGATATCTACATTTTTAGAATAAAATTGCTGAGGTGTCTGAACTGCTAGGTCATTAGTATAGGACTTTTGGGGATCTCTGAAGGAGACAGGTATAGAATACAAATGGAGCTGCTTTTCAGTATATCACTGTCTTGACTAATTAAACTCTTCCAAATCAATTAAAATGAGTACTAGGAAAGTATTAATTTAAGGGAATTCTGGCATAAAAGCTTTTGTAAAATGAATAAACGTGTCTGGATCCAATATGTTAATCTTCCTGTATTTACCATGTACTTTCCATTTAAGGGAACAAGAGGGACAATAGAAAACACTTTTTTTTTTTTTTAAAGCATACACATTTTGCCCTCAAGTAAATTATAAGATTAATCTGAGCTGAGCCTGGGGCAGTTTGAAACTTCAACTCCATCGATAAACTGAGACCCGCACAAAACGCACATCCAAACCCACTGGACCCCGGCAGGAAGAGCTAGCTGGCTTCTTTCGGCCGAACACCACGCATGGCTCCTGGGAGCTGCCGCGGGGCAGTGGAGAATAGATGGTGTGCTGGTGGCGGTGTCAGCTCAGTCCAGATGGCGACCGGGCTGAAGCGCGACCCTGCTCCATGTAGCGGTGGAGATACAGCCGGTCACCCCAGATTTTAATCAGAGCCCTAGAAGGGGAGGAACTGGTGCTGCTAGAGCGACGACGATGGGTCGGTCAGGAAGGCTACCGTCCCAGACTGAGTGCAGGCACATCCCGCCCCCGGGAGCCCCCTAGCCTGCGCAGAACTTGGGAGGCCTCGGACGTCTGCAGCCGGAGGGTGAAAACCGATCACGGGTTTCCCGAGGAGGAAGACAACAACCCCAGCCTCAGGAGCCCTTTATTCTGAGTCTAGGAGCCACATTCCTGCTCTTAGGCGACTCAAAGCCGATTTCAAAAGCCGGTGTCCCGAGAACTTCCCGGCAGGAGTCAGCCAGCCCCGCGCGGGGGGCAAGTGGGCGCAGTGGAGGCAGAAACAGCGAGCAGCAGCAGGGCTGGGCGGAGGCGGTTAGGCTTTTCGACGCAGGCCAGGCGGGCTCCTCGGGCTCCCGGGACCCGGTGCTGGGGTCAGCGCCGGGGCCCTTTGCAGCCAGCTACACCCTCCCCCTTCCCTGCGGGCTTTTGCGCACGACGCGCCGCTTCACACGGAGAAGCGGGGACTTGATAAAGCCAGCCGGCGCGGCGCGCAGCTGCTGGCGTCGTGGGGGCAGCAGCGGTAGAGACAGCCGGACGACCCCTCAGCGGCCCCGGCGCGGTCCAGGCGGGAGCTGCGCGCAAGGCTCTGGTGCCAGGTGAGCGCTCGCCGCGGGAAAGACCAGCGCGCAACTCCAGGGAGCACGTAGCAGGGCGCGCGGGGCCGCATGAAAGCGGGCGAGAGGATGCATCTGTTGGACTCCAGGCTTGCAGTCGGGTAAGGAGAACCTGGGGAGGGGAGGGAATTTCAGTGACCTCAGCCACACCTCCCCGTCTGCCATCCTGGCAGTGGTTGGTTTTGGCGACCTCTCGACTTGGGACCCCCGCCCCCCGCCCCGACAGGAGGGGTGGGAGGGAGGTGGAGGAAAGGGGAAATTGAGGCTGAGCACAGGGACCAGTCCTTCCTCGCCGCAGAGCACAGATCCTGACCCCTGCGGGTTCGTGGGAGAGTGCATGCCTGGAGCTCCACCCCGGGGCTTGCTCTTAGCCCAGGGACCGCCCCGCCCTGGTAAGCCCGGTGTCTCCGAGTCCTTGCGAAGGGGCGAGCTGCTGTCTTCCCTGAGCATGAGCTCTGATCCTTATCCGCACTCCACTGGACCGGTCCAGCCCAGCCCCCCCGGCTTGTTCCCAAGGTCTTTACCTCCTCCAAGCCCTGGGAGGGATGAAGGAGGAGAAAACACACGGAGCCAAGACTCCAGAATGGTCATTCTCCAGCACCCTCCTGCAAGGAGGGGCTTCTGGTCACATCTTAGAGTCTGTCGAGCTTGGAGTATGTCCTTAACTCTTTTTCCAAACGGGCACAGGGGAATGCGCAGAGAGGTAAAACTAGAGTCAGCCCTCTTTGCTCCCATCTCATCCCTCACCCTTTCTCTCTGGACAGGACTTACACAACTCTGTGGGAGGATGGGACCAGCGGCATCCCTCCGTCATCTTCACCTGGCCTAGCCTTGCAACCCACTGAGCCAGCTCCGCAGAGCAGCCATTACTGCCATTCCCAGAAGGGTCCTGGCAGTCACTGCGACCCCAAGAAGAGGGCCTGGCGGCAGCTCTGTGTGGCTTCTGCCTTCTGCCTGTTGTTCATGATTGGGGAAGTCATTGGTAAGGAGTCTGGGCTAATTGCATGAAGTTGGCACATGGGTAGTCTGGATGATCCCTAAGGCTTTTCTCCTGAATGTTCCTGTAGCATTAATACCAACAGCCCCGTTTACTGTATGCTTGCCAGGCTAATAGTAGGTCTCCCTTGGTGGCTCAGACAGTAAAGAGGCTGCCTGCAGTGCGGGAGACCAGGGTTCCATCCCTGGGTCGGGAAGATCCCCTGGAGAAGGAAATGGCAACCCACTCCAGTATTCTTGCCTGAGAATCCCATGAACAGAGGAGCCTGGCAGACTACAGTCCATGGGATTGCAAAGAGTCAGACATGACTGAGCAGCTGTCACACACTCACACCATGCTGAACCTCTTACACGCACACTATCTCATGCAATCCTCACAACAGCCTTGTGCTGTCATGGGTCCCGATAGTCTCATTTTTATGATGCAACTGAGGCATCACAAAGTTAAATAACTTGCCTGAGGTTACGTACAACTAGTAGGTCAGGAAAGACCTGAATGCTAAAAGAAAAGAGCATTAATTGAGTGCCTACAATACTTTCCAAGCCCATTTTTTTTTTTTTTGTTTTTGGTTGTGTTGGCCACCCTGCACGGTTTGTGGAATCTTAGATTTCTGACCAGGGATTGAACCCGAGCCAAGGGTGCAATGAAAGTGGGGAGTTCGAACCACTGGACCGCGGCGGTATTCCCCTCCAGGCCCAATTTGAACTCAATTTTCACGTTCATCCTCTAAGTAGATTTTGCTAATCCCATTTCACAGATGCTGGTTGAGGCTCGGAGAAAGGAAGTCACTTGTTCATGGTTACATAGCTAATGGTGGAGAGATCTGGAATCCTTTGTCTTTCTCTAGAGCTCATGGTTTCCCTGCTGCGCACACACTCTGGGAAACTGGCTCCTTGGGGAGCCGATAAGGACCCTCCCTCCTCTTGGCTCTGCAGGTGGGTACCTGGCACATAGCTTGGCGATCATGACAGATGCAGCCCATATGTTCACTGACTTTGCCAGCTTGCTTATCAGCCTCTTCTCCCTGTGGATGTCTTCCCGGCCAGCCACCAAGACCATGAACTTTGGTTGGCATCGAGCTGGTGAGGGCCCTGATTGGGATGGGGGGTGGAGTTGGGGGAGGAGGGGGTGGGTTAAGATGAAAGTTCTTAGGTGAGTGCATTGGGTCCCTGAGTAAAACCAGGAGGGTGACTTGGGTGGGGGAAGAGGATGTCAACCATGACTTTTGTCCTTTGAGAGCTTCCAGTCTGATGGGGGAACCCTGGTCCCCTGTCCTCTGGGAGTTCCCACCCTGCAGGGAAGGAAAGTCCACCTTCCTAAGAGGATAAATTTTATTTATTTAAGAATAAATGATGGTGGTGTTCACTTTGCACATAACGCCATGGATCGGCTTTAGCGGGGAGGGACAGGTCAGGAAAGCTTTCTGAAGTTCATCTCTGGGCTGCATTCTCATTCTCTTCTTGGTGGGAGATGGCCCAGCCTCTGTTCTTCAGAGCCTCAGTTTGCCAGATGAGCAATGAGTCAGCTTCAACAGAAAAAGTTGCCCCAGATGATGTCTTGGGTTTCTTCTAGCTCTAACCTTTTCAGATGTATGAGTGGTGGGGTGAGGTGCCAGCCATGGTACCTCCAGCAGAGTCATACCTACAATCAGACCCAGGCTCAGATTTTGTGGGAAGGGAGAGGAGGGGCTCCTTAGCCTCAGGGCCCCATGCTAAGATTGGTATTGGGGGCCGGGTTCTTCCTCAGAGATCCTGGGTGCCCTGCTCTCTATGCTGTCCATCTGGGTCATGACGGGGGTGTTGCTGTACTTGGCGGTGGAACGGCTGATCTCTGGACACTATGAGATTGAGAAGGAGACTATGCTGATCACGTCGGGCTGTGCTGTGGTCATGAACATCATGTGAGTGTGGCCTGGGGTCCCTGTGAACCCTCCCCCTCCTCACAGGCATACCTACAGGCCTGCTCTTGTTAGGAGGGGGCCATGCCTCACACCAGGATGGCTGCAGGATCAGAATCTCCCTCGTGGTCTGAGCTCTGGCACCTGGAACACCTAGGTCCTGCCTGAGGCCTAGGGCCAGGCCATCAGAAACTGTAAACCTGGGGCGACATCAAGTCCCCACCCTAGATGTGTAGTGAATAACCAGAGACAGGCTTCCTACCTGTTGTGGGGAGGGGTGAGTCTAGTGCTTACAGGAGCAGGGGTCCCTAGGGACAGAATCTCAAAGCCCGTTTCAATCTGATGTGCCTGAAGTTGGTCTCATCGAGACGTAAGTTGTGTAGAGCAGGGGTGTCTATTCTGGGTTCTCTCCCCCTTGCCCAGTGGCCTTGGGCAAGCCACTTCCCTCTCTGGGCCTCAGCTTCACCCTCTGTGACATGCTGGAGGGAACTTGATCTCCTCTGTAGCGCCCTTCTGCTCTGAGGTTTGACACTGGGGCAGCTTTGTGCCCAGGTTCAGCCTGGCATTGGATGGAGCTGAGCCCCTCCTCCCATTGGCAAAACTCTGAACCAAGGCCACATTCGTTGGGCTCCTTCTGTGGCCAAAGGGAGCATGCAGTCTTGGGTGGGGGCTGGGATTTTGACCCCCACAGGGAGGTTAGTTCTGATGGGGGCCTCTGCCTAGCCAAATTTGAAGCTTCCATCTGCTCCCTCAGCAAGCCCCTGGGCCTTGTCTCCACTCCCATAGAATGGGGTTGATTCTTCACCAGTCTGGCCATGGACACAGCCACAATCCCGAGCACGGCCACAACGCCAGCCAGGAGCAGGGAAGCCCCAGTGTCCGAGCTGCCTTTATCCACGTCATTGGAGACTTTCTGCAGAGCTTGGGTGTTTTGGTGGCAGCCTTTATTTTATACTTCAAGGTTAGAGCTGGGGACAGGGGGAAGTAGGGGAGGGAGTGTAGGTCACCTGGGAGCTTCTCTCTGCGCAGGACCCTTTCCAGTTCTAGCTCCCTCCCAGCTCCAGGCAGAGGGTGGGAGAGGGAAGAAACATTTACCCAATACCCACGAAGCATTAGCGCTTCTGATCTTGATGAGAACCCTGAAGGGAGGTGGTGGTGTTTTCTGCTGCCCAGAAAGGCTCAATGACTTGCACAGCATCACTTAGCTGGTAAGTTGTAGAGTCAGATTCAAATCCTGGACTGTAGGTTGCTGAAGCCTGGGCATTGCCCATTACATAGAGGCAGTGGGGTGTAATGGAAAGAGCCCAGCATTGGGTTTGAAACTTAGATCATCCCTTGCTAGCTGCATGATGTAGAGGAGTCCCTTGCTCTAATTGAGCCTCTGTTACCCCACCTATAAAGCTGGGATGTTGGGCCAGATGGTGCCTAAGATTCCACTTAGCTCTGTCTGTGGCTTAGCCCCTTGGGCAGGGAGGGGTGGGGAGGCATGGTGTCTTATCCTGAACTGTGGTATGTCCTGCCTGTCCTTCTGGACACAGAATAAAAGGCAGAGAACTGGACGGCAGGGTCGGGGTGAAGCTCGTGCCCACCCTGCAGAAAAAGCCCTTCTCCCTGACTCACTACTGGGTGGGAGGGGAGAAGGAAGGCTGAAGTGTTGGCTGGTGACCCTCAGCTCTGCCTCTCTTTCCTTGTAGCCAGAGTACAAGTTTATAGACCCCATCTGCACCTTCCTCTTCTCCATCCTCGTCGTGGGGACAACCTTGACCGTCCTGAGAGATGTGATCCTGGTGCTGATGGAAGGTAACCTGAGCTTGGGGCTCCCTTTTTGCTCTTTATTTTCCAGTGCTAAGATAAGCTCGAGTCTGTGTATATGTGGGCTTCCCAGGTGACTCAGGGGCAAAGAATCTGCCTGCCAATCGAGCAGACACCAGTTTGATCCCTGGGTTGGGAAGGTTCCCCTGGAGGAGGAGCTGGCAACCCACTCCAGTATTCTTGCCTGGGAAATCCCATGGATAGAGGAGGCTGGCGGGCTACAGTCAATGGGGTCACAAAGAGTCAGACATGACTGACCATGCATTGTGTGTGTGTGGGGGGGGGGGTGCATCACAGCACATGGGGGGGGGCAAGGTCTGGAGAACCTCCTGGGGCCCAGACTAATCTTGACATTGAGCAGGGTCCTCTGGTGTGGTTGTTCCGGAAATGTCCCCTGGATCGTCCTTTCCATCCCCCTACCCCAAGGGTGCCTCCTCCCTGCTGGGATGTGTCCTCACTGCCAAGTCTGGGGGCTTCCAAGTATGTCTTTAGCACCTGGCCCTCCTGCCCTTCCTCATATGCTTCCTGAGTCTCCACTTGCCTTCCCTTTTGGGGTGAGGATTATGCTTCTCATTGCACAGTGCTGCGGGGCCAGACTGAGGATGAGAAAAAGATAGTCGGAGCTGGACAAGAAAGACTACTGAATCCACTCCAGCTCAGGCCTTCTTTCCTGAGGTGCTCCCGCCTCGGGAAGACGTGGCAGGGCTTTGAGGGGTGCTTAGTGGTAGCGAATGGTCTACCCCAAGTTACAACACCTACTTACCTGGCTTTCTGGTGCTCTGGGTCTGGGGCCATACGTCTCTGTTATTGGAATCAGTCTGGGTCCTGGTTTGGGGTCAGCCTGAGTGTTCAGCTGCAGGTCAGAGCATTTTCTCCAAGTGATGGACCCAGATAAAAGTGATGACAAGGATGCCCCATGGGGGTGCAGGGAGCCCTGGGTTGCCTTCTTTATCTTAAAACAATTTTTATATCAAGCATATACTAGGGGAAGAGACACTGAGAATAGGGTGATAAACCAAACAGTTGTCCTGCTCGCATATAGAGTTTCCATCTGAGACAGGGAGATAGCAAGAAACTAACAAATAAGATCATTTCTGACAGTGTCAAGTGTGAGGAGGAAAATACAACAGGGTGACACGATGGGGCTCGTTTCGGGGGGCAGGGGCAACCTCAGCTCTGCTGGCCAAGGAGGTCTGAATGAGGCGCCGTGCGAGGAGCAGGAAGCAGCGTGGGTAGGAGGGAGCCCTGTCCTTCAGCCCCTGTCCCTGTCGTCCTCAGGGACCCCCAAGGGCGTGGACTTCACAGCCGTGCGGAATCTGCTGCTGTCCATGGAGGGCGTGGAAGCCTTGCACAGCCTGCACATCTGGGCGCTGACCATGGCCCAGCCTATCCTGTCTGTCCACATCGCCATCGGTGAGTGGCGGAGGCACTCAGGGTGGGTGCGGGAGAGGCAGCCGGGGACCCGGGCCATCCCCGCCCGATGGGTCCAGATGATGCCTGGTGCCCACAGTGCCAGTGCTTTGGAGCTGACCCCATGCTGAGTACTGGGCACCTTTTATTTATTTGATCATCAATGTCCCATTTATAGATGAAGAAACTGAGGCGGGGTGGGAGGTGCTAAAGGCACTGGCCCTGGCTTTTACAGCTAGTAAGTGGCAGAGGAAAGACTCCGAGCCTTAAAGCCAGAGCTTTTCCGGCTCTTTCAGGGTTGTATGTGCCAGGTGGGGGAACCAGAGGGTTGCCTGGTACAGGAGTGAGTCTGGGGGTTTCTTGATGTTCACAGCCCCCTATCTTGTTCTGCTGGGGATAGGATTTGAGACTTGCCTTCTACTCACTCCTAAGGGCCCAAGAGTGAGTAATTGGTTCTCTGGTGCCTCCCCTCTCCCCCGCCACATGTCTTTTCGGCCCCCAGCTGAGAACGCAGATGCCCAGGCTGTGCTGAAGGCAGCCAGCAACCGCCTGCAGGAGACGTTCCACTTCCACACCATGACCATCCAGATCGAGAACTACTCTGAGGACATGAAGGACTGTCAGTCATGCAGGGGCCCCTCAGACTGACCACCTGGCCAGGCACCAACGGGGCGGGGATAGGCCTGCCGATGGCTGGCCCCCCTCACCTACCCCCCCCCCCCCCCCCCCGCCCCTGCCAGGCTCAGCCAGGTCTCTGCCTGCCCTGGAGAACCAGGTCCTTCTCCTAATCGCTGCTCCATGTTCAGTGTCAAGGGGCATTGTCCATCTCTGGGAACGGGTTCTTCCCTCGCCTCCCTCATCTGACTACCCCCAGCCCCAGGAGGGGAACCTGGCAGGTATGGAGCTGGTGTGACCACGTTCCTCCGGCTCCTGGCGGGGCAGAGTTTAGGCCTAGTCCTCAGCTAATGCCACCCCACCACCAGCCTCTGGAAAGGCAGTGAGGCACAGAGACGGGTGGCAGAGGGGAGGCCGGCCTCGCTGTCTCCTCACCTGCCTGCTTCATTCCCCATCTTCGGTCTGTCTGGCCTCTGCCTCATGCATCTGTGAAGCAGCTCTGCAAACCCAGTCCCCTTCCTCTGCCTCTGACAATACGCTTTAAGGAGGCCACGGGCCCCAGAAGGCACCTGAGGCTGATCTGTGCCTGAATCATCTCACTATGATTTCATTTCACATTTCCTTTTCCTGGAGGGAGGGGGCTTCTGACTAGGTAAGGACCTGCTGGATTCTTCTTTCCTTATCCCTCCCTCCCCCAGGAAGCTGTGCCAATGCAAAGGTGCCCTGGCAGGAGAGGTGGAGATGGGCTGAGATTTCAGCTTGGGTTCTGCCCCCAGCAGCCCCAGAGCTCGTTGGCCACTCCTCTTGCTCTGACTGTGTCCTGGGTCAAGGAGCCTGACGTCAGATATGGTTGGGCCAGCTCCATTGTCTGTGTGTCCTGGCCTGCGTGTCGTCCTGGACGACAAAGTGTGTACAACCTAAATAGGAGCCCCTGGCTTCCTGAATTAGGAGGTGGCTTGCACCCCGCGATGAAGTGAAGGGACCTGTCCCCAGTCTGTGTCGCAGAGGAGGCAGCGCGCACAGTCGGCAGGTGGCCCTGATCTAATGGTCTGTCTCTGACCTCAGGAGGGTCAGGGCCTGTCTCATCTGCGGACTGAGAATGTGGACACCCACCTCACAGGGTTGTTGTGAGGCTTGGAGCCAAAGTGGGCTGAGCACATGGTGGTTATGGAAGAGTGGTTCCTTTTCTCATCATTCTGGAAGGATGGCCGGAGAAATCAGCTGGGTTTCCAGCCTCCTGGGGCAGCACTGGGTTTGTCCTGACCCTGTCGTGACCTACGGTGGGAGCAGGAGGGGCTGGTCACTTTCGCCTTCCCCTCTGAGCCTCTCTCTTCCCATCTGTGAAATGACCTCTTTGTGCCTTTTCGGCACTCCCATCTGGGGTTGCCTGTGATCTCAGTCTATCTGCAGGTTCTTCAGCCCCTTAAAATCAGTGGGAAGTTGTGTTGGCTTGGATGCGTGTGTGTGAGAGAGACTTCTGATTGACGGAGCTCCATTCCACCCCAGTCTTCCTCCTCCCAGCCATCACAGGCCACAAGAACCCAGATCCTAGGCTGTGCTGTATGCCAAGTCTGTACACCCATCTCAAGAGACAGCCATTGCTGTCCTCCTTTTTTATAGATGAGAAAACCGAGGCTCAGAGAGGTTGAGTCACATGCCCAAAGTCACACAGCTGGTGTGAGGCAGGTCTGGGATTTCTGCTTTGTTCCCCTAGGCCTCCCCCTACAGCAGGGGCTGGGGACCTGCTCTGGGCTGCGTGTTGGTACAGTATGAGCCTTTTGGCTTGGCAGCCCACAGGCGAGGCCTGGCCAAGGCAGTTCAGTGTTCTGGGTGCAGCAGCTAGGAGTTGGGAGGGAAAAGGTGCCTCTTTCCCCATCTGGGCCTGGCACTTGGAGTCCTCCCCACCCTGGGAAGGCTGCCTGGACTGCAGCTGTGTGCTTCCTCACCCACTGTCCTTGACTCAGGGCCAGACTGTCCCCCCTCCACCTCAACAATCTAGCAGCCCCATGCCTCCCCAGAGAGAGAGCCTTCTCGGCACCCCCACGCTGTAAGCGGCTCCAGGGATGACTCGAGTCATCCAGGGGCCAGAGGTCAAACTGGAGGATGGAGGTGGGAGGCCTTGGAGTGGCCTTGGGGACAGCATGTTCTGGCCAGCGAGCTAGTCACTAGTCACGGGAGTTTCCAGAGCTGCGAGGCCATCAAAGCAGAAAAACACCTGATACCCTGGACCTGGATTGGACCCACCATCCCCGTCCCTCTCTGTCGGAGTGGCCCCAGATCCCAGGCGAGACCTGAGTCCCCCTCCCCCGCGCAGCTGCTGTGATGGTATTTATAGCCTGAGCGTGAGGCGGCAAGGACACGCGCTTTTATTTCGGAAGTGATAATTCCAGTTCCAGGTGGGTGAGCCCAGGAGGACCCAGCGCCCCCTCCCCCGCTCTACTCTTACTACCAGGGCCCTAGGGACCGCCCCTGCTACCCCTCAGCCCACCTAAAAACGGCCCCCTTCTTAGTGCCAAGTGTGTGGGCCAAACCGGTTTCAGACGTCAAACTGGGCACCACCAACCCCCAAGACCCCGCGCCCGCTAATCCCACCCGGTGGGCGTTTAGAACTCCCTCCTCGGTCCTGGATCCGCCTGCAATGCGGGAGACCTGGGTTCGATCCCTGGGTTGGGAATATTCCCCTGAAGAAGGGAAAGGCTACCCACTCCAGTATTCTGGCCTGGAGAATTCCATGAACTATAGTCCATGCTGTCGCAAAGAGTAGGACACGACTGAGAGACTGTCATTCTCGGTCCCAGAGGAGGGAGCGCGGCTCGGTGCTGACCTCTAATGGACGAGGCTGGTAGTGCGGGACAACAGCAGTGCCTGAGCTGACGGGCCAGCGGCGTTCCCATCCCCTCCCCTCCCAATTTTGCTCAGCCCGGTCGAGAAGGAAGCCCTGAAATTGGCTCCTTTGCTTCATCCCTGGGGCTCGAGGATTGCGTCCGGTAAGCCAGGAACCTGCGGCAAAGATGCCTTCCAGGCTGTAGGCGTGGAGTTTACTCCACACACCTCGTCCACGCCCCGGCCCACTGGGCCGAGGGCCCAGGCACGTAGCTGATGTCTATCTGATGGTCAAATATTTGTGGCGTACCTGCCAGGCCAGAGAGAAGAGGCCATGGTCTGCCCTCCCGGGGCTCCCGGGTCAGGCCTGGGGGCCCGACTGTACCTTTTCAAGGCAGCACGAATAAGGGCACTAGGGACACACCAGCTGCGAAAGCGCTGAGGATCGGGGCGGGGGTGGGGGTCGGGCAGGTTCGTGGAGGAGGCGAGGACCCGAAAGAGAAGCAGCTGTTAGTTCGGCAGAAACGCCGAGAAAGGCATTGCAGGTAAACGGTCTGCGAAGGCAGAGGCCAAGCACATGGGAACTGCCCCGGGCGGGAGGGTGGGGCGAGGCTGTCGCTGGCCAATAGGGATCGGCCGTGTTAGGCTCACTGGCAGCCCGGATTGGGTCTCCAGATATCCCAGGGGTGGGGGCTGCGGCTCCATGCCTGTCCCCAACCCCGGGCAGGTTGCAGCTCCCCCTGGGAGCGGGGCCCCCGTCTCAGCTGGTTGGTTCCTTCTAGGGCTTCTCCAGGCTGCGATACTTCTTACGCAGCACGGACACCGGGTCCTTGAAGAGCACTGGGTCTAGACGGAGGCGGGAGGACACCAGGGACATGTGGCCGAACCCTGCCGCCATCCGGTTGATGCAGTTCTGGGCGGCCGGCTGAGGCTCCGCTCTGAGCCGCGGACTCCCAGGCGCCTAAGAGCGGGGCGGAGGAATGTGTTGGGGGGGGGGGCGGGGGGGGGGGGGGGCTTCTCTTACTTGGAACCCCGCCCTGCCGTCCCACCCCACCGGTCCCCGGCAGCACAAAGGATTTGGGTTAGAGAGAGCAGAGCTTCCCTAGCCAGGGCTCCCAGTGCCACCCCTGGGTCCTCACCAGTGGAGGAGGCCTGGCCTCCTGATGCCACGGCCCATAGGGCACCTTGATAGGCGGCAACTTGGTGACGGCTGCTACTAGAAAGTTCATCAGGACATCCACGCAGCGGGGTGACTCATCTGCCAGGGTCCTCAGAGCCTTGGGCAGGGAGTGGGTGAAGAGGGTGTGGTAATACCTGGGGGAGAGGAGAGGAGCAGAAGAGTCTGCAGCCCGATTCTCCCCCAAGGCCCCATTCTTCTCCCTCCTGGCCTCACTCTCCCATTGACCTCAATTCCTAAGCTTCTTGTGAAAGCCCTGCACCCTTTGCTGAGCCCTGGCCACCTCGGAGAGCTCCCACCCCAAGAATGCTCTGCTCTCTACTACTCTGCACCCTGTGGCTTCTCTGCAGCCAACAGAGAAATGAAATACAAAAGAAAAAGAAATGCAAAAAGGCAAAATGGTTGTCTGAGGCGGCCTTCCAAATAACTGAGAAAAGAAGAGAAGCTAAAGGCAAAGGAGCAAAGGGAAGATATACCCATCTAAATGCAGGGTGCCAAAGAATGGCAAGGAGAAGCCTTCCTTAGGGATCAGTGCAAAGAAATAGAGGAAAACAATAGAATGGAAAAGGGTAGAGATCTCTTCCGGAAAATTAGAGATAGCAAGGGAACATTTCATGCAAAGATGGGCACAATAAAGGACAGAAATGGTATGGACCTAACAGAAATAGAAGGTATTAAGAAAAGGTGGCAAGAATACACAGCAGAACCATACAAAAAAGATTTTAACGACCCAGATAACCATGATGGTGTGATCACTCACCTAGAGCCAGACATCCTGGGGTCCAAAGTGAAGCCGGCCTTAGGAAGCATCACTATGAACAAAGCTAGTGGAGGTGATGGAATTCCAGTTGAGCGATTTCAAATCCTAAAAGATGATGCTGTGAAAGTGCTGCACTCAGTATGTCAGCAAATTTGGAAAACTCAGCAGTGGCCACAGGACTGGAAAAGGTCAGTTTTTATTCCAATCCCAAAGAAAAGCAATGCCAAAGAATGTTCAAACTACCACACAATTGCACTCATCTCATACACTAGCAAAGTAATGCTCAAAATTCTCCAAGCCAGTCTTCCAACAGTACATGAACCAAGAATTGCCAGATGTTCAAGCTGGATTTAGAAAAGGCAGAGGAACTAGAGATCAAATTGCCAACATCCATTGGATCATAGAAAAAGCAAGAGAGTTCCAGAAAAATATCTACTTCTGCTTTATTGACTATGCCAAAGCCTTTGACTGTGTGGATTACCACAAACTGTGGAAAATTCTTAAAGAGACCACCTTACCTGTCTCCTGAGAAACCTCAGGAGGTTTCCAGGTCAAGAAGCAACAGTTAGAACCAGACATGGAACAATGGATTGGTTCCAAATTGGGAAAGGAGTATGTCAAGGCTGTATATTGTTACCCTGCTTATTTAACTTATATGCAGAGTACTTCATGCAAAATGCTGGGCTGGATGAAGCACAAGCTGGAATCAAGATTGCTTGGAGAAATATCAATAACCTCAGATATGCAGATGACACCACCCTTATGACAGAAAGCAAAGAAGAACTAAAGAGCCTCTTGATGAAAGTGAAAGAGGAGAGTGAAAAAGCTGGCTTAAAACTCAGCACTCAGAACACTAAGATCATGGCATCCAGTCCCATCACTTCATGGCAAATAGATGGGGAAACAGTGGAAAGAGTGGCTGACTTTATTTTTCTGGGCTCCAAAATCACTGCAGATGGTGATTGCAGCCATGAAATTAAAAGACGTGTATTCCTTCAAAGGAAAGTTATGACCAACCTAGACAGCATATTAAAAAGCAGAGACAAAACACACACACACACACGCACAAATAAATAAAAAGCAGAGACATTACTTTGTCAACGAAGGTCCGTCTAGTCAAGGCTATGGTTTTTCCAGTGGTCATGTATGGATGTGAGAGTTGGACTATAGAGAAAGCTGAGCACCAAAGAATTGATGCTTTTGAACTGTGGTGTTAGAGAAGACTCTTGAGAGTCCCTTAGACTGCAAGGAGATCCAACCAGTCCATCCTAAAGGAGATCAGTCCCGGGTGCTCATTGGAAGGACTGATGCTGAAGTTGAAACTCCAATACTTTGGCCACCTGATGTGAAGAACTGCCTGATTGGAAAAGACCCTGATACTGGGAAAGATTGAAGGCAGTAGCCGAAGGGGATGACAGAGGATGAGATGGTTGGATGGCATCACCGACTCAATGGACATGAGTTTGAGCAAGCTCTGGGAGATGGTGATGGACAGAGAAGCCTGGCGTGCTGCAGTCCATGGGGTTGCAGAGGGTCGGACAGGACTAAAGCAACTGAACTGAACTGAACTCTCCTCTCCCTCAGGCTCCTTGGGGCCCCTCCCCTGGGCTCTGAGTCTGAATTCAGGCAGAGTCAGAAGGAGGAAAGGATCAGCTGGTTCCCAGGCCTTCAAAGATGGCAGCCCAAAGAGTAGCTTCAGGGAGGCTGTGGGTTAACCACGCCTCCCCCAAATCCAAACCGTGTCCATGCCCTCTGCATGGCTCTGCTTAAAATACCACTAGCTGCCTTTGCTTGACTGTCTGTGTGTGAAGGACTTCATGTACTTTTCTTATTTGATGGTCACTCCAGCCCTGTGCGGTGAATACACTTTACAAATGAGGAAACTGAACGTCAGGAGAGGTGGGGAGACTTGCCCATCACAGCACTGGGAAGTGGCCTTGAACCTGGATCTTTGGGCTATATGCTGGCTGTATGTGTTCACTCCCATACCACCCTGCTCCTGGTTCAAAGAGGGGGGTCTCTGTGACCCTCTGAGTCCAGCGCTGGGGTTACCATCGGTACCTGTGGTAAAAGGCAGCTGAGGTGAGAACCATGGAGAATTCATTGGCCCTCTCGCCAGTGTAGCCCCAGCCCCCCTGGGCCTCATCCCAGAAGTGGCTCCATGTGAGAAAGCCGACCATCCGCTCCGGGAAGCTCTGCCATACCGTGAAAGCGAAGTCCACCTGGGGAGATATTGAAGTGAGGTGTGAGGAAGGACTTTCTGCCCAGCCAGGAACATCAGAGACATGGAGTCAAGGCCAGCCCGGCTGAGGGGACTCAAGGGAGAGGAGATGGGAGCCTGAAAATGTCCAGGGGTTGCTTAAGAACTTCCCAACTGGGAAATTGAAACAGTGCTTTTGCAGCTGGGGAACTGAAAATGTTTTCAAAGAGTCTGTGAAGTGAAAGTCACTCAGTTGTGTCCGATCCTTTGCGACCCCATGGACTGTAGCCTGCCAGGCTCCTCTGTCCATGGAATTCTCCAGGCAAAAATACTGGAGTGCGTAGCCATTCCCTTCTCCAGGGGATCTTCCTGACCCAGGGATTGAACTGAGGTCTCCTGCTTTGCAGGCAGATCCACCATCTGAGCCACCAGGGGAGCCCAAAGAATCTGTGGAAAGCCTCTATTAGACTTCTAAGGAGGGGGCTGCTGGCTCACCCAGGTGATGTCTAAAGCAGGAGGCTGGACCTCTTGATCTTTGATCATCCCAGCTCCCGGAATCTGCGGGGCTGCCAGGACCCACACAGGGCTTCTCTTGGGGGTCCTCACCTCACTTGTGGAAAGACTGCTGTGGGCGTCCAGGCTCAGGATGGCATCGGTGCTGATGGCGCTGTACGGGAGGAAGCGGTCACTGGCCTGCAGGGGGAAGGGGTGGAGGGCAGCTCAGCTGTGGGACCCCTCCCTAGGCTCCCATGGTGAGAATCTGAATATCTGCTAAGCATGAACCACCCCCCCGCCACACACACACACACACACACACAGGCATGGTATAAAAGGAAGAGCCATGAAAACAAGTCTGCAAGGGACTCGGACCCTAGGACCTCGCTTTCCCTTTGGTAAAATGGGGCCATTGGTGTCTAGGACCCTTCCAGGTTTGACATTTCAGGATTCCTCTAGTGTCATATCAGATGCTCACCTCAGCCCTGGAAAGGCTTGTTAAACATCCTTTGTTTCAAAGAGACAGGTTCGGAAAGATGGACTTGCCCAGGATGGCACAGCAAGCGGTTGGGTCATACCAACCCAGATTCTCAGAAGCATCCTGTCCCATCCCCACCCCCGTGCCAAATGCTGCTACCTGTCCAAGTTTCCCCTCTCTCCCTTACCTGAGACAGCCTTCCCTCATCACACGAAACCCCGGTTCTCTGGCTGTACAATTCACAAGAATGGAAGAGAATCATTTCTATTAGGCCTGCAGCTGAAACCCACAGTCTGATTTCTCCAGGCCCAACTTGTCCAGCTGTTGGCTCAGGCCCAAGTCAATCCTGCCGCGTGTGTGTTCCCCAGATCCCGGCCTCTGTCCTTCCCGTGCCCCTCCCCATCCTCACCTTCCTGTGCCCATCAAGGACTGTCAAGGGCACTGCTGTCTCAGGCCACCTGGGTGGGGGTGGCTTCTTACTGCTCCAGAGAACCAAGATCTAGAAGGAAAGAGTGGGGAGGGTGTCCTGAAGTCTGGGGCAGAAGGTGGTGGTGGGGGTGTCCCAGGAGTACTCTTTCTCAGGATGGAAGACGTTTAGGGGAGCCACTGTTGTATGTGAGTTTGGAAGGAGTTTAGTTGGAGCCAAGGTGCTTGCATGGTTGCCCTGTTTTTGCCTCTGGGCTTCTGGAAGGCATGAATTCCAGCGACACACAGGTTAGAGCTCAGCTCCTAGCCTGGACCCTGACCCCATCCCCCACCCCCATCTTTTCTCAAAGGCTTTTATTCTCTTCCTCTTGCTCTTTTATCATTCCCAGCCCAGCTCAAGTGTCCCATCTTTGAAGTTGCTCCATCTGTGCTCTGGCTGAACAAACTGCTTGTTTGCTTTTCAAGTACTCTCAAGAGCCTATCTGGTTTCTCTGGAAGTGACATTTGACAGTCTGTGTGCTGGGAGATGCTAACTAAATATGAATCTGGGGCAGAATCCTTTCCTGCTTTTTCTCTGCATCCTCAGCATCAAGCCCAGGGTGCTCAGAAAATGCCAGATGAGCAAATGAATGCATGTACGTTTATTTCAACCTCCCAAGAGGTGCCTGTTTTTCAGGGGGCTTCATCAGTTTCTGTGAGGGAAGAGGGGACAGAAGTGAGGGAAAGGACCTAGGAGGAACTTGGAACCTAAAGAGGAAGGCAGCAATGGTACTTGAAAATCCTTCCCATGGCTCTCCCACAATGTGTGGTTATCCTTGGTGTCCAGACGTCTTCAAGGGCCCCGCCCTGTTCCTTGACCCCACCCCGATCCAAGCACCCCAGCTGGCAAGGGGGCAGACCTGGGCACAGTGTTGGGCGCCTGCCACTGCCTGGATGAGCTTCAGGGGGGGCTGGTCTGGAGCCCCCACCCAAATCAGGGCACTGAACCTGCCCAGAGGACGAGAGCCTGGAGGAATGAGACACAGGCTGTTAGGGTCGGAAGGAACAGAACCCCCTGGAGAATGACCTGAGTTGGGAACCTGGGGAGCCGGGAGAGGTGGGAGATTTGGAGGGGGGGTTGGTGGGACTCTAGGGTTGAGGCTGGGTCAGACTCGGGGTGAGTTGACGAGGGGACTTCAAGTTGTCCCACCCCTAGGGCACTCACCCTGTTGTAGGTGGTAGAAGGGAAAGTCCGAGGGGCTTGTGGAGAAAGTGGACAGGGCCAGGAGTGCCCCTGGGGGGCTGTTCCACAGGAGCGAGGGGTGAGCAGATGCTCCAGAGATCCGGTCCTGAATAATCTGCGTAAGGAGAGAAGGCTGGGCAGAGGGCGTGGCCAGTGGGGCGGTGGGCGGGGCCTGAGGAAGCGAGGACCCGGTGCAGCCCCACACCTCCCCCTCCAGGAATCCGGGGAGGGCAGCATCTGCATCACCAGATGGTTGGGGACAGCAGGGTTCAGAGTCCAGAGTAGGGGTCACTGCCTGATGCTGTCTGCACTCATGAAAGACACCACGAACAGGCCATGACATTCTTTCCGGACCCAGAATACCTCCCAACACCAGCCCCAGGCAACCAGCGCCCATCAGCTGGAGCTGGCCCATGCTTGGAAATCTGTTTGCTACAGATGTCGCTCTAGAGAGGGGGAAACTGGGCCAAGACTAGAGAAGGAGCTCATTCAAGAGCTCGGAGCCAAGTCTGATTCCTCCCAGAAGCATCTTCAAGGGGGAAGCCTAGGCACCAGGGCAGAGGAGGTGTTTGAAGAGAGGGGCATGGCTAGGGGACAGGGATGGGGTGGAGCCAAGCATCCGAGCCCCCCCTGGGTGAGTCCCACTCACCTCCAGAGTGGTGTGGATGACTTTCTCCATGGAGGAGAAGTACGCATCCCACAGAAACTGGGCCTGCTGACGCAGAGCGAGGACTCGCGTGAGGGGCATCTCCTGGAGGGCAGCCAGGACCTGGGGCCAGAGGGAGAAAAGGAGGCGGCATGGGGCCCTGGCAGGCTCTGGCTCACCTGGCGTGGGGACAGCCTAGGGTGGGGGTCTGGAACCAGAAGCCGGCTCCCCACGGTTCTCTACATGGGTTGGCAGCTGTCATCCTTGGCAAAATCCCAGGTAATTTAGCAATCAAGTGTTCAAGGGTTACACAGAGCTGGGTTTAAATGCCACTTCGTAACCGTGTGACTGTGGGTGAAGCGCTTAACCTCTCTGAGTCTGTTTCCTCATCTGTAAAGTGGACGGATAGTACTGGCCTCATAGGGTGGTTGCAAGGATTAAATTAGATGATATATATTAAGTGCTTAGCACATTGTAGAGGCTCAGTGAAAGGAATCTATTCCTGTTAGCTTCTTACCCCGTTCTCTACTTCTCAGGAGATTCAAGGCTTATGTTTATATTTTTCAGAGATAGGCAAAGTTAGTTTAATCAGATGGGAAAATCACTGGGTGTTTTGCTTTCCCACTACAAGCTCCATGTAGAGACACTCATATTTTTTTATTTTTTGTGACGTTTCCTAAAACTAGGTATTCAATCAGTTCATGGACCCATGGGATTGAGCCCAAGGAGTTCATCTAGTCTAATTTATCCCATTGTACAGATGGGAAAACTGAGGCTGAAAGAGGCTGAGGACTTGCTCTCAGAACCCCAGAGGCTTGGGGCTGGGGGTAAAGTCCTCAATATATAGGAGTTAGGGCTGGGATCCCAGGGTCCCCCCACATCCCGAGTCCAGTCCCCACCCCAGGGGCAGGGCCCTGAGCTACCTGAAGTGGGAGCCTCTCATCAGCTACAACAGCCGCCTTGGTCCAGTCGATGACCTCCGAGAAGGGCAGCTCCCAGCGAGGGCTGAGAAGCACAGGAATGCAGCCAGCCTGAGGGGTAGGGGGGTCACTGGGGAGCCCAGTTCCACCCTGCACACACTCACCCCTCCTCTCTGCTGCACTGGGGGCAAGGGGTAAAGAGGAGAGAAAAGTGGGGATGGGGTGTTGGTCTACACAATGTGCAGTGAATATGGCCGGAGACACACCTGAGTCTCAGAGTAAAGGAGTGGGCAGCTCACCGCCCCTTCCCATTGGTCTGGGCTCAGACTACCTTTCCAGTTCAAGAGTGTGGGGGGACAGGGCTGGGGGGCACCCCCATTGGGGCTGTACCTGCAGGGCTTGAAGGAAGTGCAAGGCATCAGGACTGCGACCAGGGATGAGGCAGAAGGTGGCATTGGGTAGCATCGCCCCCGGGTGGGTCCTAAGGAGGCACAGGAAGGGGTCCTGCACATAGAAAGCCTAAGACAGCTGCCCCCCACCCCAGCTCCCTTGATGGCCCCCCCCAGCCCTCCACACTAACATTCCCAAATTCACAGTGTGCAAGCCCACCATCATGTTTTCATATGTTAACATTCTTGCACACTCACAGCTGCACACTGTCCCTGTCCCACTGCAGAGGCAGCAGGCAGGAATCTCGAGCTCAAGCTCCCCCCGCTGCCCTCAGGATTAGGCACCTCCCTTCTCTTCTCTGGACTACGGTTCGCTCATTTGCAAAATGGGAGGCAGCCGAGCTGCTGTTTCCACTGACTTGGGCACGCACGTGTTTGCCCTCCCACCGCTCGCCACACGCAGACTTCTGGGCACCCATCACCTGAGTGGCCTCCATGCCCTGCCCTCCCCCCATCCTCAGAGCCCAGGCCCATGAAAGGCTCTTCTGTCCAAAGGTGGGCTGGGCCCCCAGCCTGGAACCACACAGGAAGCGGCTGCCCAGAGAGGCCCCCTCGCCCAGAGGACAGGCCTCCTCTGTTCCTCCCCCTCCCCTCCTCCCAGGCCCAGGGCCACCCTCAGGCCGCGTGTGTCTGTGGGGGGTGGGGTAGGAGTCACAGCCTCCGCAGAGCCACTACCCTGGGACTACCGGCCAGGAAAGGATTGCCATGACCTGGCTACCGGTGTGTGTGTGTGTGCATGTGTGTGTGTGCACTGACGCAGGGGTGTGCACAGGACTCCACACTGCGTGTGTGTGTGTGTGGTGTGGTGTGGTATGTGTACACGCATAGGTGTGCACAAGACTCTGGGCTATGGGGTGTGTGTAGTGTGGTGTCGTGTGTGTGTGTGTGTCTGTGTGTGTGGTGTGGTGTGTGTGTATGTGCACGTATGGCTGTGCACAGGACTCTGGGGCCCATAGACCTGCCCTGAGTGGGACTGAGGAGTAGGGCCGAGAGAATCCCAGGACCCTCCTCAGCTACAGCCTGTCTGGTCCTGAGTCTGAACCTTCAGGAAGCAATCCTAGGAGTACTTAGCCTCTGGACCAACCTTCGTTGAACAGATGGGGAGACTGAGTGTCAGAGAGCCCGAGGACTGGCTCAGGGTCTCAGAGAGCGTGGGGGCTGAGCTGGAACTAGAGCCACAGTGTGCTGACCCCTGACCCTGGGTTATCTGAGCCACCCCGGAGCTACTACCCAGGGGTCTCCCAGCGGACCCTGCTTTCTTGGTCTGATGCTCAGGTGTCCGCCAGGCTTCTCCTGGAAGAAGCTACAAGTTAAAACCAGGACACCCTCCATCTCACTAAAAGCCACAGCGCCAGCCGGCCACAGTCCTCTCTCCCTCCCTCAGTGAACCCCTAAAGGACTGAAGACTCCTAAGTGTAAGGCTGCAGAGAAGCCAGAGCCAGGGGCCTTGCTGAGTAAACTGTGCCAGTCAGTCCTCGTCAACCTCGGCCGTCCCCTCTGTGCGTTGGCTCACCCTTCTCCCTCAGCCTGGAGCGCCTTTCCCTGCCTTGCAGCCTGAAGAGCCCCCCCTACTCCGTCTTACTGTCTGAAGTTCAAAGATCACCTCCTCTGGGAAGCCCTCCATGGTCTCTCTAGAGATGGTGCCTTCCTCTGCTCCCACAGCCTCTCTGTGCCCTGAAGTAGAAAAGAACCAAGCTAGCCTTCACTGAGCATGTCCTTTGTTCTAAGTGCTTTAAGTACTTAGACTCGCTTCATTCTCACAGCAACCCTATTAGATGAGAGGGATGTGTATGCTCCATTCTACAGGTGAGGAAACTGAGGCCTAAAGAGGTTCCGCAGCTCTGAAGTAGAGGGGCCAGGCAGGCAGCTGGCCCAGCCTCTCTCTGCTTAACAACGTCTGTCATAACCAGGGACTTGTCTGTCTCTCTAATGAGACCGAGCTGCTTGAGGGACGGGGCTGTGTCTCTCTCAGCCGGTATCCCCAGGGCCAAGCAGAGCGCCTGGCAGAGAAGGGGCACTCGTGGGGCTAGACAGATGAAAGCTCAGTGTGTGACAGAGGAGAGACTCAGGACCAGTGGACCAGATGTCTGAAAGGTCAGTTTGGGCACAAATTCTAGGACTGGAGCTGGCTGAGAGTAGTCAGTGGGTGGCCTTGGGAGGGCTTGAGTTCCCTATCGGAGGCTGGTTGAGCACTGCATGTGTGTGTGTGCGCGTGCGCACATGCGTGTGTGTTGTAGAAGGGATGTCATGGTGACTGCTGATCATCTGTGACTCTGTAAAGTGTTTGCCATGGACTTGGGGCCTCAGTGCCCAAGGCTGCTGACGAGGTGACTCCACCCATGGCCCCAGGCAGGGCCGCATTGCAATTTGCAATGCCCTAGGCTTTGGCCTTTGCAGCCCCTCAACCATAAAAATATAAAAATTATATTCGACAACTGCGTTGGTATAAAAATGAACATACTAGTATTATATATTAAAGCATTTTCTTCTATTCAAAAGTTCATTTCTTTTTTCCTTCTGATTTTCAAAGAAATGAAAACAGTTTCATGGGCTCCTACAAGATCATGGGCCCTAGGCACTGCACCTTCGGGGCGCAGTGGCGACAGGCCAGGGGATCTTATAACATCCATTAAATTTATGTTAAAAAAAAAACCAAAGCAGGAAAGAACCTGTGCATGTTTATATCCACACAGAGCACTTCAGAAAAGACACAAGAGAGACTGGCAACGGTGTTTGGCTCCAGGAAGGAAAACTGGGTGGCCCGAGGCACGAATGGCAGGGAGTTATTACTGTATGCCCTTTTGTGCGTTTGGAATTTTGTACTGTGTGAATGAATCCCCTATTCATAAAAGTAAATAAATAACAATTTAAACTGTTAGAGGCTTATTCCAAAGCAACAGGAGACTGTTCAACGAAGGTGGAAAATATGGGCTTTGGAGCCAGAAGTGTGTGGTTTAATCTCAAGCTCTGCAGCTCATAAATGCCAGGTCAGCCCTGGTGAGGGAGGCCCTGGTGAACCAAGGAGCTTGTCACCAAAGGCCCTTAGCTGGCTCCCTCCACCTCTCTGAGCCTCAGTTTCCTGTTCCCTGAAATGGGGATAGTAACACCTCCCTTGAAAGGTGCTTGAGAGGATTGGCCATGGCTGGCCCAGCACCTGGCCCTGGAGAGTGGGCTCTCCCCATATGCTCCTTTCCTCCCTTCCCCCCACCCCCAGCGGAGTGAATGTGGGCCAGTGGCAGGGACGTGAATTGCCTCTTTCTCTGGCCAGCACTTGTTTATTCAGGCCACCTTCTGGGGGCTGGCCCATGGCTGTGGGCCTCCTTCTCTCTGTCCGTATACTTGACTGGCTGTTCAGACAGCTGCCTGGCACTTCAGGGAAACTGAGGCTCCAGCTACTCCAGAGATAACAAGTCCTGACGCCTACAAGTGGGTGGAGGCCAAAGACAGAACTGCTTGAAGTTCGGGGGACAGTTAGCGGCTGCCAGGCATGACACCTTGGAAATAAACTCATCGAAAAGGCAGCTCAGACGGTGGCCCGCAACTATTAGAAAACCTTGGCCGGTTCTGGCCAGTTTGGATTCAATCAGTAAACATTTAGTGAGTCCTCCTACCTACAGTGTGCACGCCCCAGGTTTCAGTTTCTCAAAGTTCAGGCTAAAATACCTTTCAGATTCACCAGTAATCAACAGCATTTAGCAGTCACTAAAGTCAGCTGAAAGAACTTCCTGTAATTAAGAATGGCTAAGTGTCTAATCAGAAGTAAGGCCGGGCAAGTGAGTGGAGAACATTGTCACCAAAGGTCAGCTCTGTCTGAATTTGGAGCTTGAGGTGCCTGGGGGGATCCCCAGCATTTCAGGTGAGGTCCAGAAGAAGCCTGCTAGGGATGGGTCCTGGCAGAAGGGCCATGGGGACTGAAGGGCAGGTCTGCTATTCCTAACCTGGCTGCGGGGCTCCCTGGAGACCACATGCCTTTGGGAGGTAGAGAGATTCCATTCCCACAAGAGCCCTGTGGCTGAGAGAAGCCCCAGAAGCGCCAGGCAGAGGCAAAAATGGAGCTTGGCCACGTGAAGAATTCCTGGGAGGGACGTGGAGCTCAGAATAAGCCATGTTGTTCTAGCAAAGAACAGGGAGATATCTGACATAGCGGACAAGAGAAGGATTCTAGAGTGACAGGTTCCAACTCCAGTCTGCCCAGCCAGCCTGTGGATATTGCTGGCTTCCTGGGGGTGCCAGGAGGAGTTAGGGTGCTTAGGGGTTAACTGCTTTACCACCTGAGATGTATCACCCCAACTAGCCCAGGTAGAGACATTTTTGAATGAGTTCTCCATGTCCCCATGGGTCCCCATGTCCCTTGTATGTATTCAGACACTCTCACTGGTCGGAATTCTTTTGCAGGTCTGATTTAATCCATATTTGCTATAGCCAAAGGCTAGAGGTTAATCCCCAAAATGAGACATAGGAGCAGCTTCCATCTGTGATCATGGCCCAGAGGCATGTGACAGAATTGATCATAAACTCCTGCTTAAAACCCAGAACTCTAATGCTGAAGGCTTTGGAGCCAGGCAATCCTAGGTTAAAATACTGGCTGTACTCTTTCTGGCTGGGTGGCCTCAGGAAAGTTACTTAACCTCTCTGGGCTTTAGTGTCTGGTACACCAATACTTAAAAGATAGACATTAGTATTATTTTATGACAATCATTTATAAAAAGTGCTTAGCACATAGCGGGACTTCCCTGGTGGCTCAGATGGTAAAGAATCTGCCTGCAAGGCAAGAGACCCAGGTTCAATCCCTGGGTCAGGAAGATTCCCCTGGAGAAGGGAATGGCTACCCACTCCAGTATTTTTGCCTGGAGAAATCCATGGACAGAGGAGCTGGCAGGCTACAGTCCATAGGATCTCAAAGAGTTGGACATGATTGAGCGACTAGCACGAGCACATAGGAAGCACTATAGACTTGTATGTTAAATAAAATGTTAGGGAAGGAAGGATTGGCATAAAAGAAGAGTAAATAGGAGTGAGTCACATTTTATGCTTTTAAAGATCCCCAGGAAAAAATTCCAAAATCTGCTTTGAACACCCCTTGCAGCAGATCACCATCTTGGTGGTCATGTTCTCTGTTGTCTAACCCGATTCCCTCCTGCTGCAGCTGAGGTCTAAATTTGCCCATCTCAATCCTACCCCAGCTCCTGGGCTCACTCCCACCACAGACCCCTCCCATCCAGCCCCCGAGGGGAGAGGTCCACTTACTGCTTGGGTCCATGGTCCTGCTCACAGCGCCCATCCCAGGGGCAGGCAGAGAAGTTGGTGCCCGCCGTGCGCCACCCGCCCCTCTCTTCTGCCACGGCTATCAGGGCCACCCCAGGGAGGGGGCTGTGCTGCCGCAGCTGGCCAAGGGCCCCCCCTCGCAAAGGGTGGGCTTCAGGGAGAAGAGGGAGGGCCACGTCAAAGCCGGGCCGGAAGGTGTCCACCGTGGGGCTGGCCTCGGCCACCATCGCCTGTCCCAGCTGGAAGATCCGGAGGCAAGGGGCGGGGTGGAGACTGAGGACCAGATGGTTCTTGCCCCCATCCCACTGCGGGGGCACCGGGTGGCACTCTCCCGCAGGGGTGTCGGGGCCGAGGACGAGGATGAGGAGGCAGGCCTCCGTAGCGCTGGCTGTGTGGTAGCGGGAGCCCTCGATGGAAGTCAGGACCTTGCGTGGAGTCTCAGAGATGGGTCCAACCGCCGGGTACACGAACACCTTGAGGCCACCACCTCTGCACCTCGAGGCATCAAAGCAAGCTCCCTGGGTGCAGCTGCCGCCACGGGGGGCTTGAGGAGGTTGAAGACCGTCTTCCAGGAGCTCCCCAGGCTGGGAGAAACTCTGCAGGAGCTCTGTGTCCAGCCAGTGGGGCCAGCCTTGGGGGGACCCTGCCTGGCGTCTGGCGGGCTCTTTCAGGCGGAGAACTGGGAAGACTCTTAGCAGGATGAGGAGCCAGGAGGCCGACAGGGCCAGCCAGAGGGACTTTCTTCTCCATGAC
The DNA here is from genome assembly GCF_023699985.2 of Odocoileus virginianus. NCBI lineage: Eukaryota > Metazoa > Chordata > Mammalia > Artiodactyla > Cervidae > Odocoileus > Odocoileus virginianus. The sequence goes on along the minus strand of NC_069703.1, from coordinate 36,981,791 downwards.
TGCATGTGGCCACCCACAGCCAGGGCTGCAGGAAGCAGGGGAAGCCAGGGACTCAGAGGGGGGGCACCTCTGGGATGGGGATCCACCTTCTAGGTCAGCGCCCTCATTGTACAGATGGGAAGACTGAGGCCTACGGAGGGCAAGATCCAACAGCAAGTCACAAGTCACGGGCCAGGGAGGACCCCGCTCTCTGGCCCTGCCTTCTTGTGGTCTGGACTCTGCTTCCTCCGCCTTTGGACAACTTTTGCCCTTCCCAGCAGGGCCCCCTGCCCCTGGGCGCTGCTCAGGCTGATGCAACCCCTGTCCAGACTGCCAGCCAGTGTCCTTCTGCCCTCCTGGCTGCACCCCCTGACCTTGGCCTTGAGGGAGAGGAGGGCGGTCTGCCAGGCCATGGGGGACCCGTCAGGACTCCCACACGAGGCGGTTTGGCCAGGGTACAGGGTTGGACGGAAGCAGGGCTGGTTTCCCCAATCCTCCCCCTTTCTGAGGAGCCCCTGAGCAGCCCGGCCACCCTGTGTCCACTGGCAAGCACTCCTGAACTGAGGGCCCTGTGGCTGGAGCTAAAATTAGACCCTACATCTCATGTGGGCTCTCAGGGTCAGCTGAGGGCAAGGCCTGAGCGCAGGCAGTGCCCCCTGCCTGGGGGGCTGGGAGGGCTCTGAGTCCTGGTCCTCTCCCACCCTGCCGCTGTCCCAGCCCAGGCAGCTCAGTCCATCTTCCCTCCACCTCTAGCAGCTGGTCTTGCACCCTCTGGCTTGGAGCTATCAGGGTGCAGAGGCCGGGGACCCCCTGCCAAGCCCCTGCCCCATGGCTCCCAAGCCTTGCTGTGTCTCGCCTCTCCTCTTAGGGCAGCGTTTGGTCAATCTAGATCTCTTTCCCAGTGGCAGCCTGACTCCTCCCCTGCCAGCTCTGATTGGCTCCTGTCTGGGAGGCACGCTTTCCACTTAACCCCTTCCAAACCAGTTTTCTGGATTGCTAATAATGATAACCAGCAGGGCCCACAACTCATGGTTGGCCTTGAGCTATTCCAACATCTATCTCACATCAGCCTTCCGAGGCCAAGGTTTAATCACTGCCATTTCCTATGGATGAGCAAAGTGAAACTCAGAGAGAGGAATGGTATCTTCTAAGGAGACCCTGCTAAGGAGTGGTAGGGTGGGATTTGAACCTTGAGCTCCTGACTAGAGTCCTTAGAGCTTCCCACTGGTCACTGCAGCTGGGGGACTTGCTTCTGGCTGGGATACAGGCTCTCCACGTTTTAACCCCTTCCATCAACAGATGAGATAAGTGAGGCATCAAGTTGCTGCGGGGTGGGTGTGTGATATTGGATAAGATGCTTCTAACTATTCCCAGGATTGGTCTCTCTTCCTTCAGCCCCTCGCCCTTACCCTCTGCCAATCCAACTCTAGCTCCAGCTTTTTCAGCACCTTTCCTGACACCTTACACTCAGGCCCATGGGTTAGCCCTTACCTGGAACTGTCGGAAGGGTCTGTAGCACTGGATCCTTGTTCCAGTCCATATGTGGACTGAGGGTGAAGGGTTTTCCTGGTGGCTCAGATGGTAAAGAATCTGCCTGCAGTGCAGGAGATCTGGGTTAGATCCCTGGGTTGGGAAGATCCCATGGAGAAAGGAAATGGCAGCCCACTCCAGGATTCTTGCCTGAAGAATTCCATGGACAGAGGAGCCGCAAACAGTCTGACATGACTAAGTGACCAGCACCTTCTTTTCCCTGAAGGCTCCATTTCCTGACTCTCAATTAATCCACACGCCACTGAGGGTTCCCCCAGCCACCCCCCACCTCTCAGTTCTTGGGTCTGTGCTCTGTGAGGGGAGTCAGGAATGGGTGATGTCACCCACTGGGGAGTCACTGAAGTGATAGACAGACAGACTGGCTCCCAGGAGCCCCGTCTGACCTGGAGTGGCCTCTGCTTCTCTCTCTTACTGGCTGGACAATGTTGGGCCTCTGTCCCTTCTTCTCTAGGGAGGGAATAATAATATCCACTTTAAGACCATAGCCTAGTTAAAACCCAGGCCTACCCTGTGGTAGGGGGGGTCCCTCAACAAGTAGCAGTCTCCTGGCTTCTTTCTTTTTTTTAATTTAAAAATATTTACTTACTTATTTGGCTGCATCAGATCTTCATTGCGGCACATGGGTTCTCCGTTGTGGTGTGGGGTGGCATGAGGGCCAAGCAGTTGCTATGCGGGTCTAGTTGCCACAAGTCAACTGGGATCCTAGTTCCCCAACAAGGGACTGGTCCAGCATCCCTCACGTTGGAAGGTGGATTCTAAACCCCTGGACCACCAGGGAAGTCCTAGCCTCCTGCCTTCTTGCCTTCCCCTGATCTCAGAGGGCTGCTGATGCGATGAGGGAGCCACCACAGGCTCCGTCAGGGGGATGTTAGGGCCTCAGGGGGCAGCCAGCCTGGGGTGGGGCACCATTCACACACTCAAGAATGTCCTCAAAATGGCCCACACAGGGGGACTCTGGCCTCTTCACACTAAGGGTCAGTCACTAAGTGAGGCGCTGACTTTCCACAGGCATCAGGCTCTCTCCTGCAGCAAGAGAAAGGGGACTTTACGCTCGCTGCTCCTGCCTTTCACCTTCCTCCACTAACTCCTCCTCCTCCTACAGGGATTAGCCCAAAGCTTCCTTCCTACAGCAAGCTTCCCTGACTCTCCTCCGGCCCTCCTTTAGGTTCTCGTGCCGTTCCTGCCTGCCTGTACACACTCATTCATTCATCCAGCAAATACTTTTTAAAAATATATTTATATTTATTTATTTTGGCTACTTCTGGTCTTAGTTGCAGCACACAGGATTTGTGGTGTTTGGTCTCCACAGAGAGCATGGGCTCAGTAGTTGCCCCTCGGCATCTGGGATCTTAGTTCCCTGATCAGGGATTGAATTTGTGTCCGCTGCATTGGAAGGTGGGTTTTTAGCCACTGGACTACGAGGGAAGTCCCTCATCCAGCAAACTCTTAATAAGTACTAAACACAGGCTAGGTTTTGTGCCAGGCTCTGGAGATATAATTCTGAAGAACAATAATAGCTAACATTCATAGTATACTTAGGGCCATCTGTGGCTCTACGGGTCAGCCCATTTGCTTATTTAATCCTCTCCTGAGGGGGTTTTGAGGGAGATACTATTATTATCCCCATTTTCCAGGTAAGGAAATGGACCCAGGGAGCACAGGTAACTTCTTTTGGGGGGCCTCACCCCTTGGTATATGGGATCTGAGTTCCCAGATCAGGGACCGAACCTGCACCTCCTGTGTTGGAAGCAAGGACCTTAACCACTGGACTGCCAGGGAAGCCCCAGCTTAGGTAACTTGCCTCAATTTCCACACCTCAGCCTGGACTTAGACCCAGGCTGTCCATTCCTTTCACCTCTGGACCATTCTAGTTCCTGAGCGAGACAAACATTATGCACTCTCTCCCCCGAAATTCACTGTTCTAGGGAAAGAGAGGTCAGCTACCAGGCAATTACAGGACGACGGAAGGGGACTCTGGGAGGGCCCAGAGAGGCTGCCTAACGCAGCGGGCCAGAAAAGCTGTGTGAGGCAGTGACATCACTGTGGTTGCCTTTGTGGGGACAGACAGGAAACAGCAGAAGTGGAGGCAGGGACTTTTTTTTCTGGGTCACCCCACAAGTCACTCAGTCATTCCACAGCTACTTAATGAGCCCCTACTCTGCGCCAGGCAGGCCCTCAGGGAGTGAACCAAGCAAAATCTTGCTCTGGTGGAGTTTGCTTTCCTGAGAGGGAAAATCAGCAATAAACAAAACAGACACGTAACATACCCCACGCGATAGTTGGCAATAGTGCTCTGGAGAAGGGAAGGGCCTGCACTGTTCAATGTTAAAGGCAGGCCTCTGTGGGGCCTTCCCTGGTGGTTCAGTGGCTAAGACTACAAGCTCCCCATGCAGGGGGCCTGGGTTTGATCCCTGGTCGGGGAACCAGATTTCACATGCGGCAACTAAAGTGTTCCCATGTCGCAAGTAAAAGATTCTATGTGCTGCGAGTGAGGCGTGATGCAGCCAAATAAATACATAAACATTAAAAAAAAAAAAGGCAGGAAAAGCTGACCTTTGAGGTGAGGGAGTAAGCAGAAGGTATTTGTAGGGGAAGGTCATTCCCGCCAGGGCGCAGGTTCTGGTGGGGCCTCTGTCTGCTGTGTGCTTGGTCTGACCTTGTTTTCCCAGCACCGCTGGGACTCCAGGCAAGAGGCTGATTTGGCAGCAGAGACAGAAGCAGGGAGTCTCGTGGGTCCAGGTAAGTCAGGCAGGTGAGCTGTGATGGTGGTTTGGACTAGGGCGACACGGGTGAAAGGAGTAAGAAGCAGTTAGATCCTGGATCTATTTTGAGCCAGGGTGAAACAACGAATGTACTGATGGGTCAGATGTGAGGTTTGGCTTGAGCCTGAGCCGCAGACAGGATGGAGCTGCTGTCAACTGAGATGAACTGAGTGGGGAGCCGCTTAGGGGAAGACGGTCAGGATTTCGGTTCTGAGGCTGAGAGTCATATCCCATTCATCCTTCTCATTCCCAGAATTAGTATAATAAATGGCCAACACATGCTTGTTGAATGAGTGAATGAATGGATGATGGACGATGTTGGAAGGGTAGGAGGCCAAGGCCAGCTGGTGAGGGGTTTGTGGGGATATGGCTCCAGCTCCCCTAGCCCCAGCCCTGGGCACACTGGCTGGCTCGTGCCCACACCCACACTTGCATCCGTACACAAGGCCTCTCCTACTTCCATCTCTGCAGCGGGGCTCTCAGGCCAGCTGGGGCCTGGACTTGGCCAGAAGCAAATCACGCAGTTGCTCTGGGGCTTGGTTGGAGGAAGAGAAGGCAGGGCATCCTGCCAGGCAGGACTGCCCTGGGCTTATCCTAAAAATATACCTCTGGGCTCTGCCAAGTGCTCCAGGGCCTCCATCAGGCTCTTCAGTGTTCATAGAAGCCTCCAGGAGTCCCAGTCCCATACCTGGGCTCTGATCAGTGGGAGAGAAATTACCACTTCGGGGAGAGGGGAGTGGGACAGGGCAGGAAGGAGTAGAGAGCAGTGAATAGGAGGAGGAAGACAAGCGAGGAGAGGAAGACAGAAGGCCTGGGGTCTGGCTCCTGCCTGGAGGCTTCTGGGAGGAGGCAGAAGTCTTGTTTCCTGCAGGGTAAGTTTGCAGCAGGCCTTTTATTAGGATTTGGGGACAAGGAGGTGCTCTCGCTGGCGTTCGGGAGCTCTGAGCACTACCGTGTTTGTTTCATTTCCATAGTGGCATCATGCTGCCTGGGGGCTGCCTAAGCATGGGATTTCTTCTTACCTGAAGTGCCAGGGGTCATGTTGGCCAAGGTGCCCAGGTAGAAAATGGGCACTAACATCTTTGTATTTGATCTGAAGTGTTCCCTTTTTGCACCCTGAGTCTGCCTCCCTCCGGGCCTTCCTTCTCTGGGTTGGGCTGAAATTTCCAGAAAGATTATATCTAGTCTCCCAGGGAGAAGGGGCTTGGTGCCCTGTAGAGTGCTGTGGTCAAGAGTACTTAGCAAGTTTGTGTTTCTATGCAAGCGGCTTCATCTCTCTGTGCTTCTGCTTCTTCATCTGTAAAATGCTGCTAATAGCTCCTTCCTCAAAGGCTTGCTGGGAAGAGAATTAGATGAGATCATGAATGTTTGGCATTCAGAACACCATGCCTGACCCTCAGGCACCCAACAAATGAAGTCCTCTGTCCCCCCTTAGGTCCCGGGGCAGGAAGATGATTTGCACAAAAGGTTTCCAAGCTGTCCATCTGGGTAGATTGGGGCCAGGATTTGGGTTTTCCTTCCCGCCCCTGTGTTTTCCCTCCTGCAAGCCCATCTCCGTTCCAGAAGAAAGACACTTGGAGCTATCACCGTGGAAACCCATCTGCTGCTTCTTATCTGCTGGTGTTTTTTCCTCCTGCTTGGAACCATCTGGGTGTCTCACTGCAGAATTAATAGGAGCGGGGGCTGAAGGCTTTGGGAGGCTCTGGGGTCTCAGCTTCCACTTGCTGGAGCACAGATAACCCCAAACCATGGTGAAGACCTACAGGGCCCTGCAGTATCAATCCAGCTCCTGCTAAAATGTGTCTGTCCCACTAGGCCCACAGCGGATAATTCACACCTGGGGGAGGGCCAGGGGAGCAGCCCAAGGGACTCTGGGAGGGGAGTTGGGAAAGCAGGTCTGCCCTCTGCTTCTCCCCCAGGCATGCTTTGTGACCTTGGACAAGTCACACCCTTTCTTCCTGGGCCTTCAATTTCTTACCATCAGCCTAATATGGTAGCAGGACTAGGCTTTCCAGAGCAACAAGATCTGGAATTCTCACTCAGAAGTAATCCTAATATAGGTTGCAAGTCAGTCCTTCCCTTTCCCATCCTGTCAACACTTGACTTTATTAAGGAAGAGTATACGAACTTGGAAGTGAGGCAATGGGGATAGTGCTTGACCTTCATCTGTCCACTGGGGCATCGTCTAATAGACCCTGAGGGTCACATTAGGGTCCAGATGTTTTATAAGCCTGAGACTAAGATGCTAACTTATAGAAAACAGATAAGATAGAAAGGACATTTGTCCAGTAGTGATACAAATGATTTCTGACCAGCAGAGATCACCTCAAAGGTTACAGTCATGTGCTGTAGGGTGGCGGTCCCCAACCTTTTTGGCACCAGGGACCAATTTCATGGAAGACAATTTTTCCGTGGATCAGGGATGGTGGGCATGGTTTGGGGATGATTCAAGTGCATTGCATTTATTGTGCACTTTATTTTTAAACTTTTGTATTCGGGTAAGGGCTTCCCTGGTCACTCAGTGGTAAAGAGTCCGCCTGCCAATGCAGGAGACGCTGTTTGATCTGTGGGTCGGGAAGATCCTCTGGAGAAGGAAACGGCAACCCACTCCAGTATTCTTGCTTGGGAAATCCCATGGACAGAGGAGCCTCATGGGCTACAGTCCTTGGGTTAACGACAACAACAATTTGTGGATAGCTGATTAACAGTGTTGTGGTAGTTTCAGGTGAACAGCGAAGGAACTCAGCCATACACACACATGTATCCATTCTCCAAACTCCCCTTCCACCCAGACTTATTGTGTACTTTGTGTTCAATCCCATGCGGCCACTGATCTGACAAGGAGATGTCATCCTCGGCCCGGAGGTTGGGGACCTCTGCTGTAGGGCATTTGCCAGTTGGGACTCTGATTAGCGATCTTATTTCAACCTTCTCTGTGCTTTGCTGATCAATGATCCCTCTGAACCAGGGGCTTCCCAGATGGTGCTAGGGTAAAGAACCCGCCTGCCAATGCAGGAGACACAGGAGAAGTGGGTTCAATCTCTGGGTCAGGAAGATCCCCTGGAGGAGGGCATGACAACACACTCCAGTAGTCTGACCGAAGAATCCCACAGACAGAGGTGTCTGGGGGGCTATAGTCCATAGGGGTTGCAAAGAGTCTAACACTACTGAAGTGGATTAGCATGTACCCCTCTGAACAAGCTTTGTCATCCTGAAAGAGTCCTCATGAATGAGTGAAATACAACTTTGACAGGTGCTCACGATGCATTTTGGAGAAGGCAATGGCACCCCACTCCAGTACTCTGGAAAATCCCATGGGCGGAGGAGCCTGGTAGGCTGCAGTCCACAAGGTCGCTAAGAGTCGGACACGACTGAGCGACTTCCCTTTCACTTTTCACTTTCATGTATTGGAGAAGGAAATGGAAACCCACTCCCATGTTCTTGCCTGGAGAATCCCAGGGACGGAGGAGCCTGGTGGACTTCTGTCTATGGGGTCGCACAGAGTCAGACATGACTGAAGAGACTAAGCAGCAGCAGTATGATGAATTTAAAAAAACAAAAACATTTATTTACATATGGCTGTGCTGGGTTTTCGTTGTTGCATGGGCTTTTCTCTAGTTATGGTGAGTGGGGGCTACTTTCCACCTGTGATGCTCGGGCTTATTGCAGTGGCTCCTCTTGTTGTGGAGAAGCAGGGCTCTAGGGCACGAGAGCTTCAGTAGTCATGGCTCCTGGGCTTTTCAGCACAGGCTCGATAGTTGTGGCACACAGGCTTAGTCGTTCAATGGCGTGGGATCTTCCCCCATCAGGATGTAAACCCGAGTCTCCTGCATTGGCAGGTGGATTCTTTACCACTAAGCCACCAGGGAAGCCCCTCACTATGCTTTCAAATAATTTTCAAATAAAATTTCAAATAATTTTCAAATAATTTTTTAAAAACATTTTGAAGACTATAAGTTGACAGCTCACTGAGCCTCATTTTCCTCTTCTATAAAATGAGGGATCTGAGAGAAGGGCTTACAGATTTGCTGACCACATGCCAGCTGATGTTGAGCTCTTTGGATCCAGGGCAGCGAAACTTCCAGGGCAACTATCAGCCCCATTTCACAGGTGAGGTTAATGAGGTTCAGAGAGGTGAAGCGATTGCTCCAAGGCATCACAGCTAGTGAGTAATAGAGCCTGGTTTTGAGCCACTACATCACAGCGGGGGGTGGGGGGCTAATTTCAGCTTCACAGGTTCATTATGGGGCTCCTTAAATGAGACAACATGTGGGAAAGTGCTTGGCAAACTTTACAGGGATACACATATATGAATAATGATAGTCAGCCCAAGACTACCTTCTAACTGGCCCACCCAGTTGTGGCCCAGGGTCTGGCTCCTCTCCCCAGGGAGGCAGGCCTCTACTTCCTGCATGGTGGTTTTTCTGTTATCTGGAGAAAGCCAGTGGAGATTGAGGTGTGTGGGCATCTCTGGTCCAGTCCCTCACAAACCAGAATGCCTGCTGAAAACCGTAGGCTGAGCTTTCAGCTCCTGCTGCTCCTTTGGAGCCTGCATTCCTGGGGCAGGGGTTGAGGGTAGGGACTGGTGGACAGCTGATCTGGACAGGCCAGATAAAGTCAATTTAAACCCTAGTTCTGAAGTCATTCTGTGCCATCTTCCTGAATATTTCACATGAATTAGACCTTCTCTGTAGACTCCAGAAGCCATGCCCAGCCTCCTCTAGTTCCTGGAACCTCCCAGAGCTGTCCACGCCTGGACATCTCCACCTCAGCCCTGGGTGCCAAGGGGTTAAGCACTGGGGCCAGCTTAGCAAGTGTTTACCTAGCAGGCAGGCTGCCTGGAACCACAGGTAACTAACAGCCTGCTTTCCAGAGCTGAGGCAGGAAAATTTATTTGTCCTCACCTCCCTCCCCAGGGATGCTGCTTGGCAGAGTAAACACAGCTTTCTGTTGGCTCTTTCAGGAGATGTTCAGCAAAGGGGTGGGAGCTAGGGGCAGGGATCAAGCCTAGAGGTGCTCCAAGGTGGAGTTGAAAGGGGTTCAGTCCCCTTTTTCTGGAGTCTGGACCCTACCTTGGGAGTCTGGCTTAGACTGACATTCCTAAAGATGCGATTATTATTACTGCAATTGATGGAGACCCTGACATATTGTACATCGCCTCATTGAATTCTTACAAGCACCAGAAGGGTGAGGGGCTCTTACTCCTGTTTCCAGATTAGGGACAGAAAATGCAGAGGTGAAATCACTTGTCTAGGGCCACCCAGCTAGTGGGCGGTAGAACTGGGGCCAAACCACAATCTGTTTGACATCAGATCTGCTTGGCTTTCTACTTTCCCTCATGGGACAAAAGGCTACTGATTTGTTGAGTACCTACTGTGTGTCAGGCACTATGTTGAACACTTTATTTCAATCTCTAATCCAGAAGTATTTCCGAGAATCCCTTTGCTACACCATCAACGTCAAAAAAGTGAGATAGTACAGTCCATAACTGGGGAAGGAAACACAGGTGTGAACTCCAGAAATAAGAACAAGATGGGCTTCAGGTCACTTCTTATAATCCAAAGGTGTCCTCATTGGATGTCCATCAGGTCCTGTAGCCCCGCCTCATACAGACCCTGATGCTAGCCAGCTCCCACGTCCCCTGCATCCTCTGTAGTCCAGGCCACCATCATTTCACACCTGGATCATTGCACTGGGCTCTGGTCTCTGCTTTTCTCTTGCTCACTGTGTCCTCACAGCAACCAGGGGGATTTGACAAAATGTAAACCCCATGCCGCCTTGGCTGTAATTCCATGTTAACCCTGTGTTTTTAGTTTCTGTGTTTTGATGTTTGACACCAGGGCCTTGCTGACCTGGGAGGGACTTCCCCTCCTAGGGTTGCCATTTCCTACAGACAGTAAACAGCTCATCTTTTGAGCCTGCTTTTCAAATGCAAACCAACAAATCCAGACAAAGCCAATCCAAAAAAAAAAAAGAAAATCCCAACCAATCCAGGCAAAACCAACCACTGCCGACAAAGGTCTGTCTAGTCAAAGCTATGGTTTTTCCAGTAGTATGGATGTGAGAGTTGGACCATAAAGGAAGCTAAGTGCCAAAGAATGGATGCTTTCGAACTGTTGGAAAAGTTAGTGTTGTGGTGTTGGAGAAGACTCTTGAGAGTCCCTTGGACTGCAAGGAGATCCAATCAGTCCATCCTAAATGAAATCAGTCCTGAATATTCATTGGAAGGACTGATGTTGAAGCTGAAGCTCCAATACTTTGGCCACCTGATGTGAAGAACTGACTCATTTGAAAAGATACCGATGCTGGGAAAGACTGAAGGCAGGAGAAGGGGATGACAGAGGATGAGATGGCTGGAGGGCATGACTGACTTGATGGACATGAGTTTGAGCAAGCTCCGGGATTTAGTGATGGACAGGGAAGCCTGGTGTACTGCAGTCCATGGGGTCGCAAAGAGTTGGACAGCACTGAGTGAACTGAACTGAATCCATCACATCCTTTCACACGGGCTTTCACACTCAGGGCCACTATTCCACCGCCCTATGCACTCCAGGGTCAGGTACCAGAAACAACTGGAAATAGTCCCCATGCCTCAGAGTCACTGAAATTATTCACACCAGCCAATTCTAAGCCTGCCTGCTCTCTCACCAGCTCCTCCCATGGAAACCACAATAAAGGTCCTTGCCCGTGTTTTCCCCTCCCTCCCTCCCTCTTCCACCTGACTGACCCTGATGCTTCCCATGTGGCCCCTCTGTGGCATGCTGTGCCCCTTCCTCTTGCTGCCTGTGTGTATAACAAACTCTTTTTTCTTGTTTTTTGGCTGCATTGCATGGCATGTGTGATCTTAGTTCCCAGATCAGAGACGGAACCCGGGGCCTCTGTGGTAGAAGCATGGAGTCTTGACCACTGGACCGCCAAAAAAGTCCCAGACTGTTTTTTCAGGGGTAGTTGTTTCCTGGTCCGTCAGCCTCACAGCACCTAAATAATAATAAAAGCTATGTTTTGAAACAAACTTGCCCCAGTGGCTTCCATCACCGAGAATATTCTTTCCACAGCTTAGAAGACCCTCCGTGATCTGGGCTCTGTCTGCTCTCAAGAGCTTGTCTCCAGCCCCCCTCTCTGGCCACTGTGCTCCAGACCCAGCAAAGCCATTTCTGCTTGAGGACCTTTCACCCGTCTGTTCCCTCTGCCTGGAGTGTTCTCCTCCCAGAGCTCATCATGGGTGGCTCCTTATGGACATGAGGGCTCAGTTTACATGTCACCCCCTCAGGGAGGCCTTCTCTGAGCACTCACTGTCAAGGAGTGGCAACAGCCTGTCATCTCAGGTGTTCGCATGTGCCGGGCACCGTTTTATGTCCTTTCCATTACTTGCGCTTTGAGTCCTCCCAGCGACTCTGTAAGGTAGGTGCTATCATTTCCATCTGCAAGTGAGGAAACTGCTGCTCAGAGAGGTTGAGTGACTTGACCAACGTTTCACAGCTAATAGGTACGAGAGCCGAGATTCAAATCCAGCAGCCAGTTTTCAGAGCCCACCCTCTGAATCATGCACCTTATCTCCTGGTGCAGAGTACGCTGACTATAACTATTATGATTACTATTTTCCTGAACAGAGGCTGAATTTCACCCACCCATGTTCTTTAATTGAATATGAATACGTCAGGTGAGCCACTGGCTGTCCAGTTTGCGGTAGCCCCTCTTGCTTCCTATCGTCTTGCACCGATTTACTTGACTTGCTTGGACCCTGAAGGCATTCATGTTTGCAATCTCTACTGGGTGCCTCTTACTCATTCACTCATTTTATATATATATATATATATATATATATATACACAAATATATATGTATATAATATATTATGTACATATGTATATATATATATATATATATATATATATATATAGTATATTGTCCATGCCTCAAGGCATGTGAGATCTTAGTCCCTTGACTGGGGATAGAACCTGTTCTCCCTGCATTGTAAGAGTGGAGTCTTAACCACTGGACCGCCAGGGAAATTCTTCACTCAATCTTTTAACCAACACCCACTGTGCCAGGTACAGTGCCAGACCCACAGAGATGAATAAGATGGCATCCATGCCCTCCAGAGCCCAAGGCTGTGTTCAGAGGAGACAGGCACACAGGGCACCTCACTGCCTTGTGATATGTGCTGTCACAGGGATGCCAGTGTCAGGATAGCCCAGGGGGATTCAACTAGGAAGGATTTCCCAGAGGAACTGACATCTCTGCTCAGTTTGAAAAACTGGACAGAGAGCAGACAGGAAAGACACAGCACCAGCAAATGGGAAGAGCACAAACAAACACATGTGAGTGGCTGAGTGCATGCCTGTCCATGGACCAGCTTGTCACTGTGGATGAGGAGGAGTGAACCTGATGGGCAGAAAATGCTGAAACAACTTCAGAGACCCCGATTCCTACCCTTTCCCTCCAGCCCAGAGTTAATAAGTAGATCTGCATTTAGGTCCCTGGTTTTGCCAGTTACTAACTGCAAAACTTGGGCAAGTCTCCTGGCCTCCAGGAATCTCAGTTTCCTGACCTGCAAACCAGGAATGGTACTACTGATGCCTCAGAATCTCTGTGCCAACTGAATGAGATGGGGTTTGCCAAGCACTTGGCACAAACACAATTCTTACCAGTTCTGAACACTGGAAGCTGGAGATGATTGGGTGGAGGGTGGCAGGGATGGAGTGAAGTGGATGTTGTATGGATCACAGTGGATTCAACACATGTTTTGGCAGAGGAGACAGCACTTGCAAAGGCATGGAGGGTGAAAGGACGTGGCACAATTAGAGATTATTATGTACCCAATTACTTTGCTGTGCTTGGATCAAGGGGTGGCTTGAGTTCCCCCAAAAGCAGACCCTGAGACTTGGGTGCTCATGATCTATTTGGAAAGTGATTTCAAAGCAGAAGGGAGAGCATGGGGAAAGTGAGACAAGGAGGGGAGAAAATAAGATGAGGCACATCAGTTGGGTTCAGTTCCCTGGAAACTCTAAGAGACAACATGAACTGCATCTCAGAATCATCCTATCTAAGGATGGGGAGTCATCAGTTTCCATGATGGCTGAAGGATGCCTTTGAGGTAGGGGGCACATGCCTCTCCTTTCCTCGTTCATAGATGCCTAAGAAAGCCCTCAATCAAGGAAGCAGAGATAAAAGGGACTTGGAGTGGAGGGACTCCCAGCTGCTGGAGACCACCACACTGGCATCGGGGCTCATAAGGGATGAGGGGATAGGAGAGAGGGATCAACACTGTCTGCTACTACCTCTTTGAGCCTCTGTTTTCTTGCCTGAAAAACAGAAAGACTATGACATACTTCCCAGGAGGATTTGACGTACTTCCCTAAAGGATTTGAAAGTCCCTAATGACGTGTCTGACATGTAGTAGGTAAAAGAAACAGTAGGTGTGGTTAGGCTGAGCTCTGATGCCAGGTCCTCAGAGAATCCTTCCCTGATTATCCTATTGAGAATAACTCGCTCCTTTTATTCTCCATCAAAGCATCTTAATTTCCTTTAGAACATTTAAGAGTATGCAATCAGGCTTCCCTGGTGGTCCAGTGGTTAAGAATCCACCTTGCAAATAAGGGAGCACCAGTTCAATCCCTGGTCCGGGAAGATCCCATAAGCCGCAGGGCACCTAAGCCTACGCTCCGCAACTACTGAGCAGTCAGACAGCAAACACTGAAGTCCGAGAGCCTAGAGCTAGTGCTCCTCAACAAGAGAAATCACCACAATGAAAAACCTGCACACCATAACTGGGGAGTAGCCCCTGTTCACTGCAACTAGAGAAAGCCCACACACATAGCAATCAAGATGCAGCACTGCCAAAAATAAATAAATAAAATTTAAAGAGTATGCAATTACCTTGTTTATCTGTTTATTATCTGTCTCCACTCAACAGAATGAAAGTACCATGTGGGTAGGGAATTAACCTCTCTATTCACTGCTGCCCTATTTCCAGCACTTAATTTTGTTACTACAGTACCAATAATAGGTCCTATTATTATTATGGCAACAATAATAGAGAAGGACAGTTACTGTTCTTTATCTTTATTAAGCATACACGCTCTGCCTGTTTGTTGTTGTTCAGTCGCTAAGTCATGTTGATCTTTATTAAACGTATACACTCTGCCTGTTAGGAAGACATTAAAAGAGGATTCATCTGGACTCCAAATGGGTCCAGAGATGATAGAGACAAAAGCTGACGGCTCTCTTGAGGGGATGAGTGACTGTAAACTGGGAAGGGATAGAGACAACATCTTGGGGGCATTGGAAATGTTCTACATATCAAATTGGGTGACGGTTACATCAGATTTTTTTTTTAAGGTTGAGCTGTACAATTAGTGAACTTCACACACTTTATTGAATGCATGTTATAGTTTGATTTCAAAGTGTTGTCCATCAACTTCAGCAGGTAGGGAGGAGAAGAGGAAATCTAAAACTGGTCACCCAGATGCCAACTTAAAGTAACTTAGGGACTTCGCTGGTGGTCCAGTGCTTAAGAGTACAAGCTCCCAATGCAGGGGGCCTGGGTTGGATCCCTGGTTAGGGAACTAGATCCCACATGCCTCAACTAAGAGTTTGCACGTTGCAACTAAATATGCCACAACCAAAAAATCAGCACACTGAAATGAAGATCAAAGATCTGGAGTGCTGCAACTAAGACCTGGAACAGCCAAATAAACAAACAAATATTTAAAAATGAATAAAGTAATTCAGCAACAAGGTAAAGGCTGGAGTGGGATGGTAGTCAACCAGAAGAGATCCTTGGATGACTGGAAGATGGGATCTAGAGTGACAGCCTGGGAAATTAAGCACTTGTTAAAAACTTAAAGTATTTGGGTTGTTTATCTCCAAAAAGACTAGACTGGAAGGAAATGCATTTGAACTCAAGTATTTTATTTTGCAACAGGAGTTTGGGCCCAAGGTAGATCTTCCTAACACTGACAAAGGAGGCTGTGACATTCCTCTTCCTGGGAAGTTTAAAACTTTTGGCCAGCAGATGTCCCCAGCATGGCCTAGTCTGGGAGTCGGAGACAGAGAAACAAACTGCAGTGGCCCCTCTCTTAACTAGGGACTCTGATTAGTCATGAGTTCTGTGCCAGCTGCAGAGCTCTAATTAATTAGCCGAAGAGAACCATCTCTGATGTGCACTAAGCTTTTTATGTTCTGCCATCACGGCCACCAACCACAGCTTTAATTAAATCTGGGCTTGATTACACAGTGTGGTGCTACAATCACTCTCTCCTGATGCCTTTATTTTGGTTCCTGGAAGGTTGGAGGTGGTGACAGCGTGTCAGGAGGAGACGAAGGTCTAAAAGTCTGGAGCATGGAATCTGGACACTGGCAATTTGAGGGTATGTGGTTGGGAGGGAGGAGGGACCAGCTGTAGGACTCATCATCTGCCCTCAAAGAACTCACAGTTTAATGGAGAGTCAAGACTTCCCACTGAGGAGATGGCCCAGGGCAGAGTGAGGTGCAGACAAATATCCCATCAACGGAGAGGGGGCAGAGGTCGTTTAGACTGGAGGGGAATCAGGGAAGCTCCGTGGAGAGGGAGGATCAAGAGGAATTGTAAAGAAGAATTGGATTAGATAGCCGCAAAGCAGGGCAGAGTGTTTGGTGGAGAGAAGAGCGTGAATAAAAGCTAAAAGCGTGGAGGGAACAATGAGAACCTACGACATCTTGAGAGTGGGTGAACGTAGCTGGGGGCAGGGCAGAAGAGCGATTCCTGTCAGAAAAAAAAAAACCATGAGCAACACTTCAGAGTAAGTGGTGGTTTGGGGCAGGTTGGGGAGGACCTAGAATGTAAGAAGCTGGGACCTCATTCAGCAAGGAGTAGGAAGTCTTTGAAAGTTTCTAAGTTGCTTGGATGATCCAATTTTCTTATAAAGTTTACAGAATCCTGAGGACGTGACCCTGCCTCCCCCCTCAGGCGTGCCTCGAGATTCCATTCCTCACTCTGTGCTCCAGCCAGAGTGTTAAATATTCTTCATACTCTCTGTATTCCTGGCCAAGTCCTATTCCCTCAGTTCGCAATGTTAACATTTCTCTAAGATCTCTACGAAGCCTTGAAGACACTGTCCTATTTCCCCCAAGCCTGCGTAGGTTCGCAGTTTCAAGAAGGCTCCCATAACCCCTTGCGCTTTCCCCATTAGAGCAACTATCGCAGTGTAATTCTTCGTTTGTCGGAATTCTCCCCTGGACTGTGAATTCTTCTGAGGTTAGCAACACTAACTTGTTCACCAGGGTGTCTCTAAGAACCAGCGTAGGGCCAGCAAAGTGCGGGTGGATGGAGGAGGGGCTAGGGACAGAGGGACAGGGAGGAATCTCTGTTTCCTCTCAGTTCTTGGCCAGGAGTTTCTGAAGGACAACTGAATATCACACGTGTCAACAGGTACAGGTTCGTAAAGGACACAAGACATGCTCAGATCTCCTCCTCAACTCCCCTGTGAATAAAGCTAATCCCTGCTTAGCTCCAGGCACACCCAGGAATTATTTGAGGAACGCTGAGGCGGAGGGTTACTAACCGGGACTATATACAGTAACCCTCCGCTCCGGCTTTGTCATCCTGGTGGCGGCTCCTCGACCACCAGGGGGAGGAATCGTGCTTCATTCCGAACTTTGGACGGTTTCACAGAACGAGGAGGGGGCCGTGTAGAACTCTGGGAATTGTAGTCCTGGGATCTTATGGGCAATCTTCGCGGTGCACCTCGGGAGTTATAGTTCTGGACAGAGGCGGGAAATGCTTGTAAGTGCCAATGTCGAGTTCTGGAAACTACAATTACCAAGGGGCCACCGGCTCCTGGGCAGTTTCTCGTTTCCGTCGAGTTGACCTTCTGGGCTGCTTTTGAGAGATCAACGAGACTGGGTAAGTTTGGAGAAAACCTCTATTCTGAACGGAGGTGTCTGCGGATTTTGCCACATTCCAGCCCTGTTTGGGGGATCCTCGTCTCAATCCCAGGAGCTCCCCATTAGTCTTTCACCTTTTCTGTTTCCTGTTGAGACACCGCCAATATCCACCCGCACCCTTTATTCTCCCACTGTCATCTTGCATTGTCACTCCTGGTGCCCCTGGAGCCCCACCGTGAGCTCTCAGCATCCCCTTTCTGAAACTTGGGCTTCTTTGTGCTCCGCACCTTCTATGTGCTTCACTCTTAGCCTCACTTTCTTGGTTTTCATGCTAATGGAACAAGGGTCACCATTCCTTCTTCCCAATCCACGGAGTTGCTCAGAACTGGAATTCAGCAGAGCTGGGTTTTATTATTGCAGCTCTGCAACTCCTTTGCTGCGTGACCTTGGGCAGATCATATCCCCCTCTCTGGGACTCTCTCTCTTCATCTACAAAGTGGAGATGACAGTTGCTCTCAGTCTCAGCTTGAGGCTATGTTCTGGAGCCAATAAGCTAATATGTGTGAAAGTACTTTGTAAACTGTAAAGCCTCCACAAGCGAGAGAGATTATTTTTACTGTAATTATTAATGCTCTGAAATACTCTCATCCTGGCTCCTTTTATAGCTCTGCCCCTTTGTTGCTCAGACCTGCCCCTTGAGTGCCTGGCGTCTGCTTTCTCTAAGAACGGGATGATATTTCCTCACTTCCCCAGAGACCACAGGCTAATGAGAGCTTTGTCTGAAAGGAAGCCCCAGAGAAGTGCTTATCTTGGACTGTGTCCTGAAATAGCCAGGGATGATAAGTCCACACAGCTGGCAGAAGGGTGGTCCCTGCTCACTGGAATTGGGGCCCCAGCAGGAGATGGACAGCTGCAATGTAAACCCTCTCTGTTCACTTTGGGCTCTTCTGGGCCTGTTTAAGGGCTTCCCTTGTGGCTCAGACGATAAAGAATCTGCCTGCAATGCAGGAGACCTGGGACTGATTTTGGAATAGGTGTCTCAGACCTGATAAGACTGGAAGAAAAGAAACCATTTTGTCAAAGGATTTAATCCAGAAAACTACAAATACCACTCCTCCCCCCAAAAAAGCTTGGCTGGGTATAATGAAAGAGAGACATAACATTGTTAATTAATTCCTAACATTTTATGAGCACTTAAGATGTACCAGACCCTCTGCAATATCACTTTGTTACTAAATTTCACTTATGAAGTGTCTTCATTTTACTCTCAAGGAACTTAGGCTAAGAGGTCATGTAGCTAGTTATGGTTATTATGCCTTCTATATGTTAAGTGTTTCACATACTTTCATTTAATCCTCATCAGCAACTTCATGAGTGACTGTTATTTCTATAATGTGGAAAAATTATCAGAGGCTTAGAATTGAAGGAACTTGCTCAAGGTTAAACAGCCAATTAAATGGTGGAGGTGGAATTCAGACTGTCACCAAAGCCTTTGTTTTCCCACTATACCATGTAGTCTAATTTTTAGATCAAAAAGACAGAGATTAAAGAATTGAAAGGGTTTAAATCAAAGCCAAATAAAGGAAGCATTTATGGGGTTCCTCTGTGTGGGGAAAACATGAGGATAGATGGTTTATCCTCCAAAGAAATATAAAACACATTCTACCTCTGTAGCATATCTGAAGAAATAAGGCATAAGTGTGTAAAAAATTAAATAGCATGCATTGGGTCAATTAATTACTGAGACCAGTTCTATGCAAATCACTACATTAAGCCAGGAACTGCCAGGAACATGCTTCTAGGTGGCTGTGGGGATTAAACCAAGTGATATCATAATCATTATCTTTTCATTAATATGAAAATGGTGGACTGGAATACCATATCCCCTCAGTAAATGTTTATTGTTTGCACACGTCTCAAAAAAAGAAAAATCCTGGGTACCGTCTAGACCAGAGGTTCTCGAACCTTGCAGATCAGAAAACTTGGGAAGCTTTATAAACTAATTGACCTCTGGCAGTGGGGGCCCTAAAAGCTTTGTTTTTGAAAAGTTTTCCAGATGATTGTGATAATAGATTCAGGACCCTCTGATCTAGATTTTACTTGGACCACTTCTTGGAGGCAAGTTGCTGATTGAAAACTGCTAGTTGTTGTTCAGTTGCTAAGTTGTGTCTGACTCTTTCCAACCCCATGGACTGAAGCATGCCAGTCTTCCCTGTCCTTCACTATTTCCTGGAGTTTGCACAAACTCACGTACATTGAGTTGGTGATGCCATCCAACCATCTCATCCTCTGTCACCCCTTTCTCCTCCTGCCCTCAAATCTTTCCCAGCATCAGAGTCTTTTCCAATGAATCAGCTTTTCACATCAGGTGGCCAAAGTATTGGAGCTTCAGCATCAGTCCTTCCAATAGATATTCAGGGTGGATTTCCTTTAGGATTGACTAGTTTGATCTCCTTGCAGTCCAAGGGACTCTCAAGAGTCTTCTCCAGCTCCACAATTTGAAAGCATCAATTCTTTGGTGCTCAGCCTTTTTTTATGGTCCAACTCGCACATCTGTACATGACTACCAGAAAAACCATAGCTTTGACTATATGGACCTTTGTTGGCAAAGTGATGCCTCTGCTTTTTAATACGCTATCTAGGGTTGTCATATCTTTCTTCTGAGGAGCAAGTGTCTTTTAATTCCCTGACTGCAGTAACCATCTGAAGTGGTTTTGGAGCCCAAGAAAATAAAATCGGTCACTGTTTCCACTGCTAGAGTAGGAACTAATTCAAGAGCTGTCCTGAGGCAGCTTGTGATTGGTTATCAAGTGAGTGATGCAGACATACTCGAGTTGAGAGGAAGGAAGATTGGAAGTACTTGGGAAGCCTCACAGAGTACCAGAGATTTCACTAGGCTTTGATGGGTGGGGTAGGTTTAGATGGGTAGAGAGGCTTTTAGGTAGCCATCACCCCAAATTGTTTAGATAAGGTGAACCAAAATAGGTAGAGACATGTGGACTGATTTCCTTGGAGAACTCCTTGACATTTATTAGATATGACACTGGATGCTCTGTGTGAATGTTTCTTAGACAAAAATTTGCAGGTTAGATTGGATTTCCCATCTCCCCGTTCTACTTGAGCATCAGTCAATATGAGCCAGGCACCATTTTCATGTTATCCTTACTCTGTCCTGTTAGCTTCTTTAATTTTTATTTCTTTCCAAATTCAATTTAGTTGATGTCCTTCCCAGAAACTTGCCAGGATTACCAGAGAATTCTGCTCCCCTTCTGTTATCGGCATTTTCAAGTGTCCTTGTCCTGATTCCTACCTCATGCAGTGTTCTGTTTTTGGATTAAGACTAGCATCTCTTCCTATAAGCTATTATCATTCTGGTCACCCAGTCCTGAAACCTGACTCATCTTTGGCTCTCCCTCCTTGCATAACTCCCCAAATCCACTTAGTTGCCTAAATCCTATTGTTTCTCCTTTTCACTCAATCAGCAAATATTAACAAAACTTCAGCTGCCTCATTGTCTTGTGGGTGACCTGTCAGCTGCTTCATTGTCTTGTGGGCGACCTGTCTTATGCCTCCTCCCCTCCCTGTGGGTCCTCTGTGCATTTGCCCTCAAGTGGAGAAGGTCAGGGTCTGCGACTAAGCAGCACATGTTCGACTTCCCTTTGGCTAAATAGTCCACTGACTACATCAGGAGCTTAGCTTCTTTTTAAAAAGAATTCAGTTTTTAAATTTGCTTCAGAGAAACAAGATGAAGCAAGTCTGTAGTAGAAAGAATACCACTTATTGTCTTCCAAAGTTGAGTAGAATGGCATTAAGATTATTGCTTGTCTGTAGTTTTCCATTAGGCCAGACAACTGGAAGTTGGAAATGAGGAGATCTAAGTGTAATAATAATTCTGGTGACCTTGAGCATTTCACTTAACCTCTTGGGACCATGATCTCTTCATCAGTAAAGCACAGTTCTGTCCTGAGCTGCGTCGAGGTGGTGGTGCAGGGCTGACTGTGGGGAGAAGTGATCCCTGAGGTCTCTTGCCCAGGCATCTTTTGACTCCAACTACCTAATCCATCCCAGAGTGTCTTAAAGAAAGCAGAATAACGCAATGACTGAAAATGTGGCCCAGGACTCAGTGGGTCACTTTAGTTGCTTTTGGTTCAAGCAGTAGAAATCTAAACCCAGTTGGTTTAAACGATAAAAAGGGATTTATTGGCTCCTGTAACCAGACGGTCTAGGAGTGACCCAAGTTTTAGTTCAGTTCAGTTCAGTCGCTCAATCATGTCCGACTCTTTGCGACCCCATGAATCGCAGCGCGCCAGGCCTCCCTGTCCATCACAAACTCCCGGAGTTTACTCAAACTCATGCCCATCGAGTCGGTGATGCCATCCAGCCATCTTATCCTCTGTCACCCCCTTCTCCTCCTGCCCTCAAATCTTTCCCAGCATCAGAATCTTTTCCAGTGAATCAGCTTTTCACATCAGGTGGCCAAAGTATTGAAGTTTCAGCTTCAGCATCAGTCCTTCCAATGAACACCCAGGACTTATCTCCTTCAGGATGCACTTGTTGGATCTCCTTGCAGTTCAAGGGACTCTCGAGTCTTCTCCAATACCATAGTTCAAAAGCATCAAATTTTCAGTGCTCAGCTTCCTTCACAGTCCAACCCTCACATCCATACATGACCATTGGAAAAACCATAGTCTTGAACAGATGGACCTTTGTTGGCAAAGTAATGTCTCTGCTTTTTAATATGCTGTCTAGGTTGGTCATAACTTTCCTTCCAGGGAGTAAGCGTCTTTTAATTTCATGGCTGAAGTCACCATCTGCAGTGATTTTGGAGCCCCCAAAAATAAAATCTGACACTGTTTCCACTGTCTCCCCATCTATTTCCCATGAGGTGATGGGACCAGATGCCATGATCTTAGTTTTCTGAATGTTAGGCTTTAAGCCCACTTTTTGACTCTCCTCTTTCACTTTCATCAAGAGGCTTTTTAGTTCCTCTTCACTTTCTGCCATAAGGATGGTGTCATCTGCATATCTGAGGTTATTGATATTTCTCCCGGCAATCTTGATTCCAGCTTGTGCATCTTCCAGCCCAGCGTTTCTCATGATGTACTCTGCATATAAGTTAAATAAGCAGGGTGACAATATACAGCCTTGATGTACTCCTCTTCCTATTTGGAACCAGTCTGTTGTTCCATGTCCAATTCTAACTGTTGCTTCCTGACCTGCATACAGGTTTCTCAAGAGGCAGGTCAGATGTTCTGGTATTCCCATCTCTTTCAGAATTTTCCACAGTTAATTGTGATTCACACAGTCGAAGGCTTTGGCGTAGTCAATAAAGCAGAAATAGATGTTTTTCTGGAACTCTCTTGCTTTTTCGATGATCCAGTGGATATTGGCAATTTGATCTCTGGTCTAATCCAGAGATTCTTAATGTCTTCACAAATAAGTCCATTTCTCTATGATTCTCTCAGCTCTGCATCCTCCAGGGGTAACTTCATTCACAAGGTAACACAGTGGTTGCAACAGTTCAAGGCTTCACATCCACACATCATGTTAGTTCAAAACAGGAAAGAACTTGTCCATACTCGACCGTCAAACCAAAGTCCTGGGCTTTGCCCTGGTTGGCCCAACATGTGTCATGAGCCCACTCTTCATCCAGATACTGATGGGGATATGTAGGGCTGATTGGTCCAACTCTAGAGGTTAGGGAGGTGTCAACCCCACCCAGATCACCAGGGATCTTCGTAGGAGGGCAGGGTAGGATGAATGTTAGGAAGTTGGACCACAGTCTCTACTGTCACAGCCACACTGCCCATGATCAAATTCTGGCTCTGTTCACTGTTCTTGGCTAAATTGCCTCACTTTGTTAAGCATCAGCATCCTCATGAGCTAACAGTTCATATCCCAGGGGATTATTATAAGGATTTCATTAAATAATACATGTATGTGAAGCCCTTGCTATAGTTCCTGGCACAGAGTAAGCGTGCTGATGCTGGTACTGCTGCTGGCGGTGATGTAATTGAAGAGGGAGGGAGAGCAGTGGTGTTAGTCCCATTTGAAAAAGTAACCTCAACTTCCCTGGTGGTCCAGTGGTTAAGACTCCATGCTCCCAATGCAAGGGCCTGGCCAGGGGCGCTAGATCTCACATGCTGCAGCTAAGACCCGGCACGGTTAAAAAAAAAAAAAAAAAAAGACATCCTTGTTTTTAAAAAAACAAACAAGAAGCAACCAAGTTATAGGAATGCTTTCTAGTCAGAGCATGCACGCCTGCCATGTGGAAAGCTCCTGTTTGATCTCCTGCCCACATTATACTCTAACCTATTTCCGGCCCTTTCTGCTCTTACATTATGTCCTTTATAAAAATGCTTCCCTCTCCCCTGCCTCTAAAATCTTCCTCATATTTAAGACCCAGATAAGTGCCTTTTATAGTTTATAGTTTAGGTCAGTGATTTTGTACGTATGTCATTGAGTCTCCCCACTAGCAGGATCAGTGCAGGTTAAGAGCTCAGGTCTAGATTAGACAGACCCGAGTTTGCCACCTAGAAGCAGTGTGACTTGGGAAAGTTATTCAACCTCTTCATGCCCTAGTTTTCTTGGTTGTAAAACAGGGTCTAAATAGTACCTTCCTCAGATGGTTGTTGAGAGGATGAAATGACATAGAGTATGTAAAAATCTTAGGTCAGTGCTGACACATAGTAAATAATAGATGTTAGTGGTTGTTTTTGTTATTCTTAGCCTCCTGAGGACAAGGTCTGTGTTATGTTCTCTGCCGCAGTTGCTGCTGTGCTGGGCACATAGTGCTAAATGAACACTTGCTAGTGGGTTTTGAGGGGTATGGAGGCTTCCTTTCCATGATCTTCTCCTCACCTCTCCACCAATAGCAACAGAAAAAGCAGCCCCCTAGACTTGGGTTTGGTCCCTGGGTTGGGAAGATCCCCAGGAGGATCCCACTCGAGTATTCTTGCCTGGAGAATCCCCATGGACAGAGGAGCCTGGCTACAGTCCATGGGGTTGCAGAGGGTCGGACACGACTGAGTGACTAAGCATAGCACAGCAAACCTTAGTGAGGGCAGTGTAGCAAGGTGGATGATGTGAGAGATCGGCTGAGTCACTGGCAGGGAGGAGGAGTGGTAGGAGGGGTAGAGAGGGGTGGCTGATGACATGAATAAGCAACAGGAAGCCGAGAGGAAACCAGCAAGAGGCTGTTCTGTGTTCCACCCTCCAGCCGTCAAGTTCAGCCACTGCCCAAGTCGTTGTTCAGTTCAACTGGTGATGAGATGGGGGTCAACCAGTCCGTGAGCTTTCCACCTGTCACAGGACCCCACCTCGTAGGCTGTGGGGATGTGATGGAGGGTCAGAGCCTCCAGGTAAGTGTCTCCAGCACGTCCCCGCTGCGTCTGTCAGCAAGTCTGATGATATAATTCCAGCTAGGGGAAACCTGAGTTAGAGCTGGTCTGGATTTGATCATCGAGCGCCCAGGTCTCTTTCCCCTGAACTTTTCTCCTCTTTTCAATTAAAAACATCTCCATAGACAAGAGATGATGGGTTCTCTTTCCCAACTTGGAGGAATTGGGGCCTCTAACTTCAAACGTAGCTCTCTGATGTCATGAGAGCAGGTGCCTGATCCTGGAAAGGTTTTGGATCTCGCCCTAATCTGAGTGTATGAGAGGAGGAGCAGTGGGCTATGTACCCATTGACCTTTGACTCCCTGGCCCCACATAGGAAGACAGTCTCCTTTTTCTTCTCTTCTGCTCTCATCTGTTCCCCGCCTCCTACTTTAGTCTGGGACTTTCCCTCCTTCAGTTCCTAGGTCATTCCCGGCTGGCCCTTGAACTCTCCCTCTCCCTCTCCCTTGTGAGAGGCATTTACTCCCATGTGGAATGAATGTGCTGCTGCTGCTTCCCAGGGGCCAGGCTCCAGGGTTGCCCTGGGTGCCACCAATGTCACCCCATTCAACACAAGAGCTACTCCTTCACTTCTGGGGCTCCTCCCGGCCTGGGCTTCTGGCCAAATTGAAATCTTTTGATAGCCCAAGCACTGGAAATATTTTAGTACCCCTCCGATGTAATTCAAAATACAGTTGGCTGTTTGAAATAACATAAGCCTTACATGAATGCTGAACATAAAATTGCTTCTTTCTGGATTTTCTGAGTGCAAAATGCAGGTATGTGAATTGAAGGTAAAGTTTCCCAGTTTTTTTTTTTAATTTTTATTTGGTTTCCCTGTTTTAGCACTTGACTGGCACCCCGCACAATTGCTGATCGTGTCCGTTGGGAAACGTAGCCATACTTTGGCTTCTTGCTCTGAGCAGCTGCTGTCTTTATTTTTCTTACAGGGCAGCTTCTTTAGACTGTTCTACCCCTGCCAAGAGGCAGAGGAGACCTCGGAGCAGCCCCTGTGGATTCCCCGCTATGAGTACTGCGCTGGCCTGGCCGAATACCTGAAATTTAATAAGCGCTGGGGGGGTTTGCTCTTCAACCTGGCTGTGGGTAAGAGCTGGCCTCACCTCTGGGTGCTGTCCCAGCTGCTTGATTATGTCCCTTGGAGATCCCCAGGCAGACACAGTACCTTATAGTTTGTGTTGTCCAGCCCTTTTGTAGTGGGGCATCCGTTAGTCAGTGTGGTATAGAGAGTGGAGAGAATTACAAACATAAGAGCTTTAGTTACAGGGTTAGACTGCCCTGGATTCGAATCCAGTCCTTATCCTTTACGAGCATGGGGCTTGGGCCAGTTACTTAATGTGTTTGAATATCTACCTTTGCAGGATTGTAATGTCGGACATATATAAAAGATGCATTCTAGTGCTGTCCTTGGGATGCAGAGTGTGTTCCATAGGTGGCAGCTATTACTCATTTATCCAGAATGCATTATTTCCCTCTGTGTCAGCTATAATGTAGATTAAAGAAACACTCTTGACCACCAAGGAGCATACCGTCTCCTGCAGTTACCCCTCTAGCTCCTCCTCTGGGTCAGATCACACTGAGTCATCCACTTCCCCCAAAGACCTCACCATTAGGAACTTTGCCCACTGCCTTAGCATCTCAGGGATTTACCCCATAAGTTGTTCAGTACTTCCCGTTTGGATTTGTTTTCCCATTTTCTGTTGTGTTCATGCTCCCGAGGAGAGAAGAAGGAAAAGAATAAATAACTGATTTTCCTGGGCTGCTCGGGTGAAAGGTGGGTCTCTTGAGAGGAGGACCATTGGGTCCCCACCATGCTTCTGCCCAGGCTGCCTTTGGGATTACAGTTTGGGGGCAGCCAGAGATTCTACATTCCATGTCTCCGCTAGGATCTTGTCACCTGCCTGTTAGCTGGAATGGCCCCTTTAAGACAAAGGACTCTGGATACCCCTTGATCATCTTCTCTCATGGCATGGGAGCCTTCAGGTAAGAGTTGCTCTTCCCCAGACCTTGTCACATTCCTCTCCTGGTTGCAGCTTCTGACTCTCAGCATGTTCTCAAAAGGCAGAGCTACCCATATTTCCATCTGTCTGCTGTCTTATCTATCATCTGCTTCATCCCAAAGCACTGGGTCCACCTTTTTTAGAAGGTCTTCCCCAAGCCCCTTTTACCTGGTGGAGCCTTTCAGCAACCTTCATATTTTTCCCTTCTCATGTTCTAGCATTTATATAAATACTTGTTTTAGCCTTCTTTTCTTATAACAGCCCAGAAGTGCTTGAAGGATCTTGAGCTTTATGTTCAGAGAGTCAATTATGCATGTTGACATGCATCGGGGACAGCAGTGATGAAGACAGACTCGCTCCCTGCTCCTGTGGAGCTTGCAGCCTCAGCTGTTGATCTCAGCCATACCATTGTGCTGTGTGAACTCAGGACCGTGGTAGGAGTCTGAGCCTAGATTTCCTCATCTGTCAGACAGACTCAGATGAGGCACCAAGTGAGGACTCACAGACAGGTACCGAGTAGGTGCACACTTATGCCCGTACTCCTCTCCGTCTCTCTGCATGGAGGATTGTGGGGTGATGAACTGTAAGATCCCCTTCATCATACTTCAGGGAACACTGGCCTAAGTTTTACAAGACAGTGAAACTGTGAAAGTGAAAGTCACTCAGTCATGTCTGACTTTTTGCGACCCTATGGATTATACAGTCCGTGGAATTCTCCAGGCCAGAATACTGGAGTGGATAGCCTTTCCCTTCTCCAGGGGATCTTCCCAACCCAGGGTTCGAACCCAGGTCTCACATTTTGGGTGAATTCTTTACCAGCTGAGCTACAAGGGAAGCCCAAGAATACTGGTGTGGGTAGCCTATCTCTTCTCCAGTGGATCTTTCTGACTCAGGAATTGAACCAGGGTCTCCTGCATTGCAGGCGGAATTGCAGGCGGATTCTTTACCAACTGAGATAACAGGAAGCCCTTACAAGTCAGTATCCATTCAGAATTCTCCCCATGAATTCTTGTTTCTGCCCCTTGGTGTGTTGTGTAGTTATGTATTAACTACTGTGCATGTGGTTCTTATTTAAGCTTGTGAATATTCTCACTGTATGTTCATTCATCAACATATTAAATCTAGTTTATGTCCAAGAGTGTTACACAACGTCATCTATTTTTGCCTTAACACAGCCCACCTCCACTGGAACGACTGTCTACACTGTAGCCAGGGAGCTCTATTTTATTTTATTTATTTATTTATTTATTGATGGTTTAGTATGGTTTATTAAGCTGTGCCTTAGTACAGATGCTGGGTCTTGCCCATGGTGCTCTTAAAAAATATGGAATGCTTCACGAATTTGTGTGTCATCCTTGCATAGGGGCCATGCTAATCTTCTCTTGTATTGTTCCAATTTTTAGTATATGTGCTGCCAAAGCGAGCACTCTATTTTATTTTATTATTATTATTTTTTGCTTTGGCATATTCCTGCTCTGAGGAACATCAGTAAGTTCTTCTTATTTATTTAAAAAGTTATTTATTTTTAATTGGAGGATAGTTGCTCTACAATATTTTGTTGGCTTTTGCCATACATCAACATGAATCAGCCATAGGTATACAAACGTCCCCTCCCTCTTAAGCCCGCCTCCCACCTCCCTCCCTATCCCACCCCTCTAGGTTGTCGCAGAGCATGAGCTTTGGGTTCCTATGTCATTCAGCAGATTCCCAATGGCTATCTATTTTGCTTATGGTCATGTATATGTTTCAGTGCTACTTTCTCAAATCATCCACCTCCCTCCCCAGCTGTGTCCAAAAGTCTGTTCTCTATGTCTGCATCTCCATCACTGCCCTATTGATAGGTTCATCAGTACCACCCTTTCAAGTTAGTATCCATTCAGAATTCTCCCCATGAATTCTTATTTCTGCACCTAGGTGTATTCCATATATGGAATGTTAGTATACGATATTTGTCTTTCTCTTTCTGACTTACTTCACTTTGTATAATAGGCTCTAGGTTCGTCCACCTCATTAGAACCAACTCAAATGCATTCCTTTTTATATTTAGTAGCCCTTTGAACTTAATTCAGCTCTTGTCATGATCTTATCTGAAGGCAGGTACAGGGCAAAGTTTCTGGCCTCATTCCTTGCGACTTGCCCACCTCCAGCTTTCCAGGCAAACAGCCCTAAAGGTACTATGTTAGTTTCTGCCTCAGAGTTTTTGAGTTTTTTTCATTGTTTGAAGATACTGGAATTTTTATTTTATTTTTTTGTCTTTGAGACATGCTCTATTTTTTAAATTAGATTATAAAATTTTATTTAATAAAATAAATATTATAAAATATTTAATTAAAAAATTATAAATTTTTAATTAATTATAAAAATTCTATGTTTTAGATTAGAGTACAGTTGATGAACAGTGTAGCATTAGTTTGAGGTGTACAGCAAAGCAATTCAGTTATACATATACATATATCTATTTTTTTTCAAATTTCTTTTCTTAGGTTGTTATATAACATCAAGCAGATTTCCCTGTGCTATACAGTAGGTTCTTGTTGCTTACCCATTTTAGATATAGCAGTGTGTACATGTCAATCCCAAACTCCCTAACTATCCCTTTCCCCCTGGTAACCAAAACTTTGTTTTTTAATCTGTGAGTCTGTTTTGTAAATAAGTTCATTTGTATCTTTTTTTTTTGTTTTAAGATTCCACATATAATTAACAGTATTTCTTTGTCTTACTAAGAGGGTAACAGGCAGGAAGGCCAGGGGTCTCCACATGGAGGAAATAGGTGGCAAGTGTCAGACATTTTTTATCTCTCTCTTAAGCAGCAGGAGGGAACAAACTACAAGTGTTAGATTTTTTTCCCCCTTCTCTATACAAGTTTAAAAAGAGGTATCTTTTAAAATTCTGTGTTGCCATGAGGGCACCTGGTTCCACCAGAACTTCAGTTCAGTTCAGTTGCTCAGTCGAGTCCAATTCTTTGTGACCCCATGGACTGCAGTATGACAGGTCTCCCTGTCCATCGCCAACTCTTGGAGCTTACTCAAACTCATGTCCATTGAGTCAGTGATGCCATCCAACCATCTCATCCTCTGTCGTCCCCTTCTCCTCCTGCCCTCAATCTTTCCCAGCCTCAGGGTCTTTTCCAATGAGTCAGTTCTTCACATCAGGTGGCCAAAGTATTGGAGTTTCAGCTTCAACATCAGTCCTTCCACTGAATATTCAGGACTCATCTCCTTTAGGATGGACTGGTTGGATCTCCTTGCAGTCCAAGGGACTCTCAAGAGTCTTCTCCAACACCACAGTTCAAAAGCATCAGTTCTTCAGCGCTCAGCTTTCTTTATAGTCCAACTCTCACAGAACTTAACTTTTCTCAAACCTTGAACTAACCAGTGCTTTTTTCTTATGGAAATGTTTGTCTTAAGTTATGTTAATGAACCATGTATTTACTCTAGACTCTGTCTTCTAGTTGGTACCGCCTAAGACTCAGAACCAGTTTATTTTACTCATGCAAATGTTCTCTTAAGCTATGTTAATGAGGCTATATTTGCTTGGAATCCTGCCTTTCTTCAAGATTCCTGTCAATCATTTTATGGCCCCGACAACTCACCTGTGCCTATGTTATCTCAAAAGGCATGTTGTAGGTGAAGGGCCTGGTGCCATTCTCTGAGTTTTGAGACATTTTCTTTCTCTAATTAGCAGACTGCTAGTAGCTGTATAACATTTGGCTAAAGACTAGCAGGGGGCACTCTTTCTGCCCCCTTCTGAAGTCTACATCAGAAGCTTTCTCTATCTCTTTTCTACTTTAATAGAACTTTACTACGCAAAAGCTTTGAGTGATCAAGCCTCATCACTGGCCCTGGATTGAATTCTTCTCCTCCAGAAGCCAAGAATCCCGGCATCTTTTACGGCTTAGCAACAACCTTTCACTACTTCAGTCAGTCCATCCATGATGCTGCAAATGTCTGCCTTAGGGTTTTCATCTGTGCTGTGCTCTGTGGCTGTTCCCTTTGCTTGGAATATTTCCTGTTCTATTCCTCTCTTCTTCTCCCCACCTTTAGTCTTTTGCCTGGCTAATTCCAAATTACCTTCAGGGTCTTAGTTTGGGTGTCACCTTCTTAGGGACACCCATCCTGACTTGCTTTCATAAGACAATCTGTACTTCTCAGTACTTAACATAATTGTAATGAATTAATTATTTATGTGATTATTCTTTAAAATATGTCTTTTTTACTAGATTGTAAGTTCCATGAAGGCAGAGACCATGTCTGTCTGCTCTCTTTCCTGATGTCTAGGGCAGTACCTGGAAAACAGTAGTTTCCCAATAAATATTTATGTTTTGCTAGGTTCCAGACATTCAGCAGATTTCTGTTGAGCACCTGCTCTGTGCCAGTTTCTTGGCATGAAAAAAAGGTTGGACATACAGAAATAAAACAAATCAAGGAATTTAATCCACAGGAGACTGCATCTAGATGCACATAATTATAGTCTATGGCAGGAAGTGGAGAGCAGATGTAGAGATGAGGCTAGAAGGACAGCAAGATGGTTTTCAATGTTGCTTTCTTATTCAGTAAATTTAGTACCTGCAATGTGCGAGGGCCTATGCTGTGGCTGGGTGTTCAGCAGTGAATAAGATAGAGCCCCTGCCTTCAGATTGTAGTCTAGTGGAGAAAAGAAGCTAAGAAATACTCTTTCCTAAGCTCACAGGTATTTTCTCAAGAGAACAGGTGAGTGCATGACTTTAGCATAGTCTTTTTGGTCTAAGACTTTGTCTTGAGGTTTCACATCTAAATAGACTTGGGTGAATCAATTATAAATACTCTTCATTAACCGTAGTGAAATTCCAAGAAAAAAAGGCAGGGAGGTAAAGGGTCATGGTTTCCTCTCATTGTATCCATGGTTAATTCAGGATCTGAAATCCTTCTCATGGGTCACAGACTTGTGACTTTCCATCGCAGTGAGGCGTGTGTATTTTTAAATATTACCTAACCATTTGTAATGTGCCTCTGTCTTCTTTGGTTCCCACATAGTCTTGTGAGGTAGGTGGGTGGAAGAATATTTTACAGATGAGCAAACCAACTCTGAAAGGTGGACTTGCTCAAGGTTACAGTCTGAACTGGGGAGGGATCAGAAATCTCTAGCTCTTAAATCCTGTTCATTGCCTCCCCAGGAGAAGTGAGAGAAGGTGAAAAGAAATTTAAGTAACTGACCTTCCTGAATCAGTTAGGGTACAGGCAAGTTGTATTTAATAGACAAACTTCAAACAATAGTGACATAAATAATATAAAGTTTATTTTTTGCTCAGATAAAGTAAAACTAGACAGAGCTAATATGGTAGTTCTATAAAGTAAAAAAACAGACTTCTTTTATAATCTTGCTCTGTGTGTGTGGCGTCTGCTTCTGAGAATATATCATGACCTAGGGAGGTTGCTTAGCTCTAGCTGTGCTCAAGGAGGGAGATGTACAATATGCAGAGGGCATGGAAGCCCACTCCTTGCCTGGAGTGGGCTTGTATTCTTGCCTGGAGAACCCTGCGGACAGAGGAGCCTGGCAGGGTATGGTCCATAGGGTTGCAAAGAGTCAGATGCAACTGAAGCGACTTGGCATGCAGCATGCACAATATATAGACAATAAAAAAGCAATTATTTGAAGTAGCCAAACTGTATTGGGGTTGGGATGAGGGAGATGAATCAGTGTATGGGGTTGCAAAACATGGTGGATCAATCTGCACATGCTCCCTGGAGGAGGACACTTGGAGCTTTGGTGAGAGTTGGGGTATGTTGTCTGGGGAAAGCTCCTGAAGAAGGGTTGCTGCAGATGAAGCTTCCTCCATTCCATCTTTTGTGATGGGCTACTAGCAGAGTGTGTTTGGACGGGAGGCTAAGGGCAGGCCATTCTTTGATCACTTCTCTCGGTTCCTTCCTGGATCTCTAGGACACTGTATTCGGCCTTCTGCATGGAGCTGGCTTCTCGTGGCTTTGTGGTTGCTGTACCAGAGCACAGGTAAGGATGACAGTCACAACGAACCATCATGGGTCAGGTGCCTGCCATCCTGGGCTTGGGTATAGGCTAGTTTCCTGTGGATTTATTATTTCCAGTCCTAGTGTTAGGCAAGGTAGGAATTATATCCATTTTAAAACATGAGAACACCAGGGTTCAAAGATATTGACTAACATTGCTGAAAGTGACACAGCTGAATTGGGGTTCAAACCCAGGTCAGTCCCCCAAATCCCCATGTTTTTCTACTCTCCTATGTCTGCCCCCTATCTTTTTCGCATTTAGCCAGAGAATAAGCTAGACTGGCTTGGCTGAAAAGGAGGATTTGGTAAAGGGGAGAGATAAGTCCCTGGGGGCACATGTATTGCAGGGATGGGTCAGCTGCGGCCACCTGTTTCTGCAAGCAGACCCCAGAGGAGAACCAGCCTGACGATGAGGCCCTGGAGGAGGAGTGGATCCCCCACCGTCAAATTGAGGAAGGGGAGAAGGAATTCTATGTTCGGAACTACCAGGTAGGCTTATGCCAATAGGGGGGGAGAGTTTACTAAGCCTGTCTTCTATATAAGACACTCACTAAGAAGACTTTGAACTAACTTCTTTTGAAATCTCACTCAGAGTGGTCCTGAGCTCGTCACAGCTGAGAAATGAGGTCTTAATCAAAACTCTTAACAATTGCAAGTGACAAAAACCCAACTCAAGCTTGTTCCACAAAAGGAGAATTGGTTGGTTTACATAGCAGACTGTAGGAAGGACAGGCACTGGAACCACTGTCATTTCTGTCCCCTTGCTGGTTGGTCTCATCTACTAACCGGCTTACCTTACGAGGTTGCATGTCCGCCCTCACCATCCAATAGAATAGGGTTGTTTGGGGGTTGTCCCCAATTTCTTCCCCAAGATATAATATGAAAGATCCTGGATAGAGACTCTTAGGCTGGGGAGAAGTACCAAAATATGAAGTTCCCATCAGAAATGCATTGCTAGATTTTTGGTGAGGGGCAATCCTCAGAAGTCAAGGTTAATAGAAGTAAGGGTGGATGAGTACTAGCAGACAAAAGCAGTAGACATATGCTGTAAATGGGCAAGCAGAATCCAGTACAGGGTTGAAAATAGGAACCCTTTTATGTGCTTTTGTTTTTGAGATGCTTTCGTATGCCACACAGTATACCCATATTACACCTCTCTTTGCCATGGATAGGTAGGTAGAGTCTGAACAGCTGGGTTGACTCCATTGTGCTGAAGGTGGGGCTGACGTGAGTGGCTGTGAGGGAGCTGAGGCTTTCTCAGGATGTGGGGCCTGCAGTGCTTGCTGAGATGTGGGTGGGCACGCCATCCCTGTGTTCTTCGTGGCTCTGAGGGGGACTGAGGTTCCCACTGGATGGCTGCGTGGCATTCCACTCCCTCCAGAACTGTCTCTATTGCAGGTACATCAGAGGGTGAGCGAGTGTGTGAGGGTGTTGAGGATCCTACAAGAGGTCACTGCTGGGCAGACTGTGCTCA
This sequence comes from Odocoileus virginianus, assembly GCF_023699985.2. Taxonomy (NCBI): domain Eukaryota; kingdom Metazoa; phylum Chordata; class Mammalia; order Artiodactyla; family Cervidae; genus Odocoileus; species Odocoileus virginianus. The sequence continues at coordinate 36,947,759 of NC_069703.1, read as the reverse complement.
ACATCTTGCCTGGCGGGTTGGATCTGATGACCTTGAAGGTATGGCAGCAGTTGGTATAACCTGGAACATTTTTTATTCATCAAGACTTTCTTGGTTACAAATAACAGAAACCTAACTCACTAGCTTCAACCAAAAGGTAATTTATTGGCTCAAATAAGTAGGAAGACCAAAGGCAGATTGGCTTTAGGCCAGTGTAGCTAGATCCAGGGTCTCAAGCATTGTCATCAAAGCTCTTGGCACTGTCTCCCTTCTCCTGGCTCAGCTCCATTCTATGTATATGGGCTTCATTCTCACCAGACTCTCTCCGTCAGGCAAGACAGGTGGTTGCTGGCATTCCAAGCCTGCATTTCAACTCAGCTGTAGATTTAAAAGGAAAAGAGACTTTTTAACTTCCAGTGATCTGGAAAGGCCATGGCTCTTCTTGGGTCATATGCCCATTCTGAGCCAGTTACTATGTCAGAGGGATAGGGTATTCTGGTTGGCCTGCCTAGGTTATACACCCAGTTCTGCATTAGGGGAACCTGAGCACCAGGGCTGACAGTCCGTTGGGGCCACACGGATGAGGGAGAGATGGTTCATTCACATAGGAAGGCCTGTGGAGCTGCAGACACTGTGCTGTCTACTGCAGGCTTGTTCCTTCTCTTAAGGGACTCCTAAGAACCCCTAGAAGGAGAGAAGCTATCCCTGCTATGAAATTTGGTGCCTATAAAAGTATATTTTCCTCCTGCATCCTATCCTTTTCCCCATAATCTGAAAAGTAGCTCAGCCTTTATTTAGAGAGCCAAGAAAGCACACATAAGCATGAAAGAAAATGAAACAGAATTTTTTGATGTTGGTCCTTCTAGGTCTTTTAAAAATGCTTTTAAAAAAACAATAATATTATTATTTAATATAAGCTAGTTTGTGGCCTTTTTTTCATTTAGCAAAACAGTATGTATGTCTTCTTATGCCAGTTAATATTTTCCTGTGGTGTGATTTTTTAATAGCCGTGTAACATTCCATTGTATGAATGAGAATCGTAAATTTATAAAATGGTTTGTATGTGTGTATATATATATATAAAATAACAGTGAGTCCTTTATGAATACTTTCTATGATAAGAGCTCTTTTCACAAACACACATTGTTATCTCTTTACATAGAAAGAAACCAAGGGTCCAATAGGCCAAGTATCTGCCCAAGGTTACATAGCTAAGTAAGTGGTAGAGTCAGACTTTACACTGGGGCTTTTTGACTCCAAAACCTGTGCCCCAGAGTCTCTCTAGACAATATCTTGTAAAGGCTCTGGTAAAGTCTTCCAGGAAGAAGCATCAGCCTGGATAGCCAATAAATAAGGCAGGACCTGAAATCCAGAGAACTTTACCAGCGTGTGTTGTCAGTTCCCACTGGAGAAGTAGGCCCCAGGCACTGCAGTTCAGGCCTGTGGGCCTGAAACAGGCATTGGGGAATGGCAGGCTACATGTAGCTGGATTAGTTCCAGAGTCAGCCTTTTGGAGAAATAGAGAATAATTAAAAAAAAAAAAGCTAAGAAGGGGATTCCCTAATATTCAGTGGCTGGGACTCCATGCTCCCAACGTAGGGGGCCCAGGTTTGATCCCTGGTCCAGAAACTACATCCCATGTGTCGCAACTGAGAGTCACATGCCTCAACTAGAGCGTCTTGCATATTGCAACTAAGACCCGGTGCAGCCAAGTGAATAAAATAAATATTTTTTTTAAAAAAAGCTAAGTAAATTTTCATCTGTCAGATTGGGCAAGATCCAAAAATTGATTACTCACCCTGTTGGCAAAGCTGTGGGGAAGTAGGCACTGCTCTGTAACTGGCGTGAGTGCAGCTTGTCCCTTGCATGGCAGTTTGGCAATAGCTGTCAACAGCACAGATACACATTGTGTTGGACTCAGCCATTTCCAATGCTGTGAATTTATTTTACATATCCTTGCACACTTGCGACATGATGTATGTACAAGGTTATTCATCCCAGTGTTGTGTGTTGTAACAGAAGATTGATAGTATCCTAAATGTTCACCCATAAGTGAGCACAACTGGTCTAATAGATTATGGAACAACGGTTGTATTATTTTGGATAATACTAATTGCTGTAACATCCATGCCCAGTCGCTCAGTTGTGTCCAAGTCTTTGCGACCCCATGGACTGTATCCTGCCAGGCTCCTCTGTCCATGAGATGTTTTTCAGGCAAGAACACTGGAGTGTGTTGACATTTCCACCTCCAGGGGATATTCCTGTCCCAGAGATCAAACCTGAGTTTCCTACGGCTCCTGCATTGGCAGGCGGGTTCTTTACCACTGAGCCACTTGGAAGCAATTGCTATAACATGTAAGCCCCAAATCTCAGTGGCTTACACAAGAAGAGATTTATTTCTCTCCCACATGAAGTCCAAAATGGGTGCTTCTGTACAAGGACTGACTCAGGGAACCGGCTACCTTCCTCTAATTGCTCCACTCTCTTCCACCTGTGAAACCCACCTTTACCATGTGCACTAAGCCAGGAATGGGAAAGGGTGTAGAGGCTGGTACAGAAGAGTGTTTATAGACCAGGCCGGGAAATGGAGATAATCACTTTCACATTTTATCACAAAACCACTACCACATCCGATCACAAGGCCGCATCTAACTGCTGGGAAATAGAGTCTAGCTGTGTGTCCAGGAAGAAGAACAGTTTTGGTGATCACTAGTGGTCTGTAGCATGGTGAAATCAAATGTGGCTGTAAAAAAGGATAAGGAAACTCTTGATATACTAATATTCTTATATTAAAAAGTAAGGTACAGTATCACTTACGTAAAAGCAAGAAATTATATATTCATGTGTACCTGTATAGGATAAGTAAGCTCTGCAAAGGCACAAGAAACTCACCTGTCTGGGTAGGGAGTGGGCAACTGTGTGGAAAGGGAAGACTTCTGTATGCTCCTGATTTTAGAGTTATGTGAATATATTACCATTAAAAAAGCTGAAGAGGCCTGGACCAATCTGGAGGAATTTAGCAAAGTGGGGAGAAATTTTTTTTTTTTTAATTTTTTTTTTTTTAAATGCGGACCACTTTCAAAGTCTCTGTTGAATTTGTTACAACATTGTTTCTGTTTTATGTTTTGGTTTTTTGACCTGAAAGCATGTAGGACAACTGAGCGACTGAACTGAACTGAAATGATGTAGGAATCTTAGCTTCCCCACCAGGATTCTGCACCCCTGGCATTGAAAGGCAAAGTCTTAACCACTGGAAGGCAAAGTCTTAACTGCTGGATCGCCAAGGAAGTCCCGTGAAGGGGAGAATTTAGATACAAAATCTTGGGCTAGATTTTGCAGAGAGCAAAGGAGGGCACAGGTTCAGGGCAGAGGCTGGACAGTGAATCCAAGAGAGATTTCCCGAGCCCTTTAGCAGGCAGCTGCAGTTGCTGTTTATATAACCATGTCCTGAAGGCTTCTGGGGACAACCAGAAATAGACACGTGCAGAGCTTGTTAGAGTGAGCAGACTCACTCTGCTGGGTAAAAGTCAGGACATATATCAGAGGAAGTAGAACCTGAGGTGGTTTCAGTACAAGCAGTCCTTGCTTCAGAGCAAAGTGGAGGGGCAGCAGGAGCGCCCCCATTCTGCCCTTGATTTGGTGCATTTATCATCCCTCCTGTTACAAGGCAAGGATCTAGATGAAGAGAATTCTTATTCTTTTTTCTTGGCTGCGCTGTGTGGCTTCCAAGATCTTAGTTCCCTGACCTGGGGTTGAACCCAGGCCCCTGCAGTCAAAGTGCTGAGTCCTAAGCACTGGACTGTCAGGGAATTCCTGAGAGTTCTCATCCTTAATGTGCTCTTCCACTGATTGGTCACATAATTTCAGTTTATTCATTTATTGATAGATATTCGAGTATCTACCTGGTCCAGCTATTACAGATGGTAAGATTATAAAAATAAAGATGGAAGATGCGGTTTCCAGGATTCCTGCCCAGAGAAGGCTGTTTGGTCCAGGGGTGGCCTCAGTGGCTACTCTCCAGTGGGCAAGAGGTGCTTAATCACGTGGTTTTGGAGGGCTCTGTATTGTGCTTCTGTGTCATCGTCTCCCTGTTTCTTCCTTTTGCCCTGAAGAGTCCCTAAAAAAGCACCTCTACCTTTCTGACTTGGCTTCCTTCAGGGCAGCATTGACGTGAGCCGCGTGGCTGTAATGGGACATTCGTTTGGAGGGGCCACAGCTATTCTGGCCTTGGCCAAGGAGACGCAATTTAGGTGAGTTTCCCAGTGATGCTGCAGTTAGCTCCACATGCCAGCACTGTTTTGGGAGGTGGGGATTCAGTGGTGAAGAAGAAAGCAAGGTAAACAAAGTAACAAGTAATCAGATCCCCTGCAGGCAAGTGCAAAGAAGAGAAGGAAACAGGCTGAAAAGCTAGGGTATCTGGAGGCTTCCTTGAGAAAGTGACAAAAGCTGAGACTAAGGAAAAGAAGTCAACCTACTTAATGGTCTAGAAGATCAGTCTAGGCACAGGGAACAGCTAAAGGCCCTGAGGTGGAAAGAAGCTTGCTGTGTTAGTGTGGGAAGAGCATAGAGGGGGCAGGGGTGGGGGGTATGGGGGAGCAGGGCAGGATGGGGAACTATGTGATTAGGAAGATAAACCGGCCAGATCACAGGGCCTTTTGGCCAGATAAGGAAGTTAGATTTTATTCTAAGTGTGATGGGAAACTACTGAAAAAATTTAAGTATAGAAAAATCTTATTTACATTTAAAAACCACTCTGTGAAGAATGAGGGCTTCTCCAGTAGTTCAGCGGTGAAGAAAGAGCCTGTTATGCAGGAGTTGCAGGAGATGCGGATTCGATTCCTGGGTTGGGAAGATCCCATGAGGAGGGCATGGCAACCCACTCCAGTATTCTTCCCTGGACAGAGCAGCCTAGCAGGCTGCAGTCCTTGGGGTCCCAAAGAGCCTGACACAACCGAAGCAACTTAGCATGCATGCATACATGTGAAGAGCAGGCTGTAGGACAAGACTGAAAACGAGGAGTCTGGTTAGAGGGAGGTGATTTCAGAGTCAAGGTGAGGGATGAGGGATTTGCGTTAGGATGGAGGAGGGGGATGGAGAGAGGTGATGGAGTCGGGATCGGTTTTAGAATTTTCCAGACTTAGTGATGTATGAGAAGAAGGAAAGAGAGGAATTGAGGTTTTCCATTTGTGCACCCATCATTTGAGGGGACGATGATCATCCTTTATTGAGCTGGGGGGAGCATTGGCGGGGGGGTAGGATGCTAATCTTAGGACCTTAGTTTTGCCCTTGGTGACAGAGATTGCTGCTTGACAAAGTGGCCATGACTTGGAGTTGTGGCCCCAGGGAGGCTTTCCCTGACCACCTGCCGTGTATGCTCTGGGCTGACTTAGCAGCTTGTATGATCAGAGCGCTGAGCTATATTCTGCTGCCTTGTGTGTTCTGTCTCCACTGCTCCCGGAGCTCCCAGAACTGTGTCATTTGTCTCTGTATCCACAACACAAGGCTTAAGCACCAAGTAGGTACCGGATGAGTGGAATGAATGAGTGAGTAATGAATGAAGTGTCATTCTGTGTGACTCAAGTCTGCTGCCTGAGAGTAGAGCCACGAGAAGGAGGAGATCAGATCCATGCTTTCAGAGAGTTTAAAAATCTAGAAGAATTTTTGGTGGCCTATAAACAAAGCTGAGCACTGAAGAGTTGATGCTTTTGAACTGTGGTGTTGGAAAAGAATCTTGAGACTCCCTTGGACTGCAAGGAGATCCACCCAGTCCATCCTAAAGGAAATCAGTCCTGAATATTCATTGGAAGGACTGATGCTGAAGCTGAAACTCCAATACTGTGGCCACCTGATGCGAAGAGCTGACTCATTTGAAAAGACCCTGATGCTGGGAGGGATTGGGGGCAAGAGGAGAAGGGGACGACAGAGGATGAGATGGTTGGATGGCATCACCAGCTCAATGGACATGAGTTTGAATAAGCTCCGGGAGTTGGTGATGGACAGGGAAGCCTGGCGTGCTGCAGTACATGGGGTTGCAAAAAGTCAGACACGACTGAGCAACTGAACTGAACTCAACTGAAAAGTGATCTCTAAAAAAGATCCTAACCGAAGGATGTGGGCCCTGGTTCCCCTTCCCGGCTCTCTGAACCTTTGCCTCACTAAAGGAAGAACTCCACTCTCCCCTCACTACCCTAACTGTTCTTGCTTGGGTTTCTCCATGGCCATCCCACATGTCTGGTCTTGTTCCAGGTGTGCTGTGGCTTTGGATGCTTGGATGTTTCCTCTGGAACGTGACTTTTACCCCACAGCCCGGGGCCCTATCTTCTTCATCAATGCTGAGAAGTTCCAAACAGCGGAAACTGTCAACTTGATGAAGAAGATTTGTGACCAGCACGACCAATCCAGGATCATAACTGTCCTGTGAGTAAGCCCCAAGGTCATGCCTAATCTCCAGGGTCTGCTCCATTTTCTACTCAGCTGTGTGGCTCCCTCTAAATTATCTGGAAGTTCTACCCATGGATAGAATGTTTACCTCCTGTATCTCAATATCTTAATGCCTTTCAAATTTCATATCTGTCCTGCTCCACTTAGCTCTACCTGCAGTGATTTCTTCACTAGTCGGTGTGACTTTATGGCAGGATTTACCTTTTGCTTTTTTGGAAAAGGATACTGTGGGATTGTGCATTGCAGAGGAAGAGGTGTGGGTCTGGGTGGACTCCAGGAATCTCTTATCTCCTTTGGGAATTTTATTGAGTCTTTTGGAAAGTGTGGAGATAGCAGACCTATGACATTCACAAGACAGATTTTTAGAGACCTTCATGAATACCTAAATTCAGGTATCTTTCTTAAACCATGTATTTCTTGCCTTAGAAAAGCCACATTCTCTTCATGTCCATCCTTAGCACTGTCAGATAGTTTGATTTTAGGAGCCCTTTTTCACAGAGAGAAGATTTTGAGTGACTTTAAGAAATGAACTTTACCTAGGAAGTGGCTTACAGCTACAGTTGAAGGGCTAAAGTCTCACTGATAAGTTTCCGACTTGATCTGCCCTGTACGTCAGCCAAATAACACACGTGCTTCAAGGAGCCCAAATCAGCAAAACAACAAGTAACTACGTGTCATGGACCTCCGGACTCATTCAGGTGTTTGAAATGCCAGATCCGAGAGGCGGACTGCTAGGGGTCTGCTCAGTAGGCCCTGGCTTCTTCCCTTGCCCACGCTGGCCCATGCTGTCTTCCGTGGGGCCAGCCTCTCCCCTTTCATTTTGATTTCATGGCAGCAGAGAAATGCTGGAGAGTTTCCCCAAGTCCCTGAGATTCAGGATAATTGTGACCTCTAGAGGGAAGGGCGGGTGAGAGCAGTTGGAAAAATGTATGCAGGGACTGTGGATTTAACTCTTGACAACGTATTATTTCTTAAACTGAGTGCTGGGTACTCAAAGTATCCATTATGTTTTTCTTTATACTTTCCTGTGTGCCTTAAATAATACATTTTAAAGTCAGCTTTTCTTCACCATATCAAACAGAGTTTGGCATTTAGATCTTCCTTCCCTCATTGAATTGACTAGTAAATTATTTGAGTAATTTAGCTCGAAATGAACCTAGTGAGAATTTCACCTTCAAAGTAAGTGCAGTTGATGTCAAATGACAAATTGTAATCCAGAAACCCTCTTTTATAAGCACTTGCCCTAACTTTCCTGATTATTTAAAGGCAAGTTTTTGTTTTTTCTGGTTTACTTTGTGGTGCAGTTCTGAGCTAAAGAAGGAGCTGATATGCTTTGTCAATGTTCAGAAGTCATGGGGTAAAAGCCGTGGGGTGATAGTTCATAATTACATGGGAGTGGCAGGGGCTCCAGACCTTACCTCCTTGCCCTGACCCCTCTCCAGCTGACTCTGCCTTTTCCCTGCACGGTCAGGCCTTGTGGTCTCAGAGTTGAGGCAGCTTTGAAGCCAGGCTCACCTGCTTTCAAACCTTAGCTCTGTCTCTTACTGTGTGAACTTGGGTAGATAGTTTTTCTCCTTTGGTTCTTTCAAAGAGGAAAATACTTCCCTTACTAGATTGTTGTGAAAATTAAGTGAGATAATGCATGTAAAGCACCTTGCACATTGTGGGTGCTTAAATATGTGGGTGCTTAAATATTTGTGTGCCTTGGCTTCTAGACCCCTACCAAATGCTTGTTTTTCTTTTCCTCTAGTGGTTCTGTTCATCGGAGTCTAACTGACTTTGTTTTTGTGGCTGGTAACTGGATTAGTAAATTCTTCTCCAGTCAGACCCGTGGAAGCTTGGACCCCTATGAAGGTCAGGAGACCGTGGTGCAGGCCATGTTGGCCTTCCTGCAGAAGCATCTTGGTAAGCAGAGAACTGGAGCTTATGGGGAAGCTGGCGGGGAGGGGTCTCTTAGATTTCCCTGCACGGTGGTCTATTCTGACATGTCTTGGATCAGGGAGATTTATGGCAAAACCTGAGTGAAGGAATGGCATAGGATTCTAGAAAGAACACTTAGCTGAAATTTTGGAAATCCCGATTGTGTCTCTTAACCACCTGGGTAACCTTAGCCTAGTCATTTAACTTCTCTGAGCCTTGGTTTCCTCATTGTCAATGGAACATTCACCTTGCTGTACTCTACCCTCTCTGTTCTGACTCATTATCACTCACTTTATCTGTGTTGTGGAGGAGGTTATGATGATAGATGGGCTACATTTGTGGGTTAGGATGATGACTAATGTCATAAATCATAGGCCAGCAAATGGCCAGGCCTGTAGGGGTCTTTGGTCCGGCCTCCAACCCAAGGGACACGTCCTGTCATATCTTCTCTGCCATGTGGTCATGCAGCGTGGGGAGTACACTGCTTCAAGGGTCAGCCCGCTCTGTCCCTGGAAACTTTTAATATTTTGAAGAACTGATATTCTAGTTAGGTGCTTTTTGGTTAAAAGGACTAGAGATTCACTAATTTACCTCGAGGAAAAAGGGGAGTTTGTTTCTGAGAGTACACCTGGCCAGGTGGGAAGGGAAAATTTACAGGAACAGAGGAAGTTTGTAGGACTGACTTCTCTCTCTGTCTCTCTTGGGCTCAGTCTGTCTCTCTCTTCCTCTCATGATATTTCGGTTTCTCTTTGCTCCAGTTTCCTCTGTACTTTCTCTGCCGTGCTTTTTCTCTTGCTGAGAACATCTGCTTATTCGTAGCTTCTACTTCCTCATCAGTTTGGTTGACTTGAACCACTTGCATCTTGTTCCCTCCCTCGTTGCATCCTTTCATCTTCAGCTCCTACTGTTAACCGCTGCATTTTTGGGAATTTCTTAGACTAGATTCCCAAGAGAGATAGCTTGGTGGTACCAGCCCATCTTTACCTGCCAAAACATATTGTGGGCCACTGCTCAGCCTGGGCCCGGAGCTCTCTCGATCAGATGTCTCTTTTTGATCCAGTCAGAATGGAGGAGGCTACCCTACTATGCCAGGCTGACCCCTCAGCACGTGCTATGCAGAGGGCAGCATCCTTCAGAAGGGAACCACGCTGGACTGGGATTCTAAGGCTTGACCTAACTCTAACCTAAGACCAAGACCTGATTCTTTGTAAATCCACCCCACTTGCCCTGGGTATCTCCCTCAAGAACCACCCCAAGAAGCCTCAGACCATTGCACATGGCAGCTCTTTAGATATTTGAAGTCACCTCTGGTGTCCCTCTGAGTTTTCTGTTCATTACGCTAAATGTTCCTGGTACCTCCACCTGTTCCCTGTGCAATTTCCCCCTTTGAATGGGCTGTTCATTGGTGTGCCTTTGAATGTATGCTGCCCTGACTTGAATACAACATGCCAGATATGGTCTGGCCAGTGCCTGGTTCAGTGGGACTGTGGCCTCGTGTTCTGGACATTAGACTTCCAGCTGGATGGCCTGAGTGTATTAACCTTTCCACTAAATGCTGAAAAAATTTAATTTGGATTGAGTTTCCTTTAAAAATGCATCTATCTTATTTTGTTATTTCTTTATTTGGCTGCGTTGAACCTTAGCTGCGGCACGTGAACTCTTAGTTGGGGCATGTGGTATCTAGTTCCCTGACCAAGGATCGAACCCAGGCCCCCTGCATTGGCAGTGTGGAGTCTGAGTCATTGGACCACCAGGGAGGTCTCTGAATCTGTCCTGTTTTGAATGTGTGGACTTTTTAAATCTAAATTTGCATTTCAGTATTTATGGCTGTTCGTTTCATCTTGCTCATCGTGAGCCATTATACTAGGATGAGTTTAGAGCCTTTAGGGTTAGTAGAGACCTTAGAGCATCATTCTTATCCCCTGGTAAGAGAAGAATGGATCTGTCTCAAGACTTTAATGGGCCCTGACTACATGGTCTGCTACTCACTTTCCCTGTTTCCTCTTAGGCACTGTATCATTCAGTTCAGTTCAGTGCAGTCACTCAGTCATGTCCTATTCTGCAACCCCATGAACTGCAGCACGCCAGGCCTCCCTGTCCATCACCAACTCCCAGAGTTTACTCAAACTCATACCCATTGAGTCAGTGATTACATCCAACCACCTCATCCTCTGTCATCCCCTTCTCCTCCTGCCCCCAATCCCTCCCAGCATCAGGGTCTTTTCAAATGAGTCAGTTCTTCTCATCAGATGGCCAAAGTATTGGAGTTTCGGCTTCAACATCAGTCCTGCCAATGAATACCCAGGACTGATCTCCTTTAGGATGGATTGGTTGGATCTCCTTGCTGTCCAAGGGACTCTCAAGAGTCTTCTCCAACACCACAGTTCAAAAGCATCAGTTCTTCGGCACTCAGCTTTCTTTACAGTCCAACTCTCACATCCATACATGACTACTGGAAATGATCCTTCTCCATCAGAGGGCAGACAGATTGAAAACCGTATCATTAGGGAAGAGCTAAAGATGACAGGGGAGGGATTTCCCTGGTGGTCCAGAGCTTAAGATGCTATACTTCCAGTGTAGGGAGCATGCATTCAATCTCTGGTCTGGAAACTAAGATCGCACATGACTCATGATGAGACCAATAAAAATTTTTTTAAAAAATTAAAGATGACAGGGGCCCTCTCTATGGCATGATTGGATTCCGTTGAGTAGCCATGTCTTCTGAACTAAGATAGTCATTATTGGAGACCAGCAGATGATTAGGAGAGTCTTAGACTGAGGAAGATTGTTGAGGACAGGCTTGATGCCAGTCCTTCTGCTAAACTACTTCAGTTACTTCAGCATGTATAATCCTGAAGATGGCCCTTTCCAGTGAGTACTTGTATTATTAACTCTGTTTTACAGATGAGGATACTAAAGCTTAGAGAATTTAAGTAATTTGTCAAGGTTATCTGGTTAGTAAGTGGCAAAGCAAGAATTGGGACTTTGCAGGTGGCTCAGTGGTAAAGAATCTGCTTACCAATTCAGGAGGTGTGGGTTTGATCCCTGGGCCAGGAAGATTCCCCTGGAGAAGGAAATGGCAACCCACTCCAATATTCTTGCCTGGAAAATCCCATGGACAGAGGAGGCTGGGCCATGGGGTCGCAAAAGAGTTGGACATGACTTAGTGACTAAACAACAACAAAGCTAGAATGCCTGCTAGGCTCTCTGATTGGAAAGCCCAGGTGCTTCATGGCTGCACTGTTTTGCCAGTGGCTCCCAGGGATACTCTCAGTCTTCAGGAGACCCAGAAGACAGATCCTAACTCTGACGGGAGGGAAAGGACAGCCAGGAGAGGAGCCTCTCTGGACAAAATGATACTTGACTTCAATGTCAGAGATGAGTAAGGCTCAGCAGGCAAGAGTCTTCTAGACAGAAGGCACAAGGGCTGGTGTGGCCCTGGTCAGTTTTGTGAAGCTATGTTTAGTGTATCTGGCATTCAGGATAGTGGAATTGTTGGAAAATAAAGGTAGAGAAGTGGGCAGAAGCCAGATCTAGAAGCCATGTATGCCTGAAATATGTTTGAATTTTATTCCATGGGCTGTGAGTGCCCTTCATGGATAAGCAGGGGATTGTCATCATTAGACTTGTGTTTGTAGTCTGACTGCGTCATGGAGGATGGGCAAGATGGGGTGGGTTGAGAGGGAAAGAGCCCAGGTAGGAGGCTCTTGCAGTTTTCACTTGATAAGAGAGAAGGTGGTGAAAAAAGGCAAAGACTCTCAGCTTGGGGTAATTAGTTTTGCAAAGAGAGAAAAGCCTTTTGGTGACCATACAGTACGTGTCATGTGAGAAACTAAAATAGGTTGTAAATGGTTCAGCTGAACCTCTCACCATTCCTAAAAAACCTCTCTGATCCTGGGAGCTCAGCTCATTGCTCTGTGATAAACCAGAGGGGTTGGGGGGTGGGAGGGAGTCTCAAGAGGGAGGAAGTAAAAATATACTTATAGCTGATTCACGTTGTTGGACAGCAAAAACCAACACAAAATTGTGAAGCAATTATGCTTAAAATTAAAAAATAAAATAGAAAACTTAAAAAAAAATTACCTTTGATCCTAAAAATTACCTCTGAGAGCAGCATTCTGCTGACACAGGGGTTGTGTTACCTTCTGTTAAGAAGATTTGGTGCGTCTTTCATATTAACTGCATGCAGCTCCTGTTTCCACCTGCTTATCCTCCCTCACTCGCTCCTGGAAGACAATTTCACACCTTCTTTCTCTTGAAACCTCTATTACCTTCTTCCCCTATTCAGTCTCTCAGCTGATTAATTCTGTCTTCCACTTCACTCAGAAAATGGAAGCCATCAGTACGTCTTCGAATCCCAACACCGCCTCTCCCTACCTTCTTGCAGAGACTCAGCTTTCCATCTGGTTCCTAGAGGTTCCTAGTCAGTTGTCTTACTGGGCCAACCCTTCCACTTGTGCACTGGATTTCACCCTCTGGTCTGCTCAAGAGGACTGTGTCAACAATTTTCTTTCTCTTTACATTAGATCATCAGTTTTTCCCTCTCTGTGGGCTCATCTCATTGCTGAAATTTCTCTTTTAAAAAAATCTGTCTTGACCCACACTTTGGCCCCCAGTTACCACCCTATTTCCCTGTCCCTCATGATAGCAGAACTCACACAAGTGTCTTCACTTTCTCTGATCCTTCTCTTCCCATTCTCTCTTGAACTTACACCTGTCAGGCTTTTGCATCCCACTCCTCCATGAAACATTCACAGTACTAAATCCAGCGGTCACCTCTCATGCCTCATGTCATTGGAATTCCCAGCAGCTGCTGGGAGAGCTGGTGAGGCCCTCCTCCGTGAAGCCCCGTCTTTGTTTCCAGGACACCTCACTGCAGATTTTCTCCCCTCTCAGTGTCCGCTACTCCTCTGTCTGCCTTGGTGTTTCCAGCGCTCAGGGCTTGGACCTCTTCTGTACCTGTATCCCCCGATGCCCTCTGGTCTTCTGGCTTTAAATGCCATCTCCATGCTGAAAACTCTACAGTTTGTCTCCAGTTCGAGCTTTCCCATGAGCATCAGATTTATTAACTCAACATCTCTACTTGGCCTTCTAAGGGGAATCACACACAAAAACAGCTTTCAACTGCAAGTCTTTCCTTTGTCAGTTAATAGTAACTCCATCCTTCAAGTTACTCAAGCCAAAGTCCCATTCTTGTCTCTTCTCTTACACCTCCCATCTAGTCCCTCAGAAAATCCTATTGGCCCTACCTTCAGAATACAAATAGAAAGTCATCATTTGTCACCACCCCCACAGCTATCATCCTATCCAACTCGTCTCTCACTTAAGAGTTTCCTAACTGATCCCCCTATTACCACCCCTGCCTCCCCACACAGTCCTTTCTTTTTAAGGGCTTCCCTGTTAGCTCAGCTGGTAAAGAATCCGCCTGCAATGCAAGAGACCCCAGTTTGATTCCTGGGTCGGGAAGGTCCACTGGAGAAGGGATTGGCAGCCCACTCCCTATTGCCACCCCTGCGTCCCCACACAGTCCTTTTTTTCTTTTTTAAACTAATTTATGTATTTATTTGGCTGCATCAGGTTTTACTTGTGGCATGTGGGGTCTTCACTGCAGTGCATGGGCTTCCTAGCTGTGGTGCTCTGGCTTAGTTGCCCCATGGTATGTGGGATCCTAGTTCCTAACCAGGAATCGAACCCATGTCCTCTGCATTGGAATGTGGGTTCTTTTTTTGTTTTTCCTAATAATACTTTGTATTTTGTGCCTTGAGATGTTGCACCTTAAAAAAATTCCTTATTTTACCCTGGGCTGCCCTTGATCTTCACTGCTGCGTGCCGGCGTTCTCTGGTTTCATTGAGCAGGGGCTGCTCTGGTTGTAGTACTCAGCCCTCTCATGGCGGTACCTGCTCTTGTTGCAGAGCGTGGGCTCTAGGTGCATGGGCTTCGGGAGTTGTGGCATGCAGGCTCAGCAGCTGCAGGCTCTGGAGCACGGACTCAGTAGCTGTGGTACACGGGCTTAGAGGTCCTGAGACGTGTAGAATCTTCCTGGACCAGGGATCGAACCCATGCCCCTGCATTGCCAGGTGGACTCTTGTTCACTGTACCACCAGGGAAGTCCTGCACATTGAATAAAATGTTTAAACTTTCTTTTTGACTGTGCTGGGTCTTCTTTGCCATGCAGGCTGCTCTCTAGTTGCAGTTCGTGGGCTTCTCATTGTGATGGCGTCTCCTGTTGCAGAGCACGGGCTCTGGGGCTCTCAGGCTTCGGTAGTTGTCCTACGTGGGCTCTTAGAGCACAGGCTCGGTAGTTATGGTGCACAGGCTTAGTTGCTCCACGGCATGTGGGATTTTCCTAGGTCAGAGATCAAACCCTTGTCTCCTACCTTGGCAGGCGGATTCTTTACCGCTGAGCCACCAAGAAAGCCTGGAAGGGAGATTCTTAACCACTCGACTACCAGGGAAGTCCCCACACTCCTTTCTTTATCAAGCCTTCAGAGTGATCCTTTTAGAAAGAAAATGAAAGTCGCCTGGTCATGTCCGATGCTTCGTGATCCCATGGACTATACAGTCCATGAAATTCTCCAGGCCAGAACACTGGAATGGGTAGCCGTTTTCTTCTCCAGGGGATCTTCCCCACTCAGGGATCGAACCCAGGTCTCCCGCATTGCGGGTGGATTCTTTACCAGCTGAGCCACCGGGGAAGCCCCCTTGTAGAAGGAAAGCCGTATCTTGTCACTCCACTGCTCAGGATCCTACAGGGGCTCCTGTTTCTCTGAGAGGCAAAGTCAACGCCCGGCGTCCCTCCTGTGGCTCTTCCCCGGGCCTGCTTCCCTCTCGCCGCACAGGCCTCCAGGTCCCAGGCACAGTCCTGCTTCAGGCCTTTGCCCCGCTGTTCCTGCTGCCCCGAACGTTCTTCCTGTGTAATCTTGTGGCTCCCTCTCACCTCCTTCACTTTTGCACTCACATCTCACCTTCCCAGGGAGGCCTGTGTTGACAGCCCTTTTTAGAAACATTGTGCCGTCCCTTCCTCCCCTCACCGCGGGTCCCCGGCCGCCAGCATTGCCTCTGTCTGGCTCGCTTTTTGGCCACAGCGCTGCTCACCTTTTCATATCCTGTGTAGGTTGTTCTGTTTATTGTTATCTCTGCCTCCTAGATTGTGAACTCTATGAGGATGAGGGTTTCTATTTGTCTGTGGCTGTATTTCTGGCATCAGGAACAAACTGTGGCACACAGCAGCGTGCTCTGTACTTTTTTAAGTGATGAATATGGCACACTGTTTGTCGAGGACCTATTCCCTGCCAGGTCCTTGGCAGGGCCTTGGGGATCTGAAGATGAAGGAGAGTGGTTACTACCCATGTCCCAGGTTTTTGTCTGTTTTGAACAGAAACACCATTTGCCTGCTCAGCTGTGTCCTGCTCCCTCAGCCTGCGGCCTTGGGCCCTTCCTGACTGTTCTTACCATGTCATTAGCTCCATCTGCCTGTGGCCCCAGGGCCTTCTCTGGAATCATACCTAGTTTGTGCTGCTTCATGATGTTACTGTCCTCTTCTTTCTGCCGTTCCCTGAGGCAGCCATGGATTCATATTCACTGGCTGGCTTATGGAGGATCTCTTCTTGCTCAGCAACATCCATGAACTTGGAAGTGGCGTTTCCACTTTCTCACCCTTTCTCATCGGGGTTTGAATTCTGTCTCTGCCACTTAACCTGTTGTATTGACATAGGATGAATCTGGTATCTTCACTGAGCCTGTTTCCTCAGCTGTAAAATTGGGCCAAGACACAGGGCTCCCCAGGTGGCGCTAGTGGTAAAGGACCTGCCTACAATGCAGGAGACTTAAGAGACACAAGTTCCATCCCTGGGTTGGGAAGATCCCCTGGAGAAGTGCATGGCAACCCATTCCATTATTCTTGCCTGGAGAATCCCATGGACAGAGGAGCCTGGTGGGCTACAGTCCATGGGGTTGCAAAGAGTTGGACACAACTGAAGTAACTTAGCATGCATGCAGCACTTGACACATAGTGATATTATGAAAATTAAATGAAACAATACATGTTTAGCAAAGTTCCTGGAATGAATTGCCCTTCAATCAATGCTCCCTTCTGTTATTATTGTCATTACTGAGTTGTTACGGGTTAAGGAAGTTGTTTAAGAAGCACATGCATAAAAGCACTGAAAGAATAGTAGTTTCCATTATTGCTCCTACCAGTCGCAGCCACCATAACCAGTCCTTGTAGTATCCCAGGTGCTCCTGTCTCTGGGATGACCCACTAAATCCATGGAAGCTACTCTCTGATCTTCCTTTACAAGTTTACCTAACCGTTCTGTGTTTTTTTTTTTTTCCCCATTCAGACCTGAAAGAGGACTATGACCAGTGGAACAACCTCATTGAAGGCATTGGACCATCACTAACCCCAGGGGCCCCACACCATTTGTCCAGCCTGTAGGCTCAACTGGTCATTGTGGAAAGTCACTGAGCTGAGTTTCCGCGTGGGGCCTGCCCAGGGACACCCTTGCCTCCTGTCAGGAAGTAATTGCCATGACCCCTCTGTGTTGATTGAGAGGATATAATCAGACTGCTGATTGGTAACGGGGTACCTGAATCTCAGACTTGTTGATCTTAAACTCCTGCTGGGACTTGGGTCACTTACTGATGGGCAAATGGACATTCTGAGGACTGAGACTTGATGGTGTGGGGAACAAGCAGTGGGATGGGGCTGGGGAAGACCTCAGCCCTAAGATGAGCACTATGAGCCCTGTTAACCCAGCCAGCCAACGCCCTCGCCTTGGACCAGTGTGGCTTCTGCAGTGGAAGAAATGAAGCCAAAGGACGGAGGGAAAATTCCCACCTTCCGGACCTCTAGCTCAGCTTGGCACCGCCTCCTCCTCCTCTGCCTTTCCCTCCTCCCCAGGGCTGCTCGGTGAGTTCTGAGCACTTTAGGTAGCTTTCTAGGATCTGGACCACCATCAGATTTTTCTGTTTATTTTCAAGCCTGCTCATCGCATGAAGCATAGTCCTGGGCATTTAGTCAGGAGAAGGTATACTTGTTAGCCTGTAGAAGGGGCAGATAGCCTTGTCATGATAGCACAGGGAGAGAGGCTGAGGGACAAGAGGTACCCCATAAGCTCTGGATGTCTTGCTAAAAATCTTGCTTGACAGGAAACAACACAAATAGGTTGATGGAGAAAGTAGTATGACAGTGGTAAGTAGCCATTTGAACAGGCCCTCACCGCAAAAGGGAGAGAGTTTGGTCAGTTCGATTGCAGGAAGCCATCTCTAAAGAGAAGCCTAGAAACACTTTGGTTTCGCCTCTTACCAGGTATTGTGAGCCTCCAACCTGCTCAGAATCTGGGTGCTCTAGTTGTCTGTCTTCTGGCTCTGAGGTCCTAGTCTCAGAGTTAAGTCAAGCTATAGACTGAATTTCCGTTTTGTCCCATTTGTAATGTGAATGATATTAATACTCATGTTTGCCTAATGATATGTTGGAGTATTTTCTATATTTAATCTTCATTACAGCAAGATGGGGAGCCATCTGGAAGTAACTTTTCCTTCTGTCTTTCTTTGATTGCTTACCACGGGTGCCAGTGTGGAAAACGATCTTTAAAAGGAAAGGAAGTCTTCCTAGGGATCTAGTTCAAAGCTGTCTGGGAATATCAAACTCAGACACCCCTCTCCACTACTCTAGACCTCTCACTTCAGTCCAAGTGGGAGACCCCAGAGAAAGAGGGAAATGCGACTATATATGACAGGTCCAAGGTCAGTGTCACCAGGGCAAGCTGGGACTGTGTCTCTCATCTGTCAACAGCTGTTCTTTCTCAGAGGTGAAGCACCACATCCAGTGAGGCTGTGGACCTACCTGGGAAGCATCTGTGGATTCCAGTGAGACGTAGCGTGAGGAGGATGTCATGAAAGCCCCAGGCTCTAGAGTTCTATAACCTGGTTTCCTATAGCCAGGCTCCACCACTGCTCACTGCGTACATTTGAGCAAATTACAGTGTCTCAGTTCCTGCATTTCTAAAATGAGGATCTGCATTATGCACACTTAGGATTAAGTGAAAGGATGTATAACTCATGTGTTATTTAAAGTATGTTTCCTACTTTCCAAACTTGGGAGATTTTTGTCCTTACCCTATAGCTGTTTTCTACCTTAACTGCTTTTGGTCAGAGAAAATGACCCACATATCCTGAGACCTGCTTGTTGACCCAGTGTGAGGTCAATTTTGTAAATGTTCCATGTCTGCTTAGCAACACCGTACATTCTGAGGTTTTTTGGCTTGCTGTTTTACTCAAGCATACATGATGGATTTCCTTCTGTGAGAGCGCATAGAAGTGCCTTCCAAGCCCCAGACAGGGACCAGAGCCCATCAGCACTCACAGAACCAGCAGAAGCCATCCCTCATGCCTGGGGATGGTTGTGCAGATGCTGAGAAGTCAGTGCTAACAGCTTGAGCACCTGAGACCCAGCATCTGCCTTAGACCCATAACAATAATATATCTTGTGAAGACCTGAAACTTCCTAAAGAAGGAAGTTGTTTAGAAACTGGACCCATCTCCTCCATTCAGTTCATGTTCTGGCAATGACTCATTGATCCAGTGTCACTGGAGTAGAGGAATCTTCCCCACTGAAAATGATCCTTTAAGTCACAAAATGTCGTATTGACTATTTTGAACAGTAATTTGAACAGTAATTTGCCAAAAATATAACGCACATACTTCTTACTGTGATCTGACCTCTTCTTAGGATGTTTCCATTGGGATAGACTAGATGGTACGGTGGGAACAAACAGACCCCAAAGGGATAAACGTTTACTTCTTGTCCACGCTATTTGTCCTCTGTGTGTTGGCTCAAGGCTCTCCTCGGTGTCATTTTTATCCTTACCTGGAGACCCAGGCCAGGAGAGCTGCCACTCTCTGGAGGTGTTCCCATTGGCTGTGGTGGAGCAGGAAGAGAGAGTGGAGAAGCACTGCTAAGTCCTTAAAGCTCCTGCGCAGAGGTGACCATCATCATTTCCATTTACAGTTCATTGGTCAAAGCTAGTCATCTGGCTGTAGCTAACATTCCATTCAGTCCCCAGAGAACAAAACCACCTGTGTCCAGATCTGTTATCAGCGCAATGGCGCCCTCTGGTCTGTGAAGATGTGGAGAGCTGTTTGCACCTTTGCTCCAGGCTCCCAGCTGCTAGCCTCTTAGCTCTTTTCATTGCTTTTCAACCATCTAAAGTAAATGTGAGAGTCGGTGCATAAAGAAGGCTGAGTGCTGAAGAATTGATGCTTTTGAACTGTGATGCTGGGGAAGACGCTCGAGAGTCCCTTGGACTGCAATAAGATCAAACCAGTCAGTCCAAGGAAATCAATCCTGAATATTCATTGGAACAACTGTTGCTGAAGCTCCAATACTTTAGCCACCTGATGTGAAGAGCCAACTCTTTGGAAAAGATCCTGATGCTGGGAAAGATTGAAGGCAGGAGGAGAAGGGGGTGACAGAGGATGAGGTGGTTGGGTGGCATCACTGATTCAATAGACATGAGTTTGAGCAAACTCCCTGAGAGAGTGGAGGACAGAGGAGCCTGGTGTGCTGCAGTCCCTTGGGGTCTCAGAGTTGGACATGACTTAGCGACTGGACAGCAATAACAACAAAGTAAAGCTAAGAGGGCTTAGTTTACTGAGAGAGGGCTTTAGGGACACTCCTGCAACTAGAATGCATAGCCTTTAGTGCTTAGACTTGGTAATCATTCCTTTCACTCTCAGAGTGGGTACCACAGGTCTTTGGTCTTTTGTCCTAGTTTTTTGTTAGCTGCCAGCAAACTGAAGGGCCGCAGTTAAATGGCCTTTTAGATAGGTAAAGTAATCCTGCAAAGTAACTGGTATGTGCTCATAAATTGCATTCTAGTGAATCCTTTCCAAAAGCAAAGATGTCCTGGGTTTCTCTTGCATATTCTTGTTTCCCATCCCATTGTTGGACCACACCTGCGGAGGCATCCTAGTGGTAAGGTATATTGTGACATTGCTGCGTGCAGGGTGGTGCATCAGGACAGCCAGTAAGTAAATACGGGATGGAATGAGTGTCCCCATCCCTCCCAGGTCCTGGACATGTCAGACTAAGATTGACCGGGTTCTTGTTATGCTCTCAGCGGTTCCCAAGCCCGTTTCCAGTATGTGTCCTGCTTGCCCTTCTTCAAGAAGACCACTGGGCTCTTGTAATGTCAATTGATGGACTCCAACTCTGTGTCTTGGCCTTGTAGGAACCTTTGTCTGTCCTCTTTTGCCTTCTGGGTCGCCACTTACCCCTGGGCCTGCAAAGTGACAGAGGGACAGGAGAGGCCTTACTCTGTACTTGGGACCTAGCCTCAGTAGGAAGCTCACTTTCTGTCCCATCAAAGTGGATGCAAAAGCCAAGTGTCCCTGGCCATAGCTGCATGGAAACTGATGACACTGATGATGATCATCATCATCATAATAGCCAACACTTACTGGGCCCTTACTATGTGTCCCAGACTGTGACCAGGGCTTTACATGCATCATTTCATTTGCTGTTCACAGTAAGCCCATGAGGTCAGATGGTATTAGCCTCATTTTATGTGTGAGGAAACAGGGTCGTAGAGAAATTATTTGATCCAGCTTTCACAGAAAGAATTTGACAAAACTGGAATTCAGGCATCAAAATCTAAACTCTTAATCACCAGGCCCCATGGCCTAATAGATAACCTTGGTTTTGCCTCATAGATAACCCTTCTCTTTAAAAGGACTTCCCAAGTAGGGCAGTGGTAAAGAATCTGCCTGCCAATGCAGGAGATGCAGGAGACACAGGTTTGATTCCCTGGGTCAGAAAGATCCTCTGGAGTAGGAAATGGTGATCTAATCCAATATTCATGCCTGGAAAATTCCATGGACAGAGGAGCTTGGCAGGCTACAGTCCATGGGGTCACATAGAGTCAGACATAACTAAGCATACACATACACACCTTCTCCTTAAACTCTCAGGTTATAAGGAATGTAATTTAATGAGAGTGAATCAAGAAGGTTAAACTCCCCAGCAATTTCTGTGTGACTTGCATTGAGATTTAATGATATCCTGAGAAGCAGATCTGGGAGAGAACTGAGCTTTGCCGAGAACTGTGGGCCAGGTGCTCTGTTGATTTGACAGATGAGGAAAGCAGTTCAGGGTCGAAGAACATGATTTGAAATCAGACAGCACCAACACTATTAGTCCTGTGACTTTATGCTAATTTGTTAACTTTTACAAGCTTTAACTTCCTCATTTGTAAAATGGGAATTCCAATAGTATAACTTAGGGTTGTTGTAATAGTTAAATGAGACAGTGTATGTTAAGTGCTTAGCACAGTGTCTATTTTAAGGGCTTAATAACATTAGCCACGAGGACCTCCCTGATGGTCCAGTGGCTAAGACTCCATGCTCCCAATGCAGGGGTCCCAGGTTCAATCCCTGGTCAGGGAACCAGATCCCACATACCACAACTAAGAGTGCATGGCACAACTAAGACCCTGCACAGCCAAATAAATAATTTTTTAAAAGTTAGTGATCATAACTATTGTTTTATTTGGCCCTTCTTACATACCTGTAAGTTTAGGGATAGTCTGCCCTTGTGCTGAATGGCCCAAGATGGTCTTGGTCTAATTCTC
This sequence comes from Odocoileus virginianus, assembly GCF_023699985.2. Classification (NCBI taxonomy): domain Eukaryota; kingdom Metazoa; phylum Chordata; class Mammalia; order Artiodactyla; family Cervidae; genus Odocoileus; species Odocoileus virginianus. The sequence continues at coordinate 36,925,787 of NC_069703.1, read as the reverse complement.
ATTCCAGCTTCTCCAGTTTCAGTGAGCTCCCTGCTAATTGCCCCACTGTAATGGGAGGGTGGAGCTAGATGAAGAGAGTTTTCCCATTCTCTCCACTCTGATCTCCCTGCTCCTCACCTCAAAAATAAAAATTCACACCACAGTTCTAGTTTTGCAGTTTTCTTCACCACTAGGGAGAGTCTACACTCTTAGGTTCTGGTTTGAGTTTTAGTTTCACACCTGATCATCCAAACACAGACACCTAAGCAGCAGATGTAAACCGAAGGTCTGGAAATCTGGAGTGGAAGACTCAGAAAGAAGATCTGTGTAAAGGGTGGGAAAGGGAAAAGGACCTGGGGATAGGGAGGTGATTGTAGAGGCCATTTGGTAAATTTTTGTCTGCTGCCTTTGAGTCTGAGGTCAGGGAGATAAAATGTCCTGTGACCTCCTCAGGAGAGACTCCCAGGCCTGAGGATGTCCTGTGAATGACCTGTCCACAGCTCTCAGCCTTACTGCTGGGTCTGATTCCTGCCAGGTCCTCTTGTTTCTCCCTTTGCCATGATCCTCACACCCAGCACATCTTCCCCACTTCACTTGAGTTTCGTCCCTCCATCAACTCGCCCTGGAATAATTTTTACAGTCTCCTGGACTCAAACCTCTGTCTTCCTTTGCATTCTGCTGCCAGATCTGCCTGAAACACCGCTTGTGTACCACCACCAGCCTGCAAGGGTGGTATCACGGGAAGATGACCAAGCTGATGCCCAGAACCCCAGGTTCTTGTCCCCCTGTCTCCCTCACTCTGTGACCCGTGTGCATGCTTTCCTTTCATGACTTCAGTTTCCCTGTCAGTGGGAATATGGGCTGGTGGTCGAGTCTCCATCACTTGAGTTGTCAAGAATCTTTGGGACTCCTTTTTCTCTGTAGAATTGCATCTCCTCCCGTCACTATTCTTGCCCCACCTCTTCAGTTCTCTGCTTCTTGCTGTGCCTTCTTTTTCCTCAGTTCCCTTAATATGCATACCCATCCCCCCAAAAAACGTGTGTGCCCTTTCTCACAATGTTTTCTTGCTTGCAGGGCCTTCCCAATCTCCCATCTGTATATCCAAACACCTGCTCTTCCTTTAGGCTCATTTCGAGTTCCACTTTGCCTGCGAGAGCCTTCTTGATTAGATTCGGCTAACATCTGATCTCTTGGCCTCCTGCTCCCCAGAAGACACAGATTCTGGGTCATAGTTAGTATTACACTTTGCTATATTATTCCCGGAGCGGGACCCATCTGTTGGATGGAAAAGCATCTGCCTGTTGACTGACACGGGGAGCAGGGATCACTGTCCCTCCTCTGAATCCCCCCATCTGCAGGCTTCTTGTTCCCCATCCAGACTTGGGAACAGCTGGTGTGTGCCCACCCTCAGATGTCTCCAGCTGCCCCTGCTTCCTTTTTTGGGGGGAGAGGGGTTTCCCAGATCCCAGCTGTGGGGCCCAGGGCAGAGTCAGTGACAGAGTAGCCAAAGACAGGTGGAGTGAACTGAGATACGTGGACATACAGCATTTGAGAGTTAAAAAAGACGGCAAAACTGAGTGCACATCTCACCAATGTGGAAAATGAGGGAAAGTAGTTTGACAGCTTATTTTTCCATCTTGCTTTCATCTAAAAAAAGAAGCTGCTCAGAAATGCAGCCCTCCTCAGCCTGCTAAGCCAGATGGTCCCTAGATGCTCAGCCTGCCAAGTGTGCATATATAATTATTCATTTTCATGGAATCACACCCAAGTCTGAATTCAGACACTGACACGTTTTTTTGCCATATGATCTAGAGCCAGGGAACCCTTCAGAGCCTTTTTTCCTTTTTCTGTAAAATGGGGTCACTCGTGTCTGCCTTGCCCACCTCATCCCCTCATTTGAGGGGATGAAACCAACGCTCAGAGAAGTTCAGCAGGTAGTTGACAGACTAGAATTAAAATCCAGATTTTCTGACTTCCAGTCCAGTGCTTTAGATATACCCATGGGTGCCAGAGTTTTGTCAAGTTTTTAAGAAAATCATCAGGACCCATCCACCATGACATCCATGATTTCTGGTCAGCATACCTTGGAGTTTCTGTAGGGAAGAAGCCTGGGCTAAACTCGGGTAGCCGTTCTCACGTGTGTTCATTCATTCCATACATGCTTACTGAAGCCTGCACTGTGGCTGCCCCTTTCCTCCTGGAACAGAATGCAGTGGGCAAAAAAGGCAAGTCACAGGTAGGCCCTGTGTGCTGATGCTATGATGAGGCTGGGGAGGGAGAGGGTGTCAGTCTCAGCAACGGCACACGGGGTTCAATTCAACTTCAGCAGAGGAGAAGCTAAAAAGGCTTCACTGAGTGTCACATACCTGAGCTTGGTATTTGTATAAGTTATCTATTGCTGTATAATAAATTATCCCCAAATTTAGCAGCTTAGAACAACAAACATTATCTCACAATTTAGGACTCAGGGATTCCAGAATGGCTTAGCTGGGTGATTCGGGCTTAAGATCTTTCATGAGGTTGTAGTCAAGATGTCAGCTGGGATATCTGTCATCTGAAGCCTTGACTGGGATCGAAGGATCCAAGCTGGCTCACTCACATGGCTGGTGGCGGGAGGCCTCAGTTCCTTACCACGTGGAGTTCTCCATAGGGCTGCTGAAGACATGGTAGTTGGCTTCTGTGAGAGCAAGTGATCCAAGAGAGGGTTAGGGTTGTGGTTGTGATGTCTCGGATGACCCACCGTTGGAAGTCATACTCCATCATTATCCGCAATGTCATTATCACACAGGTCAGGACTATTCAGCGTGGGAAGGGAACCACAGAAAGGCAGGAATACAAAGTGGGGATAATTGGGGGCCATCTTGGAGGCTGACTGCCCTGCTATTGAAGATGAATGGATTTTTCCAGATAGACAAGGGAGAAGAAACAGAGGAAATTATTTCAGTCAGAGGAAGTAACAGGTAAAGGCACAGAAATATAAATAGTAGAACAGAGCATGTTCAGGACATTCTAATTGGGTTGTAGAAAACGGGTGAAAAGTAGGAATATAGGGAAGTTTACTGAAGAAATCAGAGAAGGCCTTCTCTGCCAAGTGAAGGAGTTAGGCCTTTATTGGGTGGGTCAGGGGTTTTCACATGTTTCTGCATTAAGGAATATTGTGAGGAAATTTTAAAACTTCCGATGCCCAAGCTGTACCCATATCAATTCAGTAAGAATCTCTGGGAGTGGACCTGGACACCAGCAGGTCCTAAAATTTTTCACATGATTCCAATATGCAGTCAAGGCCGAGAAGCAGTGCGGTAGGCAACGTGAAGTAACAGAGAAGCTTGTTACAAGAGAGTCATATCCTCAGATTTCCAGTATCTTCTCACTGATGAGGAAATGTAGCTGTACTTTCCTCCTCTGATCACCTTGGAAATGAAATACTAAAACTAGAAAGACCCTATCATCAGTGCTCACCTCCTCAGCCAGGTATTATATGTTTTATCATCTCTATGACCAAAAATCAAGCAGAAATAGCTAAACTTGAGCAGTCCTAAATAAGTTCTCAGCATTCTAAATTGCCCATTTTTATAAACTTCCAAACCTAACATGGATGACAACATTCTTGTATTAACATAATCAGTCTGGAGGATTTTTTTCCCCTTTGCTTAACCTTTATATGTACATTTCTCTATTTCTGCATGGTCCTCATACCCAAGTCTGAGGCAGTGAGTGTAAAGGTTAGGGGCACGGCTCCCTGAATCAGAGGGACCTCTGGACTGAAGTCCTGCGGACCTCATTTATTAACTTGTTGGGTAACTTAACCTCTCGGGGCTTCAGCTAACTCATCTGAAAGATGGTGGTAACACCTCCCTCAGAAGATGCTTGAGGATGTTAGTTAGACGAGGTCATGTGTGTCAGGACCTTTGCCTAGCACCTAGCAAATAGTGTTCAATCAATGTTTGTTATTATTCAGTGTCTCAAATGGCATTTTAACATTCTGTTGCATCAACACCTCTCCCACCCCCAGGCCTGCTTAACAAGTGTTCTCTGTTGCTAGGGTGTTTGAGCATTTCTAGTTGTTTTTGGATGTAATATTATACTTTTTTTTTTTTTTTGGTATAAATTGGTGGAGTGTGTTTTAAAGTTATTTCCCTAACTTATTAACATGGAAATTGAAGATTGGGTGGTGAAGTAACTTGCCAAACAGAAGTCATACTGCTTGTTGGTGGCTGAGCCAGGACTAGGGCCCAGGTCTCAGACACCCCAAGTCTTAACCTTTCCACCCAGCCCCGTACTCACTGGAGACTTGAAAACTGGCCCTTCTTGGCTTCCCTTCTCCAGGCTGAATAAGTCAGATCTCCCACCGTGTATTTTGACATCTCCTCTCCTACACTTTCATCATCCTAGAGATCCCTCATCATCCCAGTATAATTGGAGCAGCTTCCCAGCTGGTCCCCTGGGAAGTGGGAGCAGACGATGACTAATGCTTTGGAGACCCGGGCCTGTCCCTTGGCGCCTCTGGATCTCTGTTGGTGGATGTTGTGCCATCAGCTGGGGATGGGGATCCTGTCTGGCTCAGACACACCCCTCCCTCCTTCCCGGACCGCTCTGTGACTTCATTAAATCTACCTTCCCAGAACAGTAGAGCTTAAAGGGACCAGAGGGACCGTTCTCTAACCTAGCTTCTGTTATTAAAAAAAAAAATGAGGAAACAGGCTCAGTGATACCAGGTTGATCAGTGGCAGATCTAGGGCTGGGACCCGAGCCTCCTAACTCCCAGTGTGGTGCTGGGCAGGCCTGGGTGTGAGTCCCAACTGCGTGAGCTTGGGCAAGTGAGTTAAATGATCCTGAATTTCCTTTTCTGTAAAATAGCCACACCCAGCTTGGGGATGTTATGAAGTTTAAATGAGATAAGGAATACAGAGTATAGAGCACTGTGCTCAGTAAATGGAAGTTATTAGGTAGAGCCCAGTGGTTTAGAGTTTGGGCTTTGGAATCAGAGAATCTTGGTGATGGACAGGGAAGCCCAGCATGCTGCAGTCCATGGGGTCCAGGACACGACTCGGCGACTGAACTGAACTGATTCACATCCTAGACACATACTTATCAGCTGTGTGATCTTGGATGACTTAGTTTAATGAGATCTTTTTTTGATTAATTTTCTTTTGGCTGTTTAGTCTTTGTTGCTGTGAGAAGGCTTTCTCTAGTTGCCGCAAGCAGAGGCGACTCTGTTTTGTGGTGTGTTGGCTTCTCATTGCAGTGGCTTCTCCTGTTGTGGATCTTCCCAGACCAGGGATTGAACCCATCTCTGCACTGAGAGATGGATTCTTAACCACTGGACCACTGGGGAAGTCCTAACGAGATCTTAATTAACAAGAGCTAGTACTTACTGAATTTTCTTGTTCCAAGCAATATGCCAAATGCCTTAGATATATTACTTCATGTAACTTTCCCAACAATTTTTTGAGATAGGTAACATCAACATCCAGATTTTATGAATGAAGATACTGAGGCATGAATCAATTTATTTTCTGATTATTCTCTAGTTTGAATTCTTTTCTGTCAAACACACCCCACTTCTCTCCCTCAGTGCCTAAGAATTTTCTCCTGCTTTTGAGCTTTGTAACAGGCTTTAATCTCTGAAATACCCCCTTTCCCCTGCTCTTCACTGCGTTCTGTTCCTCCTCTCTTCCTAGCGTTGCTTCTGGCTCTCCTCCTCCAAGAATCCTACCTGCAAACCTCACATCAGCTAGCCCAGCACCTTCTCTCTGGTTTGTTAGTTTTACTTTTCTTGGTGTGTATCTCCATTTGTTAGTTTTACTTTCCTTGGTGTGCATCTCCGATCCAGGAGCTTGGGGGTGCACTCTGGTTCCCCTTAACACAAAGCACTTCCCAAGGGACAAATATCCCTGACGAATGCAATTCAACCAACATCATACCTGCTTGTGTCCCTTCTGGACCAGATGCTGGGTGCTATCCTGACCCTTTAAGCCAAGCTGACCAATCACACACCACTTACTCCTACTCTATAAAAATGAGACTCAAGGGACTTCCCTGGTGACCCAGGGGTTAGGAATCCACCTGCCAATGCCAGAGACTTGAGTTCAATCCCTGATTGGGAACTAAGATCCCTTTCTGTGGGACATCTAATCTCATGCATCACAACTGCTGATGCCCACATGCCCTAGAGCCTGTGCTTCGCAACAAGAGATGCCACCTCAATAAGAAGCCCATGTACCCCAACTAGAGAGTAGCCCCTGCTCGCTGCAACTAGAGAAAGCCCTTGTGCTGCAAGGAAGACCCAGCACAGCCATAAGTAAATAAATAAATGAGAGATTTTAAAAAATGAGACTCAGATTTCACACCCAAAATGGACAAGTCTGAAAACATGAGTGCCGGAGCACTGGACCACTCACACCCTGCTGTGGGAGTTGGTGAGTTGGAATACAGAGCTCCAAATGGTCATATCCTCCAACCAACAAGTCTACCCCTAGGCGTACGCCTAAAGAAACCCTTGCTCATGCATGCACATGTGCAAGGAAACACACACAAAAATGGTTCTGCAGTGTATAAATATTTCCTCACAGCTAAAGCTATTGTTTCCCAGAAAGTTCCAGCTAGAGTTTTTAGGAATAGTTAAAATATTGAATGGTTTAAAGTCACACTTTGTGAAATTTTTTCTTGTGGTAAAATATATGTAACATAAAATTTACCATTTTAACCATTTTTATGTGTATAGTTCTATGCTATTAAGTACTTTCAGTTTGTTGTACAACCCTAAAATCACATGTTTTTTTAATGAGCATATGTTTAAATATCTAGATGGCAGAAACTTATAAGTTAGGAAACATTAAGTTACTAATATTTTAATTCATCTTAGCATTTAACTGCCTCTTTTTTCATGTTGACATAATAGATATGTATCATTTTTTTCGTTCTGAACTTTTTTATTTTTTCCAGCTTTTAAATTATGAAAAAATTAAAATGGAGAGAAAGGTTAAAATAATAATACAAGTAACACCTGCAAACTCACCCCCCGGGTTTAATAATTTGGAGGCTCTTCTTCACGCAGTTTATGAAATGCCACCTTCATAGGTCTCTGAGGTTAGTTCCCCTGTTTCCTGTCTCCCACTCAGGTCCATTTTGTTTGAGTATGAGTACTTTTTTCATTTTGCTAGAGCATGAGTACTTTTTTGAAATGAAGCATGAGAGGGAAAGTTCTAGGACCTCAACCTCATGTATGCTAAATGAATTTGAATTCTAGGTTCAAATTCATTTTTCCCCTCAGAACTTTGAAGACCTCACTCTTTTGTCTGCCAGCATTTAGTCTTGTGGGTAAGAGATCTGATGTCAATCTACATCTTGATTCTTTACTTCTAAAACCTTTGGAGGCTGACCTTTATCCTCCAAGGTCAGACACTTCACTAATACATATCTAGTTATGCATCTCTTTTTGATTGAAAGACATTTATGAATGAAGGACTCGGCTGATTGATAATCAACCCTAATCAAACCTAAACCTTGGTTTAGGTTTCTTCTGAGGCATCTAAGTTTTCCTTTCACAGAGGATCTCTTTCCTGAGTGGGAGGTCTGATTGTGGGCTCTAATAAGTGGCCTGGGCTTATTAAGCAGGCTTCCCTTTAGCAGCCTTGGGGTCTCCATAAGTGCCAAAATAGAGAGTGGAATGTGTTAGGGCTCTGTTTGTTGCCACCGACAGAAAACAGACTTGATCCAGTTTAAGCAAAAAGAACTTTTTCGACTTAGGAAGTTTGAAGTGGGGTTGCTGGCTGACTGCATGGTGGCAAGATGGCCGCCAGCAGCCCCAAATCTCCTCATCCTTGTAGCCCGTGACCCCAGAGGGAGCCCCTGGAGATGTCCTCTCCGGGGACCTTATTGTTAGACCCCGTGGAAGGAGGCTGCCTCTGTTTCGACTCTGTACCCCCTTCTTGGACCAGCCACTGTGGACAGGATTTAGGCACTGAAATTGGCCAGGCCTGAGCCATGGCCCCCTCTGATGCCCGGGGCAGGCATGGCACTGTGACTGACTGTTTACAGAACCGTGTGGGATGGCAGAAGGGCCAGAACCCTTAAGGGCAAAGTTCCAGGTAGACCGACCACCCACATCCTCATAAGAATTCCAGGGTATTCAGTTCCCAGGTGGCATCATCTCTTTCTTTCTCTTCTGGGACCTCTCCGGCTTTTTCCCCTGGAAATTCTCCCGAAGATCTCTCACTTTATTTAGAAAATACTTCCAATCCCTTTGGCAGATTTTCCAGCAGCCATTCAACTGTGGATGCTTTGATGCAGCCCTATATTCATATGAGGAAATTTACCCTAAAATTAAACCACTAAATTTATATGTATATTTTGCTTTCAAGTGGTATGTGCTAAGCAGACATCCTCAATTCCACTCTGAGCCCCACCCAGTGCCAGCTTTCGCCTCTGGAAATCCAGGATGGGAAGGGGCTCAGTGACATGGTAGGAATTAGGAATGGAGTCAAGGTTAATGAAGGAATGAAAGTCAGGGGTAGGGTGAGCATCAGAGAGAAAGGAAGGATTGGGTTTGTCTTTTATAGGCTACTTGATAACTTTCGAATGGTAATTTTGTATTTTGACTCAGTTCTATCAGAATATCTCCCATATCAAGTTGGCTTTGCCAAACTGCCCTGCTTTGAAGCACAGTTGGCCTGAGACTCAGATGGCTGACTCCCAGGCCAATACTCTTATCAGATAGGGCACGGTGTCCTGGCCATTGGGTGTGGGCCAGGGCCGGGCAGATTCCAGGTTCTGCCCTCATTTGTCTCCCACAGGTCACTGCCTGAGCAGTTGGCCAGAGCAGAGGCTCCACCCATCCTCTGTCTCACTTTCCACACTCCCTTCCTCTCCCTCCAGGGTTGCAGATCTGGAAGGCGAGTGTGGGCCGGGCAAGGGTAAACCAGCTGCTTCCACCCCCAGCCCCAAGTCTCTGAGCCCTGCCACTCAGTTTGTTAGCCTCTTTTGTCTTTGATAAACAAGGCTGAGACCCAGAGGATGCCCTCACTTTCTCATTTTCCTGCTGGACGCAGTTTAGGCTTGGGAGCTGCAGAGCCTGTAAGACTTCCTCTAAACTGCGCTGGGTGCTGGGAAAAGAGGCCACAGCCCCCTGCATTCCCAGACACCTGGTGTAAACAGAGCAATTGCCTCCCCTGGGAGCAGTCCCTCTTCGTGATTGAGTCTCAACCTTGAGTTGCTATTTTTATCAGGTTATTTCTTTTGCTTTGATTTTCCTTTGTTTTTCCCCCCATGTGTTTTCCCACATCCCACCCCATTCAATGGACATGAATTTGAGCAAACTCTGGGAAACAGTGAAGGACAGAGGAGCCTGGTGTGCTGCAGACCATGGGGTTACAAAGAGTCGGTCATGACTTAACAACTGAACAACAACACATTCAACCCACAAAAGGTGCTTATTATAGAAATATTTGAAAAATACACAAAAATAAAACAGGAAAAGCATAACCTACCATCAAAAGGGAAATAGTGTTAGAAACTTATGGTATATTTCCATCAAGTATTCCTCAACATTTACTTTAAAATATACATATATATCATACATAAAACTTTGTGTCTTAAAAAAAAAAAACCTTGTGTCTTATAACTTTCTGCTAAGTGCTAAGTCACTTCAGTCATGTCCAACTCTTTGTGACACTGTGGACTGTAGCCCACCAGGCTCTTCTGTCCATGGGTTTCTCCAAGCAAGAAGACTGGAGTGGTTACCATTTCCCTCTCCAGGGGACCTTCCCTGATCCAGGAATCAAACCCACCTCGCTTAAGTCTCCTGCATTGGCAGGTGGGTTATTTACCACTAGCACCACCTGGGAAGCCCTATAAGCATTTTCCCATACTAAATAATCTTTGCAAACATTTCATAATATTTACGTACTCACCATCTTAAATGACTGAATAATAGTTTACTCTATAACTGTACCACAATTTGTGTAAGCTGTCTCCTGATGCTGGATGCTGAAGTTGATTTTACTTTTTTACTGTAAAAATTAGTGTAATTTCTTATGATGGAACTATTCTATGTCTTGACTATGGTGGTGATCCCACAGATCTATATGTGATAAATTTCCATAAACACAAATGAGTACACATAAAATAGTGAAATCTGAACAAAGTGTGTGGATTGTTTGAGTAATTCCTTGATTGTGGTTACACAAGACATTATTGCCATAGACTGGATGTTTGTGTCTCCTCAGAATTCATATATTGAATCTAATCCCCAATATGATGGTGTTTGGAAGTGGGGCTTTGGGGAGGTGATTAAGAGGATATTCAAGAGGATGGTGCCCTCATGATGGGGATTAGTGCCCTTATAAAAAGGATACTGGAGAGTTCCTCCCCCTCTGCCATTGTGTGAGAGCAAGTGAGAAAACAGCTGTCTATGAATCAAGAAAAATGGCCTTGATCTTGGACTTCCCAGTCTCCAGAACTCTGAGAAATGTGGTTTTTAAAAATATTTATTTATTTCGCTACACCAGGTCTTAGTTGCAGCATGCAGGATCTTTTGATCTTCACTGTAACATGCAGGTTCTTTAGTTGCAGCATGTGGGATCTAGTTCACTGATCAGGGATCGAACTCTGGTCCCCTGCGTTGGGAGTGCAGTGTCTTAGCCACTGGACCACAAGGGAAGTCCCAAGTGTTTGTTTTTTTAAACGACCCAAGTCTATGGTATTTTTGTTCTAGCAGCCCAAACAGACTGACACAGTTGTTGTTCAGTCACCCAGTCATGTCCAACTCTTTTTGATCCCATGGACTGCAGCACGCCAGGCCTCCCTGTCCCTCACCACCTCCTGAAGTTTGCTGAAGTTCATGTCCATTGCATCGGTGATGCCATCCAGACATCTCATCCTCTGACACCCTCTTCTCCTTCTGCCCTCAATCTTTCCCAGCATCAGGGACTTTTCCAATGAGTCAGCTGTTTGCATCAGATGACCAAATTACTGGAGTTCAGCTTCAGCATAGTCCTTCAAATGAGTATTCATGGTTGATTTCCTTGAAGACTGACTGATTCGATCTCCTTGCTGTCCAAGGGACTCTCAGGAGTCTTGTCCAACACCCCAGTTTGAAGGCATCAATTCTTTGGCTCTCCATCTTCTTTAGGGTTCAGCTCTCACAACCATATATGACCACTGGGAAGACTATAGCCTCACCTATACAGACCTTTGTTGGCAAAATAATGTCTCTGCTTTTCAACACACTGTCTAGGTTTGTCATAGCTTTCCTGCCAAGAAGCAAATGTTTTCTGGTTTCATGGCAGCAGTCACCTTCTGCAGTGATTTTAGAGCCCAAGGAGAGGAAATCTGTCACTACTTCCACCTTTTCCCCTTCTATTTGCCATGCAATAATGGGGCTGGATGCCATGATCTTAGTTTTTTTAATATTTAGTTTTAAGCCGGCTCGTTTACTGTCCTCCTTCACCCTCATCAAGAGGCTCTTTAGTTCTTCACTTTCTGCCATTAGAATGCTATTCATCCACGTATCTCAGGTTGTTGATGTTTCTCCTGCCTATCTTAATTCCAGCTTGTAACTCATCTAGCCCAGCATTTCTCATGATGTGCTCAGTGTATAGATACAAATTCACTAGGGTATACAAAAACAAATAGGGTGACAGCAGACAGCCCTGTCATACTCCTTGCTCAATCTTGAACCAGTCATGTTTCTCAGAAACCAATCAGCTTTCTCAGGAGACAGGTAAGATGGTCTGGTATTCCCATCACTCTAACAGCCTTCCCACAGTTCGTCATGATCCACACAGTCAAAGGCTTTAGTGTAGTCAGCGAAACAGAGGCAGGTGTTTTTCTGGAATTCCCTAGCTTCGTCTATGATCCGGCAAATGTTGGCAATTTGATCTCTGGTTCCCCTTTCCTTTCTAAACCCAGCTTTGGCATCTGGAAGTTCTTGGTTTGCATAAGGCTGAAGCCTAGCATGCGAGATTTTAAGCTGACCTTACTAGCACGGGAGAGGAGTGTGATTGTCTGATGGCTAGCACATTCTTTAGTACTACCCTTCTTGGGAACTGGGATGAGGACTGACCTTTTCCAGTCCTGTGGCCACGGCTGGGTCTTCCAGATGTGCTGACTTATTGGATACAACACCTTGATGGCATCATCCTTTAGGATTGTGAATAGTTCTACTGGAATTCCATTGCATCCACTAGCTTTATTAACAGCAGTGCTTCCTAAGGCCCACTTGACTTTGCTGTCTAGAATGTCTGGCTCTGGATGACTGACCACACCATCATAGCAATCCGGCTTATTTGGATCTTTTTTTGTACAGTTCTTTTGTGTATTATTTCCATCTCTTCTTGAACTTTTCAGCATCTACTAGGTTTCTACAGTTTATGTCCTTTATTGTACCCATCTTTGGGCAATATATTCCCTTGATAGCTCCAATTTTCCTGAAGAGATTTCTAGTCTTTCCCCGTCTGTGGATTCCTGCTAGTTTTACACACTGTTCATTGAAGAAGGCCTTCTTGTCTCTCCGGGCTGTTCTCTGGAAACCTGCATTTCGTTGGATATACCTTTCCCTTTCTCCTTTGCTTTTCATTTCTCTTCTTTCTTTAGCTATTTGTAAGGCCTCCTCAGATAACCACTTTGCCTTCTTGCTTTTCTTTTTCTTTGGGATGGTTTTGTTCGTGGTCTCCTGTACAATATTACAGACCTCCGTCCATAGTTCTTCAGGCTCTCTGTCTACCAGATCTAATTCCTTGAATCTATTTGCTACCTCTACTGCATATTCATAGAGGATTTGGTTTAAGCCATACCAGACTGGCCTAGTGGTTTTCTCCTCTTTCTTTAATTTAAGCCTGAATTTTGCTAGTGAAGCTGATGATCTGAACCACAGTCAGCTCCAGGTCTTGTTTTTGCTGACTGTATACAGCTTCTCCTCAGGCTCCCCTCATAGCTCAGTCAGTAAAGAATCTGTCTGCAATGCAGGAGACCCAGCTTCGATCCCTGGGTCAGGAAGATCCCCTGCAGAAGGAAATGGCAATCCACTCCAGTATTCTTGCCTGGATAATCCCATGGACAAAGGAGCCTGGCAGGCTACAGTCCATGGGGTCGCAAGAGTTGGACATGACTAAGCGACTACCACCACAGTCTCTCCATCTTCAGCTACAAAGAATGTAATCAATTTGATTTTGGTATTGGCCATTTGGTGATGTCCATGTCTACAGTTCAGCATCTTAGCCACTGGACCACCAGGGAAGTCCCAAGTGTTTGTTTTTTAAACCACCCAAGTCTATGGTAATTTTGTTCTAGCAGCCCAAACAGACTGACACAGTTACACATAAGGGTATATGGAATCTCTTAATGTTATTTCTTAAAACTGCATGTCAATTTAAAAAATTAACTCGAAATGTTTCTGTAAATCCACTATGGTGGACCTCTTTTGTATGTGCATGTATACATCACAACTCCTAGTTATTTCCCTAGGGTAGATTCCTAAGAGAGAAATTACTCTTAAGAAAATTCAGAGCTCTCAATCACAGCACCCTGGGGTTTATTGGCTATCACCCAAGAAACCTTGTGGGCATAGAAAATTGATCTTTATGTTAGCAGAGGAGGAGTGGGTTAGCCATACTCATAGACTGTTCTACAAATCCTGAATGCCTATTCACTAATTTACAGTGAGAAATGTTAGTGGAGGGGACCAGGCCCCCTCTATCTCTCCCCATAGGCCCTCCAGAGGTAAAGCCATGTTCTAGTCAGAAGATTGATTGGTGATTGGATGCAGTTAGTGCAAGGGGAATTAGGTGTCATGATGCAAATGTTAAAGATATCAGGCATAAGGACTGCCACACACATCTCCATAGTAAGGGCTAAACCATTGCCACCAGGGACAGACAAATGGTTTTGTTTTGTTTTGTTTTGTTTTGTTTTGTTGCTGCACCATGTGACAGGCAGGATCTTAGTTTCCCAGTTAGGGATTGAACCCATGCCCCCTACAGTGGAAACAGATTCTTAACCTCTGGACCACCAGGGAAGTCCCACAAATGGGTTTTTGGACCAAGGCACCCTTCACTTAGTAGTGCTTGAATGGGGCCAGCCTATATTTGCCTCTGTAACTCTCCATTTCTGTGCTCCTGAGGTTTACTAACCCTGTTCTATATACTACATTGTCTCTTTATGTGTGTGAATATATTCTAACAAGTTACAGCCAAATGTTGCTGGCCTGGGAGTCCATCTGTTTCTTTAAGGCACTTGTCCTTAATTCCTGGTTCAGTGGTCCTTTGGAAGGTGCCCATCCCCTCTGAAAGTATATGCAAAGTTTTGAGTGTATGGTCAAATGTACATTTTTCTGGAGGGAGAGTTTGCTGTGTTTATTGGATTATCAAGAAATGATATTAATTTAATAGTAAATATCAGGTGGCCCCCAGGGTCCAGGCTTTGTACTGAGGGTTTTACATACATTATTTCATATAATCCCCCTTGAGGTTAAGAAACTTTTCCACAAGTTATCAGTTTTGGCAAATTAAAGAACTACTGCTTTAAAGTGACTTCACTGAATTGCCTGGTGGTCCAGTAGTTAGGACTCAGAGCTTTCACTGCTGCGGCCTGTCTTGGATTCCTGGCTGGGGAGCTAAGATCCTGCAAGTCATGTGGCATGGCAGAAAAAAAAAGTGACTTTGTAAATCTCTTCTCTGGTACAGTCAATGTCTGTACTGCAGGGAAGTCTTATCTGCACCCCCCCACCCCATTTTATCTTCCTAAATGAAGAAGAAAGTTATTGGCAACGAATGAGCATACACATGATCCATGCCAAACAAAGCTGTGGATTGGCTTTGTTAATTCTTCCTAGAGACTGAGCTCCGTTGTCTGCCCAGCATCTCTAATTACCTGTTTTATTTTCTCATACACAGATCCCTTGTGCACTCAAATTAACTTGTGAACTAGCACCTCGTATCTGCATCTCACCCACTTTGACAGCTTGGATGTCAGCTCCTCATATAAATGCCCTTTCTTTTAAAATGCAGGCCTGCTGTCTGTTTATTCTCCCTTTTAGTCTGTCAGAATCTAGAACCTTCAGGTTTTCTAAAGGACCATTGGGTTGCTTTTTATCAAAAGTGGAGGGCATTGGTGCCAGCATTCCAGTAGAAAGTCAGGCAAGAAATTATTCCACATTCACTTATTCACTGAATAATTCATTCATTTTACCAGACACTGTTCCTTGACACACTGGGACTATGGAGAAAAGTCTTTGCCTTCACAGAGCCTAGGTTGTAAGGGGAAGAACACAGACAATAAACGAATAAATAAATAAAGTTATACTAAGCCAGATGCTTTTAAGTGCTGATGGCTCAGATGGTAAAGAATCTGCCTGCAATGCAGAAGACCTGGGTTCCATCCCTGGTTTGGGAAGATTCCCTAGAGAAGGAAAAGGAAACCCACTCCAGTTTTATTGCCTGGAGAATCCCATGGACACAGGCTCCTGGCAGGCTACAGTTCATGGGGTTTCAAAGAGTTGGACACGACTGAATGACTAACACAATCCAGATGCTTTTAAGTGCTGAGATGAGAAATAAAATAGGGGCAGGGCATAGAGAGTGCCAGGGAGAAGGCAGTGCATGTTTACTTCAGGAGTCAGGGAAGGTCTCACTGAGAAGTGGCAGTTGAATAGAGATCTCTGTGGTGTAGTAGAAAAAACAACAGTTTGGGGGTCAGACAGGCCTAAGTTCAGATCTTGGCTCTGTACTTTCAATTGTGTGACCTTGGGCTAGACCCTTACCCTGAGCTTTAGTCTCTCCATTTACGGCAATGCAAGTAAAATACCTACTTTATGAGGATGTTGGAATGTGATAATATATATAAAGTATCTGGCACCAAAACCATACATGGGAAACACTGTCATAGCTTTTGCTACATGACCTGGAGGTCCACTCAGCCCAGGATTCTCTTGTTTTTGGACTGTATTACTTGGATCCAGAGGCCCAAGGGGAGGGACTAGAATCTCCTTCCTTTTCTGAGTTCAGCACCAGGATGGGGTCTACACCTTCTCCAGTGATGATTTAGGTGAAAGTCACTTGGCAGCAATTGGAACACTCCACTCTGAAAAGAGAGGCTCTTCCTTTTCCTCATATTTCTCTCTTCTCTCTCTGAGAAGGGTGTGGTCGATCCAGTTCACTGATTGCAAAAACCTGGGTTGATTCAATGCACTTGATCTATTTTCATCTCTCTATCACTTGCTTAAAATAAGGAGCTCATTGCTATTCTGCCCACGGCTGCGCCTAAATCATAACTGGGTTGAGTGTTCAATGCATTTTTCTCTCTTCTGTTAAGTCCCATTTTTATCTTTGCTGAACCCACAAGCCCTCAGACGACAGTGTCCGCTTTAGCGGTCCACGCGTGGGCCTGTGGGAATACAGGGGTGTTGAAGGACCCCTCCCTAGCTCAGAGTGAGCTCTCCCCGTCCCCCAAGACC
The DNA here is from genome assembly GCF_023699985.2 of Odocoileus virginianus. Classification (NCBI taxonomy): domain Eukaryota; kingdom Metazoa; phylum Chordata; class Mammalia; order Artiodactyla; family Cervidae; genus Odocoileus; species Odocoileus virginianus. Next base: position 36,909,358 of record NC_069703.1, on the reverse strand, counting down.
TGTTTGTCTCCCACTGAAAATTCTCCTGTACCTGCAGCTAGCCAAAGCCACCTTCCAAGCTGTCACCACTTCCTCCTTCTGTGGTCACCATCTTTCACTCCTTGGTGGCAGCAGGAGGGCTTTGTGAGCCTTTTGAGTCTCTTGTTTCTCCTGTGAAGACTTACATCATAAGTACCCTCTGGACTTAAGTCTCCCCCCTTTTGACTCTTATTATAAGAGATGGAAAGTCAACAAAATGAGAAATTCAAGAAACTCCAAAAAGCAGTTTCATAAACATGAGTTAAAAGAGACTCTTGATTTCTAAAAAGAATGATATCATGCTCTAAATTCAGCCTGAAACTCTTGCTTTTTCATCTTTAACCTCCTCACATCCAAGCTTTAATTCCTCCCGCCTACCTCCTCTTCTCCTTCCCAGAAGGGTCAGTGGGATTGTCATCATTTTACAGACAATCACAGCAGTCCCCCTGGGGAGAGAGTCAGTGACTTGGTCCAAATTAGGATGCAAGGCCTCCCTGAGGACAGACTGGAGCTTGAAGTGTCCCTTGGCTTCCTCATCATTTTAATCATGATGAAGATTTCTTTTCCATCAGCCTCCATGTACTTGTGATAAGAAATTCTTGCCCCCACCATTGCAGACATCAGGGATAAGGAAAGGAAAAGGAAAAGTGGCTCATCCTGGTATTGGGAAAACCAGGAGTAAGATTCCCAGATAGTACAGAAAAGAGAATCAGAGCCAGCTTCTGCCTCTCAGCTAGAGAAATGGCTTTATGAAGGAAGGGGTTTCCAGTGGTGGAGGTGGATGGCAGTGAGTCAACTACCAGAATGGCAAGAAGACAGACTCTGAAGCTAGTCAGCCTCTATCCAATCCTGATATTTCCTAGCTTTGTTAGCCTGGACAAGTTATTTTGCTCTCTGAGCCTCAGTTTCTACATCTGTAAAATGGGAATGATGATATTTTTACCTTGTAGAGTTGTAAGGATTACATGAGCTGATACATAAGAAAGTGATTAGCACAGTGTACAGTAAACAATAGCTATGATTATTAAATGTTTACAGTGTGCTAGGCAGTGTACCAGTTCCTGGAAATAGTTGAGAAAAGCAGATTCTTCACCTCTGAGGAGTTTATTTTGTGGGTAGAACAGGCAAGTGAATATTTACCAAACAGTGCAAAGGAATGGCAGTGTCCATAGCTTTGGGATAAACCTCCTTGTCTCTAGGTGAAGTTGATTATATGAGAACAGAGACTGAACTCATGACCTTAATAATAGGAACATAAATATTAATAACAATAATAGCAGATGGGCTTCCCAGGTGGCTCAATGGGTTAAGAATCTGCCTGCAATGCAGGAGATGTGGGTTCAATCCCCAGGTTAGGAAAATTCCCTGGAAAAGGAGATGGCAACCCACTCTAGTATTCTTGCCTGGAGAAGCCCATGGACAGAGGAGCCTGGCAGGATACAGTCCACAGGGTCACAAAGAGTAGGACACGACTGAAGCGGCTGAGCATATAATAGCAGATAGCAACTGGCCATTTCCAGGGAGAGGGTATAAAATGTCACAGTGGCCAGATATTCCATTTTATCCTCAGCAAGGCCTTAAACCGTTGAGTAGCTGAAGAAGTTAGTGTGGCTTTTCCTCTAATCACCCTGTGAAGCAGACACATGCCACTTCTTAGGAAACTGGGGCTCAGAGAAAGTAAATGACATATCCAAGATCAAATAGCTAGAAAGTGGAAACCCCAAGACTGGACCTAGCTCTGCTGGCTCTGAGCCCAGCGCTTCCATTGTTTCAGATGCCTGTTTCCTTGGGCTGTGGATTTGGGCTTTGGCTAAGAAGGAAGACCAAAGGATCCTCCCTCAGAAGACCAAAGGATCCTTGGCCTCAAGTGCTCTTTCTTTTCCTGATGTCCCTTTTCATGTGGGAGGTCACAGGAACATGAGGAAGCCAGTGGTGGTGGTGGAATGAGCCCCAGCTCCAGAGTCAGAAGGTTGGAACTCTCTATGACTCTAGGCCATCTCTTCCATGACCTTGAGCAAATACTGTATCTCTCAGCATCCTGGGGTCCTTGTCTGCCAGAGGGAGTTCTATTCCTCTCCCTGCCTACCTCTTGGGTATGATGAGAATCAAAGTAATGAGTGATGTCAGAAATGTTTTGAGGTCATTAAAAACATGCTAACAAATTCAAAGTATGATTCTAAACATCTTCATACAAAAGTGAGGACTGGTGGCCTTCAGACTGTTTCTTTCATTCATTCACTCAGTGATGGAAATGTCTCTGTTGAATACTTCCTTTGTGCCAGATACTGTGGTGAGTACGGGGACCCAAGGAAAACCCCAGGCTTTGAGGAATTCAAAGGGAGGAAAGACAGATCTAAAAAAATAATTAGCATATAGATGTGAGGGCTTTTAAAGAGATGACTGCAATTGGGGAGACCATTTACTCAGTGGTCCAGAAGTGCTATGAAGTTTAGAGAGGGGTACCATGAGCAACAATTAGAGCCAGAGAAGGTCCCCCAATGGGAAGATGAAAAGGAGGGTACTGGGGTTGGGGGTGGGGTATGTGCAGGGGAAACCAGATGTACAAGGCATGGGGGAGTATGTGAATAGTTTAGCATTTCCTATTCCAGGGGGTCTTCTAGACCCAGGGATCGAACCTGCATCTCTGGAGTCTCCTGCATTGGCAGGCAGATTCCTGTCTTCTAGGAAGCTTATAGCCAGGGTATCAGAGCACAGATAGGAAAAGATATCTGTCTAATTAAACATGGCCTTGGGAGAAGCCAGGCAAATTAGAAAGTTAGGCAAATACTGCTATGTCAAAGTGAAAGTCCCTCAGTCGTGTCCGACAGTTTGTGACCCCATGGACAATACAGTCCAGGGAATTCTCCAGGCCAGAATACTTGAGTGGGTAGCCTTTCCCTTCTCTAGGGAATCTTCCCAACCCAGGGATCAAACCCAGGTCTCCTGCATTGTAGGCAGATTCTTTACCAGCTGAGCTACAAGGGAAGCCCAAGAATATTGGAGTGGGCAGCCTCTCCCTTCTCCAGCAGATCAATGTCAAACGGAGAGGTCTATAAAGCTCTGAATACCTGCCTGACCCTCTGTGACCCTCTAAGAAAGGATATCATCAAGATATTTTATATTTCAGTATTGTTAGAACCGAAAAGGCCACAGTAGGACTCCTGGACCCAGCCACAGGTCAGCAAAGAGCAGTGAGGAGCCTGAGGGAATGGAAAGGGGTAGGATGGGGGAAAACAATAGATGAGGGAAAACAATAGAATGAGAAAGTCTAGAGATCTCTTCAAGAAAATTAGAGATACCAAGGGAACATTTCCTGCAAAGATGAGCACAGTAAAGGACAGAAATGGTATGGACTTAACAGAAGCAGAAGATATTAAGAAGAGGTGGCAAGAATACACAGAAGAACTATACAAAAAAGATCTTCAGGACCCAGATAATCACGATGGTGTGATCACTCACCTAGAGCCAGACATCCTGGAATGTGAAGTCAAGTGGGCCTTAGAAAGCATCACTACGAACAAAGCTAGTGGATGTGATGGAATTCCAGTTGAGCTATTTCAAATTCTGAAAGATGATGCTGTGAAAGTGCTGCACTCAATATGCCAGCAAATTTGGAAAACTCAGCAGTGACCACAGGACTGGAAAAGGTCAGTTTTCATTCCAATCCCTAAGAAAGGCAATGCCAAAGAATGCTGAAACTACTGCACAATTGTAGTCATCTCACATGCTAGTAGAGTAATGCTCAAAATTCTCTAAGCCAGGCTTCAACAGTACGTGAACCGAGAACTTCCAGATGTTCAAGCTCGTTTTAGAAAAGGCAGAGGAACCAGAGATCAAATTGCCAACATCCGCTGGATCATCGAAAAAGCAAGAGAGTTCCAGAAAACCATCTACTTCTGCCTTATCGACTATGGCAAAGCCTTTGAGTGTGTGGACCATCACAAACTCTGGAAAATTCTGAAAGAGATGGAATACCAGACCACCTGACCTGCCTCCTGAGAAATCTGTATGCAGGTCAGGAAGCAGCAGTTAGAACTGGACATGGAACAGCAGACTGGTTCCAAACCAGGAAAGGAGTACATCAAGGCTGTATATTGTCACCCTGCTTATTTAACTGTTATGCAGAGTACATCATGAGAAACACTGGGCTGATAAAGCACAAGCTGGAATCAAGATTGCCAGGAGAAATATCAATAACCTCAGATATGCAGATGACACCACCCTTATGGCAGAAAGCGAAGAACAATAAAAGAGCCTATTGATGAAAGTGAAAGAGGAGAGTAAAAAGTTGGCTTAAAACTCAACATTCAGAAAAGTAAAAATCATGGCATCTGGTTCAATCAGTTCAGTTCAATTCAGTCAGTTCAGTTCAATTCAGTCAGTTCAGTCGCTCAGTTGTGTCTGACTCTTTGCAACCCCATGAATTGCAGCACGCCAGGCCTCCCTGTTCATCACAAACTCCCGGAGTTTACTCAAACTCATGCCCATCAAGTCAGTGATGCCATCCAGCCATCTCATCCTCTGTCGTCCTCTTCTCCTCCTGCCTTCAATCTTTCCCAGCATCAGGGTCTTTTCAAATGAGTCAGCTCTTTGCATCAGGTGGCCAAAGTATTGGAGTTTCAGCTTCAGCATCAGTCCTTCCAATGAACATCCAGGACTTATTTCCTTCAGGATGGACTGGTTGGATCTCCTTGCAGTCCAAGGGACTCTCAAGAGTCTTCTCCAACACCACGGTTCAAAAGCATCAATTTTTCGGCGCTCAGCTTTCTTCACAGTCCAACTCTCCCATCCATACATGACCACTGGAAAAACCATAGCCTTGACCAGACGAACCTTTGTTGGCAAAGTAATGTCTCTGCTTTTCAATATGCTATCTAGGTTGGTCATAACTTTTCTTCCAAGGAGTAAGCATCTTTTAATTTCATGGCTGCAGTCACCATCTGCAGTGATTTTGGAGCCCCCCAAAATTAAGTCTGACACTGTTTCCACTGTCTCCCCATCTATCTGCCATGAATTGATGGGACCAGATGCCAGGATCTTAGTTTTCTGAATGTTGAGCTTTAAGCCAACTTTTTCACTCTCCTCTTTCACTTTCATCAAGAGGCTTTTTAGTTCCTCTTCACTTTCTGCCATAAGGGTGGTGTCATCTGCATATCTGAGGTTATTTATATTTCTCCCAGCAATCTTAATTCCAGCTTGTGCGTCTTCCAGCCCAGCGTTTCTCATGATGTACTCTGCATATAAGTTAAATAAGCAGGATGACAATATACAGCTTTGACCTACTCCTTTTCCTATTTGGAACCAGTCTGTTATTCCATGTCCAATTCTAACTGTTGCTTCCTGACCTGCATACAGGTTTCTCAAGATGCAGGTCAGGTGGTCTGGTATCCCCATCTCTTTCAGAATTTTCCACAGTTTACTGTGATCCACACAGTCGAAAGCTTTGGCATAGTCAATAAAGCAGAAATAGATGTTTTTCTGGAACTCTCTTGCTTTTTCGATGATCCAGCGGATATTGGCAATTTGATCTCTGGTTCCTCTGCCTTTTCTAAAACCAGCTTGAACATCTGGAAGTTCTCGGTTCACGTACTGTTGAAGCCTGGCTTACAGAATTTTGAGCATTACTTTACTAGTGTGTGAGATGAGTGCAATTGTGCGGTAGTTTGAGTATTCTTTGGGATTTCCTTTTGTAGGGATTGGGATGAAAACGGACTTTTTCCAGTCCTGTGGCCACTGCTGAGCTTTCCAAATTTGCTGGCATATTGAGTGCAGCACTTTCACAGCATCATCTTTCAGGATTTGAAATAGCTCAACTGGAATTCCATCACATCCACTAGCTTTGTTCGTAGTGATGCTTTCTAAGGCCCACTTGACTTCACATTCCAGGATGTCTGGCTCTAGGTGAGTGATCACACCATCGTGATTATCTGGGTCCTGAAGATCTTTTTTGTATAGTTCTTCTGTGTATTCTTGCCACCTCTTCTTAATATCTTCTGCTTCTGTTAGGTCTATACCATTTCTGTCCTTTATTGAGCCCATTTTTGCAGGAAATGTTCCCTTGGTATCTCTAATTTTCTTGAAGAGATCTCTAGTCTTTCCCATCACTCTATGGCAAATAGACGGGGAAACAATGGAAACAGTGACAGACTTTATTTCCTTGGGCTCCAAAATCACTGCACATGGTGACTGTCGCCATGAAATTAAAAGACGCTTGCTCCTTGGAAGAAAAGTTATGACCATCCTAGACAGCATATTAAAAAGCAGAGATGTTACTTTGCCAACAAAGGTCAATCTAGTCAAAGCTATGATTTTTCCAGTAGTCTTGTATGGACGTGAGAGTTGGACTATACAGAAAGCTGAGCACAGAAGAATTGATGCTTTTGAACTGCGGTGTTAGAGAAGACTCTTGAGAGTCCCTTGGACTGCAAGGAGATCCAACCAGTCCATCCTAAAGGAAATCAGTCCTGAATATTCATTGGAAGGACTGATGCTGAAGTTGAAGCTGCAATATTTTGGCCACCTGATGCGAAGAACTGACTTATTTGAAAAGACCCTGATACTGGGAAAGATTGAAGGCAGGAGAAGGGGATGGCAGAGGATGAGATGGTTGGATGGCATCACTGACTCAATGGACATGAGTTTGAGTAAACTCCGGGAGTTGGTGATGGACAGGGAGGCCTGGCATGCTGCAGTCCAGGGGGTCGCAAAGAGTCAGACTGAACTGAGCGACTGAACTGAACTGAAGATGGGGGTACCTCGGTGCAAGTGACCTGGCCCCCTAAGCCATCTGTTGTTGCAAATCCCTACTAGCAGCCCAGAGCAACTAAGGATAGGGACCTCGGGCCTTTGAAAGATCAATCACCAGCGATTACAAGGCCATTAGGCCTAAGGCTGCGTTTCCTCTCTCCAAAGGGATGAGGTTTATAAAGGATAAGTTGTGCGCTCTTTCTAGCTGGCCCAGGGTGCCTCCCACGCAATGGCTAGAGGATGCTGTTGGAGGCACCTGGGAGTGGCAATGGACCGGCTTCCAGAAAGACACACGAAAACCCAGCCTCGAGGTAAGCTCTAGAGCCTGGACACTGGCAAATCAGTCTTTTGGCCTGGTTGCCATGGAGACAGACAGGCAGCAGCTGCGCGGGAAGTGGGAACAGCAGCTTCGCCTACATCCAGGACTGAGACAGCCCTGGTGGGGGAGGGGCTCGGCACCGCCCTTTCTCCCCCAGATACAGAGGCTCCTGTCTGCCCCCCAACGTCCGAGACTCCCAGGATCTGGTGAGTTGCCAGGGTCACAGAGGGAGACGCGGCAGTGCTGGCGCCCCAAGCCTCGATTTTCTGCTTCCAGGCCAGCGCCCTCCCGCTGCCCTGCTCAGCTTTTGGAGCAAACAGATCTTCCGGCGCTGAGCTCCTGGGCCCCGGGAGGGTTCCCCAGCTCCCGCCTTGGAGGTGATAAGTCACTGGAGGTGAATCCCAGAGTGCTGGCCACCAGAGGCCAATTTGGCCCCGTGCTCCGTCGCGGTCTCTCCGGAAAACCTGGCAGGGGCTCTGACCAGCCATTCATTGTCTGGGAAGGGAGCTTGAAGCTGAGCCCAGAGGCAACTCGGTAAATGATGGGGTTTATTGTTCCCGCATTTGATGCTACACTGATATCATTAATTTGTGGCTTCAAGCCCTGTCCTCCCTCGCCCGGCTCCTGTGGGTTATCTCTGGAAACTGAAGGTGGGAGAGAAGGGGCCTGGGATCCAGGTTGCCCGAGTCCCCTTTCCCAGCTGAGCTGCCAGAAGGCTGTGGCTCAGCATCTCAGGTTCCTCCTCTCTGGTAAGAGGAGAAACGAGGCTGAGGTCCTGGAGTCATCCCGGGCTTTGGGCTCCTAGGCGTTGCATGTCAGCAAGGTGGTCATCTGAAAACAGCCTTAGCGCGGAGGAAGAACAGAGCTGGGAAAATGTAGAGGCTACTGCCAAACAGGCAGGCTTTTGATGTTGCTGCTATAATTATGAAGGTAGTTCACATGTGGGCGTAATTACAGGGGAAAACTCACTGTATATAGAGTAAATTGAGAAAATGACCCATCACCTTAAATCCCAGTCCCTCATCCCTGCTGGAAACTACTGATCATTTTGTTGTGTATCTTTTCAGATCTTTCTCTACGCTTATACTTTTCCTCCTATGTTATTGCTGTTTTATAATCACACAAATGATATGAGAACACATTTATAAAAGATGCAAATACCACAGACATACGTCGAGTCAAATGTGAAGATATTCTTTTAGTGTGTTCCCTTTGCCAGAGAGAGCTATTGTTAACAATTTAATGTCCTTCATACATTAATGTCCAAACACACAGAGCTTCAGCTTTTCTTTCTTGAGCTTAAATGCAGTCATTGCATCCATGTTGTTCTGCAAGTTGCTTTCCCTGCTACGATAATATGTTACTCTGCAGATTTTTTGCAGGTTGGTTTACCTACCCCATTCTCCATAATTGCTACGTAATATTCTGCAGGATGGATGTTCTGTACTTGTTGAAGTCATCTCCTTCCATAGACACTTGAGTTGTTTACCATCTTTTGTGGTTAGTAATAACACTTTGCAAACTTGTTCATCTATTTATGCAGGGTTTATTTCTAGAAGTAGTATTTGTGGGTTACTGAATATGTCTTTAATTTTTCTAAGTACTATGAGGTTTTATTCTTAAGTTTTTGTTTTGTTTTTTAAAGACCACTCAAGGAATAGATGCCCACTACAAAAAAGTGGAAAGGTATAAAAAGCTATCTGGGGGGAACAAAATCACTTACACTCCCTCCACACAGCAGTCCTGACTGTTCACTTTTTGACAATTATTGTCTATGCCTGCTATTGTTACAGCTATCAGAGCATATTGCATAGATAATTTTCTGCCTGGCTTTTTAAAAAAAACTTAGCAGTATAAGCATCTTCCTATGTCACTAAGATATTTTTGTAGACATCCTTTTTATGATTACATGATAATATTATATGTACACACCATAATTTTCTTTTCTCCATTGTTGGACTTCTAAGTTGCCTACATTTTTTCACTATGATAACACCTCAGTGAATATCTTTTTGCATTAATCTTTATCTGAAATCTGATAATTTCCTTAAGCAAGATTCTCAGAAGGAGAATTACTGGGTCTAGAGATAGGAATTTTGCTGAATCTGTTTTTTTTTTTTAAGTTGAATTTTGAATTGCTAATATGTGCACATGATACAAAATTCCAAAAGTACTAAAGATTACACAATGGAAAAAAAAATGTGTCCCTCAGTTGTGGGTTTCCTTCTTACAAGCAAGAATATCACCTGTCTTTTTGTGTATCTTTCTTAGGAAAAAAAAAACATATTATGTACATGTATGTATATATATTCTTTTTTCATATAAAAACAGTAGCACATCATATACTTTTTTCTCTTTTCACTTAAAATTTCTTGATGATTGTTCCACATGTAAAATAGAAAACTGCCTTATTTTCTAGAAATGGTGCACAGAATTGCCCTAAATGGGTGTGCCATGGTTAACCGAATCAATTCTATTGGTACATTTTTAGATGTCTCCCATCTGTTGCTATTCGAGCAGTGCAGTAATGATGTCCTCACATATATGCCATTTTGTCCATGTGTTACTGCATCCATCTGTACCTTTGGGTGGAATTGCTGGGTCCCAGGGAATATGTATTTTACATCTTGATAGCTATGGCTGTCTATAGAGGGTGACCATTTCTTCACTAAAGGGTGTGGACAGTTTTTAAAGCTCTCCATTCAAATAGCCAAACTGCTTTCCCGAAAAGTGTTACCTGTTTCTACTCTCACCAGCAATAGAGTGCCCTGTTCATTCCTCCCACTCAGTAAAGAGTACGGTGATGTTTGCAGTGTTCTCATTTTTTTCCCCAAAAGGATCTGTGTAAGATCATCAAAAGTGAGCAAATAATTACTTTTTTAAATAAAAATAAATAAAAACACAGAATCTGGAGGAAATTTCTAATCCCAGTGTTGCCCCTCGATAGGTGTGACCCTGGGGAAATTCCTCATCCCCTTTGATCCTGTCCTAAGAGTTGGCATGGGGAGGAAATAAGCTAATACACTTAGTACAGTGCTTGGCACGTAGCAAGGTCTCAAACGGTGGTAGCTAAGAAGAAAATTTTAAAGGGGAAAAAAAAATGCCAGCTCTCCAAGTAATCCCAACTGGGAGAGAAAGGGAGCCTTCCAGGCTCTTGAAGTGACCTGGGCGGTGCCAGCTTTGTTCTTTTCCTCAAATTGTCCCACTGCTCTTTCCTGCCTTGGGGAGGAAAAAGGAAACCAGGCCACCAGCTCGTGGGGAGACACAACCCCACGCCAGGACTGGCCCTTAGGAAAGGCTTGGGGTCTGGGACCTCACCCAGCTTCACCGGACTCCACTCGGAGGGGCCCAGGCAGAGTTTAGTCGTCGCCCTCCCTGGAGGTCCCTGCTGCGGAGCTGACACCGTGATCGGAGGAGACTGGGAAGAGAGAAGTGGCGGTCCAGCCTTTCTCGTCTCCCGCAAAGCTAACGGCGGGCGGCGGCTGCCTGTGTCCGGGATGAACCCTTTCGGAGCAGCCCGGGTGGGCGCGGCTGGGAGGTCCGCGGGAAATCTCCGTCGTGCCGCTCTCTCCCCCTTCCAGCCCCTCCGGGCGCCGGCTGGAGGGGCTGCAAGGGGCTGGGAGGTGTCGCCAGGGCTGGTGCTGGATGCTGCGGTCCAGCTCGAATGCAGGTCGGCCACGGGGGCACCCCCACGCCCAGCGAGGCTCGGCCGCCCCCTCCTCCCAGAACAGAGCCGCTGCCCTGAAAAACCAGCTGCTGGAGACGCCATTTCTGGTCCCACCCTGTGTCGGCCGAATAAGAGCCAATCACCACCCTGGGTGCAGCTCTGAGAGCCGCAGGTTGCAACTGCTTCTGGTGGGAGCGCGGATCTGCGGGGCGAAGCCATTTTCTGGGAGGATGTGCAATCATTTCTAGTCGCGGTATAATCACCATGTTGAGAATTTTAGTCATCCTGCCCCCCGACTTCCCCACCCTCCTTACACTGGGGTCTTTTCTGGATTTTTCCATGGAGAGCTGACAAGGGGCAATACAAAGTGGTGCAAAAAGTGTGCCTCCGGTGCCAGTTGAAGTGGGGTCTAGTCTTGGCCCTGTCCTTAACCTGCTCGGTGATTTCGAGAAAGCAGTACAACCCCAGATTTCATTCTTCTCATTTAAAAAAATGCAGAGAAGGAATAAAAACAGACCATATCAAGGACTGGTGAGGTTGTGGGGAAATCCATTCTCTCGATTTGTCCTTATCTAGTAAAATTGAAAATATTCATGCCCTGTGCCCTGAAAATTCTCTTTCTTGGTTTCTACCCTAGAGAAATACTTGCACATGTATTCAAGAAGGCTGTCCATTGCAGGATCATACCTAATAAGAAACCAGTGAAACAGCTCAATGGCCATCAATAGGGAAAGTACAAATAAAATAGGACCCGTATTCATAATGAGTAACAATATTGCAGTTAGAAGGAATAACTTAGATCTATACATGCAGAGACATGGATAGAGCTCAAAATCTATTAAATAAAAACAAAGTTATAGAATAATGTGCATAATGCAGTTTTTGCAACATATTAGAACTGTGGATTTTCTATGTTATCTTCAAACAGATGTAAAAAATTATTTTTTTTTAATGAAAGGACTGCAGAATACACTCATAGCTCAAGCGTGGCTTTCTCTGGGGAGGAGGGGCAGGGAGTTGGGAGAGTAAGTAGAGGTGAACAGGAACCTCAACTTTCTTTGTAACTCCTAATTTTTTCTTAAAAAAGTGACACTACATTCCTACCTTTAGTTCAGTTCAGTTCAGTCACTCAGTCATGTCTGACTCTCTGCGACCCCATGAATAGCAGCACGCCAGGCCTCCCTGTCCATCACCAACTCCTGGACTTTACTCAAACTCATGTTGGTGATGCCATCCAGCCATCTCATCCTCTGTTGTCCCCTTTTCCTCCTGCCCCCAATCCCTCCCAGCATCAGGGTCTTTTCCAATGAGTCAACTCTTCTCGTGAATTTTAAACTGCACAGTCATAAAACACTGGAAACAAATGTCAAAATGTAAATGATGGTTAATTCTAGGTGATGGGAAATATGAGTAACTGTTATTTTCTTCTTTATGCTTTTGGGGATTTACTTTAGTTTTTTTTTTTTTTAATGCAGGGATATTTGTACACAAGTGTCCGTAGCACCATTATTCACAATAGCCAAAAGGTGGAAGCAATCCAAATGTCCATCAATGGATGAGTGGATAAACAAAATGTTGCAATGGAATATTTAACTCTGCCTTAAAAAGGAAGTAATTGCTGACATATGCTACAACAGGGATGAGCCTTGAGGACATTATGCTCAGTGAAATCATGCAGCCACAAAAAGACAAATAGTGTATGATTTTGCTCATGTGAGGTACCGGGTAGTCAAAAATCACAGAAACAGAAAATAGAATGATGGCTGCCAGGGGCTGGGGGAGAGGAGAGAGTTATTGTTTAACAGGGGTAGGGTTTCAGATGTACAAGAGTTTTGGGCATGCATGGATGGTGCTGATGAGGGCTTCCCAGGTGGCTCCGTGGTAAAAATCTGCCTGCAATGCAGGAGATGCAGGTTTGGTCCCTGGGGGGAGAAGATCCCCTGCAGGAGGAAACATCAACCCTCTCCAGTGTTCTTGCCTGGAAATTCCCATGGACGGAGGAGCCTGGTGGGCTACAGTCCACAAAAAAAGCTACTGTAGCTTTTGTGGCTACAGTCCACAAAAGAGTTGGACACGACTTAGCAGCTAAACAACAGAAACAAATAGGGCCGATGCTTGCACAACAATATACGTGTATTTATTTATTTATTGGCTGTGCCCCAAGGCTTGCAGGATCTTAGTTCCCTGACCAGGGATTGAACCCAGAGCCATGGCAGTGGCTCTAAACACTTGGTCCTAAACACTGGACCGCTAGGGAATTCCAAATACATGTATTTAGTACCACTGAACTGTACACTTAAAATGGGTAAGATGGTAAATTTTATGTCATGTGTATTTCAACAGAATAAAAAATTGTAAAAAAAAATACAGTAGAAGACAATTCTATTTAACAAAATCCTGCTATTAGACATTCCATCAATCTAGTACCATACATCATCAAATATGTCAACTGCAGAATGCACCATTATTTTATGTAATACCAAGAAAGAAAAACTGGTACCAATTAAACTGTGATATCAACTGACACATTCTATTCCAAAGATGGTAATTTTTAAAATGTATCTTAGATTCAAAAAGAATATGGTAAGCAATTTATATACTAAATGATCACCTTTTAAAATCCACCTGCAAAGTTCAGATTGGTTTTTGTTTTTTTTTTTTTCTTTTTTGGTTGTGCTGGGTCTTAGTTGCTGCGTGTGGGATCTCGTCTTAACCACTTAACCAAGAGGGAAATCCCCAGATTGGTTTTTAATTGTAACACACCTGTCCTTTGTCTTTGGAACAGATTGTGTTTGCAAATCATTTCAGACAAATAAATGGTGACTTGTCTACCTAAAGAAGAGGGAAAAAAGCAGTGATGGGGTTCAAGAGTGACTCTGTGTGTGTGTGTGTGTGTGTGTGTGTGTGTGTGTGTGTGTGTGTATGCTAAGTGGCTTCGGTTGTGTCCCACTCTTTGCTACGCTGTGGACTATAGCTCTCCAGGCTCATCTGTCCATGGGATTCTCCAGGCAAGAATACTGAAATGGGTTGCCATGCTCTCTCCTCCAGGGGATCTTCCCAACCCAGGGATTGAACCCATGTCTCTTATGTCTCCTTGCATTGGCAGATGGGTTCTTTACCACTAGTGCCACCTGGGAAGCCCAAGAGTGACTGTGTGACTCATGAAATCCCCAAGGTCAACTGTGGCAAGGATGATGAGAAAGTGGAGTTGCCCCTTGGGTGTGGTAATATAGATGTCATTGGTGATCTTGGCAAGAACAGTGTCTGTAGACAGAGGTGGGACATGAATTTGCATGAGGAGGGTTTGAAGAGAAAAGGCTAAGAGGAGACAGCAACAAAGACATCCTTTTTGGAGAGCATTGTTGTGGGGTGGGCAGAGAAATAGGGGATTCTGGAAGGAGTCATCAGAGGGTTTAAGGTGGAATGAATTGCAGCCTGGAAACATACTGAGGCAGGGAAAATTGATTCAGGAGAGGGATGTGGCACAAGTGTGGGTCCCAGGTCCTCTTTTTTGTACCTCTACCGCTCCTCTTTCTGCAGCTTTGTTTCCCTGGGTTTTCTCCTACTTTCTTTTCCTTACCCCACTCTCTCTTCTTGTAATGAGCCACCATAATCAACCTTAAGGATATCAACCCTGAGTATTCTTTGGAAGGACTGACACTGAAGCTGAAGCTCCAAACTTTGGCCACCTAATGTGAAGAGCTGACTCATTAAAAAAGATCCTGATGCTGGGAAAGATTGAAGGCAGGAGGAGAAGACGACAGAGGATGAGATGGTTGGATGGCATCACCAACTCTACGGACATGAGTATGAGCAAGCTCCGGGAGATGGTGAAGGACAGGGAAGCCTGGCGTGATGCAGTCCGTGGGGTCACATGACTCAGCAACTGAACAGCAACAGTGACAATAGGCCCCAGTAGCCTCTTCTGCCAGTTGTCAATACCACCAGGATGGTTTGCCCTTTCTTTGGTGGGTACCGTATGAACCCAGCTGGACTCTAAGGACCTTAAAGGCAGGGACTCCACATGGTGTTTCTTCGGGTCCCCGTGATACTGATTGGCTATGCAGACTGTTCATTTACTCCTTACTTACTGAGTACTTGCATCGGGCTGGGATCTGTGCAAGGTGATCCAGATCAGCAGTCCCTACCCTCAAAGAGTTCGTGGTCCAGACAGGAGGCAAACGGGTAATCAAATAATAGCAAATCAAATGTCAAGTGCTGTGCTAGAGAAATGTAGGGTGCAGTGGAGGCTTACAGAAGGAAGAGGTTAACTCCTTGGGGATGAACAGGGAAGATTTTACTGGGGAAGTGGGGGTGGGTGGCAATGACACAGCACTTGAAAGATGGCCAGGAGTTTTCCGGTGGCCTGGAGGAGAGAAGGCATCAGCAGAGGGAGGACAGAGAGTCCCAGAGGTGTAGAACAGCAAGCGTGTTTGGAAAAGGGCAGGTCTTTTGATGTGGCGGTATGGTGGGTGGAGGCACAGCAAAGAACAATGGCAGGAAAAGATCCTGGAGAGACGGGAAAAAGTGGACTGAGGAGAGCCCGTGTGCCAGGCTAGGGACCTTGGCCATACACCCGGGGTTAAGGGGAAGGATGGGATCAGACTTTTAGAGAGAACCCTGTGGAGACAGTGGTCTAGAGGCTGACTTGCTTTTGGCAGTCATGGTTTTAGAAATAGTTTGTGCATGAGCTAAGTCGCTTCAGTGGTGTCCGACTTTTTGTGACCCTATGGACCGTAGCCCCACAGGTTCCTCTGACTATGGGATTCTCCAGGCAAGAATAACTGGGGTGGGTTGCCATGCCCTCTTCCAGGGGATCTTCCTTGACCCAGGGATCCAACCGGCATCTCTTACATCTCCTGCATTGATAGATGGTTTGTTTTTGTTTTTAATCCCTAGCACCACCTGGGAAACCCTAGAAACAGTTTGTGCACGTGTGCATGCTAAATTGCTTTAGTCATGTCTGACTCTTTGCAACCCCATGGACTGTAGTCTGCCGGGCTTCTCTGTTCATGGGATTCTCCAGGCAAGAAGGCTAGAGTGGGTTCCCATGCCCTCCTCCAGGGTATCTGCCTCACCCAGGGAGCAAATTTGAGTCTCTTACCTCTCCTGTGTTGGCAGGTCGGGTTCTTTACCTAGGAAGCCCCTAGAAACAGTTTACTTATATTTAATTAGGTGCTGATATTTAAAATTCAGGAGATTTCACAAGAAAGCCTAAATTCCAGCTTCTTAAGCCACACGTTGTTCCAGGATAGACTTCAGCCAAAGCTATCTGTTATGGAAGCTTCCTGTTATGAATTGAATTGGATCCCTGCCTCCCACCAAAATGTTGAAGTCCTACCTGTAACCTTGAACATGACCTTATTTGTAAATTGGGTCTGTTCAGATGACCAGGAGAAGATAAGGTCAGCAGGGTAGGCCCTCTTTTTTTTTTGCTGCACTGGTTCTTTGCTGCGTAGGGCAGGCTTTCTCTAGTTGCATTGCCCGGGGCATCTCTGGTTGCAGAGCAAGAGCTCTAGAGTGCTCAGGCTACAGGCGTTGTGGCACCTGGCCTTAGTTGCCCTGCAGCATGTGGTATCTTAGTCCCCAGACCAGGGATCGAACCCCTACCCACTGCATTGGAAGGCGGATTCTTAACCACCAGACCACCAGGGAAGTCCCCAGGGGAGGCCTTAATCCAGTACAACTGGTATCCTTATATAAAGGGGAAATTTGGACAGACAGATGCACATAGAAGAAGATGATATGAGGATGTGGGCTTGGGGAGGGGGTTGCTATCTATAAGCCAAGCAACAGCTGAGGCTGCCAGAAGCTAGAAGAGAGCGTGGCGGATTCTCCCTCCCATCCCTCAGAAGTAACCTGTTGTCGTCTAGATTTTGGATTTCTGAGCCCTGGAACCATGAGAGGCAATATATTTCTGTTGTTTGGGCCACCCAGTTTGTGGCACCCTGTTAAGGCAACCCCATGAAAGTAATACACCCCATTCTGCCCCCTTAGATGGTGCCCCCA
This sequence comes from Odocoileus virginianus, assembly GCF_023699985.2. NCBI lineage: Eukaryota > Metazoa > Chordata > Mammalia > Artiodactyla > Cervidae > Odocoileus > Odocoileus virginianus. The sequence continues at coordinate 36,892,598 of NC_069703.1, read as the reverse complement.
TCCTCCAGTGGTTTGAGTTGTTAAGTGCCCTTGTTGGTAATGGATTCGAGGCAGGGAGCAGACTGAAGCCCATCGAGGTGGTGGTCTGTGGTGACCCAGTCAAGTGGCGGGAAGCGGGCAGTCATGAGTGCACCATGGTGCTGGTGCTCACTGACTGACGCAAGGGCTTAGCAATAAGCCCAGAAGGGCTGGAAATCAGCTCTGAATTCCGGAGACACAGGGGCTTTTCTCTCGCTTTTCTCTTACACAGCATCCCACCCTCCTCCATCTGACACCCCAACTACACCCCCCTCTTCCAAGCTTGAATACTACTCCGTGAACACTTTCTCCTGGGTGGGTGTGATTCAGCAGCCTTGGTTTCAACTTCCTGTGACAGCTGTAACCTCTGTTCTCGCTGAATTGCTAAGATTGCTGATAAATGCCAACTGCTTGGAAGTTTTTATAAGTAACTGGGAACGTGTTTTGTGCCAGTCCATGGGAAAATGGGCTATGGAATGGCCCAGAAATTTAATGAATTAAAGTAATACTGTTTTTAGGCTCACGTGTGTCCATTCAAGAAAAAGACGAGGTCTCAGATGAAAATCATCCTTCCAGGCACTTCCCTGTTTGAAACCCCAGCAGCCCAATAGAGGGCGAGTGCTGCTACCTCACCATCCCTATGCCATCTTTCTTGCTCACATTTTGATTATTTGGAAAAAGGATTCCAAGAAACATAGAAAGCAATCCAACCCCCCACCCCGCCTCCAGCCTCACCAGTAAAAGAAATGTCAACGGCTAAGGAAATAAGATGCTACATGCAAGGTGGTATCCTGAATAGGATCCGGAACACAGAAAGAACCCCAGTAGGCAACCGGGGAATCCATATAAAGCCAGTCATTTAGCTAATGGTATTGTGCTAGATTTAATCTTTTGGTTTGGATAAATGTACCATGACTATGTAAGATGTTAACCTAGCAGGGAGCTGGCTGAAAGGTCTATGGAAACTAGGTGTACTACCTTCGAAACGTTCTGGAAATCTAAAATGATTTCAAATTTAAAAGTTTAAAAAGAAGTTAAATATATATATTTTATAAATATATTTAAATGTCTCTGTGATAGTTGGTGCAGATTATATATACATATACTTAGTTTTGTCCTGTTTGACCCTCAGCCCTAAGTGTGGTTTAATGGCCAAAAAGACATCAACCAGCTGGTTAACATTTGGTGAGTGTCTATTCATGGCACTGTAGGGATACAAAGACAAAACCGTATAGAATCCTGCCCTGAAGAAGCTTACTTTCTACTGAGGAGGGCAAACGTAGGTATGGATAGCTACACTATAGGAGAGTGTATGGGGATCAGAAAGATTGATCAAGACCTTGAAGGTGGAGAGAATTTCGATACAAACAAAATCCAAGGACTCAAGACTGAGAATTGCTGTCAGCAAAACACACAGGAATGTGACTTTTTAGGAAGTGACTCCATGGGCTGTAACCTGCCAGATTCCTCTGTCCGTGGGATTCTCCAGGCAAGAATACTGGAGTCGGTTGCCATTCCCTTCTCCAGGGGATCTTCCCGACCCAGGGATTGAATCTGGGTCTCCTGCATTACAGGCAGATTCTTTACTGTCTTAGCCACCAGGGGAGCCCTACAAGAGAGACCACAACAATGAGAAGCCTGTGTACCGCATCTAGGGGGTAACTCCCCACCCCCCGCAACTGGAGAAAATCTGTGCACAGTAACAAAGACCCAGTGAAGCAAAAAATAAATATTTTTAAAAAAAATAAAGCACAGCTTCAAATTTCTGCTGTGACCTGAGTTAGTTGTGTGACCCTGGACAAATGTCTAAAGTTCTCTGTCTGGCTTTTCTCCCCCATTGTAAAATTATAGGGTTAGGCTAATAAAACAGTTTAGAGTGATAGCTAAAAGCCTAGACTTGGAACCAGACTGCAAAACCTCTGTGCTCCCCTGGGGCATGGTTAGTCACATGACTTAAATCTCTTTGGGGGCCTGCTGCTAGCATTTGCTAGACCCAAGGCAGGAGTATGAAAGGGAAGCCCACGTATCTAATGTCGAAGCATTTAAGAGTTATAAGTCAAGCTAACAAATGTTTTTTTTTTAATGTATGTTTTACCCTTGTACTGAGTTGGCCAGTACAATTTGGTATAGCAAAATTGCCTGGTGTAACAGGCAAATTTGGCCTTGGAGTACAGAATGGAGCAGGGCAAAGGCTAACAGATTTTTGCCAAGAGAACACACTGGTCATAGCCAACACCCTCTTCCAACAACACAAGAGAAGACTCTACACATGAACATCACCAGATGGTCAATACCAAAATCAGACTGATTATATTCTTTGCAGCCAAAGGTGGAGAAGCTCTATACAGTCAGCAAAAACAAGACTAGGAGCTGACTGTGGCTCAGATCATGAACTCCTTATTGCCAAATTCAGACTGAAATTGAAGAAAGTAGGGAAAACCACTAGACCATTCAGGTATGACCTCAATCAAAGCTCTTACGATTATACAGTGGAAGTGAGAAATAGATTTAAGAGACTAGATCTGATAGAGTGCCTGATGAACTATGGATGGAGGTTTGTGACATTGTGCAGGAGACAGGGATCAAGACCATCCCCAAGAGAAGGAAATGCAAAAAAGCAAAATGGCTGTCTGAGGAGGCTTTACAAATAGCTGTGAAAAGAAGAGAAGTGAAAAGCAAAGGTAAAAAGGAAAGATATACCCATCTGAAAGCAGAGTTCCAAAGAATAGCAAGGAGAGATAAAAAAGCCTTCCTCAGTGATCAGTGCAAAGAAATAGAGGAAAACAATAGAATGGGAAAGACTAGAAATCTCTTCAAGAAAATTAGAGATACCAAGGGAACATTTCATGCAAAGATGGGCACAATAAAGGACAGAAATTGTATGGACCTAACAGAAGCAGAAGATATTAAGAAGAGGTGGCAAGAATACACAGAAGAACTATACAAAAAAGATCTTCACGGCCCAGATAATCACGATGGTGTGATCACTCACCTAGAGCCAAACATCCTGGAATGTGAAGTCAAGTGGACCTTAGGAAGCATCACTATGAACAAAGCTAGTGAAGGTGATGGAATTCCAGCTGAGTTGTTTCAAATCCTGAAAGATGATGCTGTGAAAGTGCTGCGCTCAATATGCCAGCAAATTTGGAAAACTCAGCAGTGGCCACGGAACTGGAAAAGGTTAGTTTTCATTCCAGTCCCAAAGAAAGGCAATGCTAAAGAATGCTCAAACTACTGCACAATTGTACTCATCTCACACTCTAGTGAAGTAATGCTCAAAATTCTCCAAGCCAGGCTTCAACAGTACGTGAACCATGAACTTCCAGATGTTCAAGCTGGTTTTAGAAAAGAGAGGAACCAGAGATCAAATTGCCAACATCCATTGGATCATCAAAAAAACAAGAGAGTTCCAGAAAAACATCTATTTCTGCTTTATTGACTATACCAAAGCCTTTGACTGTGTGAATCACAATAAACTGTGTAAAATTCTTAAAGAGAAGGAAATACCAGACCACCTGACCTGCATCTTGAGAAATCTGTATGCAGGTCAGGAAGCAACAGTTAGAACTGGACATGGAACAATAGACTAGTTCCAAATAGGAAAAGGAGTAGGTCAAGGCTGTATATTGTCACCCTGCTTATTTAACATATAAGTTAAAGAGTACATCATGAGAAATGCAGGCTGGATGAAGATTGCCAGGAGAAATGTCAATAACCTCAGATATGCAGATGACACCACCCTTATGGCAGAAAGCAAAGAAGAACTGAAGAGCCTCTTGGTGAAAGTGAAAGAGGAGAGTGAAAAAGTTGGCTTAAAGCTCAACATTCAGAAAACTAAGATCATGGCATCTGGTCCCATCAATTCATGGCAGATAGATGGGGAAACAGTGGAAGCAGTGGCAGACTTTATTTTGCGGGGCTCCAAAATCACTGCAGATGGCGACTGCAGCCATGAAATTAAAAGACGCTTACTCCTTGGAAGAAAAGTTATGACCAACTTAGACAGCATATTAAAAAGCAGAGACAAAAAAAAAGAACAACAACAAAAAAAGCAGAGACATTAGTTTGCCAACAAAGGTCCGTCTAGTCAAGGCTATGGTTTTTCCAGTGGTCATGTATGGATCTGAGTGTTGGACTATAAAGGAAGCTGAGTGCCCAATAATTGATGCTTTTTAACTGTGGTGTTGGAGAGTCCCTTGAATTGCAAGGAGGTCCAACCAGTCCATCCTAAAGGAAATCAGTCCTGAATATTCATTGGAAGGACTGATGTTAAAGCTGAAACTCCAATACTTTGGCCACCTGATGCAAAGAGCTGACTCATTTGAAAAGACCCTGATGCTGGGAAAGATTGAAGGCAGGAGGAGAAGGGGACGACAGAGGTTGAGATGGTTGGATGGCATCACCGACTCAATGGACATGAGTTTGAGTAAAAGCCAGGAGATGGCGATGGACAGGGAGGCCTGACGTGCTGCAGTCCATGGGGTCGGAAAGAGGTGGACATGACTGCATGACTCAACTGAACTGAGTTGGCCAAAAATTTCATTTGAACTTTCCCATGAGGTGGTATGGAAAGACCAACTGAGCTGTTTGGTCAACCCAATACTTTGACAAATATACCTCCAAAGTAACCTAGAAACTGAGTTTTGAGTTGAGAATTCTTGAGTTCCTTGGAGTTCCAGGTCAGAAAGTGGCTGAGATAGATCCCTTCTCTTCCTATTTATGGCTCCTGTATGCACCTTCCACACCCCAGACCACATGGCCAGAGTGTATCCACACCTCTTATGAGTAGCCAGCCCTGGGTATGGGGTGTACTCAATGGCAAGGAAGTTTGCCCTTGGGAGGACAGACCCAGGGAAGGGTTGGTACAGTTGCTGCAAGTGGACCCTGGCTATTTGGACAGTGAGTTCTGGAGTCCTGGTTCTCACAGTGTAGTCTAGAAGAATGCCCAGGCTCAGGGTGGGCATGGCTTCTTGGACCCAGGGGACTCCTTGCCTATGAAAATGGGCACAGCAGGAAGCAGATCAGAGCGAAGCCCTTGGACATGCAGAGCCTAGGACAAGGACCCTGTTGACATGTCTAGGAAGATGCTGTCTCTTTGGGCCTCAGTTATTTTTAGAGGGACCCACTCATTAGGGTTTTCCCTAGCTCTGAAGCACAGAGCTTTCATGGTTGTAGCACTGAAAGTCCTGAATTCTAGGAAAAACCCTTAGTCCCAGGCAAATTGGGACAACTGGTCACCCTCACTTCCTCATCTTTACAATTCAAGTTAATAAATCTCGTAAGATTGTTGTGGGGGTTAGCATCAATTAACAAACATGGAGTGTTTAGACCAGTACCTGCCCTGTGGTAAGTGGTCTGTGAGTATGTTCAGGCTGTTAACATTTTTTTTCAAAAAACTTTTTTATTGTAGGAAAACATACATAACATAAAAAGTACCGTAAAAAGTCATGACCATTTTAAAGTATACAGTTCAGTGATATTAAATACATTCATAATGTTATGCAACCGTCACCACCATCCATCTCCTTAACTCTTTTCATCTTATGAAACTGAAATTCTATCCTCATTAAACAGTATCCCTCATTCGCTCTTCCCCACCAGCTCCTGGCAGAGGTATTCCCAGAACTGTACTTGCTGGAACATAGAATATGTCTGCTTTTGCTTTTTTTTGGGGGGGGGCGGCTGTGCTGGGTCTTCGTTGCTGAGTATGGGCTTTCTCTAGTTGCTGTGAGCAGGAGTTATTCTTCATTGCAGTGCACAGGCTTCTCACTGAGGCGGTTCCTCTTGTGGAGCACAGGCTCTAAAGCACGGGCTTCGGTAGTTGCTGCACATGGGCTGAGTATTTGTGGAGCACGGGCTTTCGTTGCTCTGCGGCACGTGGAGTTCCTGGACCAGGGATCAGACCTGTGTCCTCTGCACTGGCAGGCGGATTCCTATCCACTGTACCACCAGTCCGTGATAGTTCCCTTTTTAATTTCAGGGTGAACCTCCATACTGTTTTCCACAGCAACTGTACCATCTCATTCTCACCAACAGTGCACAGGGGGTTCAATTTCTCTGCACCCTCACCAACACTTGCTATTTACTGGATTTTTGACAGTAGTCATCCTAATTTTGATTTGCATTTACCTAATGACTAGTGATACTGTTTATCTGCATTGTGTATATCTCTTTTGGAGGAATGTCTATTCAAATACTTTGCCCATTTTCTTTTTGCTTATTTTTTATAAAAACGTCATTGAGGTATAACTGACAACTAACATTATGTTAGTTTTAAGTATACAACATCATGATTTGGATATTTGTATGTAGCAAAATCGTTACCAGCATAACATCTAATTAATATCTGTCACTGTATGTTACAAAATTTTGTCTTCTTGTGATGAGGACTTTTTAAGATTTACTTTCTTAGTAACTTTCAAGTATGCAATGCAATATTATTAACTATAGGCACCATGCTGTACCTTACATCTCCATGACTTATTTATTTTACAACTGAAAGTTTATACCTTTTGACCCCTTTCACCCATTTCACCCACTCATGCCACCCCCTCTACTCCACCAACTACCAAGCTTTTTCTGTGTCTATGAGCTTCTTTCTTTTCAAGGGGTGGGGGATTGTTTTAGATTGTACATACAAGTAAGATCACAGGGAATTTGTCTTTCTTTGTCTGACTTATTTCACTTAGCATAATGTCCTCAGTGTGATATTAATGCCTTATCAGATATATAATTTGAAAATATTTTCTTACATTCTGTGGGTTGCCTTTTTACTCTGTTGATAATGTATTTTGACACACAAAATTTGTAATTTCCCCAAAGTTCAATTTGTCTGTGTTTTTCTTTTGCTGCCTGGTGTCACATCTAAGAAATCATTGCTAAATCCAGTATTATGAAGCTATTTTCCTATGTTTTCTTCTAAGAGTTTTATAGTTTTAGGCTTTATATTTAGATCCTTGATTGATTTTGAGTTAATTTTTTTGTATATGATGTGAAGTAAAAGTTCAACTTCATTTCTTTGCATGTGGCCATCCAGTTTTCCAGCACTATTAGTTGAAAAGACTGTCCTTTCCCCCACTGAATGGATCTTAGCACTCTTGTCAAAAATCATTTGACCATATATGCAAGGGCTTATTTCTAGGCTTGATACTCTGTTCTATTGGTCTAAATGTCTATCTTTATGCCAGTACCACATTGTTTTGATTCCTGTAACTTTGCTGCAAGTTTCAAAATCAAGAACTATGAGTCCTCCAGCTTCATTCTTTTAGTTACTATCATTTTAAACATTCCATTGTATTAGAAGGGTTTCTCTTGTGGCTCAACTGGGTAAACAATCTGCCTGCAATGCGGGAGACCTGGGTTCAATCCCTGGGTTAGGAAGATCCCCTGGAGAAGGGAAAGGCTACCCATTCCAGTATTCTGGCCTGGAGAGTTCCATGGTCCATGGAGTCACAAAGAGTCAGACACAACTACTATGCCAGTACCACACTGTTTTGATTCCTGTAACTTTACTGCAAGTTTCAAAATCAAGAAGTGTGAGTCCTCCAGCTTCATTCTTTGAGTTACTATCATTTTAAATGCTCCATTGTATTAGAAAATGCTGTTTCTATAAGTGGAAGCTTACAGAAAGAGGGAAGAGTTGACTCTCTTTTTGAGGGGGCTGGGTTTTGTTGCTGTGCACAGACTCTCTGTAGTTGGGGAAAGCAGGGGCTACTGTCTCGTTACAGGGTGTGGGCGTCTCACTGTGGTGGCTTCTCTTGTTGCAGAGCTTGGGTTCTATGGGCATGGGCTTCAGTAGTTGTGGTGCCCAGGCTTGATTGCCCCAAGGCATGTGGGCTCTTCCTGGACCAGGGATCAAATCCATGTCCCTTGCATTGGCAGGTGGATTCCCAACCACTGGACCACCAGGAAAGTCCATTTGTGTGTGTGTTTTTAAAAAATTTTGGTTGTGCTGGGTCTTTATTTGTGGTACATGGGCTTTTTCTAATGGTGGCATCTGGGAGCCTCTCTCTAGTTGCAGCGTGCAGGCTTAGTTACTCTGCAGCATGTGGGATCTTACTTCCTTAACCAGGGTTCAAACCTCCATCCCCTGCATTGGGAGGCAAATTCTTAACTACTGGCTCATCAGGGAAGTCCTGGAAGAGTTGAATTTAACTGAAGTTTTAGGCCTGAAGGGTGAGAGCCTAGCAAAGCCTCTAACAGAATGGAAAAGCAAGATGTGGTTGATAGGAAGATGTTAGTTCAATGTGGGGTCATACTGAATTTGAGAGCTTTATGGAGCATCCATACGGAGGGGTCCTTGTCCTTTAGGTAGCTGGAAATGTTTGTTAGAGTTCAGGGGAGAGATGGCAGCTCAAGAAGGCATCCCCATAAAAGGCATCATTAGAAGAAGGCATGGACTTAGATAAGAGGGATGAAGGTTAGAACACAGAGTGAGAAGATGGCATGGGCAGTGACATCTTGGCCCCATTCCACTCACACACTTAATATGTGTGCCCTTTACCATATTTTGTTGAGTCACAAATCCCGTTTATTTTTAAGATGTTATTTTATGTACCACTGAGAAAATATGTGGTCAGCAATTATGAAATGGTATTCATGGACTATGAGCACTCTGATTTTAAAGATACACAAATGCGGGGACAAAATACATCTTAGAACTGATTAAATAAGATATGTGCCAGCCACTGTGTCAGGCATCATGGAGGGGGGGGAGTGGGATACAGCTATGAAAAAGACCCTGCCTTCAAAAAGCTTCCAATCTCATGATGACACTTGCAGATACTTCTACCAAAAGACTGAGACACTGATATAGTGTAGGTACCAGAGCTGCTCTAAGATCAGTTGCTGCTTGTCAAGTATTTATAGGCATTATTAACACAGACAAAACTGACAGCATGTCTTTTTCGGAATTTCTACTCCTCCCCCTCCTTTTCCCTAATGCCTGAAATTTCTGGGGACAGAACCTTTCAAATCATTTTTGAATGAATTGAGATAATGAACTAAAATACCACATGGTGGGTGCTGAACTGGTACAACTTCTATGAAAGGCAATTTGGCACTATCCAAATTACAAATGTGTTTGTCCTTTGACCTAGCAATACTACTCTAGGAATATGTTTCAGATATACTTCAGTTCAGTTGCTCAGCCATGTCTGACTCTTTGCGACCCCATGGACTGTGGCACATCAAGCTTCCCTGTCCATCACCAACTCCCGGAGCTTACTCAAATTCATGCCCACCGAGTTGGTGATGCCATCCAACCATCTCATCCTCTGTCGTCCCCTTCTCCTCCCACCTTCAACCTTTCCCAGCATCAGGGTCTTTTCCAATGAGTCAGTTCTTCGCATCAGGTGGCCAAAGTGTTGGAGTTTCAGCTATATTTACCCCTCAGATATACTTACCCAGATGGGAAATACCATCTATATTAGCTTGTTCATTACAGCATTGTTTGAAATAGCAAATATTAATCTAAGGACCGTGGACAGGACACTGGTTAACTAGATTATGGAGCATTGGATCCCAGATCCAGGAAATGCTTGATATATGAATATGGAAAAGATCCCTGATATGTGTTCTTAAGTGAAAAAACACTAAGTGTAGAACAGTTACAGTAAACTGCCATTTTCTTATGCAGGGGGGATTAAGACTATGCGACTACAAATTTGCTAACATACATGTAAGCAGAGTTGCTTACCTGAAGAAAACCCTAGGACACACAAGAAACTAGTGACAGTGCTTAAAGTAGGGAAAGGGTGAGTAGAGGATTTGGCAGATGGGGATAGATGAGGGAGGGAAGGAGAAGGAATTTTCATACTTTATGTCTCAACTGTGTGAATGTGTTTATTTATTCCAAATGTTAAATTAATTGAATTTTTAAAAATACTCCATGGGAAAGAGTTAACCCAGAGACTATGATTTCCACCCAAAGGAGAAAGTCTACTAGTCATCATTAATTCATTTATTCAGTAACCTATAGCAATCAAGAAACTTCTCTAGCAATAATGGTTAACAAGTCTTAGCACTGAGAGGGGCCAGGCATAGTGCTAAGCACTTCCACATACATTATCTCACTCAATCCTCACCACCTCTGCTGGTGCAGGTGTCGAGCATCACAGAAGTGGAAGCTGAGGATGAGTGAGGTGGTTCTTGCCTAAAGTCACCTGCAACCATCCAGGCCCCACCCTCCAGGCCAGGCTCTGTTCTGCGCAGGCACGATGGATACCAGAGACAGAGACACAACTCCTGCCTTCTTAGGCTTAGTTGTCTAGTGAGGGAGACAAGCAAGTGAAAAAGCAGATTCACAGAGAGGTTTTGAACAGGGAAGGGAGTGTTAGAGCATGATGCCTAAGGATTAGGGGACAAAGGGAACAGCGAGCTGGGGACACGGAGGAAACCTCTCCCACGACACCTTCGGCCAAGGACAGGCCTTATAAACAGCAGTGGAACTCAGTGGCGCCTCTGTGGGAGAAAACCCTGCAGCCTCAGAACCAACAATGAACAAAGGCAGCCGGTGCTCTGTAAGAACAGAGCAGATCTGACAACAGCCCGACTTGTTTGATCAGCATAGACATCCTTTTGGACTTTGAAGCCTGAAGGGCTCTCCTTTAGCTGTCTACACAGATCAAATAAGCTGGATGGCTGCCATATCTCAACTTCACTTTGTGTTACTCCATAGTCACAGCCAGCTCCCCAGCAATTCGACCAAACCATCTGAGCAGAGGCAAAAATAATTCTATCGGCAAAGACAGATAATCCCAGGATGCGAATGTTAACTCCTTGCTGTCACTTCAGGAGGGAGTGGGTTTTGAAGTTAGTTCTTGGAATCTTCCAAGAAGGGAGCTTCTGCCCCTTTCCAAAGTGAGATGGCAAAGCTGTTTTCTTTCTCACAGTTGAAAGCCCTTCCGATTCCAAAGCTCATTCATGAACACTCAGAAGAACTGACAATACGTAGCTGTGGTCTAGCTCTCAGAAAGGCAGCCCCACCCTAAAGCCCCACCAAACCCTCTCTTATTCATAGGATCATTCTTGGGGGAAACCCGACTCCAGTCTCCTCAGTCCTCAAGGAGCAGTGGGGATCTCAGGAAATCCTCATCACAGAGACTGTCAGGACCAGGCATCTAACAACAAACCCAGAAGCCAAGTGGCATCGTTAAAAAAGATGAAAAATCTACATGAGTTCTAACATCTTCGTTCCTAGCCATGGTTTCCATGGAAATAGACATCTGCTCTAGGGAGAAAGAAAAGGGGGGGGGGGGGGACGGTATAAGTGCTTTAAAATAATCAGTGTTTTGAAAGATTTATTTTTTCTGTCACAACATTAATAGTCAGAAAGGTGAGATTTTTGTGGCAATTTCTTATAAATTTTTTTAAAAAAGCATCAAATGGGTGGGACCTTCCTCTGCAAACCTCCAGATCAAGTACAAAGACTTGTAGATAAAGCGTGGTTCAGGGTATAACAGACTTCTCAGCCTTGGGTTTCTTGCTCGTGTGTGTTGCCTGTTAATCTATCACTTTTCAATGAGGTCTTATCCCAACTCCCCTCCAGTCTTCCTGACGATTTCTGAGGTTTTGCTCAGAAAACTGACGGAAACAGCCGGTTGTTTGGTGGCTAAGTTTGGTCTGAGAAGGAGAAGGTTCTCAGGGCTCTGAGAATCTGAATTATTGCTGGTCCTGCTCACATGCTAAGGGAAAACCACTTAGATTGGGGGCGGGGGAGAGGCCGACCCCACACAAGGGCAATTGTTGGAGAAAATGCTGCAACAAGCATATTTCAGGCAACAGTGCATTGCTAATTGTTTGCTTTGTGTGGTGTGTCTGCTGCCTGTATAATCCAGTTTTCCTTGTCTCAAGCACCTATGAATTGTATTTAACTCTTGCATATCCATAGTAAATAGCTTTAAATTAGGACTCCTGCTCCATCAAAGTAGGTCATGTTTGTTTCTTGGTTGGGGGAGGTGGAGCCCATTGAGCAGTAAAATGAGGATGTCCTTCTGCCTTGTCAGGATCTCAAGGCAGCTGCTTTGGTGTAATGACCAGCCCCAAGGACAGAGCCTTGGTTGAGGGAACCATGTTCATTTGATTTATTTTTCCTCTGGCCTTTCTGTGTTTTAAGAATGAGGCCAGCCGTTCTAAGATAGCCAGGGTCAGAGCAATTTTCTTTTGTGTTTCTGCTGTGCATCTGATCTATCCAGGGCAGGGGGAACCGTGACCTTGTGGCTTCTTTTGTTTTGATTCTTTATAAGGACCCAGCACTGATGCGGGAGCACGTGCTTCAAGAACAAAAGCAACACTTAACTGCAGTCTGTGTAGTCTAGAACTGCAATTGAGCTTCCTTCCCTATCGTCCGGTAAAAGGCTTGGCAGAACAGATGGAGTCTGCATTTAAGCCGAGTGACTTTGTTACACCAGAGGAGATCAAATTCCAGAGCCTTTTGCTTTTCCCCCACAGGTCTCTATAGAGGGTCAACAGCTCGGGGACCCTTAGAGGGTAGCAAGAACGCACACAGTGAGTTAAGGGCCACGCCCGTGCCCTGTTGGGGCTGAGTAGGTTAGATTATGATGATGTCACAATACAGGTGACAGGTGGAGGCGTCGAGTGGCATTGTCCCGTCACAAGGGCTTGGTCATCTTAGGTGACTGCACCGAGGGGCCCCCGGAAGGGCAATGCTCTATCCCAAAGAAGGGCTGTGCTTTGGGTGTTATGTTGGGCAAGGGGCTCCACAGAGGTGGAGTCCAGGGGGGCCACTGTCTTGAGACGTGGAAAGGGACCTTGCCCCGCCCTTTTTCTAAGAAGGGGAGAACTGGTTCAAACCCAGGCGGGAGCTCACTGCATCACCCCCTTCCCCGGCCAGATGACCATCCCGGCCCCCCCGGCTCACACCTGGAGACATCCCCGCCCCAAAGCAGCCCTCACCCCTGGCATTGTCCGCCTGTCCCACCAGCCTGAACTACACTTCCCGAGGTGCTCCGGGGTCCCCAGGGGCGGGGTCCGCTTGGGCGGTGGAGGGGGTGGGGAGGGGTCGGCACGTGCCGCCGCTCCCAGCCAATGCGGAGCCCGGCGGGGAGGTCACGTGCCGCTGTTTGGCGCTTTTGTGCGCGCCCGGGTCTGTTGGTGCTCAGAGTGTGGCCAGGCGGCTCGGACTAAGCAGGTGGGTGTGGGACTCTCGGGAGGAGGCGGCGGCGGCCGGCCGGGGGCAGCGAGAGGGACGCGGCCAGCGGGAGGGGCCGGCCCTGGGGCAGCGACCCCCTGCTGGAGGCCGGCGGGCGGGGCCGCGGGCCGTGAAGGGGCTGGAGGGCGGGGTGGGGGTCGCTCCGCTTTGTGTGTGGCTCGGGCGGAGCCTCGGCTTTGTCCCTGGCTCCCTGGGGGCGCGGCTGTGGTGGGGAGGGGGTGCGGCCAGCTGGGCGAGCCCGACGAGGTAGCCCCCGAGTTGTCTTCGAGAAGACAATAGGGGGCGTAGGCCCGCCCCCCTGCAGGCGCGGCCCCCGCCGGGGTCCCCATTGTTTGAAGGGGCGGGGCGGCGCCCCCAGGGAGCGACCTGAGGGCCAGACTGCGGGGCGGGAAAGGGCAGCGCCCCCGCCCAGGGTTCGTGAGGCTGCCCACGGAAGGCTAATACCCCTACGAGAGCTGTTCGGCCCGGGGGCGCGGACGGCTTTGGGTGGCGGAAGATTGGGAGCAAAGGAAAGAGGTGGCGAGCTGATGGCGGGTATCCCACGGTTTCCTCCCGAGTACTGGCACCTCCCGGCCAGCTGCGGCGGGGCGGGGGACGGGGGACGGGGGCCCGCCTCAAGGTGTTTTTGGCGGGAGTTGATGGGGGGCTAGTGCGCGCGGGGAGAGCCCGGGGTGGGCGGAGTTACCCGGATGGGACCGTTAGCCCCGCCCACCCCTCCCCTTCCCACGCGCGCGGGCTCCGGGGTGTTGAGAGTTCGGGGAGATTCGAAAAGGCGCGGGGAGGAAGGGGCGGGGCCCGGGGCCGGAGTGCAGGGCGGGCTCTGATTGGCCGGGGGGAGGCCTGCCGCTATTCCTCGCCCGGACCAGGGCCACGCCCATGCTGGGTCTGGTGCTGGGAGTCTCATGCTCGTCCGACGGGCTTAGACGGTTTCCCTGCCTCGGATTTTAAGTTCCCGCTGTTGAGAACTTGTATTCCTACGTGTTTGACACTAGACTTGGGTCTGCAGGAATCATGACCTTTGAAAAGATCAAGTGATGTAGAGGTTTTTCTCCGTGGAAAAATTCTGCACAAGGCAGCAAATAGGTGTAACCTAAGACCTGAAGCTTCATAAAATTGTTGATAATTCATGTTAACCCGCTGTTGAATGAGGACCTTAAACCGCAGGAACAATAGAAGTGCGACTTTATTGGTTAATAGTAGTTTGGGCGTTCTGTTTTCCACATGGCAGACAGACAAAGCAGGGGTGGGTAGTTCTCGTTTGCACAATGAGTGGTAGGCAGTGTCAAGATGGCTCCGGTCTCACTAGGCGTTGAATCTGCACTGTCTTCTCACCAGGGGGAGAATATACTGAGGGGCGGGGACCTCGTGATTTAAATCCCTGTCTCGTTTTAAAAAAGTATGTTTTGAACGGGCACGCTCAGTTAACCTCATCTTGTACAACCAACATTCTATTCAATTCAGATTTCCCAGTGTTGGAGTATTTTATAGATTTTTAAATAATTTTCTGACAAATGATGTCATATTTAATTCCACAATAGTGGGGTTTTTTGACATTGATTTATATGGATGTGATTTGAGGTCCCTTTGAATCAATGACATGGAAATGCAAAGAAATTGATTGCATGCTTTTGAAAATCGTTTTCAGGGTTATCCTTGCCAGTGAATCGTGTAGAGTACACTGCCAGTCTCTTGTCTTCTCTTCACCATGGCTTCTTCTGGTAGGTGATCTATTTGGAAAAGCTGAGATTGTGATGGGCTTCTAATTTTAGAATAGGAGATGGCTCAGGTCTTAAGCCATCTTAATTTGACACATGTGTTTTGGTCTTACCAAGAAAAAAAATCTTATCTTATAAATTGAAGAGTAATTAAAGAAGAAAAATTACCACTTGAATGTACTGAGAGTACATAGTTAATTATTTCATTATTAGACGATTTGGTTTGGTCTAAAGGAAAATGTGGAGTTTTGCATGTTTTTGTTCTGTTCGGGGAAATGATTGTCAAATACTGATGTCTCAGAATGGTATTTATCAATCCAAAAATGTTGAGCTTTGCTTTTCTGGGACATGGTATTTAGATAATAATTTCTTGCCTGTAAACACAGCTGCTTCACCAGCCCTAATTCTATTCATTAAATTGATTTGGTTTTTAGAAAACGATAGAACAGTTCATTAGAATAGGAAAAACTCCATTTTTCTGAATATATTATAAATATGATCAAATCCAGATATCCAGGTGAAGGAACTGGAGAAGCGTGCCTCAGGCCAGGCTTTTGAGCTGATTCTCAGCCCTCGATCAAAAGAATCTGTCCCAGAATTTCCCCTTTCCCCTCCTAAGAAGAAGGATCTTTCCCTGGAGGAAATTCAGAAGAAATTAGAAGCTGCAGAAGAAAGACGCAAGGTAAACACCAATTTAACAGAAAAGCAGATATTTATTAATGTAACGTGGCAAATCTGTTTTAGAAGAGGAGGAAAACAGAATTGTAGTTAGATGGTGACTATAACTATGAAAATTACAGTGCCAGTGGCAGGGAGAGAATACCAGCCGTCATTTATTGAGCTCCTATTGTGGACCATCTCCTGCACTTACATAGTTCTCCTTTTCTACCTTGACCCTACAGGGTAGGTGTTGTCTGAGATACTGGATTAGAAAATGTTCTCAGGAACGTTGACTCGTTTTCCTGAATCATACAGTTAGTGAGTACTGGGGCTAGAGTTTAAGCCCAGTTCTGTCTGAAACCAAAATTCATGCTTTTCATGCTTTCTCTTTGGAAAATAAATTGTTTTGATTCATTTTTTTGTCTCTTAAGGTTTTGGGGTTTGGTTTTTTAAGTTGTGTGTAAATCTGTGGTTTTTTAGTTTTTGTTTTGTTTTTTGAGATCAGTACAATGAAAACATCTTAAATGGCAGTGACATGATTGTGTTGCTCAGCTGTCATACGGGTATTATGGTAGCTTTTACCTAGTACTTCTGTTTTAAAGTAGGTATCTTTAAAAAGAACTAATCAGAAGAGTCAGCAAATATTAATATGCTTGTTATAGAAAAACAGAACCACAGAAGCTTATAAATAAGAAAATTCATATCCTGCTTCGCAGAAATCACTATTGGTAACATGTTGGTGTATCTCTCTCTTCATTGTCCTTCTAGTCGTTAAGAATTACACACAAATTCTCATTTAGGTCCTTTTTCTAGCAACTCTTGATTGGGATGTATAGGTTTAATTTTAAAATTAGGTAAATGAAGGCACAAAAAGGTGAAGTAGTAACCTGCCTGCAACCAACACAGTTTGGCGCTTTGAAGTCCGGCACCTTTAAGCGAACACATGCGCTTCGGGGCCCCTTTAAGCTGCTGTAGCACGTGCTGTGCACGTTTCAGAGCCATGCGTTTGCTGTGTGTGCGCTGACCCGCTGTCAACAGTGAATTACCTCCTCAGGAGGAGTGGCTCTGTTTGCAATGGTGTTTCACCTCCTACCTGCTCTTCTGTTTAGTCCCAGTTGATGGATTTCATGTAGTTTGAGTTCATGGAAGAGATGCAGCCGAAGGCAGGACAGATAATTTTTTTTTTTAAGGAATCAATGCTGTCCCTGTAGTCATTAGCCAGAGCTTTACATAGTTACTGGCTAAATATAGTGAAACTCTTACCATGACTGGGATTTTGAAGAGGAGAATTAACAGAACCAATGGCAGATGCTCTGAAGTTTTCCTGCAAGCTGATGCTTCCAAACACATCGGAATCTGGTAATAGCTATTCTGAGTCTGTTGAAGGAGGTACACCATGGTAACAGAGCTCCATTGGTCTGGAAGTTAATGCAGTGTCCATAGAAAAATGCTAATAAGCTTTTCCTTAAAACAAATCTTTGGCTTAAATAGTAATCTGGAGGCTTAGTTTTAATATTTCTAACATTTCTGTGGATTTCCTTTTTATCAATATGGTTACATTTTTTTACAATGAGCTCATTTTCTTTAGGTAGCCTTTGAAGTTGAAAAATCAAAAGTCTTCACAATAAAGTGCCATTTCTAAGTATATATCACTCAAATCGTCTTGATACCATTAAGCAGTAAATCTTACAAAGATTTCCTTAAGGACTAATTGGGCAAGAATCTCTGAACAAATATGGGCAGTTTTCCAAAGTAAATACAAACACTAGAAAAAGAGTATCATTTTTACGGTATTCTGATACAAATAATTCAGGTCCTGACTTCAGTATTATTTAAAGGGATCTAACTTTCTATCTTCAGTCTGCTCAATTAATTTTCTTCTGTGATTTGACCTAATGCTATATCACATTTCAGAGAGCCTAGCCTATTAAACTTTTTTCCAGTCCCATGAAGCTGAGGTCTTGAAGCAGCTTGCTGAGAAACGGGAGCACGAGAAAGAAGTGCTTCAGAAAGCGATAGAGGAGAACAACAACTTCAGTAAAATGGCGGAAGAGAAGCTGACCCACAAGATGGAAGCCAACAAAGAGAACCGGGAGGCACAAATGGCTGCCAAACTGGAGCGTTTGCGAGAGAAGGTTGGTGTCTCCTCCTGGCTTTGAGAGGCTTACGAGCCTGAGGTTTGATGCACCAGTGAAATGGCTCGAACTCTGCCTTGATCACACGTGCTTGGTATCTTTGTCATCCATTTTGTGGTTAACAAGTTAAATCAGAGGTGTCTTATTTTAAAATAAGGAATATTCACTAATTTGCAGCACAATTGCATGTTGTTGGGAAGAGCAGCAGAAGGCTGAATCATTAGGTTCAATGAGTGACCTAGGAAATTTGAAGATGATGACTTATAACTCTTAATTATGTGATTCCCATGATATATACTTATATAATAATAGTATATTATTATACATGTCATATAACGTACATACTAATGCTGGTTTGGGCCTCTTGGGGGCATGGCCTGGCAGACTTTTTTACTTGACTGGTGGTATATACTGTTTCTTTACAGGACAAGCACATTGAAGAAGTGCGGAAGAACAAAGAATCCAAAGACCCTGCTGATGAGACTGAAGCTGACTAATTTGATCTGAGAACTGACTTTCTCCCCCTCCCCTTCCTAAATATCCAAAGACTGTACTGGCCAGTGTCATTTTACTTTTGCCCTCCTGACAAATATTCTAGAAGCTAATGTAGGACTGTATAGGTAGATCCAGACGGTATGATGTTGTTCTAGGGGCTAAAGGGGAGAAACGAAAAGTGTTTTACTCTTTTTCTAAAGTGTTGAAGTCTTTCTAATGTAGCTATTTTTCTTGTTGCATCTTTTCTACCTCAGTACACCTGGTGTGCTGGGTTAATGGCTAGTACTGTATTGGCTCCGTGAAAACATGTCTGTGAAAAGAGTATGTAGTGGCTTCTTTCAAATTGTTAGATGCTGATTATCTGTTCACTTTTAAATCCCAATTCTGTCCCGATCTTACAGACGCTACTGTACTTGAATGGTTAATAAAGCTGCACAGTGCTGTTGGTGGCAGTGACTTCTTTCTGCCCAGGTAATAAGTTGTCCAGAGATAGAGACTCTCCTAGTTTATATTTGTTCCAGATGGGACCTTGAGGCTGGTAGAAACACCCAGCACACACATCACTGCGAGTCCTCTGCCCTGGAGTTTCTTGCTCCAGAGTTGTTTGCATTGTCTTCTTCCACAATCATCACTTTGTTGTGATGCCTCAGCCCAGATCAGCTGTTATGATAGTCTTTCAGATGTTTATTTTCAAACAAGCAGTTTTTGTTTTCTGTGTCCCCATTAAAAAAGCAGACTGAAGGCGCAAACGGTGTTTCTAGAGAACAGTTTAGAGATGCGAACGGTGTTTCTAGAGAACAGTTTAGAGAAACCTTAAGATCCTAGTTAGAGATATTAGATGCTTTTATTTGCTTTATGTTACAGGCTGGGGTTGGGGGTGAATCCTAACACTTGCCTGCCATAAGTACCATTTCTCAAGAATCAAAAGATTAGTAAAACTTTCTGTACCCCTCTAGCACCCCCTGTGAAGTGATAGAGGGAAACTTATTCTCTAGAGCAGCATTGACTTGGGTGGTGAAGGTTGGTGGTTGCTTTGTCTTGCATCCAGAGGCTACAGTATTTACAGTTTTCACCAGCTTGCCTCTGAATTCCGGGAAAGCCTTTGGCAGCTTTCCTAGGCTATTTGGGAAATAGCCTTAATTACATATGATTATTTGCTTCTCAGACTATCTGCAGAAAAGCTCTTGGAAGCTACACGCCTACGGTGAAAGAGTTTCCAGGATGACTGCTAATACTGCAGTGGGGTCAGCATGTTGCCACGCTTATACTTCTGCAGCTCTTGATTTGGGTTTTATCAAACTTATAAGGATAATAATAGCCTATCAACCTTCCTTTGTTGTTAGGATTAAAGGTGTGTGTGTGTGTGTGTGTGTGTGTGTGTGTGTGTGTGTGTGTGTGTAGTAAAGCACTGTATTTAGTATATATTTAGCACTAAAAATGATAACCATTTTTAACCAGAGGCTAGTGAGGGAGCTAATAAGTTTACATTGAGTTGGAAATGACTGTGCAGCTTTTAAGTGCCTTGAATTGACTTAAAATTTTATAAGGTGATGAATTGTAGGGGTTCAGAAAGAAGATTGAATTTAAAGAGTCATGGCTGTATAAGGCAAACAGGAAAAAGATCAAGTGTAGTTCAGTATAACGATGGCAATATCTAAACACATAGGTCGAGGTAAAGCTTGTGTGCAGAAATGCACCGTTGTCTGTCTTCGGTCTGTCCTATAGTAGGTATTAGAGGTTTGCGTGGGTGAGACGGTACCCATGGGAACCCTTAAAGCACCACTTCTGAGTAGCTTGGATATAAAGATGGCCTGAAAGTAGTAATTCATCAGTTTTGATACTAGATGTCCTACAGAGAGCAGTAGGTTTTTGTTTCTGTGGGACATGTGGGGAACAGAACAGAGCTCAGGAAAAAATAAGAAGAGGGTCTAAGGTGCGCCTGAGGAGGGATCCCCCAGTTGGTTATAGCCAACCCCGTGGTGGCCCTGACTTAGCGTCAAAAGTTCCCACCTTGTGATAGCAATTGTCATGGAACTGAAGGTCCATCTTACCCATAAAATCAGAAGCCCTGGCTTTTCTATTTTACCTTTGACCTTCGGAGAGGTACTTGTCCTGGGCCTCAGTTTTCTCAAACAAAAAGAGAGGACTGAATTAGGTTAGATAATTGCCACTCAAATTCTTTGCCTGTGACTTGGAAGGAGGGCTTCCCAGATGGCTCAGTGGTAAAGAATCCACCTGCCAATGCAGGAGACGCAGGAGACTCGGGTTCGATCCCCTGGAGGAGGAAATGGTAACCTACTCCAGTATTCCGGCCTGGAGAACCCCGTGGACAGAAGAACCTGTCCTCCTGGGGTCTCAGAGTTGGGCCTGACTGAGCACCTGAGCATAGGCACACCTGCACAACGTGGAGGGAAGGAGTGGGGGTCCAGGAGCTCCTGGGGGGGCATCCGTGCTGTCCTGTCCCCAGAGTGAGCCAGGCCAGCCTCTCCCGGCAGCCCTTCCGTCAGAGGTCAGAAGAGGTTTGACTGCAGCCTGGGGCTGTCACCATAGAGCACACTGTTTCCTTTGACTTGAGTGGAAAAATGAGATGCATCCCTTCCTCTTGAGCCTTTTGTACTTGGATGTGGTGATTGGCCTCGGCAGAAAGGAGGGGCTTAAGGAATGGGAAGAAAGCCCTTAAATCCACATTGAACAAATAGCTAGAAGGTACCCAACTTTGATCTATGTGCTAGTGACACAAAGATGAATTGGGGTCCCAGCACATCTTGTGTTTACACCTGAAGCGGGCAGGGGGGATTGTGGAACGCCTTGGTGAGAATATGGCCTCAACCACATGCTTCTACTCAGCCAAGTGTGCTTCAGTAGTTTGGTGGAGGGTGTAACCACAGGATTCGGTAGTCTGGGGAGCTTAATAGAGGAGGGAAGACGAGCCAGTCCTCTGAGGAGTCAGATATGGACTTAATAACACTTCACTGACTGGGAGGTTTTTGCAGAAACTAATTGACAATTTGTTAAATGAGTGAATTTTGAAACACTGGTCAATAACGTTCCGGTAAGCAAAAGACATTAATACGTCTCTGGCGAGTAAGTTGTTAACATGTACTTTATGAGGACCTGCCATGGTTACTGGCTCACTGCAGGCTCTCATAGAGATGCTCTCTCTATTCCCTTTATCCTGAGCTGTGGGGGCTTCAGAGCACAGAACAGAAGTGTTCAGAGAACAAAGCCATTCTGAGGGAGAGAATGGAGGCGTAGGGCAGGGTGAATTGGAGAAAAGGTGACGGAGACCACAGTGGGAGGCTGTCGAAGCACCATGGGGATGAGGTGAGGAGCCTCTGAGCTGGATGGGGCCACTGGGCTCTGGAAACACCGCACCAAGGAACTGGGAGACTTAACTGCTGACCGTGGGAACGGGAGGAGAAATAAACCGCTCCAGGGCTGGCTGGAGAGTGGTGCTGCTGGTCTGAGGCTACGGTAGGGTGAGCAGTTCCTTTCGGGCATTGTGACGTCTCCTCAGGTCCAAAGGTGTGAGGTGGGTGCTGCTACAGGACAGAGAAGTGAACAGGTCTAGGGAGGTGAGGTAACGCCCACAGGTCTAAGCTGGTCAGGGTCTAACCGGGGCACTGAGTCCAGGCCCTTCTGGGAAGGGGGGCTGCCCTGGCATTTCAATGTCCCCTCTTGTCCTGAAACATCCCCCCTTGCCCTGGATTCAGCCAGTGCTGCCACACTCAAAAAGGCCATGAGTGACCATCTTCTGTTACTCTAAGGAAGCAAGATTTCACCCCACCCGCCAGCCCTTTTTAAAGGTGTTGCTTTCTTCTGTTTTCCTCCCCATGAAGAGTGTTGATTTCCAGTGACATTTTAGCACCGCTTTGTCCTCCCAGATAACTGCTTGGCCACCTTACTGTTAGTTGCGTTTCTGAGTCACTGTTGAAAGTGATTTGCTTGCAAACAAGAAGATAAGGCTAGGCTCCTTAGAGAGGAGCTTCACGCTTTGAATGGGAGGTTGGATTAGGTACCCTGGAAATTGCCTTCCATGTTCAAGCCTAATTCCAGGTCTTCTCTACCTGATTAGATCAGGAATCCTATCTTGGCCATTGAGGGTTCCTCCACTGAGCTGAACTTTAAGGCACCAGAAACATTACTGGCATTTAAGTCTCTTGCCATCTGCCTTCCTCCCTCTTTGCCCAGGTCAAGTAGAAGGTCCATAGTGTCCCAATGGCTGAGGTCTCTGCCAGTGGAAGCTAGCATTCTGCAGTTTGGTGGCACAAGGAAGGTTTTCTGACTCATTTTATACAGGCACCCAGATTTGTAATACTTAATTGTAGGATTTGATGAGCTGTCTCATCAAATGCAGCAGTCTTGGAGGGGCACTGGTCCATGATGGTAAAGGCCTAGCCTTCTCCCAGTGAGATCAAGGGCAGTACCTTCCTTGGGCACCAAATCCTACCAGGGGCAAGTGTAGGAGATTACCCAGATGCCCATGGCTGCCACAGCAGAATGGAGAGCACACGGGGGACAGCCCTGGGGGTGCAGCGATCCTTGGGCCCAGACGTCCAACATGTGACCTCACACCTTGGGGGAGAAGCTTCTGGGATTGGGGAAGGGCTTGATGGGGTTCTCTGAGAAGCCTAGTCTCCCTCTTAGATGCTCTTACAGTTCTCTCTACTTCGTAGCCGTGACTAATAATTATTTGCATGATCTCAGGGGATCTCCAAGACAACCCTATGACATTTTCATGCCCATTTCACAGGTAGGAAAGGAGGCCACTGAGACAGATCAGGGTATTTGCCAGAAGTGACATAGCTGATCAGTGGAGTCAGGACTCCAACCTCAACCCTGTGCTATACAGCAGCTCCTCATGTTTCACAATGAATTCATTATCCTGATTATTTGTTTCAACCGCGTGTCTCCAGTTAGAAGGAAGGGTTCCCCCAGAGCAGGAGCTGTGCCTGTCACGTCACTGGATCTCCAGCACTGAGCCTGGCATATGGGGGGAGGTTAATGTGTGCTGAATTAGATGACTGTCAGTGGGCGGTGACTCCTCTGGGCACCTGAATTGTTCCTGTCCTGTGTGGACCCGTGGGGAGTCAACCCAATTTTCTAGAAACAAAGGCTGGCTCTGTCCTGGCTCTGTAGACAGGCCTTGAAGGTGCCCAGTCCTTAACATCCTTCTCAGATTCAAGATTCAAACGCACCAACTGCTGGCCTGCAGCCAGAGTCCGTCCACAGGCTTGTTGTCTCTGTGCCAGGCTTTAATTTTTTTTAATTAGTTGACAATTAATTACAGTTGAAAATGTGATTTCAGGCTTATCTTGAAAAGCCAGAAAATCCTGCAACCCTGTGCTCACAGTCCCACCCAGAGGTAATCAGCAAGCTCTGAGCAGCTGCTGCCCTCTTGAGGTGGCGCTTGCACATTACAGCACTTCTGTGCCTCTGGCCCACCCTCTTCTGTCCTTAGGGATGGCAGGCCCCAGATATAAAAAGAGGTGAGAGTTTGCAGGGTTTTCTTTTTTTGGCCACTGTGGCATGTGGGAGCTTAGTTCCCCAACCAGGGATTGAACCTGTGCCCCATGCATTGGAAGCACAGAATTTTAACCACTGGACAGCCAGGGAAGTCCCTGCAGTTCTTGACATAAATGGTAGTCACTTTATCAGTCCATCAGATTTTTTTTAAGTCAAAAGTCCAACTGGTACAAAAGGATAGATAAAAGTAACACTCCCTTCTAACATCCTCCAGGCTGGAGGTCCCTGTGTTCCCTTCTTCAGATATGTTGCATAACTGTGATCATGGCCACCAAACCACTCGCTGGCACCTCTCATGGGCCAGACACCAACTGGGCATCAGAGTCACATGGCACTTTTTCAAAATACAGAAACTCAGGATGCTCATCAGACCTTTGCAGGTAGACTTTCTAAAATTGGAGCCCAGGTGTCTAGATGTTTCAAAAACCCACAATGTTTTCTGTTGCTCAGCCAAGCAGAGACCACTGTACTCTGACACAACACTCCAAACACAGGTCCCACTCTGCAGTCCCCCACAGCCTGGTGGAGATGCGCCCGGAGTCCCAACCATCAGGGCAGCTGCTCAGAGCTGTGCAGACTAGACCCTGGGCACAGGAGCACCTAGCCAAGACCTGAAATCTAGCCAGGCCCTCAAACCAAGGCCCACCCCACCCAGAGGAGTAGGCCCCGCTTTCAGATTTTCCACATCAACCATTCAGTGAGAATACATGCAGAGAGACTGTGCTACTGTGCAGGGACACAGATGGGGGCTCCTCGGTTCCGCTGTGAGCCCAGGGTGACTTCCTGTAGCAGGTGATGCTTGGGCCAAGTTTGCTATAGGGGTTAGAAGCAAAGACGGCACAACTTTACTCCTCTCGTGTAGTTCACCCCACTCCTTCCCCTACCTCACACTTCCCTCTGCTTATCAGGGGCCACCAACAGGGACACGTTATTTGTAATGCACATCAAGAAGACCCTGAGAGACAGACTAGGGTGGAAGGAGGAGTCCAGGCATAAGTCAGATCAGTGTGTCTGGTCTGGGGCTGCTTGGGATTGACTGGCTTGGTATCCAGAAGCTTCTGCTTGAGAAGCAGCGGGTACAGAAATGTTCCTTCTGGAAGGAACTGCAAAACCAGAGTCTACCTCTATCAAAGAGCAGCCCTGGGACTGCTACCAGTCCATAAAACATTAGCCATCTGCAATAAGATAAGAACAGAAATTGAAAGTTAAGCATTTAGGGACATTTATAACAACCTTACAAGGTCTGTTGAAGACTATCCAAGTTGAGGCTAGCAAAAAAAAAAAAAAATTTGTTATTTCATCAATTTTTTATTGTAATATACATAACATAAAATGTACCATACTAATCATTTTAAATGTATATTGCAGTGGCATTAAGAACATCCACAATGTTCTGTAACCATTACCACTATCGAGTATATTAAATTTTATAAAAAATCTAAGTTCTTAGATTAAAAACCTTTTTTTTAAGTTGGAGAAGCCCTGATCTAAATCTTGACCTGTGGGCTCCCCAAAGCCTTGAAGATTTGGAGGAAATTGAAGGGCTGAATTCATTGTTTAGTTTCGTTTCCCCAGACGGTTGAGATTTGCCCCAGAGAGTGATGGGGGCTGAGGGCCAGGCTCCCTGGGCTAGAGGTGTGGGGGCACGGGCACCACCCTGAAAGGGAGAAGAGGAGGCACTGTGCTGCCCGAGGCCAGGGCAGGAGGAGGGGCTCTCCCTGGGCGGGGCTGCCCAGTTCTCCAGGGGCAGGAAGGCCAGATGAGAGCTGCGGGGTGTCTGGCAGGCCTATCTCCTGACTCAGTCGTGGGAGGCTGTTGTTCAGAATTCTAAGAATGTCAGCTCCGGCTGGAAGGGCCCTCAGTGACCAGTGCCTACCCTCCTTGTTTAGAGGAAGAGCTTGAGACTGGAGAGAAAGGATTACCCAAGGTTACAGCCACTTTGTTTTGGTCCCAAATCCAGGCCTTTCAATTCCAGGCAGAGGCGCGGTGGAGCTTTTTGGAATCACACCGAATGGAGCCCTGTTAGCTCTTCAGGTCCCGGGGGCATCTGTGCCCTCACCTGTGAAATGAGGATAATCCCTCGCAGGATGGATGAGTATTGAGTCTGTGCTGGGTTAAGTGAAGCGCCTAGCGCTGGGCATGGGCAGGAACAAGCCAGTCGCCTGCCTGCCCTGTCCCTTCTTGCCCAGTGACCCTGTTCCGAGTCTGCCATTTTCCCTCGCTGCGGCCGCGGGGACAGAGGAAGGCAGGCCCTCTCCCTCTGGACTGCAGAGAACAGGAAACATAAACCCCTGCACCGGCCCACCTGCGCGACTCCTCCCCCAACTTGCCACCCCTCCGCGCAGGGCTCTTCTGCTGACTCTCTGGGCATCTTGGAGACATTTTTGCTCCTTCTGGGGCTCAGAACATTTGTAAAAGGAGAGGGTTGAACCAGTGGAACTCAAGTCAGTTTCAGAGAGTGGGTACTAGTTTTGGGTGCTTTATATTTCTGTATATTTTGTGGGAGAGTCAAACTCCCAGCGGGCCAGACTGGGCTGCCCCTGGTTTACAGCCACCTGCCTCTTTTGATTGTCATCTCTTTCTCTTTGGATTTTCTGACCCTTTCTGACTCTTTCCTATCTCTCTTTCCTCCTTTTGTGGTTAAGGGGTTTTGAGCACGTACTATTTGCTCCACATTGTGTACGCGTTTTGCATATTCCATCCTACTGAATCCTTAAGACTTTCTTGTGAATTAAATATTATTATTCCATTTCCATGGAGGAAACAAGTTCAGGGAGCTTCCAGTCACCAACTCCAGAGTTGGTTAGTGGCTGAGCCAGCAGGGGGCGCTCTCAACATTATTACCCAGATGGTGAGGTCATCTTCTGGCCAGAATAGAGCTGGCTGCATATGTTGTCTGCCTGTGCTCATCTCCTCGCTCCCACCCCAGAGACACTCTGCCTGGCAGGATCACTTGGGCAGTCAGTTCAGTTCAGTTGCTCAGTCGTGTCCAACTCTTTGCAACCCCATGGACTGCAGCACCCAGGCTTCCCTGCCCATCACCAACTCCCGGAGTTTACTCAAATTCACGTCAGTTGAGTCGGTGATGCCATCCAACCATCTCATCCTCTGTCGTCCTCTTCTCCTCCTGCCTTCAATCTTTCCCAGCATCAGGGTCTTTTCTAATGAGTCAGTTCTTCACATAGGTGGCCAAAGTATTGGAGTTTCAGCTTCAGCATCAGTGCTTCCAATGAATATTCAGGACTGATTTCCTTTAGGATGGACTGGTTAGATCTCCCTGCCGTCCAAGGGACTCTCAAGAGTCTTCTCCAGCACCACAGTTCAAAAGCATCAATTCCTTGTCGATCAGCTTTCTTTATAGTCCAACTCTCACATCCATACATGACTACTGGAAAAACCGTAGCTTCGACTAGACAAACCTTTGTTGACGACGTAATGTCTCCGCTTTTTAATATGCTGTCTAGGTTGGAAGTCAGCGGGAAGGGTTTGGATGTTGGTGGAAAGATGGTCACTCATTGGTTCCTGTTTCTGACTTGAATCTCAAGTTATCACGTTTTGCTGGAGTCCAGTCCCAGCGGACCCAGGAGTACCCAAGGGATGGGTGGCATCGGCGAAGAAGAAGACAGACACACACAGAAGGCTGCGTGGAAGAAAAAGCTTTTTTTATTTTTAGGACAGCTCAGTTTTTATAGGATGAATGTTACCTCCCCCTTAAGTCACCACATATTACATCAGATATTGGTTTTGTGCTTCTGTCAATATTTTTCTTTCCCATGTTTTCCCCCTATGTATTCATCTGGAACATTTCCAATTACAGGGTTTTTTTCTTAAATGTCCCATACATTAGTCTTCTTGCCTCAATGGCCTAACATTTTCACTCTAACAAAAACAACATTCCACAAATTTCAGGTATAGTATGAATTCTTTAGACAATAAAACAATACATGGGAAGGGCTACACAAACATGTTTGACATTTCTGAGAGTAGTACCATGTGAAAACCCTGATATTTCTCTTTACCTGAAGTTACAAAGTTTAAAATGATTAACTATGAAGCGGCAGAACACCTCTAAAGCAGCAAAACACCTCTATTAATAGTGAGGTAATGGCAGTAAGCTGATTAATATAAATCTTCTACTGAAATCCTATGTACCCAGTTTCCTAATTCTACAAAAATACCCATAATATTCCATGCTGTTTAAAGGAAGGGAAACAATGGACAAATAGCAGCAAGGAAATAGCAACAATGAAAACCCTCTCAACCAAGGAGCAAGTAAACTGAAGCAGTATATCTACTTCTAAACCTAAATGCTTCTACTCTTTTCTGTTCTAGAACATTATAATCTTTTAAGCAAGCAGCCAAACTATGCCTATGGCCTTTTCCTTTTTGACTTGATGTTTATGGTCGGGTCCTGAGCCAGAGCAATCATGAGCATTTCTAAATAGGCTTGGACTTTTCCAGGGAGGCCTGATCACTACATGTTATATTTCCAAAAATTAATAGAAAGCCCAACAACAGTAAGGCAGAAAGAGGAAAGAGACATATCGGGCCCCCGGGACAACCCTGAGGGGAAGAGCTGCCTTGCAGGTTCCTCTCTCATCCCATGACCTTGTCATGGACTGGGCGCATCCCGGCGGCTCCCGACAACGTTCCCTACCCTCAATCTCCTTCCTGTCCTTCCTCTTTAGATGTCTAAGAGCTGAAAGGTCCTCTAAGGGAACACCCAAACAAACCTCTCCATTCATTCATTTATTCTCTGAACAAATACTGAATCCTCTGCCACGCCAGGCAGTCTTAGGCCTTGGGGATGTGGCTGTGCGCAAGGCAGATGGGGTCCTGCCCTCAAGAGCTTACATTCTGTGGAGGAGAAAGACAACAGGACGGCTTATGAGCAGTGCGTGGAGAAAACAAAAGGGCTGATGTCATAGGCAGTGACCCGTGGCAGAGAGTGAGGAGCCACCTCTTGTGGATGGGCAGAGGGTAGTGCATTCCTGGCACACGAAACAGCCTGTGCAAAGGTCCAAAGGCAAGAGCCCGCAGGTGTGAGAAAAGGGCACACACAAGGCCTGCTAGGCTGGATAGGGTAAGCAAGAGGGTCTGCTGCCGGGAGGTGGGAAGGGCCCAGCCATGCAAGCCTGTGGGCCAGGGTAGGGGTGCAGTATATATATTCTGCGTAATGTAAAGCCTCTAGGGGCTCTAGGGATGTGATGGGGTTATGTCTGTAAAGAAGCCTTCAACCACTGTGAAGGATGTAAAGGATGTAAAGTTATCAGGAGTGCAGGAGGGAGAGAGGAAGGAAGTTTGGCCTAAGGTGGGGTCAACAGGCTGGAGAGGCAAAGTTGGGTTCCGGATCTGTGTCATGATGGAAACAGCAGTATGCTGATGGGCTGGATGTGGGCTGTGGAGTAAGGGATGACCCCTGAGTTTTTCACTTGGGCAGCTGAGTGGAGATGTCATCTACTCCAGTAAAGAAATCTGGAGACAGAACATATGTGGGGGCTGTGGGCTTGGAAGAAGCAACGATTCTGTCTAGCCATCACAGCAGACCTTGCTAACTGCCTCTCGGTATCCATTCTCTCCTTCCTGGTAGCAGAAACCTGATGAATTTTTCTTTAAGTACCTGATGAACTTTTAAGGGCTTTTGCCCTTTTCCCATCCTCCTCCTTCCTGCCTGGAATGGAAACATCATACTAGAGATACAACATCCACCTTGTGACCATGAGGGTAAAAGCCATATGATAAGATGGTTGGAGCCGAGTGGTAGATGGAGCCTGAGTCTGTGGTTATACACACGAGCTGACATACCAGTCTTGGACTGTCCGCCCCCAAGTTCTTGTTCTGTGAAACAAGTTAATCCGTTTACTAGTTCAAGCCACTGTTGTGTGGCTTTTCACTCTGTGTCACTGCATACAGCTAGAGCTAATGGAGTCATGTTGAGTTTGAACACACCCAGCCCAGGAGGGGGATGGGTAATTAATATGCATCACAGTGTGATGGATGTTCGTTATCAGAGGAGTCAACAGAAGCATAGGAAAGGGGAACCAAGTCAGACTGGTGTAATGGGGATCAGTCAGGGAGGGCTTCCTGGAGGAGTTCACATCTGAGCTGAGGATCAGAGGAGAAGTAGGAGTTGGGCAGGTTAAAAAAAAAAAAAAGCAGCAATGAGTGTTTCAGCAAAGGAGCAGCACATTGCGGACTGAGGGAGGCGAGGTGGCAACGTGAGGGTGATTGGATGGAGGGGCCCTAGGGAGGCAGGAGTCTGGGAGGCCATGCAAGGTGTTGTCCGTCGGGACAAGGGGTTTGGCTTGACTGGGAGGTCACCAATGGATGGCAAGCAGGGTGGGTCCAGTTTCAGATTTGTCTGGGTACCCTATAAACACTTGTTGATGGAATGAATCAGTGGAAGAGGGAATGCTAACTATGGGCTTCCGTGCACGGAGGGGACGGTTGAATGACCTGACAGCGGAAGGACAAGCCAGGCAGACACCTGGAAGCCAGACCCCCACTTCTCTCACCTCCTCTTCCATGACTCCCCAGACGGGACCAGCACCACCACTCTCCAGGATCCTTTGGGGATCCTCCACACCAGCCCCCTACAACTGCTGCCCGGCCCCTCTACAGTGCATTCTCCAAGGAAGCCCCATGACCCCTGGAGTCAGATTCTTCATCCCGGTGAGAGAGTAACAGGCAGGAAGGCCAGGGGGAAAGAGGCTGCAAGTGCCAGACATTTTTATCTCTCTTAAGGGGCAGGAGGAAACAAACTAGTGATTTTTTTTTCATTGTCTATGCAAATTTTAAAGGAGGTTTCTCTTAAAATTCTGTGTTGCCAGGATACCCGGTTTCACCTGAAGCTAACTATTCTCAAACCTTGAGTTAACCAATGCATTTTTCTTATGGAAATGTTTGTCTTAAACTATGTTAATGTACTATGCATTTACCCCAGACTCTGTCTTCAAGTTGGTTCCGCCAAATGGCTCAGAACCTACTTGACAAACCAGTATGTTATACTCAGATATTGTTCCCCTAATCTATGTAAACAAAACTATTTGTATGGTAATCTGCCCTTCTACAAGATTCAAGTTAATCGTTTTATGGCCTGGGATGAATCATCTGGTGCAAAGATTATCCCAAAATGCATCTTATGGATGAGGGGCCTGGTGCCATTCTGAGTTTTAAGACATTCCTTTCTTTTCATTAACAGACTGCTGGTGACTATATAACATCCAGCTGAAGACTAGCAGGGGGTACTCTTTCTGCCCCCTTCTGATGCCTATGTCAGAAGCTTTCTCTATCTCCTTTATACTTAAATAAAGCTTTATTACACAAAAGCTCTGAGCGATCCAGCCTCGTCTCTGGCCCCGGATTGAATTCGTCTCCCGTGGAGGCCAAGAATCCCAGCGTCTTATGGTTCAGCAACAACCTTTCACCGGCACTCTGCCCGATGCCTTCGCCACCTCAGCTGCATCCACCTGGGACAAGCCACTGCTGTCTGGCCCTTCACCCTCGCATGCGAAGCTGGCTTTAGCAGGAATGATGCCCCCAGAGCGTTGCGATGAACGTGGGGCAGGACAGATATGTGAGCGATGAACTCAGAGCAAGAGAACCGTCCTGACCTTGAAGTGCTCCCTCGACCTGGACTGACAAGGAGGAAGATCCAGCATCATCCCCCGTTCCATGGCTTCACTTTGCTCTCAAACTCTGAGACCAAGAGAGAAAATGACCCAGGTCAGGCATGAGGTGTCCAATATCCCCTCATAGGTGCTACTGCCCAGGTGGTGCCCTCACAAGAGCCTCTGTTCAGGCCACCAGGATGGCCGTGGGCTCCGGAGCAGCATCAACCACATGGTGCCCGTAGTGAGAGCTGGTCCCGCCCCCACCAATGTCTGGGCTTGACTGACAGTGACTCGAGAGATACCCTCATAGAGCTTCTGACAAGAAGAGGCTATGACTTCACTCCCACAGCTGGGAGGGAACTGGTGCTTGATGTGGGGGGGAGCGGGCGGGGGGCACTGAGTTGGACCTGGCGCAGGAGACAGGCCCGCTGTGGCCTCGACCTCTATCCTGGAGAAGGACTGAGCTTCTGATGGAAAGGAGGTCGCCCTTGGTAATGTGAGGTCTGGTTGCTTGGCAGGAAACCCTCTGATCCCATCACCTTCCACTCTTCCCCTGCTGTCCTTAACATGCCAGCCAAGGCCCTGCTTCAGGTCTTTTGTACCAAAGTCCACTCTTATCTGTGGGATATGTTCCAAGGCCCCCGGTGGATGCTTGAAACCTCAGTATGGAACCCTATCTACACAGTTGATGTTTTCATCTTTTATCCTACATATACATACAAACCTATGATAAAGTATAACTTATCAGTTAGGCATAGTAAGAGATTAACAACAATAAAAATAAAGTAGAACAATTATGGGCTTCCCGGGTGACTTAGTGGTGAAGAATCCACATGCCAAAGTAAGGGACACCAGTTTGATCCCTGGGTGAGGAAGATCCACTGGAGGAGGAAATGGCAACCCGTTCCAATGTTCTTGCCATGGGAAATCCCATGCACAGAGGAGCCTGGCGGGCTACAGTCCATGGAGTCCCAAAGAGTCAGACACGACTTAGCTACTAAACAAGAACAAGAACAATTGTAACAATATACTGTAATCAGTTATGTGAATGTGATTTCTCTCTTTCAAAAGTTCCTGTTGTACAAATTTAATGCCTTTTCCATGTTTTGTGGCTGTGCCACAGGGTATGTAGGATTTTAGTTCCCTGACAAGGGATCAAACCCATGCTCCTTGCATTGGAAATGCAAAGTCTTAACCACTGGGCTGCCAGGGAAGTCCCATGCCTTTTCCTTATTAATTAAGCATTTATTATGCACAGCGCCCATAACTTTTGCAATTTGAGGCACGATGGCAAAACTAGCACAATTTTTTTTTACCTTCTTCACAATTCCATGGACAGAAGATCCAGTCAACCTCAGCATAGAATTTTTTTTTCTTTCCTTAAGCCCACAACTTTCACCCTTTCAGTTAAAGGAAGCACTTGTCTCTTTGGCATATCTGAGTTGTCAGCATCACTACTCTTGCGCTTTGGGGCCATTACTAGGAAAAATAATGGTGACTTGAACACAAACACTGCATCATCCTAACAATCTTTCTATAACCCAAATGGTACTGAGTGAGTAACTGGTGGGATGTGCTGGACAAAGGGATGATTCTAGGCCAGGCCAGGACCTAACTGGACCACACGAGGATTTCATCACGTGACCCAGAACTGCACACGATTTAAAACTTATGAGTTGTTTATTTTTGTAAATTTTTATTTTAAAAAAATTATTTACAAATTTATCTGGTTGGCCATGGTTGTGATGGGTAACTGAAACTGTGGAAAGGGAAACCTCGGATAATTGGGACCTGTTGTGCTTGCCGTTCCCTTGGTAACCACACAAATGTTGCTTTATCCACAGCAAGGCCTTCTCGGGTCACCCTCCCTAAAACAGCCACCTCCCTGCCCCCAGCACTACGGTCTTTCTTTACCTTCCCTCGTTGTCTTCACAGCATTCGTGCTTATTAGCGTCCCCCTGTTAGGAGACAGGTGTCTGTCCTGTCCTGAGTCCCTGGCTCCTGGAATAGGGCCCAGAACACAGTAGGTTTTGCTGTTTAGTTGCTCAGTCATGTATGACTTTTTGCAACCCCATGGACTACAGCATACCAGGCTTCCCTGTCCTTCACTATCTCCTGGAGCTTGCTCAGACTCATGTTCATTGAGTCGATGATGCCTTCCAACCACCTTGTCTTCTGTCATCCTCTTCTCCTGCCTTCAGTCTTTCCCAGCATCAGGGTCTTTTCCAGTGAGTCAGTCTTCACATCAGGTGGCCAAAGTATTGGAGTTTCAGCTTCAGCATCTGCCCTTCCAGTGAATATTCAGCACTGATTTCCTTTAGGATTGACTGATTTGATCTCCTTGCAGTCCAAGGGACTCTCAAGAGTCTTCTCCAACACCACAGTTCAAAAACATCAATTCTTTGGCAATCATCCTTCTTTATGGTCCAGCTCTCACATCCATACATGACTACTGGGAAAACCATAGCTTTGATTATGTGGACCTTTGTTGGCAAAGTAATGTTTCTGCTTTTTAGCATGCTGTCTGGTTTTGTCATAGCTTTTCCTCTAAGGAGCAAGCATCTTTTAATTTCATGGCTTCAGTCACCATCTGCAGTGATTTTGGAGCCCAGGGAAATAAAGTCTGTCACTGTTTCCATTGTTTCCCCATCTATTTGCCATGGAGTGATGGGACTGGATGCCATGATCTTCATTTTTTTAATGAGTTTTAAGCCAGCTCTTTTACCCTCCTCTTTCACCTTTATCAAGAGGCTCTTTGGTTCGTCTTCACTTTCTGCCACAGTGGTGTCATCTGCATATATAAGGTTATTGATTTTTCTCCTAGATATCTTGACTCCAGCTTGTGGTTCATCCAGCCCAGCATTTTGCATGATGTACTCTGCATATAAGTTAAATAAGTAGGGTGATTGAAGGCAGGAGGAAAAGGGGACAACAGAGGATGAGATTGTTGGATGGCATTGCTGACTTGATGGACATGAGTTTGAGCAAGCTCCCAGAGTTGGTGACAGATAGGGAAGCCTGGCGTGCTGCAGTCCATGGGGTCGCAAAGAGTTGGACACGACTGAGCGACTGAAATGACTGAACTGAAGCAGGGTGACAATATACAGGCTTGACGTACTCCTTTCCCAATTTGGAACCAGTCCATTGTTCCGTGTCCAGTTTTAACTGTTGCTTCTTGACCTGCATACAGGTTTCTCAGGAGGCAGTTAAGGTGGTCTGGTATTCCCATCTCTTTCAGAATTTTCCACAGTTTGTTGTGATTCACACAGTCAAAGGCTTTAACATAGTCAATGCAGCAGCAGTAGATGTTTTTCTGGAATTCTCTAGCTTTTCCTATGATCCAACGGATGTTGGCAATTTGATCTCTGGTTTCTCTGCCTTTTCTAAATCCAGCTCGAACATCTGGAAATTCTTGGTTCATGTACTATTGAAGCCTAGTTTGGAGAATTTTGATATTACTTACCTAGTGTGTGAGATGAGTGCAGTTGTGTGGGAGTTTGAACATTCTTTGGCAATATGGTGAATGCAGTAGGTGAGCTACTCCATAAACACTTGTTGACAGAAGACTCCTGGGCCGCTGACGAAGCCCGTGTGGCCTATGACCAGGGGTGTCCCTCCCCCCACCGTCATTGCTGTGACCTCTCTGTCTCCAGCTCCAATGCACATGTCTCCCACCAGCCGTCAGAGGGAGAGCAGAAATTTCCACTTGACACTGGAACAATAGCCACGTTCCCTGAGCTAGAGGGGCTGAGAGGAAATGTCCAAGAACCACCTCTAGCAGCCTGATGGAGTGGTCAGGAAGTCCAGGGAGGGGCCGTGGAGGACCTCTCTCACGGACCTCTGCACCTTTCCAGGCCCAGCCTGGTGTGCAGCAGCATCCTCTGCAGATCTGCAGATTGGGACTCCACCCGGGCTTATTTCACACTAGCTCCGGCCTGCCGGGGTCTGGAGCGTCCTCCAACCCTGGAGCCAGAGCGACCCTTAGCCATCATCAAGTTCAATCCCCACCTTTTCAAGGTGGAGACACTGAGGCCCAGAGAGGGGAAGCAATTTGTCTCAGGTCACACAGAAACGAATGGACTCAAACTCAGTTCTCTGACTGCATTTTTGCTTCTTTTCTCTTTTGTTCCTTCCCTCCCTCCCAGAGTCCTCCAGCTAATCTTTCCCAAGGGCCACTTTGGGCCAGTGCCAGCCCAGTGCCCTGGACCCTGAACTCCCTGCCCTAGAACCTCAGGCCTTAAGGCCATAATATTGCCACTTCCTCCCAAGAGACCTCCTGTTGCCCCTGTCCCTCCACCCCACATATCCTGTCCCTGCCACCAACTTGGCAACCCATTTGAAAATCCTGATGCCCTAAATGCTTCTCATATCAATTCAACTAGAATGTCTGGGGGTGGGGTCCAGAATTTTTTTTTTTAATCCCTGGGTGATTCCATTGTAGCAAAGTTTGGAAACCACTGTTTCGGCCTTGATTAACATCACCTCCCCCTCCTGTCCCTGATTACAGGGTGATGTTTATTTTTTCGATCCAGATCTACTGTGGGTGCATGGACCTAGGCCTCAGGCTAGATTTCAGCGGAGCAAACCTCTCTCCCTCCTGCTCCTGTTCTTTGCCCTACTCTGGGCTTCCAGTCTGACCAAAC
The DNA here is from genome assembly GCF_023699985.2 of Odocoileus virginianus. NCBI lineage: Eukaryota > Metazoa > Chordata > Mammalia > Artiodactyla > Cervidae > Odocoileus > Odocoileus virginianus. Next base: position 36,856,622 of record NC_069703.1, on the reverse strand, counting down.
CGTGTGGGCTGATGTGTCTCACCACCAACTACTCATTAAATATTTACTGTTAGTGATGGCAGTGACCTCAGTCTGGCCAATAGGAACTTTGATGCAGAAGAAAGAAAATGATTATGGTGTCAGGCAAACTGGGGTTCTAATTTTAGATCTGTTTGCTCTTTCTCAGTCTTAGTTTACTCAGCTATGAAGGGAGGGTGAATGGGAGGGTGAAATGCCTACCAAGAAGCTTCCGTAAAGCTCAAATATCCTGCTTGATATATGTAGAGGGCCCAGAAGCTCCACATCCCAGTTCCTCTGGGGCTAGGCTGCTCCTGCCCAGATGGTAGGCAAGCATGATGGTTTCTGTGGGTGGAAAGTGGAAAGGAAGGTGGCTGTGACCCTGCCCAGGGGCGCGTCCCCCCAGGGTGAGGCACCCACTGTGGAGAGGTGCAGGGGGGTGCAGAAACAGAAGGGTGGGGGTTCGAAGGGATCAGCTGGACAGGGCCACCACGCTGCCTGGGATGCAGCATGAAGCCTTGGTAGGGCTTTCTCTTGGGAACTCACAAAAGCACCCATAAAGACAGAATCTGCATTTGGGTACCAGCTGCCCAGAAGCACTAAACCCCAATCACAACTACACCAGACAAAGAATAGCTCTTCTACTTCTAGCTCCTCCTCTGACTTATCAGAGAGGGGGAGCTTTAGACCCAAAAGAACATGATAATGTTAACAGACAACAGGACTGGACTTTTGGGGACCCAGAAGTTGAGACTGTTCTTGTACACCCGAGAAGGAAAGGCTAGAGAAGCATCTCAGGCTGGAGCAAGATGTTTAGAAAGATTAAAGGGGCGCTGGCAGGAACACATGATGGGGCTGCCTATGCCAGGCTGAGCCAGATCACTTGTTCAGTGGCTGGCACTTGTATTATGAAATCAGTCTTCTGCTGGTCATTGATGGAGCTGTTGCCAAGTTCCTATGCCACCATGGGAAGAGCCTTTGTTTCTCTGAGCCTCAGTTTCTCTAGCTGTGAAATGCCCCTGATTTTAAAGGGCCCTGCAAGACTTTGCCAGTTTGTATAAAAGACCTGAGTTGTCTTATTTCCAAGCAGGAAAATCAAATATGTCCTGAGCACAAAGTCTGAAACAACCTCAGGAGGTCAGGTAGCAGGCTGAAAAATGATCTCCTCTCAGACTGAGAAAATTAATGAAAAAATTAATTTGTTGTTTTGAGGTTGTCACATTATTTTTAACAGTTTTATTGAGACATAATTTACATCCCATAAGATGTACCTCTTTTAAGCATATAATTTAATGGCTTTGCGAGTTTACAGAGTTGTACAACCATCACCACAATCTAATTTTAGGATATTCAATCATCCTAAAGAGATCTCTCACGCCAGTTCCCATCCTCAGCCCTGGAAACCACTGATCTGTTTTCTGTCTTAGAGATTTGCCTTATCTGGACGTTTCATGTAAATGGAATCATGCAGTGTGTGTTTTTTGCATCTGGCTTCTTTGACTGAGCACAGTGTTTCTGAGGTTGATGAGTGTTGTACTGTGTATCAGTCCTTCATTCTTTTTTATGGCCAAATGATATTCTATTGTATGGATATACCACCTTTTATTTATCTTCTCATCATCAATAGATGTTTGGGTTGTGTCCACTTTGGGAAAATGCTTCTTTGAACATTTATGTATAAGTCTTTTTTTCTCTCTCTCTTCTCTTTTCTTTCTTTCTTTTGGCCAGGCTGTAGGGCTTGCAGGATCTTACTTCACCAACCAGGGATTGAACCCTCACCCTTAGCAGTGAAAGCGCTGAGTCTTGACCACTGGGCCACCAGGTAATTCCCATTTGTCCCTGGAAATTCCCATTTCCACATAAGTCTTTGTGTGGACATGTGTTTTCAGTTCTTTTGGACATAGCCTCAGTTTCTGTCTCTGTGAAATGCCCCTATTTTTGAAAGGCCCTGCCAGACTTTGATAGTTTGTAAAAAATACCTGAGTTCTCTTTGTTCCAAGTAGGAAAATTAAACGTGTCCTGAGCACCAAGTCTTTGTGTGGACATGTGTTTTCAGTTCTTTCAGATAGACTCCTAGGAATGGAATTGCTAGGTCATATGATAGATAACGGGGGCTTCCCTGGTGGCTCAGAGGTTAAAGCATCAGCCCACAATGAGGGAGACCTGGGTTCGATCCCTGGGTCGGGAAGATCCCCTGGAGAAGGAAATGGCAACCCACTCCAGTATTCTTGCCTGGAGAATCCCATGGACAGAGGAGCCTAGTGGGCTGCAGTCCACGGGGTCGCAAAGAGTCGGACACGACTGAGTGACTTCATTCATGACAGATAACTCTATATGAAATTCTTTGAGGAATTGCCACATTGTTTTCCAAAGTGGCTGTATCATTTTTATATTCCCATCAGTAGTGTATGAACAGTGTTCAAATTTCTTCTCATCCTTGACACTTATTTCCTTTCTTTTAAATTATAGCTATCCTGGTGGGTGTGAAGTGATAACTCATTGTGGTTTGGATTTGCATTCCTACAATGACTAAAGATCCTGAGCATTTTCTCAAGTGCTTACTCATTCGTAAATCCCCTTTGGTGAAATATCTATTCAAACACTTTGCCCATTTAAAAATTGAATTATCTATTGTTTTATTTAGTTGTAAGAGTTCTTTATAAATCCTAGATACATGTTCTTGAGCAGATACATGATATTTAGGAATATTTTTCTCCCAGTCTTGACTTATCTTCTTTTAGTTAATTATCATAAATGTAAGAGTTTATTTCTGAACTCTCAATGCTATTCTATTGATCTATATATATATATATATATATATATATATATATATTTTAATCTGTTGTTATGCCAGTACCACAGTGTTTTGTTTATGTGGTTTGATACTATATTTTGAAATCATGAAGTATAAATCCTCTACTTCATTCTTATTTTTCAGAATTGTTTCGCTTATTTTGCATTCAATGTATTTTCATATTTTAGGAATAGCTTTGGAGGTTGGATCAGGATCAGCTTGCCAATTTCTGCCAAAAAAAATTGTTTTCTGGGAGTTTGACAGGGACTGATGTGAATATATAGATCAATTTGGGGAGAACTGCTGTCTTAACAATACTGAGTCTTCCAATCCATGAACATAGATGGTCTTTCCATATATTTATATCTTTTAAAATCTCTTTCAGCAATATTTTATAGATTTCATTGTACAATTCTTGTACTATTTTTTTCATGATAATTTCTATTTATTGTCGAGAACAGAAAATATGGTTTTATTTAGACTCTCCTTTAAAATATTCTTCTTTTTTTCTTTTTCAGAGAGTCTGAGGAGATCTTTTTATTTTATTTTTACAGAACAAGGATACAGATAGTTCCACTATATACTGCAATTATTTTTTAAGTAGATAAATTAAGATGTTTAGCTGGAGTTTCAACATCAAACTCTCAAAAACTCTTAACATTCATTAATAGAATGAGTATACAGAGAAGTAGAGGGACATAGTAGACCTGAAGAGCACTATGAACCAATTCAACGTAATTAAGATTTATACAATTTTCACACAACAGTAGGATACAAAGTTCCCATAGGTTATAAACTAGGAGACACTGGAACTTTTCCAGGGACATAAAATAAGGTGCAAAAATCTCATGGTCTAAAAGTCTTGAAATCATACAGAGTCTGTTCTCCTATCACTGTGAAATTATGTTAGAAATGAATATCAAAAGATATTTGAAAATAACCCACATATTTTCAAGCTTGCACTATTTTTATTCCTCAATGTTTACTTATTTTTGATGTGATTATGTGCAGTTACTTTATTTATTTTTATTGAGGCATTATTGACATCTAACATTATATTAATTTTAGGCATACAACATAACGATTCAACATTTGCATCTATTGTAAACTGATCATCACAAGTCTAGTTAACATGTCATGATACATAGACATACATTTTTTTTCTTATGATGAGAACTTTTAAAGATTTTTTCTTTTGGCAACTTTCAAATAGGTAATACATTATTACTAACTATAGTCACCATGCTCTATATTATATCAGTTCAGTCCAGTTCAGTAGCTCAGTTGTGTCTGACTCTTTGTGACCCCATGGACTGCAGCATGCCAGGCTATATTATATCCCTATAAGTAATTTATTTTGTACCCAGAAGTTTGTACTTTTTGACTTGATTCACCCATTTTATCCATTCCCTACTGCTTATTTCTGACAACCACCACTCTTTTTCCTGTATCTATCAGCTTGGTTTTTTTTTTTTTTTTGGTTGTTGTTGTCTGTTGTTGTTCACATAAGTGAGATTATACAGTATTTGTCTTTCTCTGTCTGACTTACTTTACTGAGCATAACACCTTCAAGATCCATTCATATTCTTGCAAATGGCAAGATTTCGTTCCTTTTTATGGCTAAATAGTATTCCATACTGTGTGTGTTGTATATCTGTATATAGATATATGCCACATTTTCTTTATCCATTCATCCATCAATACTTAGGTTGTTTCCATGTGCAATGTTATTTTAATGCTGAAAGAAAAGGAGAAAGAAAGGAAAATAAAAACATCCTGAGTAGGCTTTTTGATAAATGATTAAGCACATTATGGTCTGTTCTACCAATGAGACATTCGGGGATTATTAAAAGTGGTTGTTGTGTGTTTCCCCCAGAAGGATCACTCTGACCATGGAGAATGTTGAGTGTAGGAACAACACTGAATTCATCTCCCTTTTCCCGAGACCGAGCAGATAGCCAGACACAGACTAGATGCTGCATGTGGTAGCAACTCATGGTGGCCACCAAATATTTGTTTCTTCTCCTATTGCACTTCCTTACCCCTTGAAGTTAGTTTGTGGCCTTGTGACTTGCTTTAACCAATGGAACATGAAAGAATGTGCTATATGTCACTCTTGAGCAGAAACCTTACTAGCCAGTGGGCAACTTTCTGTACTTTAACCTCTGCAGAGGTGGCTGGGTACACCTCAAGGCTGCTGCATCAGCCTGGCCCTGCAGTGAGGATGACAAGGAATAGAGACACTGACAGTGGACATGAAGAATGAGCAAGAAATACAACCTGCTTTAAGCTGCTAAGATAGTGTTGTTACTGCAGCAAAACTAACTCATCCTGACTAGTATAAATATTTATAACTAGGATAAATATTTGTTGAAAAAGATAATGAAACTTTTGTTGAAAGATGAATGAAAAAGTAGAACATTAAATTCTGTCTTGTCTAAAACTATGAAAAAGATGTCAGAAAAAGATGTCAGCTCTAAACTTAAGGAAGTTAAAGTCAGAGTGTTAAAGGAGGGGATTTGGGGTGAATTGTTTCTCTTTTAAAAGTGTCTTTTGGGACTTCTCTGGTGGTCCAGTGGTTAGGAATCCATTTGCTTATACACGGGACACAAGTTTGATCCCTGGTCCAGGAAGATCCCACATGCCTTGGGGCAACTGAGCCTGTGTGCTGAAACTATAGAGCCAGCGTTCTGTTACTGAAGCCCGTGCTCTGAAACAAGAGAAGCCACCACGATAAGTCCATGCACCGCAACTAGAGAGTAGCCCCCACTGGCTGCAACTAGAGAAAGCCCACGCACAGCAATGAAGCCCCAGCACAGCCAAAAATAAATAAATAAATAAAATTAAAAGTGTCTTTTGTATTCCTGGACCCAATCCCAATGTCTATGTGAGTTGGGGGAGGAGCAAACTCCCAGACAACACTGGACTATTCTCAGACCCAGCAAGGCTTCTGAGAATTCAACTCAGTTCTGACACTCTCTACCCAGAAACAGCGTCCGATTCCACAGCTTTAAGAATTCAGTCCCATGAGACCCTTCTCTCCCACTTTAGATGCCAGTCACAAGCTTAGTTTATCACCTGTGTTTCTGATCAACCAGCTACGGGTCAGAGGTTCCAATAACCCCCTCCTTGGGTCTGATTAATTTGCTACAGGGTTTTAGAAATGCTGTGTCAGGAAGAGGGTCAAAGACAAGTATTAGAACAAGAGATACTCTTAGTGTCCACATCACTTAGGAAAGGACAAGGATCTCGGAAGCTCTATGTCAGAAACAGGGCCAAAGATCAAATATATTTCTTTTAATAAATCACAACATTACAGTGTGTTTTAATGGATATTCAGCCTCACCCATAATAGAAGAAATATGAAGCAAAAGAAAACTGAGATTCCATTTGCACGTGGCACTTTGGCAAACATCAAAAGATTTGACTCACACTCAGTTGGTGGAAGTGTGAATTAGTCCAGTGTGAAGAAGTGCACTTTAGTGATAACTATCAAAATCCCCTTTGATCCAATAATTCTGCTTCTAGGACTTCAACTTACAAAAATCCTTGCACACAGGCAAATGTTTTACTGAAGAAAACTTTTGCCCCCACTGCCTGTGAAGACACTTTCTGCAGTTGGGTCTTCTTGTCCCTTGGTTGAAACCATGAGCAGATTCCATGACTTCACTGGACACTCTCAGATTTTAAAAGTTTCTGATCATGTAAGTCATGAAATAGTTTCAGTAATTTGAAAGAGTTGAGTCACAACTTCAGAATTCTTGCCCAGCCCAGGCTTGCTCCACAATGAAGACATCTTTCCTTTCTCCTTCCTCCCTCTTCTTCTCCCTCCCTCCCATTCCATTAACCTCTGTTGAGCACCTACTGTGTGTTAGGAACTCTTCCAGTTCTGGGGAAATAGCAGGGACCAGGAAGGATGGAAGACTCTGGAGTCATCAGTGTGGCAGTGACAGGGACAGAGTAAAGAGACAAGTAGGTGATTAAATAGTTAATCCTACTAGAGAACTGTAAGTAAAAAAAAAAGAAGAAGAAGAAGGTATGGGAGACCCCTGTAAGTTAATGATTACTCAAGAAAGAAAGTTAATGATTCAGTTCAGTTCAGTTGCTCAGTTGTGTCTGACTCTTTGTGACCCCATGGACTGCAGCACCCCAGGCTTCCCTGTCCATCACCAACTCCCAGAGCTTACTCAAACTCAAACTTTAAAGTCCCTGGAGCTTACAGTCTAATGGAAAAGACAACAATAAAAGAGAAAATCAATTGCAGAAGTTAATGATTACTTAACCACAAAACCAAGCAGTTTACTTGGCAATAAAGCGCATGCAGCAGAAGCATGAGACATGCCCCCAGACAATAAAGATGGTGGCATGAGACCCACATCCTGTCCAGAGAGCTCAGTTAAGTTAATGACCCCTAGGACATGCTCTCTGCACACACACACACACACACACAATAATTTATAGAAAGGTGACATTTCAAAGCAAAGACTCTCATTGTACTGAAACCTGGAACAACTTTTCCACTGTGCCATGACAGTCCTGGCTGGACCCTGTAGGGACAGGAAAATTCCCCTGCCCCACCTGGAGGCACTGATAATGGAAATGTGATATCTACTCAAGAATGAGGAAGAAGGTGGTCTTTTCCCCTCCCCACTTGTCCTTTGATTGTAAAACTGTAGCCCACTAAGTTCTCCATGTGCAGCACTTGCCCACTTGTAAGCCTCATAAGCATCCTATTCTGATAAACCACTGATCTATCGCTTTGCCTTTCGTGGAATTTTTTCTGTGCTGAGACATAAAGGACCAGAGTTCCTTGGAGTTCCCTAAAAATGCCACCTAGCATTTTCAACCAGCATGCTGAATGTCCAGAAAGAAAATGAGACCGGAAGGGTTATCAGAGGCATTTGGTGGGATAGGGCTGCCATTGAGGATTGGGTGCCAGTTGATATAAGTGGTCAGGGAAAGCCTCTGCTGATAAGATGACATTCAAGTAGAGATGTGAAGGAAGGGGCAGGCAGACATTCAGCTTTTTGGAGCCAGGCCCAGATTCATGGCCATGGAACCCATGCAGTCACATGGGGCTCTGTGCTCTGAAGGGTCCCATGCTTGATTTAATACTCTGCTATTGTTATCTTGAAATGTTTAAGTCTTGAACAAAGCCCTGCATTTTTGTTTGTACAGGGCCCCAGAAATTAAGTAGTAGGTTCTGTCTGAGGCAAAGCGAGCTTCAGGCAGAAGGAACATCCAATGCAAAGGCAAAGAGATGGTGGTGTGTTGGCAGCTTGAGTCTGGACTAGGAAAGGAGCCGGGGGGCACCGTGACTGGCTCCTTCGTGCCTGCCGTATGAGGCTGCACCCCTCCCCGCAGCAAGTTATAGGACCAGGAAGTACCTGACTTAACCCTCTGTCTTAAGCTGGTTTTCTTGCTTCCCAGGTTTGTTGGGCTTCCCTGGTGGTTCATGCCTGCAAGGCAGGAGACTTAAGAGACTTGGATTCAACCCCTGGGTTGGGGAAATGCTCTGGAGAAGGGAAAGGCTACCCACTCCAAAATTCTTGTCTGGAGAATTCCATGGACAGGGGAGCCTGGCGGGCTACAGTCCACGAGGTCTCAAAGAGTTGACACGACTGAGCAACTAACACTTTCACTTTCAGGTTTGTTGTTGTTGTTGTTGTATAGTCGCTGGGTTGTGTCTGACTTTTTAGGGACCACTTGGACTGGGGTCCGCCAGGCTCCTCTGTCCATGGGATTTCCCAGGCAAGAATTCTGGAGTTGGGTTGTCATTTTCTTCTCCCAAGGATCTTCCCAACCCAGGGCTCTAACTGGAGTCTCCTGCATTCTTTAACAGCTGAGCCAGAGGGAAAACCCCAGGCTTGGCAGAGATTTAAAAACTGACTCTTTCTTCCTGTGGGTGGGTCTGCTTTCCTGGAAGTCCTGGTCTGGTTTCCCCCCAAATCAGAGCCTGAAACAGAGACTTAGGTGCAGGCAGTTTATCTGGGAGGTGATTGCTGGGAGTGAAGGGAGGGAGTGGGCAGAGACCAGAAAGGAGGCAGAGCACAAAGGAGGAGGTGTCTGCCCGTCTGCCCTGCAGATGGTGCCCTTCAGAGCTGTCTTCTCTGGGACCAGAGGCTGGGGCCTTTCTCCAACAGCTCTGACACACCAGTGGGTGAGGGCTGCTCCCAGGGTGTTGACCCTGCATATCTAGTCTGCAGCTCAGCTGGCAGGCTGAGCTAGAGATTCCAAGAGAGCCCTGAGGCCAGAAAGTAGAGGCAGGCTTGGTGGGTACCTGGAGTGGGGCTGGGGTCAGCACGTTCCGAACAGTCCGCCACTGCTGAGTCTGAAATCTTGGTGGGCCAAGGAGATATGTCCTGGGCCACTCCTGTGTGCCACACGGGAGGGTCACTGCGGGGCCGCCCACCTGGCGATCCCTTGCTTCCCTTGCTGAGAACAAAGTGCACCCACCAACCAGTTGCTTACAGGGAACCTGCCCTGTTCCCAGAACATCTCAGGACACCTCCCGCCTCCTCCTGCTGAGGCACTGGGCCATTTCTGGAGACTTCTCTGGGCAGGATCTAAGGCTGCCCCAGGCTGACTCTCTCCTGTGACCCAGTTCTGGTCGGGGGCAGCACAGACCCACGACCCGCTCACGTGTGAGTGCAGTTCCCTCCTCCCACTGCCCTCTCCCCTGCCGCTACTAACCCCTTGGGGATCCTAAGGTAAGAGTCAGAGACCAGCCACAGAGTCCAGCCCACGACCTCTCCGACTGCTCTCCCTGAAGCCACCTCACTAGGCTTGAAATGAGAAGAAAGCCATCCAATCCCACCTAACTCTCGCCAGAAAAAAACCCTCTCTCTAGCTCCAGTCTCCCCACTGCCCTCAGGGTTGAAGCTGTCCTGCCTTGACTCTCTACATTCCAGCATCACCAACCCCCTACCTCTGCTGACACCAGGTCCCCTATATTTAAAGTTTTCCATCCCCTAAACTTACCCCACCACTCACACCTCTGTGCCTTTGCACATACTGTTCCCTCTGCCTTGAAAGTTCTTTTCCCTCCCCAGGGCTTGGGGAGAAACTCCTCATGCTGTAAGACTCGCCCCAAGTGGCCTTGACACAGAGAATCTCTGTAGGAAGCCAGTCCCTCCTGCATTGCACTCCCCATGCACCGAGCATGGTTGAGATTATGATCTTGAGTCAGATTCCCTGGGTTCGAACTCTGGCTTTGCTACGTGTATGAGTCAGGAATAGCTTCAACGATGCTGTGTAACAAACCATTTAAAAATTTGGGAGCTTACCACAAATTTTTCTTTATTTTTCTCACCTATTGGCAAGGGGATGGAGTAAAGAATTGAAACAGACTGATAGTTGGCCTTTATTGAGCAAGTCCCTCTGTGCCAGGCTCTGTGACCATGGCACATGTATTGTTTCACTTACTCCTCATGCCAACCCTATATGGTGGGTATCATTAGCCTGTATGAGAGTGAAGGAGATACATAACTTGCTGCTAAGTGGTAGAACTAAGATGTGAACCCAGGTAGAACACACTCGTGTACCTCACAGCTTTGCTGCCTCCAGAGGATGGAAGCATTTGCTTGGGGGAAAAGACAAGAATGTGTTCCAGGGACTTCCCTCATGGTCCAGTGGCTAGGACTCTGTGCTCCCAATGCAGGGGGCCTAGGTTCGACCCCTGGTCAAGGAACTAGATCCTGCATGCTGCAACTAAAACCCAGTACAGCCAAGTAAATAAATTAATATATAAAAAAAGAAAAGATTGTGTTTCAGACAGCTCAGGTGCCCCCTTCATCCTTTCTCTTACTTCAAGTCCACTGAAGCCCTTCCAGATGGCCTCCCCACTCAAGCCCGACCTCTGGGGTCTTTGGCTCCTTAGGCCTGCCCAGAAATCCAGTCTTCAAGGGCCAAGCCCGGCATCTGGGAAGGCAGGTGGACGTTGCACAGGTTATAGAATAACCTGTTCCCCTTTCCAGGGATGGGACTCAGAGGCTTATTAGGGCTTTGGGATCCTGGAGCAGTGGAATCACTGGGCCTCAACCAGGTGGCCTGAGCCAGGGGAGGGCAGGGAAGGGAGGTGCCCTTGGCTGCCCCGGGGCTGCTCTCACCCTCCCTGGGCTGGAAGGAGTTGGAGCAGAGGAGGGCAGGGGAGGACGCGTGCTGGCCCCACAGCTCCACTCTTTGATACCAGTACTGTGTAGCAGATAAGAGCTGGACTTGGATCCAAGTCTGCCACTAGGCAACTGGGTGACCTTGGGCAAGCAGAATCCTCTCGAGTTTGTTTCCTCATCTGCAAACAGAGATAATGACAGCACCCATCATGGACTTACGGTGTGTCTAAGGGGCTTCGTACATGCCAAGTGCGTCATGACTGATCACTGTTTCTACTTTTATTATTTTTATCATTCAGCTCTCAAGTATCCAAGCCAAGTTCCCTGGTTAAGTGGTTTTTCTCCCCCAAGCACAAATATAGGTTCACTGATGCCTGTGTGTGTATGTGCTCAGTCACTTGAGTCATGTCTGACTCTGCGACCCCATGGACTGTAGCCCGCCAGGCTCCTCAGTCCATGGGATTTTCCCGGCAAGAATACTGGAGTGGGTTGCCATGCTGTCCTCCCGGGGATCTTCCTGACCCAGGGATTGAACCTGCGTCTCCTGCATCTCCTGCCCAGACCATAAATACACCCTGAGTTATGAGATCTGGGATATATCTATCCTCTTCACTGGTCTTCATGTATTCTAGCCATAAAATGGGGAGCAACACATTCAATGTGCAGGAATGCATGAGGCCAAATGAGAGAATTTAACAGTCTCATGTCCCCTTTCTGAGCCTCAGTTTCCCAATTTGTGAAATGAGTTAATAGGATTATCTGGATCAAAGGAGGTAGTTTTGCCCATGGCAAGAGCTTAATAAACTAGAGCTTTAAAAACAAGTCCAGGGACTTCCCTAGTGGTCCAGTGGCTAAGACTCCTTGCTCCCAATGCAGGGGGCCAGGGTTCGATCCCTGGTCAGGGAACTAGACCTGACATGCTGCAACTAAAGATCCTGCAGGATGCAACAAAAAGAATCCACATGCCACAACTTAAAGAATCTGCATGCTGCAAAGAAGATCGAAGATCCAGCATGCCACAGTTAAGACCTGGTGTAGCCAAATAGATAGATAAATAGATATTAAAAACAACACACACACACACAAAAATAATAAAAAAATAAAAACAACACAAAACAAACAAGTCCAGGGCAGAGCAGGTGTTCCACAAATGGAAACTGAATCCAAATCACCTTTCAAGTTTTTATTCACTATGGTAGAATATGTTTCATCACGTAGAATGTAATCTCTGTAATGTCCTTACTTGTTTTCATTTGCTATACCCCACCTGTTCTAAATGATCAGGTTTTCTATGCCACTTTTCCTAGCTATAAGGGCAATGGAGATTTAAGTAATTCTTGTGTGCTTGTCTGAACCTGTAGAAGTAAAGACTTATTTCATCCTATTACATTATGATTAATAGGTTTTGTTATAAAGGAGAAATGTACATTCCTCTAGTACATTGCAGTTGACAAACAACCTTCATATCACTTTAGTTTTACTTACTTCTCCTAACAACCCTGTCAGGTTGGTATTATTAGCTCTGTTTTACAGGTAATAAAACTAAGGCCCAATGAGAACAAGGAGACTTGCCCAAGATCACATGGTTAATGGGGTAGCATTAGAACTTGGATCCTGTCATCATGCTTTTGCCCCACAAGTGTCTTTCTGAATGGGCTCACAGCTCCTAAATGGGCTCACAGCTCCCTGAGGGCAGGGGGTGTCCACCCCCACCCCCCCACCCCGCCGGGGCCCAGTCTCCTCTCAGTTCCATCCATCAGGCAGATGCTTTCCAAGACACGTCTGGGTTTCTCCCCACTCTGCCTGGTCCAGGTCTTTGCATACCTGAGGAGCTGACAAGCCCTGCCATTGTTGGTCCAGTATCTCCAGAGGGCCTGCTAGGGGCAGGGATAGCCCACCCTTCAGGTACTCCCTCTCCTGCGGGGAGATGTTACACCAGGGAGTAGAAAGCGGGTGTGTGTTTGGTCACACGGAACTTTCCCCACACCTGTGGGAACTTGGATCCGCGACCAGGGATTGAACTCGCGGCCTCAGCAGTGAAAGCGCTGAGACCTAACCACTGAACCACCAGGGAATTCCCAAAGCAGGTGTTTCAATGGAAGTCTAAATAGTGTGTCTTGGGCTGGGCAGGGTAGGTTAGGGGAAGCTGATCAAAGACAAGACTTTAGGTGGGGACTTGAATAAGACAGGGGTGCAGGGGTGGGATGGAGCCTCCCTGGTAGAGAGGCGAAGATGGGGGAAGGCCAGGCATATCTGACCAGAAGCGGCCTAGTGAGGTGGGCTGTGTGGGTTTACGTGGCTTCAGGGCTGGGCTGCGGGCTCTCACTGGAAAATTCGGGTGCTCCAGCTCCAACTCGCCGCCTCCCTCTCGGGTCAGCCAGGTCCAGACTCCGGAGCTTGCGGCTCAAGTCGCCGGAAGTGGGAACGACTCCCCAGCTGAGCAGCAAATTCTGCTTTCTCGGCCTCCGAGTCAGCCTCGGCCCCAAAGACGCAGGACCTCGTCAGGCTGTCGTCGCTGGTGTGGATGATCCCCTCTCGCCTCCGCGTGCAACACGTGGGCGCGGGGGTGGGGGGCGGTGGGGCAGCTGCTGGCGCCCGGCCAGGCCGGCTCGGTGGGCGGGCGGGATCACCCAGGCCTGGGCAGGCGGCGGCCGGGTCCTGAGCCCCGAACCTGGCGTCGGCGGACAGTCCTCCCCCGACTCGGGGCGGGGCCTCCGCCCGGCCGCCCCGTTTTATCTGCGCTCCGGATGCTTGGATGCCGAGGGTAGCCTCTCGCCGCTCCGCTCGGCCGCAGGTATCCGGCTGCCGGAGAGCTGGGGGTGTTGGGCGGCGGGGCCGGGCGGAGTGCAGGGTGCGGGGTGCATCCGAGACTTGGGGCTGGGTGTCTTGGTTTAGGGGTGGGGAGCAGGCGGGGAGAGGCACGTGGGGAGGGAGAGAGGACCGGCAGAACCGCGCCGGCAGAGAGGGAGCATCTCCCGCTGGAGCGGGAGGCTGACGGTGAATCAGCTGGAGGGGGCGCCGCTGCGGAGGGACTGGATTAGGAGGAGCGGAGCTGGAGGGGGAGCCTCTCGGGGAGGAACGGGAGGAGGCTGGAGGTCCGGGGCCGTCAGAGCCGCAAGTGGGAGCACGTCTATGAGGGGGGCGGGTGCTGGGGCGAGCTGGCCCCCGAGGACCGCGGTGTCGGAGGAGGATGGGCACGGAACACGCTCCCCCCACGGAAGGGGGAGTCTAGGGGGATTCTGGGGGCGTAAGGGGGCGTGAGTACCTGGAACTGGGTGATGTGACGGACTCCCATTTGGAAAACCGGAAACAGTGGAAGAGCTGGGCAGGGGGCACAGAGGGACTCTCACTCCAAAGGAACCTAGGTCCGTTGGGATCGGGGCTCCTTTGGTGTCAGGAGACCATGAGGGATTCCCCCCACTTGTTGAGGGACGCACTTGTTGAGGGACGCACTTGTCTCGAGACTATAGGCTTTGAGGACCTATAGGGAAACCAGAGGTTTCCCTGGAGCATCCGCCCACCACCACCCAACTAAGTCTGGCGGGAATGAGAGGTCAGCTCAGGCCAAGACTGGGGAGTTGAGTGTGATATATTTTCAGGGCCTGGCTGCTCCTAGGTGGGTGTCCCTGACACTGGAGAGGGACCCAGCCTCCCATCCTGGGGTTTGTACCACCGCGGGGCCCCTTAATGAGAGGCAGCTTTTCCCCAGCTTAGTTCCCCTGCCAAGAAGTCAGTAGGGAAACTGATCAGTGATAAACCAAGGTCCCTTTTCTGTCCCCGTGTCCTGGGCAATTGTAGCTAGCTCACCCAGCCTCTCTGGGCCTGCTTTCCTCCATTAGGTGTTTCCCTGTCCTCAGAGCAGTTGTGAGTCTGAGATCCACAGAGGAATTTCTTTTAAGAGTGATTTATTTCATTCCGATCACACTGTTCAGTACAAATGGAGGCCCAAAGTGCAGTTACAAAAAAACAAAAGAAGTTTCTGTTCTGTTTTGGAAGACACGGAGGAGCTTTTTCTTTAAACTCCGTGGGAGGAACTGGCGAATTGGTTTGCATTGAGGGAGGTGACCTAGTTGCTGAGATAGCAAGAAGCCAGCCGGGGATGAAAACTTTGCTAGTATAATCTGTGGCCACCCACTGGGTGCCTGGGGGTTGACCGCAGTGGATGAAGGGCAAGAGCACTGGTTTTGGAGTAAGATAGGCATGCTCTGTCATCCTGCCTCCCTCCGGGGCTGTGACACCAGCGTAGCCACAGGTTCAAAGAGTTGCTGGGAAGGAGAGGCGAAATGTGTGTAAAGCCATTGTAAATGATGACTGCCAGTGCCTAGTGTTAGTAATAATATTTCAGGCTCTGCCGTATTGTGTTATCCCTGTCAGGACCTCTCAAGAGGGTTTACTTCTGACAGCCCCATTGTTAACACTGGCCTGGCCTTAATTGTTTTTATCTAATGAGGTTAAACTTAGCCTTCCATGGCAAGATAAAGTTGTCTTTAAGAGAGTGTGCTGAACTGTCAGGGCCCAGAGAAGCAACATGAATATTTTGCTTGACAGGAAGGAGGCAAAAGAAGTAGAATTATAATCAAATACTACTTATAATAGGTGCTATTTAGTAAGGCTGTTAAGCTCCTAGAGGGCAGGGTATGAATACCCTTAGGTGTTACCCTTTAGCTGTTAATTAACTGGGCTATTAATTCCCTGAGGGTGGTGTTTTAACTGCATTGTTCACAGCTGAAGTTCCAGCTTCTGACACTGAGTAAGCCTAAAACAAATACTGTTGGAATGTCTCAGGGCCTAAAGGGCCGTTTGAAGTCTCCGGAGAGTGCATTCTGTCCTGTGACATTTGTAGAAACAGGACCAAGAAGAGAAGAGACTTGTCCAGGGTCACACAGGGATTGAGTAGCTGAGTCAGGACTAGAATCAACAAAGCCGGTGGAGCCAAAGCCCTGCCAGAGCCAACATCTAGCACCTGTGACTTTGTTTTTCTTGAGGTAGCTATTATTATTCTCAGATTTTAAATGGACAGGTACAGGGAGATAAAGCAAAGTCACACAGCTGGTAAGTTCCAGACCTGAATTCCCATCTTCACATAAAAGCGGGGACCTGGCTTGTCTTGACATAACTGCCGGCGCTGAGTAGCCGATGCCCTCCCTGGGAGCAGCAGCTCTCTCCAGTTCTCCATAATTACCAGCCGGCGGGCTTCTCTCTGGGCTTTATTTTCCTGGGCTCAGGGCTATTTCATTTGTGTGGGTGAGGCCCATCTGCCTCATTCACCACGTGCCCCCAGCCCAGCAACCCTATGCCCCGCATACAGCGCTCACTGAGTGGGTTCAACCCAGGGCTCTCCCACTCCGAAGCCCATTCACCACCTAATCCCCACAAACTGGTCTGCTGTTTTGCCCCCAGAAATATTAAGGAGCCTCTCTCTGACAGTGTGTATCAGGGGGAGACCAGGGGAACTTGGGGGTGGCAAGCTTTGGTTGAGAAAGCAGGTGAGGAGGTTGACCTCAAGTTTAGAAAAGGGAAATGTGAATTGGGAGAGCTGAGGAGGTGGGAGGGGAGAAGAAGATGATGCTCAGGCTGACAGAAGACTTCCCACTGGTGGTCCAGTGGTTAAGAATCCACCTGCCAACGCAGGGGACACAAGTTCAATCCCTGGTCAGGGAAATTACCACATGCTGCAGGGTAATTAAGCCCACATACTACTGAGCCCGGGTGCCCTAGAGCCTGTGTTCCGCAGCAGGAGAAGCCACTGCATTGAGAAGCCTGCACACCGTGATGGAGAGTAGATATCACTCACAGCAACTAAAGTCTGCAAGCAGCAAGGAAGATCCAGCAGAGTCAAAAATAAGTAAAATAAACTTAAAAAAAAAAAAAAAAGACATCCCACTTGGGCCCTGGAGATCCCAGTTCTGAGGTTCAGCCAAACCAGAAAGGCTCCCAAACCTGCAAGACAGGCCACATATTCCCTGCCAGCACAGTCTCCCACCATTACCCTCCTGCTCAGGGATGGGGCTCCGGGGGCAGCTGGGGCTGAAGCCCCTTTTCTCTGGGGATTTCAGTTCTCTTGGGTCAGTGGGCAAGTGCAAATCTTCAGGGCTCTGTGAATCCAGAGAGGTTACTCTGAATGGCCTTTGCTAAGAACACTTTAATTATTAAATAAGGTCAGTGTCCCCAGAAGTCCAAACTCCAGCCATATTGCCCTGGTCCCTAAATATACATTCTGCTGCTGCTGCTGCTAAGTCGCTTCAGTAATTTTCGACTCTGTACGACCCCATAGACGGCAGCCCACCAGGCTCCCTCGTCCCTGGGATTCTCCAGGCAAGAACACTGGAGTGGGTTGCCATTTCTTTCTCCAATGCATGAAAGTGAAAAGTGAAAGTGAAGCAGCTTAGTCGTGTCTGACTCTTTGAGACCCCATGGACTGCAGCCCACCAGGCTCCTCCATCCATGGAATTTTCCAGGCAAGAGAACTGGAGTGGGGTGCCATTGATACCCTCAGAGGAAGGTAAATGTTTAAAGAGATACAGATAACTTTGTAAGGCCTCCAAACCCAGTGGAACCAGATATTGAGGCTTAAAAGAGGACTGAGTTTTTTTAGAGAACCCAAAGCAAACTTTTCAAGTTAGGAATATTTTAAATACTAACACTCAGGCTAGGGATACTTCAAATACTACTACTATTAATAATTGATACTAATAATAGGAATCATTTACCGAATCCCTAAACTGTGCTAAAATTGTTCTCATAGATTTAATCTTTGTAGCAGTCTATGAGGTAGATAATGTTAAAATTCCCATGAGGGAGCTGAGGATTAGAGAAGGTAAGTCACTTGTCTTAGGTCATACAGCTAGTGTGTTATGGAATCAGAAGTCAACTTGGTTTGTCTGAATCTGAAGTCCATCTGCTTCGTGAGCCTTTATAGTGTCTGTTTTCTCCTTGATTCCTAACTTCCTTCCATTCTGATTCCCACTGAGTAGGGGACAGAAGCCAGGCAAGTTTGCCTGATATCCATCAACCAGGCCCTGGACACCTGGTCTCAGCCCAGCTTTGCCTGCCTTGCTGTGTGATCTTGGGTAAGTCACAACATTTCAGCTAGCTCTCAGTCTCCCCAGATATTTCTTTTTCTTTTTTTTTTTTTTTAGATATTTGAAATACAACTTTATTCTGATTCTAAACGAAAAGGAATGGGAATGACAGTAACAAACAAGATTCCACCTCTCAATATTGTCATGTGACTATAGCAGTCTTATATTTGAAACTCAAGGAGGAAACAACTGTGTTCCAAAACACCTAAATATGCAGGTCCAAAAAATGAAGGTTTTTTTTTTTTTTTTAAACTGCCACATTCACTCCAAAGCCCATCCATCTCCTTCAGCATCCAAAGATTAAGCACATGTTCTACTTAGCTATATAATAAAGTGGCAAACACGCTGCACCACTGACATCACAGGACAGTTGCCTATAAAACTAGACTTCTGACGCTGGGCCCCAGCTTCACTATCTCACAGGTCATCATCTTCATCCGGGAGAGCGGTTGTCTGAGCAGCCTCTAAATCGTGCTCGTACTGTGCTGCCAAGGCTGGGTCCATGACCACCTCTGGCGGGGCAAGAGCAGGCATGGCGACAAACTCCAAGTTAGGGTCTCCAATCAATTTTCTAGCAAGCCAGAGGAAGGGCTTTTCAAAGTTGTAGTTACTTTTGGCAGAAATGTCATAGTACTGAAGATTCTTCTTTCGGTGGAAGACAATTGACTTTGCCTTAACCTTTCTGTCCTTAATATCCACTTTGTTGCCACACAACACAATTGGGATGTTCTCACACACTCGTACCAGATCTCTATGCCAGTTAGGCACATTCTTGTAAGTAACTCTTGATGTTACGTCAAACATTATAATGGCACACTGAGCTTGTATATAATAGCCATCTCTCAGTCCACCAAATTTCTCCTGACCAGCTGTATCCCATACATTGAACTTAATAGGTCCTCTGTTGGTATGGAACACAAGAGGATGGACCTCAACACCCAAGGTAGCTACATACTTCTTCTCAAATTCACCAGTCAGATGACGCTTCACGAATGTAGTTTTTCCAGTACCACCATCACCAACCAAAACAAGTTTGAACTGAACTTGGGGTTCTCCTTGGGCAGCCATCGTGATGTTACTTCGAGAAGCGTCTCCGCGCCCGTCTGACTGAGGGCTTCCCCAGATATTTCATGCAGAGGTTAACCATGAGCTTCCTTCTATAGCTGAGGCCTGGCTAGTAGGGGCAGAGTTTAGCCTGGATTTGACCAAGGTGGTAGTGGTAATAGAGAGGAGGGGGGAGGGTGGAGGTGGTCTTTAGCCCCACCCTCTGGTGACATCACACAAGACACCTACAGTCCCTGGAAGCCCCACGCCTAGTGACCCTCACCTGTGGAAGTGCCATCCAGTGCCTGGCATCTGGTGAATTTTTTCTGTTCTATAGCAGAAGTCATCAGCCCCAGTTTTTTCAAGAGAAACCCTTAGGTAACTGGTGCAATTAGGGAGACTTGGAGGGGGGTCATGGGCCTTCCCAGGTGGTGGTAGTGGTAAAGAACCTGCTTTCCAATGTTTGATCCCTGGGTCAGGAAGGTCCCCTGGAGAAGGACATGGCAATCCACTCCAGTATTCTTGCCTGGAGAATCCCATGGTCAGAGGACCCTGGCAGGCTATAATCCATGGGGTTGTAAAGAGCTGGACATGACTGAAGTGACTGAGCATGGGGGAGGGCCATGAGGGTGTACTGGACTGGGGTGGGATGCCTGGAACAAGACTGGGGTGGGCAAACTATTCAGAGGATGCCCTGAACCTGCCCTCTGGATGACCATCCTCCTCCTTCTGGTCATGCTAGACTCCTGCCCCTGCTTCTTTCCCCTGGATCCAGGGCCCCTTTTCATGGAGTCAGGAGATGGGAACCAATTCTGAAAATAGAGCTATTCACATGGAACTGGGCTGCTGGCTGATGTCTAAAGGAAACTGGGCGACTAGACCCCTGTCATCCCAGTATCTGGTGTCTGGGTTCTGTGCTCAAAGTCCACTGTGTATGGGGGAGGGGGGTACAGGGAGTGAGCTATCACCCACCTGAGGAGGCGGCTGTGAGCCAGGCTTCACTGGTACAGACAGCAGGGAGCTGGTAACTGGGTGAGACTGAGGTCCTTGGATGCAAGTCAGTTGCTAGAAGCCTAAGGAAGCAATTTGCAGGAAAGGACCTGTCACCTGCTTTAGAACAGTGTTTTCCTTTTTTTTTTTTAATTTTTTTTAATTTTTTATTTTATTTTATTTTTATATATATATATATTTTTTTATTAGTTGGAGGCTAATTACTTTACATCATTACAGTAGTTTTTGTTATACACTGAAATGAATTAGCCATGGATCTACATGTATTCCCCATCCCAGTCCCCCCTCCCACCTCCCTCTCCACCCGATCCCTCTGGGTCTTCCCAGTGCACCAGGCCCAAGCACTTGTCTCATGTACCCAACCTGAGCTGGTTATCTGTTTCACCCTAGATAATATACATGTTTCAATGCTGTTCTTTTGAAACATCCCACCCTCACCTTCTCCCAGAGTCCACAAGTCTGTTCTATACATCTGAGTCTCTTTTTCTGTTTTGCATATAGGGTTATCGTTATCATCTTTCTAAAGTCCATATATATGTGTTAGTATACTGTAATGGTCTTTATCTTTCTGGCTTACTTCGCTCTGTATAATGGGCTCCAGTTTCATCCATCTCATTAGAACTGATTCAAATGAATTCTTTTTAATGGCTGAGTAATATTCCATGGTGTATATGTACCACAGCTTCCTCATCCATTCGTCTGCTGATGGGCATCTGGGTTGCTTCCATGTCCTGGCTATTATAAACAGTGCTGCGATGAACATTGGGGTGCATGTGTCTCTTTCAGATCTGGTTTCCTCGGTGTGTATGCCCAGAAGTGGGATTGCTGGGTCATATGGCAGTTCTATTTCCAGCTTTTTAAGAAATCTCCATACTAGAACAGCGTTTTCCAAAGTGGTTCTGTAGGATGCGGTCATCTGTGACAGGAAGCAGGGCAGCAGGAGTGGCTGAGAGTATCTGGACTCTGCAGTCACAGAGCTGGGTCCAGATCCTGGCTTCACCTCTCTCTACCTACCTCACAGGCTAGTTATGGGAGCTGCAACAAGGCTATGAGTGAGAAAGTGAAAGTGAAAGTGAAAGTCGCTCAGTGGTGTCTGACTCTTTATGTCCCCATGGACTGTATAGGGAATTCTCCAGGCCAGATTACTGGAGTGGGTAGCCGTTCCCTTCTCCAGGGGATCTTTCCAACCCAGGGATCGAACCCAGGTTTCCCGCATTACAGGCAGATTCTTTACCAGCTGAGCCATCAGGCTATGAGTGAGCACATAGTGAACTCTTACTACATTGCAGCTAGCTTTATAATCATTACTGGGAAAAGAAATCCTTGGTCATGTAAGCTTGGTAAATGTATTGAGTTGGTCAAAAATTGTTTGGGTTTTCCCATTAACATCTTATGGAAAAACCTGAACGAAGTTTTTGGCCAACCCAATAGGTTCAACAAAGTGAAGCAGGCTTCTTTGGTGCAGGCCTTCTCTGATCTTTTAATATGCTCTTAGGACTTGGGAAGTTCTAAGAGTGGGGTATGGAGCACTGAACTGGATGTAACAGATTCTAGGGAGCCAGGAACTAAGGCATTATTGCATGTCATCATTCCCAGGCCTTTGTCCTCATGGTGGAATGGAAAGCTAGCTGAATTGGGCAACTCTCGGGAAGGTCTTCCTGTCTTTGGGCTCCTGTTTTCTCAAGGTAAAACAAAGGAACTGCATGAGATGCTTCCAGAGGCCTTTTCTGGTTCCCTGAGGTTTGAGTTGGGAAGACAAAGCTGTAGACAAGGGTGGAGGCCAGGCTGTTGAGGCTAAAGACCTGTCTCTTGGGGAGGAGAAGAAATCTAGTTCTGGCAAGTGGTTCAACCAGCAAGTGACTTGAGGGGTTCTTGTGCTCTGCATAGATGTGGCCCCACTACTGTCATTAGCAAGGTCTTGCTGATGAATTGGTTCATCAGCAAGATCTGATTCCTAAACCTGCCAGGCCATCTTGGAATAGAAAGTAGAGCCTCTTGTACTCCCCTGTTGTAGCTCCTCCCGTGCAGTGGTGTAATGACTTATTTAACTCCTACTTCCCTACCAGGCTGGGAAAGGTCAGAGGCCAGAGCTGACGCCATAATGTAATGCAGGAGGAGCTAAGGGATGCAAATCAGGTGGGGTGGGTGAGGTGGAGTGTGGGCTGGGGGTGGCTTGATGTTGCCTTTGCACAACAAGCACCCTGTGTTTGCTTGGACTATGTGCGAATTATTGGGGCTTTGGGGGTGACCCTGGTGCTGCTGATGGCGGAGAACTTGAGTGCTTTATCTTGCCCAGATTTCTTGCATTTTAGAATGACTGGTGCAAAGGAAGTTGCAGTAAATATCTGATGAATGATGAACAGAGTAAGTTTGGTTGCTGCGTCCATTAAGCTTCTTGGGGAGAATTTGAGGGAGGAGAGTTGTCTGTCTAGCTAGTTGTCTGGATAATTTATCAATACCTATTTGATTTAATGAATGGCACAGTGAGTAATGATAAGCCTGAATTAAGCAACTAGTATCAGGCAAAAACAGTATATAATTATTAAATTATTAATAGTACTTGCCACCTTGTCTTGCAGAGGACAATTTTGGGAAGTGGTTAAAATTACAAACTGAGAGACTTACCTGGTGGTCCAGTGGTTAAGACTCCACGTTTCCAATGAAGGGACTGCAGGTTTGATCCCTGGTTAGGGAACTAAAATCCTACATGCTGTGCAGTGCTGTCAAAAAATAGTAGTAATCATAATAAAAAGACTGCAAACTGAATTTATATCATGCCTCTACTGCTTCTTAGGCAGGGTACTCAACTTCTCTGTGTTTCAGTTTCCTTGTCTGAAAAATGGGCGTATGATAGTACCTATCTCATAGGGTGTTGTGTTGATTAAATGAATCAAATATGCATAAATTGCTTAAGACACTGTCTGGCACATAGCACATGCTGTGTAAGCATTTGCTATGCTTTGGTTTCCTGTCTATAACCTCTACCATATTATGAAGTTCCTGAAGGCAAGGATCAAATTCTTTTCTACTCTCCTCCCACCCCACACTCTGGGACCCAGCACAGGACATGAGGCAGAGAAGGAGCTCAGTAAGTGTTTGCTAAATGAATAAATATGTTTTAAATGATAACTTGTATAATCCATTATAGATCTTCCACAGGGGAAAGTGAGGGGGCATTAAGGAGGTGGTGGCTTGTACTGGTCTTAAAGGATTTCAGTAGAGGGAAAGGAAGTTGGCACAGGGTCTCACATCTGGGTTAGGTGGGAAATGAGGGTGGGAGCAGGTCATGGGGTCTTGAATGCAGGGTGAGGGGTTAGATTGGATTTATTTGCAGTTAGCAACATGGAAGGTCTGGAGGCAGGAACTTTTCAGGAAGGGTGTGGCTAGGGCTGTTTTTATAGGATCAGGTGTTACTAGGGACTTGTGGGGGGGAAAGTGGCTTTTTGTGTTGGGCCTTGAAGGCTATGAAGTATTATCAGGATGCTATTATGCTGTTTTTTCATTCCACAAGCACTAAATGAATGAAAATGAGCACCAGCTACCTGTGAAGCACCAGGGGTTCACAAAATAATAAGACAAATAAGCCTACCCTGGAGGAGCTTGCATTAACAATTTAATGCCTATGACAAGTGTTACAATGGTCAAAGGACAGTAGGCATTCGAGTAGAAGGGTCAGCATTAGAGGACTGGGGGGCCAGGGAAACCCAGGAAAATATCACAGAAGAAATGGGTTTTGAGGGATGACTAGGAGTTTGCACGGAGAAGGCAATGGCACCCCACTCCAGTACTCTTGCCTGGAAAATACCATGGACGGAGGAGCCTGGTAGGCTGCAGTCCATGGGGTCGCGAAGAGTCAGACATGACTGAGTGAGTTCACTTTCACTTTTCACTTTTATGCATTGGAGAAGGAAATGGCAACTCACTCCAGTGTTTTTGCCTGGAGAATCCCAGGGATGGGGTCGCACAGAGTCGGACACGACTGAAGTGACTTAGCAGTAGCAGTAGCAGGAGTTTGCCAGACAGGCAAGATGAGGTAGATGTCTCAGATGGAGAGAACAGCTTACCCAGAGCTACAGACATGTGAAACAACAGGTCCAGGGGTTTGATGAGGCTATGGCTGGGGGTGAGGTGTACTGTGGTTGAGTAATAAAGCTGGAAAAGGTAGTAGGGACCAGATCATGTAGGGTAATGGAGGGTTAGTGGGAGACCCAGGCCATTTGGAAGAAGCTAAAGGTAGAGGTAGCAAATCTGTTATTAGCAAGGACATTGTCACCACCATGTGAACACTGGTGGCAGCATGAACATGGGAGGAAAACAACAGGGGCTGCTGTATGGAGCCTGGTCTGGAAACAAGTTGGCTGACATAGTGAGCCTCTTTAAGTAACACCTGCCTCAAACATTTATTGAGCACCTTCTATATGCCAGGCACTATTCTAGGCCCTTGGGGTAGATAAGGGAGCAGAAGAGTCGTTGAATCAGAGCTGAGCCCTCCCTGAGGATGACTCTGCTCCTTTTTAACTCAGTGTAGGGATAAGGGGGTAGGGAAGAGGGAGGAAGAACTGGGCAGCAAACCCCCCCAGTTGTTGCTCACGGGGCAGGAGGGTGAGGACCCCAGCTCCCTAACCTTGCTCGGGCCTCTCTCTTCCAGCTCTCTGCCCAGCCCACAGCCATGGCCACGATGGTGGCCCAGAAGCTCAGCCACCTCCTGCCCAGCCTGCGGCAGGTCCACCAGGAGCCTCAGCCCTCTGCGCCACCAGAGCCTGTGTTCACCGTGGATCGAGCCGAGGTGCCGCCCCTCTTCTGGAAGCCGTACATCTACGTGGGCTACCGGCCGCTGCATCGAACCTGGCGCTTCTACTTCCGCACGCTGTTCCAGCAGCACAACGAGGCGGTGAACGTCTGGACGCACCTGCTGGCCGCCCTGGTGCTGCTGCTGCGGCTTGCCATTTTTGTGGGCACTGTGGACTTCTGGGGAGACCCGCATGCCCAGCCCCTCTTCATCATCGTCCTCGCCTCCTTCACCTACCTCTCCCTCAGCGCCTTGGCTCACCTCCTGCAGGCCAAGTCCGAGTTCTGGCATTACAGCTTCTTCTTCCTGGACTACGTGGGTGTGGCCGTGTACCAGTTTGGCAGCGCCCTGGCGCACTTCTACTATGCCATTGAGCCCGCTTGGCACGCCCAAGTGCAGACCATCTTCCTGCCTACGGCTGCCTTTCTTGCCTGGCTTTCCTGCACTGGCTCCTGCTACAACAAGTACATCCAGAAGCCTGGGCTGCTGGGCCGCACTTGCCAGGAGGTTCCCTCAGCACTGGCCTACGCCCTGGACATCAGCCCCGTGGCGCACCGCATCCTTGTGTCCCCCGACCCTGCCACAGATGACCCGGCTCTTCTCTACCACAAATGCCAGGTGGTCTTCTTTCTGTTGGCCGCGGCTTTCTTCTCTGCCTTCGTGCCTGAGCGCTGGTTCCCTGGCAGCTGCCATGTCTTCGGGCAGGGCCACCAGCTCTTCCATGTCTTTTTGGTACTGTGCACGCTGGCCCAGCTGGAGGCCGTGGCGCTGGACTATGAGGCCCGGCGGTCCATCTATGAGCCTCTGCACACCCGCTGGCCCCATAACTTCTCCGGCCTCTTCTTGCTCACTGTAGGCAGCAGCATCCTCACCGCATTCCTCCTGAGCCAGCTGGTACGGCGCAAACTTGATCTTGATCGGAAGACTCACTGAAGAGGGTGGCACCTGGTAGGGAGGGAGGTATAGTGGGGGCCCAAGGGTCCGGATGGGAACAGATGGGAATAGATGGGAACCTTGGCTCTGGATGGGAACAAGTCCTGGTAAAGTTGTTTGTGTCTGGCCCGTGGTGATTCTCTGTGCACGCCTCAGCTGCCAAGGGCAGCACTGGCCAGTCCTTGGATTTGAGGATTGGCTGGAGCTGCTGGGGTCTACTCTTGGGCCTGCCCTAGCTGCCTGCCCTGGGAGAGGGAAAGAGAAAGATGTTGGTCACCCTGGTTTTGCCTCCCCTCACTGCCTCTCTCATTTAGGGGTGAGGATGGGGGATCAGCTCGGGCTAAGACCCTGAATTGGAGCTTCCAGATTATCTGGGAGGGTGAAGCTGGGATTTAGGTTAGAGTGAGATCTGAGCTGAGGGACAGGGGAAGCGTCAGCAGCGCCCTCTACCCAGATCCCCTTGGGAAAGGACAGCCCTCTCTTGTGTGCAGGACTTTAAGGTTCCTTGAACTCCAGCTTGGAGCTTTGGTACCCCGGAGAACCCCCAAAGGTAGAAGATTGTGCCCGGTAGAAATGGATCCCATCCAGTGCCCCACGGCTCTTCAGTCACTGTCCCAGGGAGCTCCACCCTCCTAGCACTGGACTCTCTGTCCCACTCATCCTGCTCCCATCATCTTTCCTGGGTCCCTCGTTCATGACTCAGTGTTTATGACTCAGTGTTTATCCGTTCAGCGTTTCTTGGGCCTCTACTCAGAGACAGGCTATTGATGGGGCCCTGTGGATTAATGCAGGATGGTAAAGGCTTTACTATCGAACACTGAGGAAGGAATAATTAGTGCTGCCTGGGACCCTCAGGGTCTTGGGTTGAGAAGGGTGAATAGGAGTTTGCAGATGGAGAAGAGGAAGTGCATTCCAGGCAGAGGGAAAAACCTGTTCAAAGGCCAAGAGGGATGGAAGGAGGAGTTCACTGGGGTTGATATCAGGGGTGGTCTGGACTTTGATGTCCTGGATGCAATAAAATGACTGCTAACAGCTTCCTCCTTGTTTCTTGTCTCCTATTCTGGAGAGAGGGCCCTGGTGCACCCCTTGGGCCTGCTCATTGTGTTGGAGGAGGTTTTCAGGGGGAGCTTGGGGGTGGGCGAAGGGAGGATATCCTGTTTTATCTTTGCCTGGGGGTGGGGTTGGGGCCTTATTTACTGTATATGGGAACTTTTTTTTTGATAGAAAAGGTGGGACACTTTTATTACTAAACAAATATTAGACATTAAAAGAATATGTTTATATAATTTGACAAATATTTCATTTCTTGGTCTTTTAATCAAGGAGGATCTTTATGTTAAATTTAATGATATCGTTATGTGTCAACATTTACAGTATTGCCTTTCCCCCAGTACATAAGCAATAAATGGCAATACAGTGAAGGAAAGTTAGGAAGTACAGGTAAGAAAAGCAAAAAACCTTGAATGAATAAGGAATATCACTCCACTGCTAAAATATCCTGTTGTGCATATATTTTATCTGTAGAGATTGTGGTTATGTGTGCTAGCATTTTTGTATTTCTGAGGACTTAGAACAATGCTTGGCGTGTGTGTGTGTGTGAGTGCTGCTCAGTCGTGTCCGACTCAGTCGTGACCCCTTGGACTGTACCCCACCAGGATCCTCTGTCCATTGGATTTCCAGGCAAGAATACTGGACTGGGTTGCCATTTCCTTCTCCAGGGGATCTTCCTGACCCAGGGGTTGAACCCCAATCTCTTGTGTCTCCTGCATTGGCAGGCAGATTCTTTACCAACTGCACCAACTGGGAAGTCCAGGTGCATTTCTGAGGGGCTTTCAGAATTTACAAAGTACTTTCACAAACCTTGCTTGATCCTCTTTAAAATTCAAGGCCACACAGTAAGTACTGAAAGCTAGTTCTTGACTCCACAATTTTAGTTTTCATTCTACTTAACGTTTTCTAAATCCTTTCCCATGAGGTGGTCTAGTTATGCTGAGTTTTTTGTTTTGAATTACAAATGTAATCCGTTTAAGGTAGTGCTGAGGACCCCAGCTATGGAGCTGGCAGACCAGAACCTCCTCTCCTCTTTTTGAGATGTTCCTAGGCTTCCTAGATGTTCCTTGGCTTCCCAGGTGGCACTAGTGATAAAGAACCCTCCTGCTAATGCAGGTAGGCCATAAGAGACACAGGTTTGATCTCTGGGTCAGGAAGATCCCCTAGAGGAGGAAATGGCAACCCACTCCAGTATTCTTGTCTGGAGAATCCCATGGACAGAGGAGCCTGGCTGGTTACGGTCCATAGGGTCGCAAAGAGTCGGATACGACTGAAGCGACTAAGTATGCATAAGAACTCAGCGATAAGACAAGGAAAAGCTCTGATGGTTATGAGTAACAGAGTGCAACTAACTCGACAAAAAGAAAATGCATATTCCCTGTGCAGCGTCGCGAACGCGTTCACACAGCACAGTTCCGGAATACAACTTTTGGATAAGAAAGCAAAAAAAAAAAAAGAAAGAAAGAAAGAAAGCCAGAAAAACTTGGCCTTGGTAATCCGCTCCACGCCTCACCGTTGTACTGGTTGAGGCATAAGACCCGAAGAGCTGGGGAAAGGGGGCGGGGCTTAGGCCGGGGCGGAGCTGACGCTGAGGGCGGTGCCTGCGCCGGGGAGGTCGCGGCGTAGCTCCGCCCCCAGCGTTGGCGGGAGATTCGAACGTCTGCCGAGTCTCTGATGGTGGTTGCGTGAAGTGGCTTGAACTTCCAGCGGGTATCCTGTTGGCTTGGTCTTCTCAGCGGCCATGAGGCGCAGAGGCCCGGAGAAGGAGGAGGAGGCCTGCGGCGTGTGGCTGGACGCCGCGGCGCTGAAGAGGCGGAAAGCGCAGGTGGGTCGTTGCGGGAGAGAGAGGGTGGTTCGGGAGGGCCTAGGGGCCCAAAGGCGTGTGAAGAGAGGCGTTTGGGTGAACCTGGGGATGATGGAGGTAGAGTCGGGGGCGAGAACGAACATATTTGGCAGTTGAGGGGAGAGAGGGGCCGGAGTCTGAAAAAGGCTGAAAAATGGGATTTGGGAAGGGTGGAGAGAAGAAAATGGGGTAGGAAGGCTGACAGGCAGGTTGGGTGGGGCGGCATGTGAAGAGGCTGGGAAAGCGAGGTTTCGAGGTGAGGGAGAGGTTGGAGAGAAAATTTGCTTTGAGGAGCGTAATGGAGCAGACAGGCTCCTTAACGTAGAATCCCTGCGAGAAGGTAGCAGAGGCTCAAGTACGCGGAGGGGTGGGTGCGTGTGCAAAGGGAAGTTCTCGCCGGAAGGGTCTTGTGCCCAGAATTGGTCAGGGGAGGAAAAAAAAAATAGAAGAAAGGAAAAACAGAAAAAAAATAGTGAGCATCCACTGGATGCCACACACTGTATTAAGTATTAATATGTATTCTTTGTATCATCATCATTACGGGAGTAAGGAGACTGAGGTGAGGTTAATTAAGCCAGGTTCAACCAACTAGGAGAATTAGAAATCACACACAGGTTTGGCACATATGCAAGATTCTGTTAGTCATTACAAAGAAACAAAAGTATGAGATAATAATATTTACTGTTTATTGAGCATTTAAGCCAACATTGTGCTGAGTATTTCTGATGAGTTATTTTGTTTGGTACAATTCTATGTAGTAGTGATATAATGATAACCATTTACAAATGAAAAACAGGCTCAAAACAGATACTTAGGGCAGAATTCTTGCTCTCAAGTTGGTTACAGTCTTGTGGAGAAAAGAAAAAAGTTGTACAGGTAAGAGCAATATGTAACTTACTGTTTCCTATGTGTAAGAGCAATATGTAACTTACTGTTTCCTATGTGTCAGGCACTCAGCTGGAATGTTACATGCCTTATCAGTGGCTGGTACTTAAAAGTAGGTACTGTCATTATCTCTGTTTTATAGATGAAAAACTTGAGGCTTGGATTTAGAAATTTGCCTAAGTGAGCAGGGGTTCAGGCTCAGTTCTAACTGCTGCAAAGGCCAGTGCTCTTAGCCATTGTGAGGCAATATGTGTCCAGATGAGTGGTTTCAAGAGAAATGTGATTTTCTAGGTCAGAGAGATTGTCATGACTTGAGGTGATCAGGGATGATTTAACTGAGAAGTTGGAAAGGAATTTGAGACTGGAAGGGTATGCTGGATTTGGGTGTTTTGGGCAGTAGTCCAAAGACCAGGTGGCTAACCTAAACTATTAATGAGAGTCTTTCCTGTAGGTAACTACAACCTGCTGAACAAAATCAATTGAGGACCATTAAAAAGTGTCTTACAACTAAAGTTATTTTTAACAAATGAATCACTTCCTTAAAAAAATTTTTTTAAACTTAAAAATCTTCTTGGAGTAGGTAATGTGGTAATTTAAAATGTTTAGCATATGCAGTGAAATATCTAACATTTATGACCTTTCCCTGTCTCAGAGGTCACAACTTTCTTGGGTATCCTTCCAGAGATAATCTGTGCATCTACAAGCAAATGTATAACTATTCTTTTAAATAGTAGCATCATATATATTGTTCTGCAACTTGCTTCTTTCACTCACTGTATCTTAAGGATTATTTCATATGGTTCACAGAAAGCTGCTTCGTTCATTTTAAGGACTACATAGCATTCTGTTATGAAATAGTATCCATTATATGCAATAATAATGTCTTAGTCAGTTAAGCTGCCATAACAGAATATCATAGACTGGGTGGCTTAAAACAACAGAATTAATTTTTTCATTGTTCTGGAGGCTGGAAGTCTGAGATCAGAGTGCCAGTATGGTTGGATTCTGGTGAGGACTTCCTGGCTTGAAAACAGCTGCCTTATTCCTGTGTCCTCAAGTGGTCTTTTCTTGGTGTATATGTGTGTGTGTAGAGAGAGACAGAGATATATGTGTGTGCTTGACCTGAAGCCACAAGAAGGCTAATGTTGCTGAAGCAGAGTGAGGCAAACAGGAGTAGATGAGATCTAAAGAGTGTGAGAGAGCATATGTGGCCAAATAATGTCATGTGGGTATTAGAGCCTCAACATGCGAATTTTGGAGTACACAATTCAGCCATCACAAGTATATATATGCTGTGCTTATTTGCTCAGTCACGTCTGACTCTTTTGTGACCCCATGGAATGTAGCCCGCCAGATTCTCCAGGCAAGAATACTGGAGTGGATTGCCATGCTCTCCTCCAAGGAATCTTCCCAACCCAGGGGTCAAACCCAGGTCTCCCGTATCGCAGGCGGATTCTTTACCGTCTGAGTCACAGGGAAGCCCACAAGTATATATAGTATTTATATTTACCAGTATTTTCTTGATAAAAAGCTGTCTCTAATCTTTTGCTATTAAAAACACTTATGAAGAGTTTTATACATACATCCTTTTATACATATGCAAATAAATCATCTGCAGGATCAATTTCTAGAAATGAGATCAGTCGTTAAAGAATATATGTTTTTAAAATTAAGAACATAAAAAAAAATGAAGAACATGAAACATGTAACCTTGTTTAGTAAATACAAAAATCTTTCTTCTTTCCAGTAGTTAAAATGTAGATCACTTCAGAAATCGGAAACATATTTCCTGTAGCACAGGAGTTCTTGAGAGAGAGTCTGTGTCAGCCTTTTTTTTTTTTTTTTGTTAACTATGTTTGTTGAATTAGCAAAGTTTTCATGCTTCCTTGTCAACTTTTTTGTTCTTCTCTAGTGTGTGAATGAGTATGCTCCAAAAATAGGAGTTCTGTCATATTATAGCATAGATAGCATGGTGACCTTTTCCCCCACATAATAGGGGAAAAGGGTAATTAATGGGTGGTAGGGAGATAAACATACTTATCAAAAATGACCAAAATGTGCAATGGGTATTTTTTACTTCTGGAGTTAGGAATAACCCTTTTATACTTTAGAATAAATACATTCTTGAATGATGTGAGATGGCTGGGAAATCTGTGTACCAGTGTAATTTAGAGAGAAGTAGAAGAGAGCTAGGAGAGAAAAAGGGAATATCCCTCAGGGAAGAGGAGAATCAATATTTGTTTCTTTGTCTGTCACTCTGACACGCCAAATCACATCTTTTCCTTTGATGATGTTATGATGAAAACATTTGTCTGTTGATCTAGTGCATGGCAGGAGTCCTGTCTCCAGGATCTCTAGACCCTTTACTTTCCTCTGATTTCTGAAGGCCTGGACCTTATGACTGTAGTCACTGACACCATTTCCCCTTCTTGTTATTTTATTCCTAAAGATACTTTTATAAACTTTTGTTTTTCCACTAGTTCCACTAGTTCCTGTTCCTCTGATGTTAAGATTCCCAGCCCAAAGCAAAGTTGTAAAGATTCCCTTTTACAGGATGTAGAATTCTGCTTCTTCCTAGATTAGCTATCCAATAGGCCTGATTGAATTTTAATGGCAAATGTCAATGAAAAATTAATAGTCAACTTAAGAAAGGGAAAATTTTATTTGAACCAGTTTGAGGATTATAATCTGGGAGACAGTTTTTCAGAAAGCTCTGAGGACTATTCCTCCTATAGAGGTCAAGACAAGGTTATATAAGTTTTTGAGACAAATGGTTATATGCAAAGTAATAAATTGAGTTTACATAGTGTAACAGGATGAGTAGTGGGTTATTGTGGCCCAGTACAGGATTGAGGAAGAAGTGTTATCTCCTAAGGAGTTACCTTGCTGGTGCCAGAAAGAAATTGCTTCTTTTTGGTGAGCAGGCATTCCTGTGTTTTCTAAATTACTGTATAATGCAAATGCACAATACATACTAAAGGGGAGGGTTAGTGGCTCAGATGGGCAGAGAGAGAATTTTATGTTTAAAATTTTTCTTGTCCTACCCTAAAAATATTTTTATTTCATCACGGAGATAGGGATGGATAGGCAGTGGCCAGTGACCAGTGTTTGAGAAAGCATACCCCTTCCCATTTGATCCCTAGGCAGAACTGTCTTGTGATACTGTGATTTACAAGAAAAATATATTTAGTTATTCAGCTGACCAAAATGTATTTCTCATATATATTTGGTGTTTGTAGTTCTTGGCTCACAGCTCCTAAAAACCCTTGGAATTGCCTGTGTTATGAGTGATAATAGTGTCTTTTATATTTAATGAGGTGATTTTTGGAAAGCCCTTATATAACCTAAGGATGAACTGGTTGCCAGGAAAACCACCCATGTGATTAGAGAGTTGGAACTTTCACTCTCCCTATTCCCCTACCTCTCTGGAGGGGAGAAGGACTGGATATTGAGTTCAGTTTCCAGTGGCCATTGATTAAATCAGTCATGTCTGTGTGAAAGTGAAAGTCGCTCAGTTGTCTCTGACTCTTTGGTACCCCATGGACTGTATAGTCTATGGAATTCTTCAGGCCAGAATATTGGAGTGGGTAGCTATTCCCTTCTCCAGGGGATCTTCCCAATCCAGGGATCAAACCCAGGTCTACTGCATTGCAGGCAGATTCTTTACCATCTGAGCCACCAGGGAAGCCCTGTATGAAATGACGCCTCCATTAAAAACCCAAATGGACAAGATTTGGAGAGTGTTCAGGTTGATGAACATGTGGAGGTGCAGGGAGAGTGGTATGCCTAGAGAGGGCATGGAAGCTTCATACCCTTTCCCACATACCTTGCCTTATGCATCTCTTCTATCTGGCTCTTCTGAGTTATATCCTTGTATAATAAACGATTGATCTAGCAATTAAAATGTTTCTGTGAATTCTGTGAGCCACTCTAGCAAATTAATTGAACCCAAGGAGGAGGTGTGGGAACCTCAAATCTACAGTCAGCTGGTCAGAAGTGGTTAATAACCTGGACTTGGGATTGGCATCCTGAGTAGGAGGGGATTTGTTAGAACCCCTAACCTATAGCCAATTGGTCAGAGATACAGGAGATAGATAAATAAGTGTATTTATATATTTTCCCCACAAATGAGATTGTATCAGACAGTTTGTTCTACTGCTCACCTTTTACTAAATACATGATGGAGCACTTTCCATGTGAGACATACGGGTTTTAGTATGGATTTTTTAAAAGGTCATTTTAAGTTACATGATTTTCAAATGTGGTGTTTTA
Source organism: Odocoileus virginianus (assembly GCF_023699985.2). NCBI lineage: Eukaryota > Metazoa > Chordata > Mammalia > Artiodactyla > Cervidae > Odocoileus > Odocoileus virginianus. The sequence continues at coordinate 36,822,811 of NC_069703.1, read as the reverse complement.
ACTATATTGTCTCTATATTAAAATATTGAGAAAATTGTCTAACAAAGGTTTTTCTATACATTAAAGAGGTATAAAGATTAGCATTTGGTTTGTATATTTGCTCTCTTATATTTGCTGTTTCTTAAGTATATTATGTTTAAAGTATCGTTATAACTTAGAAAATAATTTATATTTCTTCTTCATCTATATTGCAGTTTAGTTCTTTATCCTTGGAATGTAGCAGAGAAGTGGACATAACTAAGAGGAAGATAGAAGTGCAAAGATACCAGAAATCTTGGCTGAGTCATCAGTGGTTTCTCCTCCAGTCTTGGAGGAAAACTGAATGCCACCCTGACATTCTACAACTTTATTAACTTTCATTCCATCAACAAATCCTCTGGGCTGTGCCTTCAGATATGGTTAGAATTCCATAATTTCCTACTATTTCTATTGCTGTCACGTTCACTAGCTGGGAAGAGGCAGAGTTTCCCTTTGCTCACTGTTTGGTTTAGAACCGAAGAGTGGTTTTGTATCTTTTCAGTTCAGTTCAGTTCAGTCGCTCAGTTCTATCTGACTCTTTGCGACCCCATGGACTGCAGCACGCCAGACTTTCCTGTCCATCACCAACTCCTGGAGCTTACTCAAACTTATGTCCATCAAGTTGGTGATGCCATCCAACCATCTCATCCTGTGTCATCCCTTTCTGCCTTCAATCTTTCCCAGCATCAGGGTCTTTTCAGTTGAGTCAGTTTTTTGCATCATGTGGCCAAAGTATTGGAGCTTTAGTATCAGTGCTTCCAATGAATATTCAGGACTGATTTCCTTTAGGATTGACTGGTTTGATCTCCTTGCTGTCCAAGGGACTCTCAAGAGTCTTCTCTAACACCACAGTTCAAAAGCATCAGTTCTTTGGTTCTCAGCCTTCTTTATGGTCCAACTCTCATATCCATACATGACTACTGGAAAAACCATATCTTAGACTATACATACCTTTGTCGGTAAAGTAATGTCTCCACTTTTTAATATGCTGTCTAGGTTTGTCATAGCTTTTCTTCCAAGGAGCAATCATCTTTTAGTTTCATGGCTGCAGTCACCATCTGCAGTGATTTTTGGAGCCTAGGAAAATAAAGTCTGTCACTGTTTCCATTGTTTCTCCGTCTGTTTGCCATGAAGTGATGGAACTGGATGCCATGGTCTTCGTTTTTCGAATGTTGAGTTTAAGCCAACTTTTTCACTTTCCTCTTTTACTTTCATCAGGAGACTCTCTAGTTCCTCTTTGCTTTCTGCCATAAGGGTGGTGTCATCTGCATATCTGAGGTTACTGGTATTTCTCCCTGCAGTCTTGATTCCAGCTTGTGCTTTGTCCAGTCCAGCATTTCACATGATGTACTCTGTGTATATGTTAAATAATCAAGGTGACAATATAGAGCTTTGATGTACTCGTTTCCCAGTTTGGAATCAGTCCGTTGTTCTTATCTTCTAGTAAAAACCAAAATCTTTTTAATGCCCATAAGGCACCAGCTGGCTGTGTATGCCCTCTTATGCTTTTTAGACCTCATATACTCTTCTCTCTGCCTCTGCTCCAACCATATTGGCATTGTTGTCCTTCAAGTCAAGAACACCCATGTTTAGGCCTTTATTATACTTGTACCTGAAGTGCAAAGGGATTAGAGAGCCACATCGCTCTGCTCCTTCATTTGTTCAGATGTCAACTGAGGTTTTTCTTAACCACCCTTCCCCTTATCCACTACTCTCCATACTTCTAACGCCTTAATCTTGCTTTCTTTTTCTGCATGGTACTTTTTACCATCAGACATATGCTTTATATTTACTTGTTCATTTATTATCTTTCTTCTCCTACTGGAATGAAAGTTCCTTTAGGCAGTCCTTCAGAAACTTTCTGGCATAATAGGGACTCAGTAAATATTTTGAATGAGCAAAGGAGTGAGTGAATTAATCTACCTGGTGGGCTTTGCTTTCAGAAATACAAATGGAATGGAGCAGTGGATGGTAGCTGGGAGAACTTTGAAGAAAGCACTAACGAAAGCTTAACAAGTTCTTAAGGAACTGTTTCTAGAAGTATGATTGCCTTTGAGAAGGCTGTGGGTGAAGGCTTAAAGGAAAATGAGAAAAATCTTGGCAACACTGTTGGCTATAGTAAAGTGGAAGGTAGAAAATGTACGTAATGAACTGGATGATATGTGCTGTGTTGTGCTTAGTTACTCAGTCATGTCTGACTTTGCAACCCCATGGACTATAGCCCACCAGGCGCCTCTGTCCATAGGGATTCTCCAGGCAAGACAACTGGAGTGGGTTGCCATTCCCTCCTCCAGACTCCTGGTTGCAATGCTTTAAATTTTGTTTGTTTTTTAATTGAGGTATAGTCAATTTACAGTATTACACTGGTTTCAGGTATGTAACAGTGATTCAGAATTTTTATAGATTAACTATTTGTAGTTATTATCAAGTATTTGCTATATTCCCGGTATAGTACAATATACCCTTGTAGCGAATTTATTTTATACATAGTAGTTGATATCTCTTCTGCCCTGTGATGCCCTCTCTCAGTGCCTACCATCTTACTTGGGTTTCTTTTACCTTGGACGTGGGGTATCTCCTCTTGGCTGCCACTCCTAACCTTGGACGTGGGGTATATTCTCTCTGCCACTCCTGCGCCACACAGCTGCCGCTCCTAGGCTCAATAAAGGACGGAAATGGTATGGACCTAACAGAAGCAGAAGATATTAAGAAGAGGTGGCAAGAATACACAGAAGAACTGTACAAAAAAGATCTTCACGACCCAGATAATCATGATGGTGTGATCACTCACCTAGAGCCAGACATCCTGGAAGTGAAGTCAAGTGGGCCTTAGGAAGCCTCACTATGAGCAAAACTAGTGGAGGTGATGGAATTCCAGTTGAGCTATTTCAAATCCTAAAGATGATGCTGTGAAAGTGCTGTATTCAATATGCCAGCAAATTTGGAAAACTCAGAAGTGGCCACAGGACTGGAAAAGGGCAGTTTTCATTCCAATCCCAAAGAAAGGCAATGGCCAAAGAATGCTCAAACTACCGCACAATTGCACCCATCTCACATGCTAGTAAAATAATGCTCAAAATTCTCCAAGCCAGGCTTCAGCAATATGTGAACCGTGAACTTCCAGATGTTCAAGCTGGTTTTAGAAAAGGCAGAGGAACCAGAGATCAAATTGCCAACATCTGCTGGATCATGGAAAAAGCAAGAGAGTTCCAGAAAAACATCTATTTCTGCTTTATTGACTATGCCAAAGCCTTTGACTGTGTGGATCACAATAAACTGGAAAATTCTGAAGGAGATGAGCATACCAGACCACCTGACCTGCCTCCTGAGAAATCTGTATGCAGGTCAGGAAGCAACAGTGAGAACTGGGCATGGAACAACAGACTGGTTCCAAATAGGAAAAGGAGTAGTCAAGGCTATATATTGTTACCCTGCTTATTTGACTTATGTTCAGAGTACATCATGAGACACGCTGGGCTGGAAGAAGCACAAGCTGGAATCAAGATTGCCAGGAGAAATGTCGGGAGCTGCCAGGATGTGCCCAGACCGTGACAAGGTCACAGGATGAGAGAGGAACCTGCAAGGCAGCTCTTCCCCTAGGGGTTGCCCTGGGGGCCCAATATGTCCCCTTTCTCTTTCTGTCTTACTGTTATTGGGTTTCCTGCTACTTCTTGGGAATGTAACATATGGTGACCAGGCCTCCCCAGAAAAGTCCAATCCTACTAAGAAACATCCCCCAAGGCTGAGGCCTACTCTCCCTCCTGGGCATTGGGAACCTTATGACCAACCAGGAATGAAAGGCCTGTTCAGGTTTGTGACAGACCATTCACCACGCAAGTGGTGTTATGCTTGGGAGGGCATCAGAAATGCTCATGATTGCTTCGACCCAGGTCATGACCATAAGCACTGTACCAAGCCAAAAAGGAAAAGGCCACAGGCATAGATTGGCTGCTTGCTTAGAAGATTATAATGTTCTAGATTAGAAAAGAGTAGAGGCATTTAGATTCAGAAGTAGATGTACGATAGGTTAATGTTCTTTGGTCAAGAGGGTTTTCATTGTTGCTATTTCAGTGCTGCTATTTGTCCATTGTTTCCCTTCCTTTAAACAACATGGAATATTACGGGTATTTTTGTAGAATTGGAAAATATGTAGCATAGGATTTCAATAGTATAGAAGATTTATACTAACCAGCCTCACTGCCATTACCTCAATATTAATAGAGGTGTTTTGCTGCTTCATAGTTAAATATTGTAGACTGAGGTTTTGTGGTCTTAGACAAAAATATCAAGGTTTTCTCATGGTACTATTCTCAGAAATGTCAAACATGTTTTTCATAACCCTTCCCATGTATTGTTTTATTGTCCAAAGAATTTATATTATATTTAGATTCTATGGAACATTGTTTTTGGCAGAGTGAAAATGTTAGGCCATTGAGGCAAGAAGACTAATGTACGGAACATTCAAGGAAAAAACCCTGTCATCATGATTGTTCCAGATGAAATCACTGGGAAAGATATGAGGGAAAAATATTTACAGAAGTATGAAACCAACATCTGATGTCACATGGGGGATGGTAAGGGGGAGGCAAGAAAAACAATTCTATATAATCTGAGCTGTTAAAAAAATAAAGGTAGACGAGCTCTTGTACTGCAACCGGAGTCCGTGCACTTCTCGCCGATGCCACTCATCCCTTGGGTATTCCTGGACCCTTCGGGGCTGGACTTCGGCAGAGAAATATCAATAACCTCAGATATACAGATGACACCACCCTTATGGCAGAAAGTGAAGAAGAACTAAAGAGCCTCTTGAAACTGAAAGAGGAGAGTGAAAAAGTTGACTTAAAGCTCAATATTCAGAAAACTAAGATCATGGCATCTGGTCCCATCACTTCATGGCAAATAGATGGGGAAACAGTGGAAACAGTGGCTGACTTTATTTTTTAGGGCTCCAAAATCACTGCAGATGGTGATTGCCATGAAATTAAAAGACGCTTACTCCTTGGAAGGAAAGTTATGACCAACCTAGACAGCATATTAAAAAGCAGGAACATTACTTTGTCAACAAAGGTCCGTCTAGTCAAAGCTATGGTTTTTCCAGTAGTCCTGTATGGATGTTGAGAGTTGGACGGTGAAGAAAGCTGAGTGCTAAAGAATTGATGCTTTTGAACTGTGTGTTGAAGACTCTTGAGAGTCCCTTGGACTGCAAGGAGATCCAACTAGTCCATTCTAAAGGAGATCAGTCCTGGGTGTTTATTGGAGGGACTGATGTTGAAGCTGAAACTCCAATACTTTGGCCACCTGATGTGAAGAGCTGACTCATTTGAAAAGACCCTGATGCTGGGAAAGATTGAGGGCAGGTGGAGAAGAGGACAATAGAGGATGAGATGGTTGGATGGCATCACTGACTCAGTGGAGATGAGTTTGAGTAACTCTGGGAGTTGGTGATGGACAGGCAGGCCTGGCTTGCTGCGGTTCTTGGGGTCTCAAAGAGTCAGCCATGACTGAGTGACTGAACTGAACTGAATCCTTTACTCCTGTCTTGCCATTCCCTCCTTCTCTCTGCCCATTGGTGACCACTAGTTTGTTCTCTATATTGTCTGTTTTTTTTCTTTTGTTGTTATGTTCACTAGTTTGTGTTACTTTTTAGATTCCACTTATATGTGATAGAACATGGTATTTGTTTTTCTCTGTCTCACTTGTTTCACTAAGCATAATATCCTCCAGGTTCATTCTTATTGCAGATGGCAAAATTTCATTCTTTTTTGAACGAGTAGTGTTCCGTGTGTGTGTGTAGGCCATGCTGATTGTCTTATGGGATCTTAGTTCACTGACCAGGGATTGAACCTGAGGCCAGGGCAGTGGAAGCACTGAGTCCTAACCACTGGACCTCCAGGGAACTCCCCCATTGTGTGTGTGTGTATATACACATAGACCACATCTTTATCCATTCCTCTGTTGATGGACACTTAGGTTTCTTCCATATCTTGGCAGGTGTAAATGCTGCTATGAACATTGGGGTGCATGTATCTTTTTGAATTTGAGTTTTCATCTTTTCCAGATATATGCCCAGGAGTGGAATTGCTGGATCATATGGTAGCTCTAGCCTTAGTTTTTGTTTGTTTTTTTTTTTTTAGCCTTAGTTTTTTTAAAGGAACCTCCATTTTATTTTCCACTGTGGCTGTTATCAGTTTGCATTTTCACTAACAGTGAACAGGGGTTGCCTTTTCTCCACATCCTTGCCAACATTTATTTGTAGTCTTTTTGATGGTAGCCATTTTGATAGATGTGAGGGGCCATCTCATTTGTGGTTTTAATTTGCCTGTCTCTGATGATTAACAATGTTGAGCATCTTTTCATTTGCCTTTTGGCCGTTTGTATGTCTTCTTTGGAAAAAGATCTATTCAGGTCTCCTGCTCATTAAAAATATATTTTTAATCATTTTATTTTAAAAATTTAATTAGAGAAATTAAAAATTTTTAATTTGAAAAATTAAAAAATTTGTTTATTTTCATTGCTTTGGCCATGTCATGTAGCATGTGGAATCTTAGTTACCTGAACAGGAACCTGAATTGTGCCCCTTGCATTAGAAGCACAGATTCTTAATCACTGGACACCAGGGAAATCCTCTCCCCATTTCCTAATTGGATTTTTTGTTTTTTTGATACTGAGTTGTTCCGGGAGTTGGTGATGGACAGGGAGGCGTGGCATGCTGTGATTCATGGGGTCGAAAGAGTCCGACCCGACTGAGTGACTGAAGTGAATGACTGACTGTATGAGCTATTTATATATTTTTAGATATTAACCCCTTATTGGTCATTATCATTTGCAAATTCATTTTGTTGATGGTTTCCTTTGCTGTGCAAAACTTTAAAATTTAATTAGGTTACATTTGTTTATTTTTGCTTATGTTTCTTTTGCCTTAGGAGACAGACCAGGAAAAGGGCATTGCTATGATTTGTCACTTAGTGTTCTGGCTGTGTTTTTTTTTTTCCTATGAGTTTTAGGAAAATCTGTGGATTGCCTTGGGTATTGTGGTCATTTTAATAATACTAAAATGAATTTAATAATTTTATTTAAAATGAATTTAATAATATTAAATTCTTCCAATCCAAGAGCACAATTTATCTTTCCATCTGTTTGTGTCATCTTCAATTTCTTTCATCAGCGTTGTATGGTTTCTGAGTATAAATCTTTCACTTCCTTAGGTAGGTTTATTACTAGATATTTTATTAAATTTGATGTGATTGTAAATGTTCCTTAATTTGTCTTTCTGATAATTCATTGTTAGTGTATAAAAATGCAACAGATTTCTGTTTATTAATTTTGTATCCTACTACTTTACCCAGTTTATTGATGAGCTCTTGTATTTTTTTGGTGGCAGTTTTAGGATTTTCTGTGTATAGTATAATGACATCTACCAACAGTGACAGTTTTACTTCTTTCTTTCCAGTTTGGCTCTCTTTTATTTCTCTTTCTTATCTGATTGCTGTGGCTAGGACTTTTAGTACTATGTTGAATAAAAGTGGTGAGAGGGAGCATCCTTGTCTTGTTCCTGATTTTAGAGGAATGCTTTTAACTTTTCACCATTGAGTATGATGTTGGTTGTGGGCTTATCATATAAAGCTTTTATCATGTTGAGCTATGTTCCCTGTATATGCGTTTCTGGAGAGTTTTGTCATAACTGGATATTGAATTTTGTCAGTCTCTTTCTTTATCTGTTGAGATGATTATATGGTTTTTATTCTTCAGCTTGTTAATATAGTGTATAATATTGATTTTTCAGATATTGAACCAACCTTGCATCCCTAGGATAAAATCCACTTTATCACTGTGTATTGCTGGATTTAGTTTGCTGTTAATTTGTTGAGGATTTTTGTGTCTATGTTCACCAGTGATATTGGCCTGCAACTTTTTTTCTATGTGTTATCTTTGTCTGGTTTTTGTATCAGGATGATACTGGCCTCATACAATAAGTTTGTGTTTTCTTTCTCTGCAGTTTTTTGGAATAATTTGAGGATAGGTGTTAATGTTTGGTAAAATTCACCTGTGAAGCCATATGGTCTTGAACTTTTCTTTTTGGTTGCACTGTGCGGCAAGCGGGATCTTAGTCCCCTGACCAGGGATTGAACTCCTGTTCCCTGCATTAGGCGCACGGAGTCTTAGCCACTGGACTGCCAGGCAAGTCCCTGGACTTTTGTTTGGTGGGATCGTTTTTATTACTGATTCATTATTGGTAATTAGTTCATATTTTCTGTTTCTTCCTGGTTCTGTCTTGGGAAATTGTACATTTCTAGGAATTTGTCCTTTTTTTCTAGGTTGTCCATTTTAACCTTTTTATTTTATGTTAGAGTGTAGTTGATTAACAATGTGTGAGTTTCAGGTATACAGCAAAGTGATTCAGTTATACATATACTTATATCTATTCTTTTTCAAATTCTTTTCCCATTTAGATTGTTATATAATATTGATCAGAGTTCCCTGTACTATAAGTAGGTTCTTGTTGGTTATTCATTTTAAATATAGCAATGTGTACATGTCAATCTCAAACTCCCTATCTGTCCCCCCACCCCATACTCTCCCCTGGTAACCATAAGTTCTTTCTCTAAATCTGTGAGTTTGTTTCTGTTTTGTAAAAAAGTTCATTTGTATAATTTTTTTAAGATTCTGCATATAAGCAATATCCGTATGAAATTTCTTTTTCTCTGTCTGACTTACTTCACTCAGTATGACAATCTCTGGATCCAGACACATCTCTGCAAATGGCACTATTTCATTCCTTTTTATGGCTAATATTCCATTTTACATATGTATCACATCTTCTTTATCCATTCCTCTGTCAATGGACATTTAGGTTTTCATTCAAAATGTCAAGATGTCATTAAATTCGTTCTAAGAGAGACTAAAGAGGAAGGGGTGACTTGATGATGATGTTTCCTGTGATTCTAGAAGTGGGAAGACATGCCCTTGGAAACATAAAGGAAGCATTTCAAAAAGAACTAAATACAGTCATGTATTTCAAAGCTGTCACGTTATATGGAAAGTGATATTTCATACACAGATTCAAGACCAGAGTAACCATTATGAAAAAAAGAAGTTGGATCAAATTATGTACTAGGCTTGAAGACATATGAATCATTAAAAAAGGAATTAATAAATTGGCTTAAAAGTAGAACTTGAAGACAAACTTGCAGATAAATTATCAGAAGAGATAGGATAGAATGAGGGCTAAACAGAATTTAAATTCTATGGAAGCATGGAAACATTTTCTAATAATAAGAAAGGTGACACATATGACCCTAGATATACTTTGCTACCAGAGTTGTGAGTATAAGAAAGGATCATTCTTGGGGTGACTAGCAGCACCCCTCCAAAAAAGCATCATTCTCTATAGGAATACATCATAGGGAATCCTTGTTATATAGCAAGAGTAGCAGGAACTCTATAGTTGAAGTCAGCTTTCCCTTCTACCACTCTGAAAGAAGCAAACAACTGGGCCATGAATGTGATATACCAAAGGACTAGAGAATCTTTGGTTTTGGAGGGAATGTGTCTCTTGAAGTTAGGTTCTTTGTTGCATTCTCATAGGGTAAAAAACTGTTAATGTGTAGGCTGAGGTTTACTAACGGGTTTGCTCCTGTAGGAACCCTATGCCTGATAGATAGGTTTTCTTATATTAATACTGTGTAATGTATAATATGTACAGGGGCTGCTTTTATTTTGAAGTAGGGATTGTCAGCTGAAAAACTTTGTACCTGAGTCCTTCTCAGTCCCAGGTGACCGGTCTCGGAGTCTTAACAGTCTCCTGAGATAAATTTAAATGCTTTAAGTGATGGACTTTCTGAGAGGTCTGTACCTGGGGCAGTATTACTCCTGACATCACTCTGACCTAAGGAAGGAATCTTTCTAATCCTGCTCAGTATGGCCGATTGGTAAAAAGCTTGTTCCAGATGTTTTACTAATTGAAGTCTAACTGTTTTCTGATATCTGTAGTTTTCTGTAAGTCATCTTCAGAGGATTCAGCATACATGCAGTAGTTTAAATAACTGTTACTAGTTTGTCTGTTTTTCCCTTAAGCTATAACCTTTACCAGGGTAGAAACACTGTTTTGTTCATCACTGTTTCCCCAGTACCTAGTACACAGGTATTATTAATGCACATTATTTCACATATCTTGCATGTGTGTCTCATACAATTTAGAGAGCCATGTGCCTGCTTTGGGTTCCTCATAGCATGGTGGCCAGATTCCAAGTGTCAGCATCTCAAGAAAGCAAGGCACAGTACACGATATTTTTGTGACCCAGTTTTAGAAATCACGTAGTTTTACTTCTGTCATACTTTATTGGTCAGGCAGCCACAATGTTCTTGACAGATTCAAGGTGAGGGAATATGGCTCCCACCACTTGATGGGAAAAGTAGCAAGGTCAGATTATAAAAAGAACATGTGAAATGATCATCTTTTTATTGATGTTTTTTAGTCACTTCGTTGTGTCCGACTCTTTGTGACCCCAGGGACTGAAGCATGCCAGACTTCCCTGTCCTTCGCCATCTCCTGGAGCTTGCTCAAACTCATGTCCATTGAGTCAGTGATGCCATCCAACTTCTGTCCAACCATCTCGTCTTCTGTTGTCCCCTTCTCCTACTGCCTTCAATCTTTCTAGCATCAAGGCATTTTCTAATGAGTCGTCTCTTTGCATCCGGTGGCCAAAATCTTGGAGCTACAGCTTTAGCATCAATCCTTCCAATGAGTATTCAGGATTGATTTCCTTTTAGGATTGACTGGTTTGATCTCCTTGCAGTTCAAGGGACTCTTAAGAGTCTTCTCCAACACCACAGTACAAAAGCATCAATTGTTTGATGCTCAGCTTTCTTTATAGTCCAACTCTCATATCCATACATGACTACTGGAAAATACCATAGGTTTGATTATATGGACCTTTGCTGGCAAAGTGATGTCACTGCTTTTCAATATGCTGTCTTGATTTGTCATTGATCACTTAGGAAGGCTTCCTTAACTCTCCTTGCTATTCTTTGGAACTCTGCATTCAGACTGGTATATCTTTCCTTTTTTCCTTGGCCTTTGGCTTCTCCTTTTTTTAGCTATTTGTAAGGCTTCCTCAGACAAACCATTTTGCCTTTTTGCATTTCTTTTTCTTGGGCATGGTTTTGATCACTGCCTCCTGTATAATGTTAGGAACCTCTGTCCCTAGTTCTTCAGGCACTCTATCAGATCTAATCCCTTGAATCTATTTGTCTCTTCCACTGTATAATCGTAAGGGATTTGATGTAGGTCATATCTGAATGGCCTAGTGGTTTCCCCTACTTTCTTCAATTTAAGTCTGAATTTTGCAATAAGGAGTTCATGATCTGAGCCACAGTTAGCTTCTGGTTTTGTTTTTGCTGACTGTATAGAGGTTCTCCATCTTTGGCTGCAAAGAATATAATCAATCTGATTTCAGTATTGACCATCTGGTGATGTCCATGTGTAGAGTTGTCTCTTATGTTGTTGGAAGAGGGTGTTTGCTGTGGCCAGTTCATTCTCTTGGCAGAACTGTTAGCCTTTGCCCTGCTTCATTTTGAATTCCAAGGCAAAACTTGGCTGCTACTCTGGATATCTCTTGATTTCCTTCTTTTGCATTCCAGTCCCCTATGGTGAGTCCCTTGGACTGCAAGGAGATCCAACCAGTCAGTCCTAAAGGAAGTCAGTCCTGAATATTCATTGGAAGGACTGATGCTGAAGCTGAAACTCCAGTACTTTGGCTAGCTGATGCGAAGAACTGACTCATTTGAAAAGACCCTGATGCTGGGAAAGATTGAAGGCAGGAGGAGAAGGGGACGACAGAAGATCAGGTGGTCGGATGGCATCACCAACTCGATGGACATGAGTTTGAGCAAGCTCCAGGAGTTGGTGACGGACAGGGAAGCCTGGCATGCTGCAGCTCATGGAGTTGTAGACTCGGATATGACTGAACAACTGAATTGATTATGAAAAGAACATCTTTTTTTGGTGTTAGTTCTAGAAGGTCTTGTAGATCTTCATAGAACCGTTCAGCTTCTTCGGCATTAGTGGTTGGGTCATAGACTTGGATTACTGTGATACTGAATGGTTTGCCTTGGAAACGAAGAGAGATCATTCTGTCATTTTTGAGACTGCACCAAAGTACTGCATTTCGGACTCTTGCATTGAGTATGAGGGCTACTCCATTTCTTCTAAGGGATTCTTGCCCACAGTAGTAGATATAATGGTCATCTGAATTAAATTTGCCCATTCCTGTCATAGCTTTTCTTCCAAGGAGCAAGCGTCTTTTAATTTCATGGCTGCAATCACCATCTGCAGTGATTTTGGAGCCCAAGGAAATAAAATCTGTCACTGTTTCTGTTGTTTCCCCATCTGTTTGCCATGAAGTGATGGGACCGGATGCCTTGATCTTCATTTTTTAATGTTGAGTTTTAAGCAAGCTTTTTCACGTTTCTCTTTCACCTTCATCAAGAGGCTCTTTAGTTCTTCTTCAATTTCTGCCATAAGGATGGTATCATCTGAATATCTGAAGTTATGGGTATTTCTCCCTGGAATCTTGATTCCAGATTGTGCTTCATTCAGCCTCCCATTTCGCATGAGGTACTCTGCATATAAGTTAAATAAGCAGGGTAACAATATACAGCCTTGACATACTCCTTTCCCAATTTGCAACCAGTCCATTGTTCTATGTCTGGTTCTGACTGTTGCTTCTTGACCTGCATACAGGTTTATCAGGAGGGAGGAAAGGTGGTCTGGTATTTTCCACATTCTTTTAGAATTTTCCACATTTTGTTGTGATCCACACAAAGGCTTTAGCATAGTCAATGAAGCAGATGTTTTTCTGGAATTATCTTTTTCGATGTTTTTCAACATCCAGCAGATGTTGGCAATTTGATCTTTGGTTCCTCTCCCTTTTCTAAATCCAGCTTGAACATCTGGAAGTTCTTGGTTCACATACTGTTGAAGCCTAGCTTGAGCATTAACTTTGCTAGCAGGTGAAATGAGTACAATTGTGTGGTAGTTTGAATATTCTTTGGTATCGTCTTTCTTTGGGATTGGAATGAAAACTTTTTCCAGTCCTGTGGCCACTGCTAAGTTTTCCAAATTTGCTGGCATATTGAGTGCGGCACTTTCACAGCATCATCTTTTAGGATTTGAAATAGCTCAGCTGGAATTCCTTTGCCTCCACAGTTTTGTTCATAGTGATGCTTCCTAAGGCCCACTTGACTTCACACTCCAGGATGTCTGGCTCTAGGTGAGTGATCACACCATCGTGGTTATCTGGGTCCAAAATGCAGTACTTGGGTACTTTTTATCAGCCATCTTTGAAAAAGACAGTCACAGTTTTTTGTAGTTTGCAGCAAATTTGAAAAAATTGGGGCTATTATTTCTAAGTATATTTTCAGCTGTCTTTAACCTTGTTTTTTGGAATTCTTGTTATATGTGTGCTTGATATTCCACAGACCATTAAAAATTTATTCTTTTCAGTTTCTCACTCTGCTTCATTTTTGGATTGTTTATATCGCTATGACTTCAGGTCCCACTGTTTGTTTTTCTTCTGTAGTCTCTATAATCTATTAAGCCCATCTAGTGAATGTTTCATAACTTCTATTTCTTTCATTATTTTCACATTTTCCTTTAAATCCTTGAGCATATTTAAAGTTTGCTAATTCTATCATCCTTGATACACACACACACACACACACACCCCTATGTGTGTGTGTCTATGTATATGTGTGTATATATATGTGTACACACACACACCCACACCCCCACACCCCCACAACTCAGCTTGCAGTTCCCTGGATCTTAGTTTCATGACCAGGGAGTGAACCCAGTTCCTCAGTAGTGACAATGTGAAGTCCTAACTACTAAACTGCCAGGGAATTCCCAGTCATCCCTGGTTTTTCTGAGTCTGTTTCCATTAACTGATCCTCCACTCCACCCCCACCTCCCCATTATGGATTATTTTCCTGCATTTCACATATCTAGCAATTTTTTGTTGGGTGCTTGACCATGGTTCTGCATTGCTGGGGTTCTCCATTTTGTTGTCTTTAAAGAACACTGAAATTTGTTTTGGCAGATAGTTACTTGCTAATCACCTTGTTGTTTTAAGTCTTTATTTCGGCCGCACTAGTCGTCACTGATGCGTTGACTCCTCCTCCAGTCGCAGAGTGGAGGTGCCTCTCTGGTTGCGGGAAGGCTTCTCCTTGCTGTGGCGTCCTCTGTTGTGCGGCACAGGCTCTCGGCGCACAGTCTGGGCACCTGCGGCTCCTGGGCTCTACAGCACAGGCTCGATCAGTAGCTGTGGCGCGTGGGCTTAGCTGCTCCTTGGCATGTGGTGTCTTCCTGAATCAGGAATCGAATCCATGTCTCTTGCATTGGCGGGTGGCTTCTTTGCCACTGAGCCACCAGGGCAGTCCCAGTCAGCTTGCTTTTAAGCTTTGTTAGGACTGGTCGATTCAACAAACATGAACTTGGGCAAACTCTGGGTGATAATGAGGGACAAGGCAACCCGGTGTGCTGCAATCCATGGGGTTGCTCAGAGTCAGACATGACTTGGTGACTGAAAAACAATAGCAGGACAGGTTTGGAATAGTTTTTGTTCTGGGCCCAGTTTAGAATTGCTAAGGGGTGAATGAAGTTGTTCAGTCATGTCCGACTCTTGCGACCCCATGGACTGTAGCCTACCAGGCTCCTCCGTCCATGGGATTCTCCAGGCAAGAGTACTGGAGTGGGGTGCCACTTCCTTCTCCAGGGGATCTTCCTGACCCAGGGATCAAACCCCGGATCTACTGTGTTTCAGGCAGGCGCTTTACCCTCTGAGCCACCAGGGCTGATCCTTCTACTAATTCTGCTAAATGTCACTGATGTTAAAAAGGTCTTTCTAGGAAGAAATGTCTCTTTAGGTCTTCCATCCATTTTTGATTGGGTTGTTTTTTTGATATTGAGCTCCATGAGCTGTTTGTATATTTGGAGATTGGTTTTTTGTCTGTTGCTTTGTTTGCATATGTTTTCTCCCATTCTGAGAGTTGTCTTTTCATCTTATTTATGGTTTCCTTTGCTCTGCAAAAGCTTTTAAGTTTAATTAGGTTCCATTTGTTTATTTTTGTTTTTGTTTTCATTACTCTAGGAGGTGGGTTGAAAAAGATCTTGCTGTGGTTTATGTCAGAGTTTATTTCCTGTTTTCCTCTAAGAGTTTTATAATGTGCAGTCTTACATTTAAGTCTTTAATCCAAGTATCATATATTAACACATATATGTAGAATCTAGAAAAATGGTACAGATGAACCTATTTCCAGGGCAGAAATAGAGATGCAGATGTAGAGAATGGATGTGTGGACACAGGGGTAAGGTGAGGGCGGGGATGAATTGGGAGATTAGGATTGACATATATACACTACCATGTGTAAAACAGATAGCTAATGGGATCCTTCTGTATAGCACTGGGAAATCAGCTTGGTGCTCTGTGATGACCTAGATGGGTGGGATAGGGGTGTGGGTGGGAGGGAGGTCCAGGAGGGAGGAGTTATATGGCTCAAACAGTAAAGAATCTGCCTGCAGTGCAGGAGACCTGGGTTGGGCAGATCCCTTGGAGAAGGAAATGGCCACCTGCTCCAGTATTCTTGTCTGGAGAATTTCATGGACAGAGGAGCCTGGTGGGGTACAGTAAACAGTGTCATGAAGAGTCAGACCCAACTGAGCGACTAACATTTTCACTTCTCACTTAGTTGTACAGCAGAAACTAACAACACTGGAAAGCAATTCTACTCCAGTTAAAAAAAAAAAGTGTTTCTACGTTGGCTAGTGAGAACCCTCCCAGCCCTGTGTAAGCTCTAAGAATTGTTCATCTTGCGCTTCCCGGCATTTTTTGTCTGATCTCATGATGTTTTGCCTACCACACAGGTGGGTTTGTTTTCAGTAATGAACTGAAGGGCTCTCTATGTATATTTCTGGATGTGCTTCTCTGTGCTGCAAATCCCAGCCACCTCATCTTTCCCCAGATTCCAATCTTAGCCTGCTCAATTCATCAAGACTGCAGTGCTCTGCCTGGGTACCTCTCTACATACAGTGCAGTCTGACAAGTGCTACCTAGGGCCATCCAGAGTTCACCTGATTTTTCCTGCTTTCGGGGATCACAATCCTGCACTGTTATCCATCATCCAAAATCAGTTGTTTCTGTATCTGATTCAGTTTTCTAGTTTTGTATGGTGGAAGAAAATACTACAAGTCAGAGTATGAATTTTATGCCCAGGATTTTCCAAATGTTAAAATGAAGTCAACTTTGGGCTAGAATTAATAATTTGGGTTCATATTTCAGGCCTGCTTCCAAACTGGTACATTGTTGTTGTTCATTTGCTAAGTTATGTCTGGCTTTGAGACCCCATGGACTGCAGCATGCCAGGCTTTCCTTCAGTCTCCTGGAGTTTGCTGAAACTCATGTCTATTGAGTTGGTGATGCCATCGAACTTCTGTCCAACCATCTTGTCCTCTGTTGTCCCCTTCTCCTCTTGCCTTAATCTTTCCCAGCATCAGGGTCTTTTCCAATGAGTCAGCTCTTTGCATCAGGTGGCCAAAGTATCGGAGCTTCAGCATCAATCCTTCCAATGAATATTCAGGGTTGATTTCCTTTAGGATGGACTGGTTAGATCTCGCAGTCCATGGGACTCTCAAGAGTATTCTGTAGCACCAGAGTTTGAAAGCATCATTTCTTTGGTGCTCAGCCTTCTTTGTGGTCTAACTCTTACATCCATACATATATGACTGCTGGAAAAACCATAGCTTTGACTATATGGACCTTTGTTGGAAAAGTGGTGTCTCTGCTTTTTAATATGCTGTCTAGGTTTGTCATAGCTTTTCTTCCAAGGGGCAAGCGTCTCCTTGTCAAGCGGGCCTTAGGAAGAATTACTACAAACAAAACTAGTGGAGGTGATGGAATTCCAGCTGAGCTATTTCAAATCCTAAAAGATGATGCTGTTAAACTGCTGCACTCTATGCCAGCAAGTTTGGAAAACTCAGCAGTGGCCACAGGACTGGGAAAGGTTAGTTTTCATTCCAATCCCAAAGGCAGTGACAAAGAATGTTCAAACTACTGTTCAAATGTGCTCGTTTTGCGTGCTAGCAAGGTAATGCTCAAAATCCTTCAAGCTACACTTCAAAAGTATGTGAAATTGGTACATGGATATTGGCAAATCTCATTCTGTCTTTGACTTTCACAGCCAAATTGAATATAATCCTACTTTCCCTACTTTTTGGGCATTCCACAACAAGCAAATGGAATCAAAACCAAATCACAAATAAAGGAGCATGGGATGAGTGTAAGTGTAGTGAGATTTGTGCTGCTTCATTGCTCCTCTTACTAACAGCCAACTATTATTAAATGTTGTCTATGTATGAGAATTGTGTAAACCTTTTATGTGAATTAACTCACCAAATCCTCATAACCACCCTGTGGGCTTGGTACTGTTATTGTCTCCATTTCACAGATGAGAATGATACAGAGATCAAACAACTTCTAGAGGGTCATGCAGCTAATGGGCTGTGGCAAAACTGGTGCTGATTTGAGCAGAAGTTCTGTGACTCGGGAGCCATGCTATTAAACCACTATGTGACTATTTGAAAACTACTGAAAATGAACTAACTGCTGCTGATGCAGAATCACAAATTATCTTTAAATATAAAGGAGAGAATATCATCTGTGGAATCCCTTCAATAAATCCTCTTTGTTTAGTCAGCCTGCCTGATTTCCACAGGGAAGCAGAAAGAATGGGCTAGAATTGGAATATATGATTCTTGAGGAAAAACAGACACCATCAGTATGGCAGAAAATGGTGGAAGGTGAGGTACAGCCAAAACTAGAGAAGAGTGAGTATATGTGGAGTCCAAAAGATCTAGTGTGGTTCCAAGAGGGCAACTGGTGTTTATTGAGTCTTTCCTGTCTAGTAGCTGTCTTGATATTAATCGTTTCTATTATTCTTTTTCTCCCCTTCCTTAGACACATTTAATCAAGTCAAGCACCAAAATGTTAACACTCCTTCCTGGAGAGAGAAAGGCTAAAATTTCTTTTACTCAAAGAAGCTGTCCATCTGCAGGCACTCGGCAGACCAGCATTGCTTCCTTCCTCACCTTGCAGCCAGGTATGGTGAGCACACTGGAAGCAATCAGGGTGCAAAAGGGAGTGCACTCATTTTTCCAAGCTGGAACATTTATGAGAAGTGGTGTCACTAGTGCTTTGTGTTAAACTTAGCTGACTTACTAGATGAGTTATAGAGCACAAGAAAGCATCATCTTTTGAAAAGCAATATATATGTGCTTTTACAAACATGCTTTTCTGGTTCTATTTATCAGTCTAAAATTATATATTGGTATTCTTTGACAGAACAGTGAGGAAGGGTATACTTGAGGATTGGGGGTGCGAAGGGGAGCCATTAGTAAGGTATATGTATTAGTAAGGTATATGTCTTGATTGGCTACAGTTGGTAGTCTGTATAAGATTAACTGATAATTGATACGTCTATATGAAGCTTCTCAAATTAATCAAAGTTCAAAGGTGTTTCTTCTCTTAGAAAGCTTGGCCTGTGTCTCATCATTCCTTGGCAATTCTTTGTTCGCATGTTTCTCTTTGGGGATCAGCTGCCTTAGAGCAGGCAGGGGCTTACAGAGCAGGATTCTTGTCAGTTGAAGGGTGCCGGGAAGAGTTCTAATTCTTGGTGCAGTTCCCAGGACTGCTTTGCCTAAGCCTTCAAAATGCTTTCTCCCTACCAGAAACAAAAACTTAAAACAATCTTGCTTTAAGCAATGAGTGCAGATTTTTTCAAAACCACTTTCCAATTCAAAATTCTTGTATATTCTGTATAGTCTGTATTGAAATATTAGACAAAGTTGAGAACTCTGTTAAAACAATTTCTATAGTATTTTCTTGGAGAAGGAAAGAAGAAAGTTATCAGCTTTGTTTATAATTAGATCTTGGCATCATTTGTGGTGGAGTAGGAATTTCATGTTTCTTTATCCTTATGGCAGACAGGATCCATTCCACACCTGATAAAACGTACAGTCTGGACACTAATAATTTTTTTAATCATCCTGTCTACTGATTGACTTAGCAAATAATTGTATCTTTATTCCCTTTTCCATGAAATATTTGGGGAGCGGGAGACCTACATTCTCACTGTCGGAAGATTTCTGAGTTGGCTGGTTAATGTGATCTCTGAGACTTTACATAAATGGTATATATTGAACATGTTTCTCAAAGGATAATATCCAGGAGTAATATTTGGCCAGCATCACTATTTAGAAGAAACTACATGTTAAATAAAAAACAAAAGCAAAACTGATCAGCCCTATTGTGTTAAACAAACCCATAACATGAAAGTGCAACTGGAAGAGTAGGCTGTGGTCTGATTATATGCCAAGTTTGACTTCATTAGGTAGGTCAAAGGAAGCACCTATATATTTGAGAAGGGGAATATAAGAGCTGTGTTTTAGAATAGAGATTGAAAGCAGGAAGATCAAAGGTAGTTATGGTAGCTGATACTGATTACAGAAAAAGCCACCTAAATCCTACTCAGGTGGAGTTTTCCTGCAGAATAATATTTGTTCATCTCTTTTACTAGGAAAGACAAATGGTGCTGACCAGAGGAGTGTTTTGTCTCATTCAGAAAATCAGACCAACAAAGAGTCTAAGGAAGACGCAA
This sequence comes from Odocoileus virginianus, assembly GCF_023699985.2. Lineage (NCBI taxonomy): Eukaryota > Metazoa > Chordata > Mammalia > Artiodactyla > Cervidae > Odocoileus > Odocoileus virginianus. The sequence continues at coordinate 36,803,083 of NC_069703.1, read as the reverse complement.
CCCAGTTGGAACATCTGACCCAGGGCTTGCCGGATGACTTCATGGCACCCCCTTTAGTCACTTCAACCCCTGCAGACACCCAGGAAGCTGGGCTTTCTCCTCAGTCTCTCAAGGCTTCTCACCGCCATGGAACAGAGACCCCGTGCTTGACTGTGCTGTATCTGTTCCGGCCTGACACCTCAACCTGTGCTGGAGAGAGTAAGGCCTCACTGGCCTGCGCCTTCGCCCAGGACCTGGAAAGTTCTTGCTTGCTGGACCAAAAGGAGGGAGAGGATTCTTCCTGTGAAAGGGAATGGCTTCATGGATCTAAGAAAAATAATTATCAGAGTGTGGAGAGACACAGTAAAACTGGGCACAAGGGCCATCAGCTCTTGGATAAGAGTAACTTGGAAAATGTGTCTGCCAAAAGAAACAGGCAGGCCCCTGTTCTTCAAACATACAAGGATTCCCGGAGCGGAGCAAACACAAAGGCAGTGAAACAAAGCCCTTGTCCTATTTCTGAGTTTTCCTGGGACAGTGAAAGGAATGACAAGGACTCCTGGAGTCACCTTTTCACACAGGATTCTCAGGGTCAGCGGGTCATTGCCCACAACTCTAGAGCTCCTTTCCGAGATGTAACCAATGACCAAAATCAGGGTTATGGGCAGGTCCCTAATAGCCCTTGGGCTCAGTGCCAGGGCAGGACCACCCAGTTCAATCTGCAGCCTGATTCACTCTTTACCCAGGACTCTGAAGGTAATCAAGTTATCAGGCACCAAGCCTAAATGTCTTTGTGAGGGTTTCGGGGCTTGTTTTAATAAAAGTACCTAGAAATGGCATGTAAGAAAGCATCTTCAGGGGGTGAGTATGTTTGAGTAGGGGAATGTAAGATCTTTGTTTCAGAAGTCTTTCAGGAGAATGATCTTTGGTAGGAGGGAGGCGTGGGATGAGGCTGTAGTTATTGAGCATTTTCTTTGTGTCAATAAAGCAGGTGGTACCACTTGTTGAGATAGTGTGATTGGCTTCATGTCTTGCCCTGATGATGAGGTGGCTGGTGAATTCCCTGCAAGAGTTGTGGTGAGCACTGAAGGGGCAGGGCAGGTACTCATCCCTCCACTAGAGCCTGCTATGCAGCCTGCACAGAGGCACCTCTTTGCCCTTATCGATGCTTCTGATTTGGAAGCTGCTGCTTATGGATGTGTGTGTTTCTAATCTTTGGCTGTAATCTTACCCACTCAACCTAAGCCTGTCACCACTATTCTCGACACTTTTTTGAGTGATGTTAGGCAATTCTCCCAGACCCAGGCATACAGGGGCAGGGAGGATAGATAGAGAAGTAGAATGATTGGGTAGTTTTGTTATTTTATTTTTGTGGTAACTTTACAGCATTTTAAGGTTATATATGTTTAAACATCTCCCTGAAAAGGGCTTATAATGAACTAAACGTGACTGTATCATTCTTCTACTACAAGGTGGGCGAGAACTCCCTTTGTAAAACTATGAATCCAAATAAACGACTATTTACAAAGCTGGCTCTGATGGTAACTAAAACATTACCAATTTCATTTTTCTGAAAAAGCAATGTTTCGTCATTGCCACGGGTCTGATCTGAACATAAATTGATTTATGTTCTATTCAAGACATCATCCACCAGGTGGCAGTTTCCCATGTTGCAGGTGTGGTACCTAGGAGGCTTAAAAAGAAGCCTCTGGGGGAAAGCGTGCAAGTTATAGGATGGACTGGCTTTAAGAAGTGTTTCTAAAGGGGACAAGAAGCTCCCTAGGGAAGAAGCTTCCTCCTATAAAGGCAGGAACCTGTTTACAAAAGCTCATATACCTTGAAATTATAGGAATTCTATACCTGTGGGGGATACTGGGTGGTCACAACTCAAGAGATGGACACAACCAACGCAGTATCTCTCCAAATCCTTCCTTTAATGTCAGGTAGTGCTTCCACCCAAACACACACAGGATACAGACTGTAGAGAAAAGGACCTGAGGGCATCTGAGTCATGCAAGGTATGGTAAGTACAAACCTTGGCCCCAGGCAAAGGGGCAGTCAAGGGCCTGGAAGATTCACCCCTTCATTTCTCTTTCCTGTTGGGCTTAAAGTCCATGGAAGAGAAAGCTTTCAATCAGTGGAACCAATGAGGCGTCAGGGCCTTGGAGGGTAGATTTGGTTGTACAGTATTACAAAATATATTTAAGAAAAAAACAGCCCAGGCCTCCCAGCAGTAGCCCAAGTCTCAGCTGGTCCAGTGGCCCAACCTCTACATGTAGGTGTTAAGACAGGGAAGGGGGAGAGAATGATTGCTGGGCATTGGTGTCAGTTCATGATGGAGCAGCATAAGATTTTCCCTGCCCTGTGAACGTGCACATACATTTATAGCCTGCTCCCCTCAGCCCTGCTCTGCTGCAAGGAAGCGGCTGAGAGTGAGTGACAGCTGGGCACAAAGTGTTTGGTGAGACCAGTTATGGGGTCTAGTGCAGTGAAGTCAGTCTTTCATTTAGGACCTACTTTCACGCAGGAGAAAGGAAAAACCAGAAAGTTCTATCTCACCCTTTAAATTGAGACATTCCAATGTATATAATTACCTGTGTCTCAGCTCAAAACAGTCCTTTAGCTTTTAAGGTTTGAGTATGGAAAACATAATGCAGCTCTCCTTAGTCCAAGCTCTAGCTTTTGGCAAGACTGTTGCAGACTTCTAACTGATGGGCAGAAACATCTGCAGTGATGAAGGCAGCTACTGAAGGAATTCCAGGAGCGTGAGACTGAGTTGCAGAGCTGAGTGCTATCAGTTCCCTTTTCTACTGATATCTTCTTCCTTCAGAGCAAACTTCCTCCTTAGAACCTCAGAGATAAGAACAGCAGGATCTTCCTCCTTCAGTGAACTCCGACTCCTAGAAATAGAATAATAGCTTATGTTTATTGAATACTTTGGTTTGTCCAGTAGTCATGTATGGATGTGAGTGATGGACTATAAAGAAAGCTGAGCACTGAAGAATTGATGCTCTTGAACTGTGGTGTTGGAGAAGACTCTTGAGAGTCCCTTGGACTGCAAGGAGATCCAACCATCCTAAAGGAGATCAGTCCTGGGTGTTCATTGGAAGGACTGATGTTGAAGCTGAAACTCCAATACTTTGGCCACCTCATGCGAAGAGCTGACTCACTGGAAAAGACCCTGTTGTTGGGAAAGATTGAGGGCAGGAGAAGGGGATAACAGAGGATGAGATGGTTGGATGGCATCACCGACTCAATGAACATGAGTTTGGGTAGGCTCCGGGAGTTGGTGATGGACAGGGAGGCCTGGCATGCTGCGGTTCATGGGGTCGCAAAGAGTCAGACATGACAAGTGACTGAACTGAACTGATTGAGTACTTACTCTGTCCTGGGCAGTGTTTTGTGTGTTGGAATACAATCTCATTTACTCTTCAAAACACTCTTATGAGGTAGAAGCTATTACAATCCTTTTTTTTACCAATGAGATTGAAGCACAGCAATGTTATGACTATGCCCAAAGTCATTAGTCAGTAAGCGATGAGTCAAGAGTTTAAAAACAAGCTTGCAGATCTCATCTTTTAACTAGACATAGTTTTACTATTTCCTTCAATGGCTATAAAATGTGGGCAAAGGATCATTAACCCGTTGGTACTGGCCTGTCGTGGCTAAGCTTCTGCTCCCACCTACTGGCTCTATCTTAACAAGCAATCCAGAATTTATAGTTAAATGTTCACATCATAAGGGACCCATGGGAGCAAAACCAGTTCCAGATTAGGGTAGATTCAAATTACCTGATAACCTCAGGTATGTTCCTGGAAAGTAGCTGCTTGAAATCCTAGTGAACTTACATACATACATACCTCATGAAAGCATTTTATTGGTCATTATGCTAGACATAAGGGCTAAGATTATTATTAAATCTCGAAAACCAAACCAAGAGGAACTGCCTCCAGTCTGACACATTTCTGAACCTTGAGGACAGGACTACTTTCCCATTCTTGGTCATCAACCCAGCTCCTTCTATCAACAAAAGGAGAAAAGATCCCAGGACATGAGTGAGAAGAAGGGCTTAGCAGTACGGGATCACAAATCTAATTGGTACAAGAGGCAAGTTTAAGAAAGTTGGAGAGTCAATCTATAAAATACCGATCAGAAGAAAGCAGCAGCAGCTGAATTTGGGAATGCTGGAGATCAAAGAATTGTAGGTCTGTATGACCAGCCTGACTAGGGACAGGTAGTAGGATCCACTACCAGCACCTTTGTCTAGTTTTCAGAAGAAAATGGGACCAGAAAACAAAAAGGGATCTTGTGTGAGGTGAGTCACCGTCTCTTTAAGAGTAACTTTATTGTTTCAGGAAGACAGCCCTCACCTCCCCAGCCCTGAAAACTCTTTTTATAAAGGCAAAAGAATTTTTGATGGCATAAAATGAATAAGCAAACAATGTACAACATCTGAGCCCTAGTTAACTCATGTGTAGCTACAGACTGATTAATCTGTTTGTAGGTTCACAGATGGTTTTGTAATTAGGACACTTAACAAAGGACAATTCTGAAATGTAAGATTTACACGTCTGCAGATACTGGCTTATTTGCATCTGTCCCAACAATTTTTTATTTTTTATTGAAGGATAATTGTTTTACAGATTTTTGCCATTTTCTGTCAAACCTCAACATGAATCAGCCATGGGTATACATATATCCCCTCTCTTTTGAACCTCCCTCCCATCTCCCCCACTATCCCACCCCTCTAGTTTGATACAGAGCCCCTGTTTGAGTTTCCTGAGCCATACAGCAAATTCCCATTGGCTATCTATTTTACATATGCTAATTGTAAGTTTCCGTGTTACTCTTTCCATACATCTCACCCTCTCCTCCCCTCTCCCCATGTCCATAAGTCTATTCTGTTTCTCCACTGCTGCCCTATAGATAAATTCTTCATTACCATTTTTCTAGATTTCACATATATATATGTGTTGGTTATCAGTTCAGTTGCTCAGTCATGTCCAACTCTTTGAGACCCCATGAACCACAACACGCCAGACCTGCCCGACCATCACCAACTCCCGGAGTCCACCCAAACTCATATCCATTGAGTCAGTGATGCCATCCAGCCATCTCATCCTCTGTCGTCCCCTTCTCCTCCTGCCCCCAATCTTTCCCAGCATCAGGGTCTTTTCAAATGAGTCAACTCTTTGCATCAGGTGGCCAAAGTACTAGAGTTTCAGCTTCAACATCAGTCCTTCCAATGAACACCCAGGACTGATTTCTTTTAGGAATGGACTGGTTGGATCTCCTTGCAGTCCAAGGGACTCTCAAGAGTCTTCTCCAACACCACAGTTCAAAAGCATCAATTCTTCTGGGCTCAGCTTTCTTTATAGTCCAACTCTCACATCCATACATGACTACTGGAAAAACCATAGCCTTGACTAGACAGACCTTTGTTGACAAAGTAATGTCCTGGCTTTTTAATACACTGTCTAGGTTGGTCATAACCTTCCTTCCAAGGAGTATCTTTTTAATTTCATGGCTGCAATCACCATCTGCAGTGATTCTGGAGCCCCCAAAAATAAAGTCTGACACTGTTTCCACTGTTTCCCCATCTATTTGCCATGAAGTGATAGGACCAGATGCCATGATCTTAGTTTTCTGAATGTTGAGCTTTAAGCCAACTTTTTCACTCTCCTCTTTCACTTTCATCAAAACGCTCTTTAGTTCTTCACTTTCTGCCATAAGGGTGGTGTCATCTATATATCTGAGGTTATTGATATTTCTCTGAGCAATCTTGACTCCAGCTTGTGCTTCCTCCAGCCCAGCATTTCTCATGATGTACTCTGCATATAAGTTAAATAAGTAGGGTGACAATAAACAGCCTTGACGTATTCCTTTTCCTATTTGGAACCAGTCTGTTGTTCCATGTCCAGTTCTGTTGCTTCCTGACCTGCATACAGGTTTCTCAACAGGCAGGTCAGGTGGTCTGGTATGCCCATCTCTTTCAGAATGTTCCACAGTTTACTGTGATCCACAGAGTCAAGGCTTTGGCATAGTCAATAAAGCAGAAATAGATGTTTTTCTGGAACTCTCTTACTTTTTCCATGATCCAGCGGACGTTGGCATTTTGATCTCTGGTTCTTCTACCTTTTCTAAAACCAGCTTGAACATCTGGAAGTTCACGGTTCACAACTGCTGAAGCCTGGCTTGGAGAATTTTGAGCATTACTTTGCTAGCATGTTAGATGAGTGCAACTGTGCAGTAGTTTGAGCATTCTTTGGCATTGCCTTTCTTTGGGATTAGAATGTAAACTGACCTTTTTGTCCTGTGGCCACTGCTGAGTTTTCCAAATTTGCTGACATATTGAGTGCAGATGTATGTGTTAGAATATGGTATTTCTCTCTTTCTGACTCACTACACTCTGTATAATAGGTTCTAAGTTCATCCACCTCATTACAATTAACTCAAACGTGTTCTTTTTTGTGACTAATATTCCATTGTGTATATGTACCACTTCTTTATCCATTCATCTGTAGATGGACATCTAGGTTGCTTCCGTATTCTATCTATTGTAAATAGTGCTGCAATGAACAATGGGATACATGTGTCTCTTTCAATTTTGGCTTCCTCAGGGTATATGCCTAGAAGTGGGCTTGCCAGGTCTTCTGGTGGTTTAAGGAATCTCCATACCGTCTTCCATAGTGGCTGTATCAACTTACATTCCCACCAACAGTGCAAGAGCGTTCCCTTTTCTCCACACCCTCTCCAGCATTTGTTTGTAGACTTTTTGATGAGGGCCATTCTGACTGGTGTAAGGTGATATCTCATTGTATTTCTGATTTGCATTTCTCTAATAATGAGCTTTGTTGAGCATCTTTTACATGTGTTTGTTAGCCATCTGTATGTCTTCTTTGGAGAAATGTCTGTTTAGGTCTTTTCCCCACTTTTTGATTGGGTTGTTTGTTTTTCTGGCATTGAGTTGTATGAGCTGCTTGTATATTTGGAAATTGATCTTTTGTCAGTTTTATTTGCTATTATTTTCTCCCATTCTGAGGGCTGTCTTTTCACCTTGCTTATAGTCTCCTTTGCTGTGCAAAAGCTTTTAAGTTTAATCACATCCCACTTGTTTACTTCTGTTTTTATTTCCATTACTCTAGGAGGTGGGTTATAGAGGATCTTGTTGTGATTTATGTCATCGAGTGTTCTGCCTATGTTTTCCTCTAATATAGAGTTTTACAGTTTCTAGTCTTACATTTAGGTCTTTAATCTATTTTGAGTTTATCTTTGTGTATGGTGTTAGGAGGTGTTCTAATTTCATTCTTTTACATGTAGCTGTCCAGTTTTCCCAGCATCATTTATTGAAGAGGCTAAAAACAGCTTTTTAACTGCATTAAAAATACAGCTGCACACCTGGCCTCTGGACTTTGAGGTCAAGATGTCAAACATTTCAATGCCCAGGAATCTATACTTAAATAAACACTTCTGGTATGTCCCGTGCAGTAGAGAAACACTGCAAGCAGGTGACTCTCAGGCTGGAGCTCTAGGGCTTCTCTGCTAGATGAGTTTCTCATGGTAGGTATTTCCCAAATCCCCTCACACTCCCATCAGAAACACCTAGAGTTCTACTCCTTGGGTGTTCTGCTTTGCTAAGTTTAAAGTGTATTTTGAACAAACCCAAGCAATTCTGATAGGCAGCCAGGGTTAGGAACTAGGGAGTCTCAAAAGTTTGCTCGTAAATCTGTGTTTCCAGGGTTGGTTTGAATAATGGACCCCTGTTTAAAGGGAATTCTCCTTCCACCAATTAAGTCTACTTTTTTGAGATACTAAAATAACTATTATGAAACTGTACTTTGAAGGATGGGGCACAAGGACACTTATTACTAGCAGTATGAGAACCGAAGTGGTGAAGCCTTGTTGGAGGACAGAAGCTGGATTAGATGAGCCTTCTTATTAAACCTGTGTTGCCCTTTTCTCAAACTGGGGGCCTGAGGCACTAGCAAGTGGGCAGGAAGCTTTGTGGATGAAATTACACATTGCTACTAATGAGGATTTACAATGTAAGTATTTACTTTCTATTAGTAATTGGCCACAGGCAACTTAAACAATAAACAGACCATCATAGGGGACTTCCCTGGTGGTTCAGTGGCTAAGATTCTGAGGTCTCAATGCAGCGGGCCTGGGTTCAATCCCTGGTCAGGGAACTAGATCCCACATACCAAAACAAAGATCCCATACCCGGAGTGGCATAATGAAGCCCCAGCAGAGCCCCCTTTGCCCGCCCCCCAATGATCATCATAAGCTCCTTAACGCACACTTACAGGTCTTGGCTCTGCCTCACCCGGTGGAAGTCCTTCAGGATGCCCATCATATCCGCAAAGCTGCTGGCCTTGGACAGAGAGACGCAGTCATCCTCTTCAGACGAGCTGCAGGCAGCTCTGTGCTCTGGTTTGCAACACTCAGGGCTGGCAGAACAAAGCAGGGGGACTGATGGAAGCCCGGGGACCTCTACCTCGGCCTCCTCGGTGATGTCACTAATGACAAAGGAAGTTGTAGAGTGGAATGAGGATCCAAAACAAGGCAAGGGAGAGGAGACATTTGAACTTCCTGGAGATAAGAAATCTGGCGTTAATGAGGCCGAAGCTGAAAGAGAAAACAATAGGCATGGATGGACATTGGGGCTAAAATACAACAGTTACATCTCCCCACAAGCACTGCCTACCAAATATTCATTTCCTGGGCTGACACCATGACATTCTGGGTTCCTCCACTACCTTCCCCTCTCAGGATCTCAAGAAGATGTAGCAGCACTATGCTTTTTCAGTGTTCAGAAAGGCAGAAAAACCTACCCCATAAAGGCCTTGCTTCCTAAAAGCTCCCATTTTGCAGTGGGCAATGGAACGACAGCACTCTTTAGGGTGAAGCAATAGTGTAGAACCATGGCCTGAATCCGTCCTTTTCTCTAACTAGGCCAGTGCTTCTGACTGTGCTCCTTTGAATGCAGCTATCTGTGACTGGAAGAACTGTTCTACAGCAAAAAAACCAGAATGGTGATAGTTCTCCCAGTTCCCAAATTTTAATGGAGAGAATTTCCTTAATTTCTAAGTTTATAGGGAATATTTTTGGATTTCTCCTAAACTACTTCAGCATGTCTCTTGGATGATAAAAAAAAATGTAGCGAACAAATATAAATGGAAAACTCAAATCCATTTTCTTTATTAAACTGCCACATGAGGGAATTAAATACATAAAAACTTCAAAGAGAAAACCATGATTTTCACATGTCCTACCAACTGACAAGGTTTGGGAGCTATGACTTTGAGTCAATGAGTAGCAAAAAAGTGAGAATGGGAGGAATGTGAGGGTTAAACACTGAGCATCCTGGGAGAGATCCACCTGTTGGTATTTCCTGCATCTGGTCAGCCCATCCATTCCCAGTGATTCTGCCTTAACTGCACACAGAAAGACTGAAGGATAGAGAGGTGGTCTCTGGTAGAAACTCAGAGTGCAAGGAAAGGGAAAATATGCTTACAAAGGGGGTATCTCTCAGTGGTAGGGAATACTTACTTTTCATATTGAAAAGAAAAGCCACTGAGCACTCATGGAAGACATGATCTTAAAAGACATTTGGAACAGAGTTGGTTTTTGTGGCTGAGGGAGGGAATCTGCCTGGGGCCCCAGATTAAGTGAAGATTTTGTTCCTAACCCAACCAGTCTGCCCCAAATGGCTGACAGGAACCATCCAAAGATTATACAGGCTAGCCAGACTTTAGGGCAGTCCCAGAGCCCTAGACTCCAGCACCCCCGAATCAAGGACCATTTTTATCCCTATCCTGTCCAAAAGCTAAGCAAAAACAAACAGCCTGCTATTTGGTCCTGGCTAAGGGGCTCCTACCTGCATCAGCTGCCACTATTTTGGCAATCTGGGTGCGCAGGTGGCTCAGCTCATCCTGCAACTCGGTGGTGCGGCTGAGGGCTGGCAGGGCTGGCTTCTTCAGGGCCAGGAGCCTCTCCTCTGACCCACGCAGGTTGGGCACTGAGGCATTGCGCTGCATGACGATCAGAGGGCTGGGCTTCCAGGTGTGCCTCAGGGGGCGTGTATCGCTCCTGGACCAGGGAGAGAAAAGTGTCAGAGACATGGGCCAGTGCACTGCTTCCAAAATTCCTTCCTACACTCCTGCAAGAGTTATATAGCCAGAATTTCCTGGTGGTCCAGTGATTAAGAATCTGCCTGCTAATGCAGGGAACAGGGTTTCACCCCGATCTGGGAAGATTCCTCATGCTGCAGGGCAACTGAATTGTGTGCCAAACTACTGAAGTCCATGCCCCTAGAGCCCATGCTCCGCAATAAGAGAAGCCACTACAATGAGAAGCCTGCGCATAGCAACTAAGACCAAGTGCAGCCAAAAATTAAACAAATAAAGGAGATTCATCTCCTTGCTCTTTTTTTTTTTCTCATCTCCTTGCTCTTAAAAAATAAAAGTAACACAGCCAGGTTCTACTCCCACTCCTAGCTCTCACTCCTGTTGCCCTCCATCTCACTGTTCTTCTGCCTACTACCTCATCCGTGAAGAAGCTTTTCATTCCCCAGCTGGCAGGCTACTGCCTCAGCTACCTGACCCGGGCATAAGTCTCCTCTTCATCTGCAGCAATCCAGGCGATGTCAGCCAGGGTAGGAACTGGGGGCACATCCCTCAGACACAGGTCAGAGATGTTGGGCAGGGTCTGTGGGGAAGGAAAATTAATTAACATTTACTGCCATCGTGATGAGACAACTGGAAACTGGGCAAAATACATACAGGGAACATCTAATCCAGCACTGGAGGTAGGGAAGACTTCCTAAAGGATGTCCCAGTTGGAAGCAGCTTGAATAAGAGGCCAGAAGTAAGAGTCTATGAAATTACAAATAATTCAGCATGGCTGGAACAGGAAGGATAGAGTGGTGGAGAGCTGGGAGAGACTGGAAAATGAATTAGGAGCTCTGAAATAATAAGCCATTGAAAGGTCAAGTAAGTAAGGATTAGATGTGAGGTTTTAAAAGATTACTCTGGCTACAATTTGGAGCATGGATGGGAAGGTGAAGAGAGCAGTCATAAGATTTTATTGGAAAAAAGAGTCACACTCATTAGTTTAAGTTTTACTTGTCATGGCTTTCAAGCTATAACTGCAGAAGTAAGTAGCTATAATGGAGGCCGATATGGCCCAGAGCCTAAAATATTTACTATCTGGTCCTCTGCTAACACCTGGCTAGAGCAAAATCATCTTCAGTATGACTGGCAAGAGTTACTTTTTAACAGAGATGCCCACTGTTTAGCCTTCTGGCTGTGAGAATACAGGTACAAGGACATGGACAATCTGTTATATCAACAGGAAATTTCTCCTGGCAAGCTCTTTACAACACTTTTGTAGCATACCGGGATCCACATGTTATAGCAACACTGTTAGAAGCAAAGTTGATAATTTGACTATTTAGATTTAAATGTTAAAAAATGGCTAATTATACAAAAGGAATCATAATGTAATTCCTTAAAATAGCTCCTCCACCCAAATGAACAACTAGGCAACAGGGAGATTGAGTGACACCATGTTAAATGAAAACTTAGGAAGGTTCAATTATATTCTGTTTACAACAAAGAAAAATACATGCTTAGAAAAATACAGGAAAGAACTAAAACGTGTGTCATGACTATGTGATTACAGGCAATTTGTTTCCCTTTTTTTCATAATTTAATGTTTTCATATGGGTAAATTAAAAAGTAAATCAATAAGATTCCCTTAAAAATATTTAAGGTAATCAATTTACAACAAAGGTGGTATTGCTAATACGAATTCTGCTCTGTGGGAGTCTGTGCCCTTGTTTATCTCTGCCCAGCAGCATCCAGCCAAAGAACTGGAGAGGCTATAGTCAAATGTGGGGGCAACCATGACTGACTCATGCTCCCAAACTATCCTTCCCTTTGTTCCTGATGCTTGAGGCAGCCAGGGCCACATTCAGCCTTAGGCAATAACTGATAATCGGTCAAGAGACAACACCCTGCACCAAACCTATTCCAATTCAGACTCCAGATAAACTCCTACACAGTTTGCAGCTCAGCATCCGATATACAAACAGCTCCTTCATTTGTTTCGCCCCAGGCCTACATCTTTTCAGGCACATATTTCTGTCTCCTTTGTGTAGGCAGAAAGCTGAAGTAGTTCTTTTGTGTTCCAGCTCCCCAAAGGAACAGACCTTAAGCCTCTAACTTGGAGCTGATGCTTAACCATTAGTTCTTACAGGGAAGCAGCTAGGACTAATAAATGCTACTTAGCTTTCCACTGCACAAGGGAGTCTTATTCATCTGGGTTAGTCTGTGCTATAGTGAATGCTAAAGGCCCCCAGGGCACAGAGGTGAGACTGAAATAGCCCAGTAAAGGAATGGCTAAACTTGGCTAGAAAAGAGAGGATGAGGAATAGACATCAGGGAAATACTGTAAGTAGGTAGCTAAGCAGGGCAAGCCTTAGGGCTGGTGAAGAAAAGCAGTTTAAGTGTTAGTCAGTTGTGTCTGACTTTTTCAGACCCCACGGACTGTAGCCCACCAGGCTCCTCTGTCCATGGGATTTCTCATGCAAGAATGCTGGGTGCCGTTTCCTTCTCCAGGGGTCTTCCTGACTCCGAGATCAGACCCGGGTCCTCCACAGTGCCGGCAGATTCTTTACTGTCTGAACCAGGGGAGCCCTGAGTGACACCATATTAAAAGAAAAGCAGACTTCATCTCAAAATCACACACAGCACTCAGTGTTCTATGAGGGGACCTGCCAGGGTTGCAGGCACACTCAGCACAGACATGGCTAGTCTGGAGATCCAATTCAGCAGGGGCCTTTGGCCTACTCTGATACACTGGATTGCTGGAGCCTGATGAAATTTGAGTTGCTTAGCAGAGGCATCAGAGATGCAAGATGATTAATTTATGAGCAGATGGGAAGCTTGATTTGTGGTCACAGGTTTGTGTGCAATCAGGAAGTTACAGTGACCAGGATACATTAAAAGCAGTTAAATATTTTTTGAAAAATGAAGACGTGATCAGGAAAGCAACCTGTCTTGGCAACGCCAAGGAGTATGGGTCACAGAAGCAGCACCACTCTTCCGTATACTCTGGGCCACTATTTTCCAGCTCACTTACCTCAAAGGATGCCCGGGGACATGGCTTCAGGGGCAAGTTGGTCCCAATTCTTCTCACTACACTTCGAGCAGCGCCATGCGGCTTATTTTGCCAGATTGGGATGGTCTAAAGCACAGAGAGACAGCCACAACCTCAGAAAAAATCCAACTGCTGTCCCCATCCTCTCCCCTACCTTCCCTTTAGCAGGAGTCAACCTTCACCTTGGCCAGATACCTAAGAGGACACATACTGTTGCTGAGGCACAGTAAATGCTGGGAGGATCCAGAGAGAAGGGTGAGGAGTTAGCTGCCCTCCCTTCCGACTACACACAGTGACAGAAACACACTGACCCCCTAACTGCCCCAATATCAATCATAGTTGGTTCTGCCTGGACGGAGGGGATGGAAGGCAGGACCCTTCAATTCCAAGCCTGGGTGGGGGAAGAATTAACTTGAGGATCTCAGAACTTCCTACAGAACTTTTAGCAGGTCTAGTGCTTAATCTTCCCCACTACACCCTTGCCCTGGGAATGCCCCTTACCACATTGGCTTCCATTCCTGACGTTTCAACTGGCTCCTGCACTTGAAGGACAAGGCAGCCACCAGGCAATGCTAGAGGCTTGGGGAGGCAGGGAGTGTGACGCCTTCATATCAGGCCATCTTAAGGAACACCAGACTTCTCTTCCTGTGAAACAACCCCACAGAAGACTCAGTGGCCACCACACAAGCCCCACAAAACCAGGCCCTACAGTGGGTGTCAGTCGCTCTGTCGTGTTTGACTCTCTGCAGCCCATGAACTGTAGCCCACTAGGCTCCTCTGTCCATGGGATTCTCCAGGCAAGAATACTGGAGTGGGTAGCCATTCCCTTCTCCAGGGAATCTTCCCAACCCAGGGTTCAAACCCAGGTATCCCACATTGCAGGCAGATTCTTTATCACCTGAGCCACCAGAGAAGCCCATGACTAACAATGAGGCTCCTCTGACATTTCACCTGGGAGAAAACCAGCCAAAGAGGCTGCGCTCACCCAACCATGGCTTCTACAAATCCAGACCCCTTAGAGGTTCTATTCCAGAGGCACCATGTGAGCTTGGCCAAAGCTGGGAACCGTCTTGAGTCCTTAGGTTTCCTGAGGCAAAACTTCTAAAAAATATGTATGTATAACTGAATCACTGTGCTATATACCCAAAATAAACATGATGTTGTAAATGAACTATACTTCAATTAAAAAAACTTTTTAAGTCGGTAAGGTAAAAACAAACTTCTAAAGATGTAAGTAGAACCCTTTGGTAGATAAAAAAGCTCATGGGAAAGGCAGAGTGTAGGTGCCATCCAAGTCCAACATTCCTTCCTGAGGATAAGATGTAAAAAGTCCAGTATGTGCCACCCAGCCTAGCACTGCTGGGCCACTATAACGGGCAGATGTAAAACAGACAATGGGAGAAAGAAGCCAGTCTAGCCGAACTCAGTCTAACAGGCTACTGGGGAAGAGCCAAAACTTTTTATCCTGGCTCAGCCTTCAACTGGCTTAATAGCCTTAGGCAAGTTACTTAACCTTTCAGAATGTAGTTTCTCTATCTGTAAGAAGACAGGAAGAGCTGCCGCTCAGGGTTATCCAGAGGGTCAATGAGTGAAATAAGATTTTAAAGTGCTTAATGAACTGCTGAAACAAGGCACAGATGAGCGGATTCCTCACAGCTGTCCTTGCATGGTGAACATTTGCAGTCAATGAACTCATTCAGTCCCTTGTTCATCAAACACTTAATACTCACTGTGCCAGGACCTATGCTGGGCACTGTAGGGGCTATGGAAAGAGTAAGACACAGCCACGCTCTCAAGGAACTCACAATCTAGAAGAGAGGCAGGACCCGAATACCTAATTCTACCAGAGGCTGAATATCACTGTCTAAGAAAGGCACATCAGGCAGCTGGCCAGGTTGAGTTCAGTCCCCTGGCTCCACGGCCCCATAGTGAGTTCAGAGGGGCTAAAAACGGAAAGAAAACAGCAACAATAGCACAGGTCTAGGAAAAGAAGGTGAAGAGATGTATAAAGAGCGGAGTATATTAAGGCCATAAAGGTGGGGGAGGGGGGCGGAGCGCATGTCAGGTAATGGTCAGGTCTCGAGGGCTGGGCATGTTCTAGGTAAGGAGTCAGTGCAGAGCCAAGAGCAGCCTCTGAAGAGGGGATGCGCCGGACTAATCAGCTCTTTCTAGAAATCTCCCTTGGAAGGTCTCTCTTCCCCTCTAGGAGAGGAGGTATTACTCTGCGATACATGAGGAAAGGAGGCTAGGAGAGGGGAAGTTACTGGTTTAAGGTCACTTAGTGGCCACGGCAGTGGAAAGCATCCAAGTCTGGTCCAGATCCTCCTGCCTCCAACATGGGTTCCATCTTCTCAGCAAAGCTCAAGACTTTTATAAAAGTCCTTCAGCGTGCCAGGCTCTATGCTGACTGTCAGTGCCTGCCACAGCTCCACAAGACAGTACTTCCCTGTGTTTCTCACTTTAGTGGCTGCAGTCACTACCTCTCCAAACTTACCTCCAAACTCAGTTAGGCCTAATCCTCACGTGGCAACCAGAGGTCTCTTTTTAGGACACATTGGGAATAGATCCCTGCCAAGCTTCAACCTCTCATGCTTCCTAGAGCCAAGAAGATAACACCAAGACTCTTCAGCATGGCCAGCAGGCCCTCCCTGTCTTTCTCTCCCAGCCGACAAGGCCTGTCCACTCTGGTCCCTGCACGCTTCACCACACCTGCCTTCCCCTGCCCTCCACCCACACTGGCCTTGTCTACTATATTCCCTCTGCTCGAAACCCTACCAGCCTCTTCACCAAGCTCATCCTCAATTACTCCTGGAGCTCAGCTGAAGCACTGCCTCCCCTTTTCGGACCGGCGCCCCGCGTTTCCTCCGGAGCAGCAGTAACTAGATAACGGGTGTAGCTCGTGCAGTTTGTCCGAAGGGCGGGTACTTCCAGGTACAGCCCTGAGCCCGCCCCGTACCCGGCTGGCACTCGAGCATTTGTTAAGAAACGAACCAACAAGAACGCCGACTTAGCCTTGAACCCTGCACAAGTGTCTGCCTAGAAGATTCCCCACGGCTCGCTGGCCGCGCGCCTGGTACCCACCACCTCCGAGCCCGACTGCCCTTTCCGGGGCTGCTGTCCCCGTGTTTTTTACACACGGTCCCCCAGCGCCTCTCGAGCGGGGCCTGGCAGCATCAACCCGGTCCCCGCCGAGGCCGCCGCGCTCTGCGCCGTTCTGGCCCGGGGGAGGGGGAGACGCCGCGGGGACCTTTATCCAGGACATGCCTCCCCTCCCCCTGCAACAGCCCGACCCGACGGGGTCAAGGTCGGCCAAGTTCTCGCCGCGGCTCGGTGTGGGGGGGCGCCCATGGACTCAAAGGCCCGGCGCCGGGTCCCGGAGGAAGCGAGGAGGCGGCCGAAACGAGAAGCCTCTGGTGCGGCTGGGTGACTCGGGCGAGAAACTGCCCCCCGGGGACTCAGTTTCCCCTCAGCAGAGTGTGGCGGACAACACGAGTTCCCGCGAGAACCGGCGCGGGCCCAGTAGCCGCGGGCAGCGCCCGGCACTCGGCCTCGCGACAGGCCGGGCCGGAGGGCAGCGCTCCCGCTCGCGTTCCCGCCCCGGGGCGGCAGTCGGACCTAGTCTCACCTCAGACTGCGCCTCCGGATTCACTCACCTCACGGCCCCTCCTACCACAGCGGGCCGCCCAGCCTCCCTCGCCCTCACTTCCGCTGACCCACCCCCCGGAAGCGATCTCTTGCAGCTGCGCACCGAGCCGCGGCAGCACGCGTCTTCCGGAAGCGGCCCTGCTGGGGGCGAGGCGAGAGAGGATCCTGCGGCGCTGAGGCGGGGCGGTAGAGGGGATACGCCTACTATAGGCCACGCCCCCTCCTGGGGAAAAAGTTGATGGTGCCCGGAAACCCCTGAGGTCAGCCGGCTCTTTCCCAGTCTCCACGCTTAGTCCCGATCCAACCTTTGGGAGGCATCTGTGTTGCTATTCGGCCTCCAGATTGATCGGTGTCTGCTGTCCCCACCTCGACTACAAACTTCAGAAGCTTCGCGCTGGTGTTCAAGGCTCCAGACTTAGTGCTTGCCCTCCCTCATCTCACTCTGGTTCCTTCAGTTTATTATTTTTTGGGTAAATTAATTTATTTTAATTGGAGGCTAGTTACTTTACAATATTGTAGTGGTTTTCGCCATACATTCACATGAATCAGCCATGGGTGTACATGTGTCTCCCATCGTGAACCCCCCTCCCACCTCCCTCTGATTCCTTCAGTTTATGCTTCCCAGCCAAGACCCTCTACAGTCTTCTCTGCACCAAGAATGAGCCTCTTTCTCCTCTTGACTCTCGCCCTCCAGTGCTTTGTAGCTTTCTTCTATTTTAGCCGTTGGTATCACACACTCCTACCCACTCCGGTATATTGAGTTGGTTGGTCAGATGGGTAGACTGAGAAGCGAGACTCCAGAGGCCTTGCAAAAGAGATCCACATTCCTCCCAGGCTCACTCACCCACTCTGTTTTTGTGCTCAACACCCCAGAGTCCTGGTCACCATGGCATCCAGGCCTGGGTCACATGTTCTCCTCTGACTTCAGTAAGTGACTCTGCCTGGCTCCCAGGCTGTTCTTCCGTCTCAAAGCTTGAAAGTCCTAGCTGTCAGGGACAGATGGGCTTCATGGTGGGGAGAATCTGTGCTGTCACACAGGCCTGGTGGTCAGACAAACTCCTTCTTGCTTTAATGCCCTATTGTTGCTCTCTTTAAATTAACAAATTTTTTTTCCAACAAGGGCCCTGCATTTTCATTTTGCACTGGACCCTGCAAACTATGTAGCTGGTCCTAGTCAGAGACTGTATCCTCCCTGATTCCCGCCATACTGCAAATGATGAAATTTGACTTCCAGGTACAGCCCTCTTTCCAGGATGACAAATTTGCTTTAATCATTGCTTTCCCATCCTGGGCAATGGCAGATCTTATGAATCCACCCTAGTTGCCTTTCTTTGGATGTGGTAGTGCAGTCTTTGTTTTTCCTGAAGATCCCTTTTACCTAGCACATGACTCTATCCCCCAGCAGCTGTGCTGGCTGCTCACAGCTGCCCCATTCTCAGAATGGAAGCTCTAACCAAAAAAGTTACTCTACCTCTAAGAGCCTAGGAGTGACTGAAACAAGAGGCCAGTTCAATCTGGCGGTATGGTTTATGCTCTAGAGCCTTGCTCCTGTGATCTGATCAAGGTTTGGCTTTCAGATTCTATTCCTGCATAAGGGTCTTTCTTTCCCCCTTTCTTCTTCAATCCTTCTTTTACAGGTTTTTCCTTAAGTTCACACCCTCAAAAAAAAAAAAAAAAATTACCTAATGCTTATCTCCAGAGAAGGCAATGGCACCCTACTCTTGCCTGGAAAATCCCATGGATGGAGGAGCCTGGTAGGCTGCGGTCCATGGGGTCGCTAAGTGTCGGACGCGACTGAGCAACTTCACTCACTTTTCACTTTCATGCATTGGAGAAGGAAATGGCAACCCACTCCAGTGTTCTTGCCTGGAGAATCCCAGGGACGGGGGAGCCTGGTGGGCTGACATCTATGGGGTCGCCCAGAGTCGGACACGACTGACGTGACTTAGCAGCAGCAATGCTTATCTCAGGCTCTTCTTCTAAGATGATGGATTTAACTTCAGAATCTTTCTCAACAACGAACACCAGATTCTAAAAACAGTAAGTTCTCTAGGTCTATCACAAATTTATTTTAAGCAAGTTACTCGAGCCTTCTGGTGACAAACTAGTCCCCAAAGGCATTCCAGTCATGCTCCCTTGCCCATCTGCCAACTCCAGCAAAAGTTGTTGTTCAGTCACTAATTTGGCTCTTTGCAACCCCACAGACTATAGCATGCCAGCCTCCTCTGTCTTTCTAGTGATTCATGTCCACTGAGTCAGTGATGCCATCTCATCCTCTGCCGTCCCCTTCTCTTTTTGCCTTCAATCTTTCCCAGCATCAGGGTCTTTTCCAATGAGTCCATTCTTTGCATCAGGTTGCCAAAGTATTGAAGCTTCACCTTCAGTATCAGTCCTTCCAATGAATATTCAGGGTTGGTTTCCTTTAGGGTTGAGTGAGTTGATCTTGCAGTCCAAGGGCCTCTCAATTCAAAAGTATCAGTTCTCCAGCAGAGGGGTGAGATGGAGAAGAGAAGAACAACATCCCACTCAAAGGAAAGGCACTTAGAACCACCATAATCTCTTCAATTTTATTATAGGACACACTGGGGACAGAGGAGGGAAGTGGAGGAGGGTGACAAGAGGGCAGCTGTGGGCCTCCCCCACCATGAGCCTTTGAGCACAGTCGGGGGTCAGGCAGAGGCATCAGGAGAGGATGCAGGAAGTGCAAGCGTCACTTTCCATGGGACAAGGATCCCTCATCATGGCGCTGGCCTTCTTAGCCCAGCATGAGGGGGGAGAGCCTGCTGGGTGGGAGGGCTGAGTGCTGATGCCAGGTGGCTAGTGGGACGGGCTACTGCCACCCATGCCTGGAAGCACTGAGACACGTTTAGTGCCCTCCCTCCCTGTAAGCGGCGTGAAAGCACTGGCTCCCAGGAGGGACACAAAGAACCCGGCCACGCTTGCCGGATCATGCCCCATTTGCTCTAGAGAAGACAGGGGAACCCGATGTTTTGGTTTGAAAGGCTTTCTTTTTCGCCTCAGTGAAAACAGGCAGGGGAGAGAGGTGGGAGGGACAAGACCAAACACTCCCAACATCAAGACACAGTCAACTCTACCACTGAGTCACCTTGGGCAAGTCACTTCACTTTCCTGAGACTCGGCTCCTTCATCTACAAAATGGGAATGATGACTATCCGCCTTGTGTCCTTTGTTGTGAGGAGCAAATGAGAAAATACATGTCATCTTAACAGAGTGCCTTAGATAGAAAGCTCTCAGTAACTAGCTGTTATCGTGATGTGTGATACAACATCGAGAACAAGACCGTGAGGAAGGCTCAGTGTGGAAACTCTAGTGGGCAGGGGAACTCAGCAGGTGGGAGGCCGGGGAGTGCATCTGAGGAGATGTTTGCCTTCCTTCCCCTTTCAGGGTGAAGAGGGAGCCCCTCAACCCCAGTGGGGCAGGGGCGGGGCACATGTAGGGGTGGGGAGGGGCCTTCGTGAAAGCCCCAGGGCTCCTCATGGGCCCGAGTGGAGGATAAGGATACAGTTGGGGGTATACGGACCCCCTGGGGGCTATTTTTTAAAAGTTGGTCTAGAAGAAGGAAGAGAGGGGGATGTTTCTTCCCACAGCAGCAACTGCAAAGACATCAAGCTGGATCCACCTAAGCTTTCAGATCCAGCCATCATGGGGCGGCTGCTGGGGGGACACTATCGCCCCCTTCTTTCTCCTCAGGGCAGGGGCTATCAAAAATACATATAAACTGTGAGAAAGTTCACATAAAAACGCTTTCTGCATGTATAAAAAAAAGAAAACAAAAAGACTGGCCGTGGTCAGTGGCTCGGGATGTGGACTCAGAGCGGCCAAGGGGAGTTAGTGGCCACCCAGTGGGAGACAACCTGGTCCGGGCTGCCTGACAGCTGGGACAGCGCCTGCTCTGGGGGAGGCTGCATTCTTTGGGCGATGTTTCTGTGGAGCTGAGGTCTGGGGTGGGGGGGTGTTATGGAGACACTGGCTCCGTGTGTCTCGCTGTGACCCATGCTGGGGTAGGCCGGAGGGGAAGCTGAGGCCCTTGACCTCAGTGGGCTCCTTGTCAAGGGCAGAAGCTTCCTTCACAGAAAACCTCCCAGAGAGCAGGCCTCCAGGAAGTCCTGAAATAGGCTCTGGGGTCCTTCCGTCAGATTGGATTGAGTGTTCTAGAGAATAGCAGGGGTACAGTATGATTTCCCCTTCTGAAGGAGGGTTCTGCCCAGAGCTTCTGGAAGGCTGACGTCACCTGGGGGGCGGGGGGCGGACACCAGGCGCAGGAGGGCAGCCAGGCAGGCCTCTGGCCTGGAAGAAGGCTCCAGACAAACAGGAGTGCTTCCGTGGCAGCCTCCCCTGACCCCAGGCCAAGGCTTCTTGATGTCTCTTTTGGAAGGGGTGAAGGTAGGGGAGGGGGTGGCCCTGTCTTTCTAGCACCCATTTTTCCATACTGTTCGCCCTGCAAGGGCTGGGACTATGTGCCTGAGTGGCAGAGGTCCAGGGAGATGACCGCAGGCCATCTCTTTCGGGGTCCCAAGCAGCTTCCAGAGCCAGGAATGTAGTTAAAGACTGGTGGTGGCAGCCAGCGCTCAAGGTCGGCCTAGGACCCCCTGTCCACCCACCTCCGAGGCAAAGCTCGGATGGCCGCCATTAGCTGACCCCGGTCCCCACGGGCAGCCTGAGAGGTGGAGCAGGAGGGCTTGGTGCGTGACACATGGGAAGGCTGCTCTGGAGCTCCCCGGAGGAGAGGCCTGTCCAGCTCCCTGTCCAGCTGCTGTCTCACCGGCAGGCAGGCTCACTAGGGCTGGAGGAGGGGCAGGCCGCGCCGGAGGCCCTCCTTCAGGAACTGCATGTAGGTGGCCGTGGACGGGTCTTCAAAGGTGGACGAGAAGCTGAAGACGTGGTTCTCAATGTCCTCGGGCTTCATGGAGGTGATGTCCAAGAAGTAGTTGGCGTTGATGTGGTGGACCTGCGAGAAGAGCTGGGTGAGGAGAGTGGGGGTGGGGGGACTGGTGCCCCCTTTGGCCTCGACATTCCTCGTCTGGGCAGATGATGGGCAGGCCGGGCGGCCGTGAGTGCTGCCGGAACCCGTTCCCCCTCCTCCTCCACTCACAGGCCTCTCTGCCTTCTGGGCTCCACACCTCGCCCACCAGGTGAGACCTAAGGCCTTTCAATATCACCTTTTCTCACCACCCCCCACCCTGTGCCCTTGACCCTCTCGTCTCTGATCCCATAACCCCTGAAATCCATACTCACTTCTGTCAAAATACCTGCATGCCCAGGCCTGTGTCCCCATCAGCCTCCCACTCCAGCTCGTGAGCACCTTAAGGGCAGGTGCCCAGTAAACGAATGGGAGAGTGCAAGGCACCCACAGCCCAGGCAGAGTCCTGTCTGCCCAGCTCCGCCACCCGGGGCCCTGCTGGGCTGGGTCCACCAAGGGGGTCGTCCGTGGACCGGTGTGAGCTGGCTGGTACCCCAAGGCCTTCCCTTCCCTGAGCCTGAGACAGAAGCTTCCCTGATGGCTTAGCTGGTAAAGAATCTGCCTACAATGCAGAAGACCCCGTCTGATCCCTGGGTTGGGACGATCCCCTGGAGAAGGGAGTGGAAAGCCACTCCTTGCCTGGAGGACCCTGGCAAGGGCTACTGTCCTTGGGGTCGCAGAGTCGGACACGACTGAGGGACTGATGCTCGGGGCCAACCCAGCTCTCGCCCCTGCGCTGCTCCCCACCTGCTGACCTCCCACCCTGCCCACCCCCCAGGACTGAAAGAAGAAGGAGTAGCTTTGCTCAGAAGAGCAAGCGATGCTGAGGCTCACAGGTGGGCGCCTGTTTTCAGAGCCAGCTATGCTTCCTTGTGCAGCTTTTGCCACGTCTCTGAACCTTTCTGAGCCGCAGCTTGTAAAAATCAGCATTTGTGATCATCAATCTCGCAAAGCTTCAGTGCAATCCCACTCGAGGATGCGAGTGAGTGCTGTGTCAGGGGCGCTTAGGGACAGTGGGGGTCCTGCCTCGGCCTGGGGTGGCATCAGGTCCTTTCTGCTGTCACAAGGCCTGCCACCTGCCACCCCCCATCCCTTCCACCCCAGGGCTGGCTGCAATGGTCTGAGGTGAGACTTCCCTTCTGGGTCCCATTCCTGTCCACTCTGCTGTTAGACTGTGCCTGCTGCTGCCCACTGTGCCCCAGAGTGCTGCTGAGGTCCCCGTTCTGAGGGAAGGTCCCGACACCTGCACAGGCAGGCCGAGGGGACACCCGGGGATAACTGAGGCTCGGACAGGGGGTGGCAGAGCCAGACGGGGATGATGAGGTCTGTAAGTCACGGCCCTGGCCGCTGCTTCCCCTGCCTGAGGCCGAGGCCGGGTGGCGGGGGCCTACCACGGTGCCGTTGGGCAGGCAGATCATCATCTCCACGGGGAAGCTGTACTTCTCCAGGTGCAGGCCAGCCAGCTGCCGGTGGGATGGGTTCTCCTGGTTGTTCTGCGGGGACAGTTGGGCATGCTCCTGCCGCCTGAGCTCCACTGTCCCAGGGGCTCCCGTGGCGCTCTTCCCACCCACCTGCTGCTCACCTGCAGGTCCTCCAGCTCCTTCACCAGGGACCAGGTGCTGATGAAGCTCTCGTTGAGGAGGGCGAGGATGGGCGAACTTTCCAGGACGGTCTCCCGGAGAGTCCGCCCCGAACCTGTTCGGGGAGAAGCAAGGTCAGGCACCCCACATGTCTCACTGGGTTTTCAATCAGCAGGAAACCTCAAGGATTACAGAATACTCTGTGCACCCAGGTGAAATAACAGTGATTCAAACAGTGCCACAGAAGACGTACTGAATATCTGGTAGCTGTAATTAACATCAGTAACATACTGGCATCCTGGGCTGAGACACCTGGCCCAGGGGCTTGCAGACACTGACAGCTTCTTAAATCCACTCAATGCTGCCCCAGGGCCTTTGCACAGACTATCTTTCTATTTATCTAAAACACTTCCTCCTGTCACCTGACAAACTCTTAATCATCTTTCAGAGTCTCAGCTTGTGTCACTCTTTCAAATAAGCCTTCCCTGACCCCCCAGTTACACACTCGTGTGCCACTCTGGACCTTGCCTTGTGTAAACCTGCCACACTTGTAGTGTCTGCCTTCTGCTCACACTGTGTGCTCCCTGAGTCCAGGGACCGCTTCTGACTTCCTCAGTGCAGGACGCCCAGCATCTAGCCTACAGCTAGGCACAGGAGGGATCCAGGATGTTTCTCGACTGGCTGGACGAGGGCAGGGGCACTGTTTGCTCCTCTTTGTACCCGTCGTCAGGCACCCAGAGAACTTTGCACCGGGGGTCTTTGGTGTATTTTCTGATTAAGTGAAAAGTGTCCAGGCTTTGCCACTATTTTTCTCTCACTTGTGTGCAACACTTCCCAGAGCATGGGCACTTTCACATCTGTTTTCACAACGGTGGGAGGTAAGTATGTTATCCTCTTATTGCTGAGAAAACTGAGGTCTAGCAAGGAAAATCACTCGGCCAAAGTCTCCTGGCTGAAGGTGGCAGAGCTGGGCTCCTTCTCCGGAGTCCAGCAGCTTCTTCGGAGCTCAGCACAGCACCCCAGTGCCCTCACCCCACCTCCCCGCCCCACGCTGTCCTCAAGCAACCTCATGCTCTGATAGCAGAGTCCTGTGGTCTCAGAGCCTCCTGCACCCATGAGGAGTGACGCCTCCCCCCACTCTCCCTTCGGACTGGCGGGGTCTCCTCACCTCAGCAGGACTGGTCGTCCAGGGCCCCCCACAGCAGGATTGAGTGCACCAGCTTGTTCTTGGCCTTGGCTTGGTCAAAGGCCTCGGTGAATGGCAGGTAGGTGACCTGGGGCCAAGTCGGGACAGAGAGAAGCTATTGTGTGTGGCCAGGGTCCCACTGCAGGGGCTGAGTGTATGATGTGCATGTAGGTGTGTGTGTTTGTAGTGGATATAGGTGTGTGTGTATGTATGCACACGTATGGATATGTGTGTACATATGCATGTATGTTTGTTGCATGTGTGTGATGCTAAGCCAAGGGATGGCTCCTCCAAGTTCTGAAGGACAAAGGGGAGGCTCCCCGGCCCAGGCGGAGCCCCACAGGGAGGCAGCCGCAGCCCCAAGCCCTGCATGGTGCCCAGTGCCCACCTGCTGCTCCTCAGCTCTCATCCCGTCCCTGCCTGTGCCCGCTGCCCCGCCTCACCTTCTTGAAGGGGTACATGGCAACCTCCAGGCGCCGGGCGGCTTCCTCCCAGCTCAGCTCCTGCTGCCACTGGATCTCCTCAAACACAAACTGGAGGGGCTCCCCTGAGGGCAGGCGGCTGTCAATCAGGTTGCCATCCTCATCCAGGATCACAGAGGGCACCGAGGGGCCCAGCGCCTCCAGCTCCATCTGGGCCAGGGGTCAGTGAGGGATGTCTCAGTGAGGGGCAAGAGTCCGCCAGGGGCCCCGAGAGATCCTCAGAGATACGCCACTCATCGCAGAGCGGGGGGAGTCAGGCCCAGGGCGGGGCAGGCCCGGTCAAGGCTGTGCAGTGAGTCCGGGACAGAGCCCACTGTCCAGCCAGGGCTCCACCGCAGGAAGCCGGCGGAGGGCCCACGGCAGATGCTGGACTCTGCGTGCAGGAATGCGTGTCTTCCCAGGATCCCGCTTTGCCTGCCGGGAGCTCTGTCATTCCCTAGCCAGCTGGGTCCCCCTGCAGCCAGGCTGAGAGACCCTGAGGCCCTGCCGCCAAGGCCCGCCTTCTGACCGGGGGCTTCCCAGGTGGCTCAGTGGTAAAGAACCCGCCTGCCAATGCAGGAGATGCAGGAGACCCAGGTTTGATTCCTGGGTCTAGTAGATCTCCTGGAAGAGGAAATGGCAACCCACTCCAGTATTCATGCCTGGGAAATCCCATGGACAGAGGAACCCAGTGGGCTATAGTCCATGGGGTGGCAAAGAATCGGACAAGACTAGGACTAACCACGTAAGAGGACCGCCTGTGCGCCCACCTGGGGTATGTAGCCGATGTCCACCTCCATGTTGCTGCCCTCGCTGGCCCCGTACAGCCACTCCATGTCCACATTCAGAGACCTGGGGACAGGGGAGAGGGCGCCAGGGCACAACACCATCATCAAAGCCCGTCAGACACCAGACTTTATCTCACCGAAAGCCCGCCACTGGCCCCATTTTATAGATGAGGACGCTGAGACTCAGCAGGGTGAACCCAAGGTCTCAGAGCCACTGGGATGCTGACGGCAGAGCCTGGGACCTTTTCTCTCCCCAGGCTGCCTCTTCTAAAGGCACTAGGACCACACCACCCTCCACCGACCCAGACCTTTACAGTTTACAAAGGGCTTCCACATCCATGGCTCACGCACTGCCCGTGACCCATGACTCTTAGAGGCAGCGGCCATCAGTGCCTCGCTCAGCACCTCGAGGGGGGCAGGATTAAAAAACGGGTACTGTCTTCTAGCTGCAGGCTTCCTCCACTGTCTCCAGTGGGAAGTCTGGCCTGATCATGTGCAACCTGCAGATCCACCACATGAGGGCGCCGCAGGACAGGCTACCAGCCACCTTGGGCCGGTGAAGCAGGCAGGGTGAGCTCAGAGCAAGCGATAGGCCTGGGATGCCAGGGCCATCCCTGGAGTGGTTGCCCCCTGCTCCTTCTGTTTCATCCAATCCAGGCCCCCACCTCCACCCCTGGGCTGGGGGCAGACGTGCCCTGGGCTGAGCCCCCGCAGCACAGGGACGTGCCTGCTGAGCAAGGGAGAGGATGAGGGCTTGTCCTTCCTCATCCTTTTCCCACGGAGCTGGAGCCCCTGGGCCCCTCGTTGCCCTCGGTAACCCTGAACGAGGGTGGCAGGTCGCTTCTGGTCCTGGGTTCTCTTCCAGGCTGTCCTGGCAACCCTCTCACTCCTGCCTAGGACCCAGCCACCCATCTAGCAGATGAGGAAACTGAGGCCTGGAGGGAGCCAGGGCCTTGCCCACAGCCACTGGTGCCACAGCTGAGACTTAGCTCTGGGCCACTCGGCTCCCAGCCTGGGTACCGTCCTGGTAAAGAGTCATTCAGGCCCCCCGGAGCGGCCGCTTGCTATCTGGGACAAAGCTGGAAAGGCTCTGCAGCTCCTCTTCCCGACAAGAGGCTGACCCTGGGCAGGCAGGCAGGCAGGCAGGTGGCTGGCATCGAGCCCTTCCAGAAGCCTCCCCCAGTCCCCACCCAGGGTCTGGGTTAGCAACTGCAGGCATGGAGGGTCTGCCCCTTAGGTCTCTGCATGTGCTGTTCCCTCTGCCCAGCTAAACTCTCCTCAGCCCCCAGGTCACCGAGCAGATGTCCCTTCCTTTGGGAAGGCTTCCTGCCCCCCCCACCAGTCAGGTCCCTGCCCACCTGCCAGCCTTTCCCTAGGGTGCCAGGGCAAGGTGTGGTCACGGGTCTGCCAGCAGGTTGAGCAGGGGGGTGCTCCAGCTTCAGGGAGGGGCTGCGGGTTGCTGCCTTGGGTCCCAGTGCAGAGCTGGCTGGTCACTCCATCATCCCATAAGCGTGTCCCAGGCGCTGCCTGGGATGACGGAATGACCACCTCCCTGCCCACAGACCACCTCATACTGCCTCCTCCGAGGTCAGCGCCAGGTGCCTCCCAAGAGAAGGGGCTCTGGGGAGAGACTGAGGGGGGAGCTCCGGGGGCTGAGCTCCGGGAGCTGGTGGGGGGCACACGGGAGCAGGACGCTGGGGTGGGATGGAGGCTCTCACCTGTGGTTGGGCACGAAGAGCCGGAAGTCGCGGACGTGGGTGGCGTCTTTGGAGAGGATGACATGGCCGGTGAACTGGCCGGGGGAGAACCAGAAGGGGAAGTCGGGGGGCTCGCTGAGCTGGAACTCGGCATGGATGCTGGAGGGAAAGGGCCCGGCTGGGAGGGGGTCCCCTGGCCGAGCAGAGCTTGCCTGCCCGCCCCCTTCTGCCCCAAAGCCTGGAACCCACACAGGGCCGGCCAGACTCTGGGTGGGGCAGAGGGCTGGGTGGGGGCAGAGTGTGTGGGGCAGGGAGAAGGGAGGCCCTCAAGGCGCTGCCCTACCCTTCAGGGCCCGGTTTCCATGCTGCCTTCCCTGGAAGCCTAGCTGACCCTCCTGAGCTCTCACAGCCTCTCCAGGGGCTGCGTGACCTGGTGTCACAGCTCTTATGCACCCCCTTCCACGTGGATGACAGTCAACGGCCATCAGCCCTGTGCTAAAGCACACTCAGCACCTTTTTCCTTCCTCTTGGAGGAAGTCACCCCCTCCCTGGTGCGCGAGGAGGAACGTGAGGCTCAGAGAGCAAAGCTGCTTGGCCAGGCCCGCAGGGCGGTAAGCTGTGGTGATGGTGGTGCGGGCGTCAGGCCCTGGCTCCCGCGGCTGTACCCTTCCGTGCTGCCCTGGAATCCCAGGCCCAGGGAAAGCAGGGACGGGGCTGCCAGGACCCCTCACCGGAACATCACGGTGTAATAGAAGTCGCTGATGGCGGTCAGGCAGGCCACGGCCCCCTGAGGGGCAAAGCGGGTCTTCACGAAGGGCCGCGGGTGGAACATGCTCAGGAGCCGATGGATGATGACCTGTGGAGGGGGCAGTGGGACCCGGGGTTGGCTTGCAGGGCCCGACTCCCCTGGGTGGGTGTTGGCCCTGGACCAGGGGTGGGGTCAGACGGAGGCAGGAGCGCAGGGGGGTTAGGCTGGTGGCCTTGGGGTCCAGGTGCAGGGCTGGGGCATGGGGCCCCGGGGCTGCCCTCACCTCCTTGCCCTTGGGCGGGGCTGCCCTCACCTCCTTGCCCTTGGGCGCCGGTGGGTAGAAGCGGTTGTTGGACAGGTAGCCGGTGAAGACACTCAGCTCACTGGGGATGATCCACCAGGGCTCGCCCAGCTCCACGTGGCCCCGGGGCGGGAGGAAGGGCCGGAAGTGGCGGGCGGCAAACACAGCGCTCGGCAAGGCTGCCGTCGTCCAGTTGCGGAGGCCGGACAGGGCCAGGCGGGAGACCTGGGGCAGGGGGACCGTCAGCGTTCCGGGGCACTGAGAACCTCCCAGGCTGCCTGGAGGTCTCCTCGAGCCCTGAGCCAACCCACAAACCCGGGAAACAGAGGCCCTGGGAGGCGCCTGCTCTGGTCAGGACGGGGTGAGCATGGCTGGTACCGTCCTGCCAGAGCTGAGGCTCACTTTGCCTCCCCAGCTCCCAGCCTGAGAAGTGGTGCCCCTGTGGCCCCTCGGGTCCAGCCCAGGCCAGACACCTCTTGTGAAGACAAGGGAATCGAGGCAGCAGGAGGGGTCGCCTAGGACTGGAACCACCTCTTCCCGCTCTCAAAGTCCAGGTCCCACTTCCCTCTTGTGCATAAGCCAGCAGACCAACCCCGGGTGCCCACGCCCCGCCCTGGGCTTCCTCACCCCCTCCACCTGCCCTGCTTTCTGCTCTCTAAGCTCCCCCTCCAAGTCTCCTCCCTGCAGCCAACGTCCTGGGTGACAAGAATTCAGGAGTCTGTGGAGGGAGCAGCAGCCACCTTTCGGTGGAATCTCTAGGGTCAAGGGCAGGATGAGACCACAGAGGAGGGGGAGGAAGGGCACCCCTGCTTCAGGCGTGGCCTGGGCCATGCTGGCTGGGCAGCCCGGGCAGGAGGAGGCGGGTCAGACCCTGTGCAGGCCTAGAGCTGGAGGCGGCCCTGGACCACGCGGGTCCCCTGCTCAGAGCCCCACCTTCAGTGGCTCTTCCCTGCCCTTACCGGTCCCCAGTGGCAGCCGCCACAACAGTGGGTGCCTGGCCCCACGCAGGGGTCCTCAGCCGCCAGGGAGCTGTCCCACCTTTGATGGTAGCCAGTCCCCTCCTCCACCTCCCTGGTGAGCGGATCTGGGCTCAGTGAGACTTGGAGAGGGGGGACTTGGGGAGCAGAGAACAGGGCAGGCAGAGAGGGTGAGGAAGCCCAGGGTGGGGTAGGGGCACCCGGAGTTGGTCTGAAGGCTTATGCACGAGCTGAGGCGGGCAAAGGGGAGTTCTCAAAGAGGCTCACAGGCAGCTTCTCAAAGCAGGGCTGGCTGAGCGGGGCCCGGCGGAGCCTGTCTGCCTGCTGGTCCTGTTCACAGGCTGCGGCGCTCTTGGGAAGCGGCTCATAAGGAGGGCCTGAGCTAGGGAGGCAGGGCTGGGGTGCTTTTCCAGACCCTACCTCCCCTATCAGCGCAGATGGGCCCCTGCACCTGTTCTCTCCGCTCGGTGGGAGGGACTCACGCTCAGACACGACTCCAGCCCATCACTGGCGAATCTCCTCCACCCAGACCTTACTGGACTCTCCCCCTGGACGTCCTCAGGGACCTCAACTCCAGCAGTCCAAACTGACCCTATACCTTCCCTACCAGACCCGCGCCCCTCCTCCAGCCCCCATCAAGTGATGGGTTCCCCCATGCGCCTGACCACCAGCTAGAAACCTGAGATACCCCAACCACCCCTCTCCATCCCATTCCTTTAGTAGCCAGGCCCTGCCTTTCTTCCCTCCCCCGCATCCCCCAGGCTGTCCTTCTTTTCCATCACCAAGGCCTCCCCTTCCCCCTTCCTGTCTTCCCATCCCTCCTGGGAACTGGCCTTCCCTCCCATTTCTCCCCAGCTGTCAGCCTGGAAAGCCTAGATCTGATGAGGGATGTCTCCAAAAACTATGGTATTTAGCTGCTGCAGGATGAAGGCCAAAGTCAGGCAGCTGAGCCCCTGGGCCATCAGGCAGCTTCTCTTTTGGTCCCACTGATGGGGATGCCCCGTATGTGTCCCCTGTGCCCGGGGTCCAGCCACCCCCTCTTTCTGCCCCTGGGGTCCTGCCAGGCATCTCCTGCCTTCAGGCCTTTGTTGGTGCTGAAGTGATGGTTCAGCTGAGACACAAAGGCTGAGTAGGTGTGGGCGAGGCAAAGAGAAAAGGTGTTCTTGGCCGAGGGACCAGCATGTGAGCTGGCTCACAGGTGGAGGGAAGTCTGGACATCTGGAATCATGGACAGCTGAGAGGAGAGGGCAGGGGAGTGAGCAGAAAGGCAGCAGGGCCTGGGGATGCCAGATCCTTGGAGGGCTTGAGACCGTGTCCACAGGGCCTTGGGTCTGGGTGGGGCTGGTTAGGATGGCCCTTGTCAGGGTCATTCCCCACCCCAGAGCCCCTGCCAGAGACTAAACTTCAGGTCCAGCTCGTTGGAGCTCAAGAGAGCACCTGTCAGATGCCAGGTGCTGTGCTAGGGGCCTGGGGATGCACAGATGTGCATCACAGGCCTTGCCCTGAGGAAATCGCAGCCCTGGAGTGGAAGACTGACCTGTAGAAAGTAATGATTATAAGCAAGGTGGCTGCATCAGCACGGTCTCTAACATACCGGCTGTTTCCTCCAGCCGGATCCTCCCTCCCCTATTGACACCGGCCTGAGCCCTTCTCCCCTGCAGTTGCTGTCAATGTCATTCCCTCTAGGGAGCCCTCTGGGTCACAGGCTCATGCTTATCCCTCCCAGCTCCCCTACCAGACCTGGGGCCTGGGCAGTGGGGTCAGGGCCTGGCACGCTGGGTGCACAGAGGGCGCTGGATAAGGGAAGGAAGGAGAGATGAGCACAGACAGGCCATTCTCCGGAGGCGAGGACACACAGACGGCCCCCCGTCTCTGGTTCTGCCTCTGCAAAGCCCCCTCCCCCTCCCGCCCCAACTTACTCCTAGGAACCCATCTTTGCTCTTGGTCATGGACTCTGGAAGCAGGGGCTGGAATCGGGCTTCTATGGTGAGAGTCTCCTCGCTGGGGTCAGGGGGCAGCTCCTCCTCCTCGTAGCTGGCCGTAGGAGTCGACCCTACGAGACACAGGTCGCTGGAGAGGGGTCCTGCCTCAGATGGCAGGGCCTTACTTCCTAGGATGTCCACATGGGCCAGTGATTAAGGGAGCCAGGCTTGGGAGGGATGGGGGTGGGAGGCTTTAACAGGTAACAATCACCAAAGTAACAATATAGATTACATCGTTTATCAAACATATACAAATAAATTGTATATGTATTGGGCTAGCTCAAAAGTTATTTGGGTTCTCCCATAACATCTTGCAGGAAAACCGGAACGAACTTTTGGGCCAACCCAATATGATATACAAAGTGTATATATAATGTATACAACCTAGTATATCCCGCATATACAATTTCTCCTATATATATTCACGTTTTAGTTTCACAGTAGTCCTGTGAGGCAGTATTATCAATTCCATTTTACAAATGAGAAATTGGAGGCTCAGAGAGTTGAAGTCACTTCCCCAAGGACACACAGCTAGAATGAATCAGGATTAAAACATGGGCCTCTTTTACCCTAAACCTACAATCAACCACAACTCT
This sequence comes from Odocoileus virginianus, assembly GCF_023699985.2. Classification (NCBI taxonomy): domain Eukaryota; kingdom Metazoa; phylum Chordata; class Mammalia; order Artiodactyla; family Cervidae; genus Odocoileus; species Odocoileus virginianus. The sequence continues at coordinate 36,770,998 of NC_069703.1, read as the reverse complement.
CTTCTGGGGACATTAAGATCTCCAAAGTTTCCTCAAAGGCTCAGGAACCAGATGACCTGGGTTCAAGTAGCAGCCCCACCCCTCACCAGCTGCATGGTGGTTGGCCCAGGGGCCTGTTATGAGGATTAAATTAGGTAATCCACGTGGTGTTAGCACCAGGCCTGTACAGAGTAAACCGTAATAAACGTCAGCTGTATGACTATTACCAATGGTTTCAGGGTTGGGGATCCACAGGGCCAGGGCCCAAACCTAATTCTGACCCTAACGTGTCCTTCTACCAGGCCAGGCTGGCCCCCTTCCCTGAGCCCATCTCGGGTGAGGTCAGCTCTATTTCCTGGACCATTTTGGGGGCAAATCCCTCAGCCCTTCCCGGACTCCTACACGAGAGATGGAGCCCATGCTACTATGCATGTCCGGTCATGGGGGGCTCATGGAGAAGCAAGGGCTGCTCGGGGAGGTCAGGGAACGTGGAATCAGGCAATCTTTGGTGTCACAGAAAGAGTGCTTGTCCTGAAGACAGGAGACCTGCTTCTACCCTGATTTCCTGGGTGGCCCGTTTCCCCATCAGTATAAGGAGGGGCAGGACTGACAGTAGTTGAATTTGATTCCTTGGATCTTTTCCTGCTCAGAGACCTGCCAAGTCTGTAGTCTTTCAAGGGTGGAGGGAGTCAGGATGAAGGCTTAAGGGGGGGTGAGTAATAGCAGGGCGGGGCCCCACGACCCAGATAAGGGAATGAAGCATGGGTGGGTCTCGCCATGACTGCTCTCTCGGGGATAGAGACCATTGCTTGGCATTTGTTGACGGACTGACAGACTGGATGGGTACATTCAAAGGAGTGCTTACCCAGGAATCATTGGAATCACCAGGATGCCTTTTTAAACTACCGATGCCCAGAACCCCCTGAGTCAGACCTACTCAGTCAGTCTTCAGCGGCTAGAACCTGGAGAAAATGTGCTTTTGATTAGCACCCCACCCCCCCACCCCCAGTGGCTTCTGATGGAAACCCTTGTTCTAAAGCATCCCAGTTACTTCTGCATTTCTAAGTCAAGGCAACAAAATTTCAAAACAGCAATCTGGAAACCTCAGAGGAACTGAACAACAGGAATATGTAGGGTTACTGGTCGGCTTGCTTATCCAATCATTTTACTGTTATCACAGATAATTCTGAATAATAATGCCCTGCATTTGTGGCTCTTTGGTTTTTAAATAAAAAGTTGTATTTCCTGACTTAAAAGTAAACTTTGTTCACTATAGACAATTTGTAAAAATGATAAGCTACAAAGCAGAAAATTAGGCATATATAACTGTACCACCTAGAGAGGACTGTTTGCCTCTATTTCTTGCTTAGATTTGGTGTTTCTTTTTGGTTTTAATTTTTGTCCTCCCAACAACTTGGTTCAGTTTTGTACTCACAGGGGCTTAGGCGGTAATGGAGGGAGAGATTATTTTCTTCCGATGGAGAAACAGATCTGTGTGAAAAAATTAAAAGCATCCCCAAGCCCAGCAAGCTTGGCCAACATGTCATTATGAGGGAATTCTGGCTCTCTAGGTGCAGAAAAGGACAAGGAGGTGGCTGTGTGGCTGCTCAGAGGAGTGCATGCAAAACACCAAGTCAAAGCAACCCGCACGGGACTGACCTGTGTACTTGCCCGTCTGCTTTCAGGACAGAACCTGACCGCCTCTGGGAGCCCCTGACACGTCTGCTCCACCAAATTAGCATTTTTCATCTGACTCTTCTCTGACAGCGACCGCAGGCCACCAGGCCAGGACTAGGCTGACCTACCCAACCCAATCCTGAGACACAGAAAGCCCATCTCAGACCTCAGGTGCTTACTTGCTTGAGAGCAGCTGGCGTCTCTTTCTGTCTTTCCCATCTACTGACCTACTTACACCAGGCGATCTGGGTAACAAGTAGAAGCCCAAGATCAGAAGTTCAAGAAACATCACAAGATATGGACACAGAGGTTAGGGTGGTGATGGAGCGGTGGGAGAGACATTTTATAATTTATGAGAATGCTTTAGCTCATCTTTACAACCGAAATCAAATTACATCCAGGCAAAAACGGGTGACAAAGTAGGATAGGAATCTGACAGTTCCCCAGGAAAGTTTAATATTTAGTAGTATAGCAATAGCTCCTGTCTATTGATTATCCAGGCTTCCCAGGTGACACAGTGGTAAAGAATCTGCCTGCCAATGCAGGAGATGAAGGAGACTTGAGTTCAATCCCCGGGCCGGACAGATCCCTTCGAGTAGGAAATGGTAATCTACTCCAGTATGCTTGCCTGGAAAATTCCATGGACAGAGGAACCTGGCAGGCTACAGTCCACGGGGTCGCAAAGAGTTGGACACGACTGAGCACACATACCATGCCATTGACTATCTACTGCATACTGGGCACTTTGCAGACGTTTTCTCTAATCCTCAAATCAGCTGGTGCAGGACCTGAAGACAGAAGCTCCCTAATCCTTGCCCTGCACCTTTCCATCCTGGGCAGGCTGGAGAGCCTTCCTGCTCCCCAGTCTCTCAAACTATACACATGAGGATCAGGTCAGCATCCATCTCACAGGCTCTGCTAAGAGATAACTCAGAAGGTGCTTAAAGTGATGTCTGGTCCTGAGAAAGTGGTCAGAGAACGTTAGCTTGTAATATTCACCTGTGAGGAGAACAGGCTCGGGGGGCGGGGGGGGGGGGGTGTATGCGTGCATGTATGCGCGCATGTGTGTCTGTGTGTGTACTCATGGTGAGGCAGCTTGCCCAAACCACCAGCTAGAAAGTACCTCTGAAGCCCAGGGCAGCCTCCTCCTACTCCAGGCAGTCCTCCTGCTCAGAGCAGACACAGAGCAAGACCAGAGGGCGGTGCCCCAGGTCCCTCCTCCCGGGTCCCCAGTTCCTCTGGGTACCTGTCAGCTTCTCAGCGATGGGCTTGAACTCCTCCGGGCTGATGTACATGTCCCGGTCAGCATCCAGGGAGGAGAAGAGGAAGAGGCCTTCTGTCCCCAGGGTTTTCAGTGCTGAATCCTGCTTGGGAGGAGGCGCTGGGTTGAGCAACCGGATATCCAACTGGTGTCCCTAACCACTCCGGCCACCACCTTCCTGAATTCTTTCAGCGCATCCATCTCCCAAACATCTGTCCAAATGCCACTTCTGCAGCCCCAGAGCCCAGGATCTCCCCCGCCTCCCAGTTCCCATCCCTCTCGGTCCCTGCTACACTCCATCGTCCACTGTCCACTCTCTGAGTGCCCGCTTTGTATCCGGAGCCATCTAGAGTCACCCTTTTGGTCCACCCATCGTCCTCCCTGGTGTCCCCTCCCCACCGTCCCAGCGCCCCCGGCCCCGCCCGCCCGGGGGCTCGGGTCCCAGCCTCACTCAGTGCTTTGTCTGCGGTGAACTGTCCTAGTCACCCATCCGCCCGCTCCCCTAGGAGCCTGTCCCAGCCCCGGCCTCACTCGGGGCCACTCTGCTCTCCCCCGCATCAGTCCTTCCTAGCCCGCCCGATCTCTGGAGCCCCCTGTTTTCCTTCCTGGCCGCTCTCCCGGCCCTCCGGCACTGTCCCCCTCCGGTCAGCCTGCCCCTTCATCCCCGCCCCGGCCCCCACCGGCCCCCGGCCCCTCGGAGCCCTGCCCGTCGGCGAGCCCCGCCGCCCCGGGCCCACCCGAGCGTCCACGGCCGCCGCCGCGCCCTCCCCCCCGACTCGGACCTGCCTCGCGGCCGCCTGGGCCTCGCTATAGCTGGCGAAGGCCCGGGCGGCGGCGGCGGCCGCGGCGGCGGCGAGCAGCGCCCCGAGCAGCGCCAGGACGCGGGCGCGGCGCGGCGGGGGCGCGGGCGGCGCGGCGGGGCCGGGGCCCGCAGGCCCGCGCTCGCCCGGCCGGGTCCGGCCCATGGCGGCGGCTCCGGGCGGGGTGGCCGCGGACGCGGAGCCGCGGCGGCGCGGGCGCGGGCGGGGCCGGGGCCGGGCCTGGGCGCCGGGGCGGGGCGGACGGGGGCGCGGGGTCCGGCGCACGGCGGCGCTGCTGGCTCGCGAGTCAGGGAGGGAGGCGTGCGGGGCCCCTGCTCCACACACACACCCCTGCCATCCGGCGGTGTCTAGCCCGGGAGCACTTCCAGGCCGAGCACTGGGAGAAGGAGATGCGAGGGAGGCCAGAGGCGCGCTGGGTACCCACTCTCCCCACATCCCACCCTCCCTCTTATCTGACCTGCTTTCTGATATGTCTCCAGTCATCGCGAAACATTAAACTACCAAGTTCAGCCCTCCCTGTTTCTTTCACGGGCCTGCAGGCTGTGAAAGGAAGGCCACCTCTGCAGATTCATTAGGGACAGGAGCTACCTGTGTAAGCACAGAGAAAGGTGCAGCGCTGAACCCTCGCCTGCGGGGCCCAAGTTTCCTCACCTGTAAGGAGGATTCAGAGAGGTTCTTCCGTGGGTTGGTTGGTGTTTAGTCGCTCAGTCATGTCTGACTCTTTGCAACCCCATGGACTGCAGCACCCCAGGCCTCCCTGTCCATCACCACCTCCCAGAATTTACTCAAACTCATGTCCATTGAGTCAGTGATGCCATCCAACCATCTCATCCTCTGTCCTCCCCTTCTCCTCCCGCCTTCAATCTTTCCCAGCATCAGGGTCTTTTCCAATGAGTCAGTTCTTCGCATCAGGTGGCCCAAGTATTGGAGCTTCAGCTTCAACATCAGTCCTTCCAATGAATATTCAGGACTGATTTCCTTTAGGATGGACTGGTTGGATCTCCTTGCAGTCCAAGGGACTCTCAAGAGTCTTCTCCAACACCATAGTTCAAAAGCATCAGTTCTTTGGAACTCACCTTTCTTTATAGTCCAACTCTCACGTCCATACAGGACTCCTGGAAAAACCATAACTTTGACTGTACGGAAATACCCAGGCTGGTGGTGGGTGGCAGCCCCCAGGCACAGGGCAAGGCAGGCTGTGGGTTACCCCTCTCCCCTGCTGGACCTGGCCTGGCCACTGGAATGGTTTTCCTGGATAACAACACTTGGGGGAGGGTCTTGGGCATAGAGGCGGGTGGAGTTTGAGAAAGTACTTTCAAGTCCCCAGAAACCTTGGTTCCACTGGGCCTCTTTTCCGTTGTATCAAGGGCCGGGGAGCCCAGGGGTGGCTATGCCTGCACTTCCCCACGAGAGGGCAGCAGCTGCCAAAGCCTCTGGACAGGAGTCCAGAGTCTGGGGAGCAGCCGTGCAGTCCTTGGAGATGACTGCCCACCCCAGGGCAGGGCAGCGCCCAGGTCTGGGATGTCAGGGGAGATTTAATAGGTACTTAGCACCCACTGTGTGCTGGACTTGGTGCCAGGAAATTCATGCCATCCTGTTTCATCCTCACGTCACCCAATGAGGCTTGTTTGCCTCATTTGAAAATTGAGGAGACTGGGAATTCCTTAGAGGTCCAGTGGTTAGGGGGCTTCCCAGCTGGCTCAGTGGTAAAGAATCCTCCTGCCAGTGTAGGAGATGCAAGTCAAGAAGGTCCCCTGGAGTGGGAAATGACAACCCACTCCAGTATTCTTGCCTAGAAAATTTCATGGATACAGGAACCTCGTGGGCTACAGTCCGTGGGGTCGCAGAGTCGGACACGACTGAGTACACACACAGGCGCACCAGTGGCCGGACTCCGGGCGCTCCCTGCTGGGCCCAGGTTTGCTTCTTGGTCCAATAACTAAGATTCTGCAAGCCACAAGGCAGGGCCCATACAGTAATAATAATAAACTAAAACTGAGGATCCTGAGCCCTGCCACCCAGGTCTGCCTGAGTCCAAATCTCTTGCTGTGCTGCCTCTCAGGGGATGGCCCAGCTGACTGGGTGGTGGGCATGGCACTGGTCTCTACCACCACTTCTGTCCTTCATGGGTAGCCAGCCATGACAGTGCCATGTGGCCAGGGCCCTGCCTCCCTAGTGCCCTAAATGACCTGGCACATAGTGGGCACTCTCATGTCTTTTGGATGACTGACGCCCAGGGACCAAGAGTTGTGGACCCTGGACCCAGCCCTTGCCCAGCTCTCTGGCCCCCCATCCTCCGAGGGACCCACAGAGGCCCTACATCTGGTGTTGGCTCCTGAAGGCGTCCAACTGTTCCACTTCCAACTCATTACTGCTGATGTTTGGGGACACCCTGCACACGACAGATGCTATTAGAAAACCAAATTCTGTTCTTTCAGGAAGCAAAACTAACGGAGCACAAAGCAGGTTGGGGGGAAGATTGATGAGTCAAGGCCCCTGGAAAATAAATGAGGGACGTTTTCTTCACCAGATCACTTTTACTTATTACACTTGCTTTTTGTTAAAGACAAGGACCCCACTGGTCTCGGTGGCCCAGGGCTGGAGAGATGTGACTGAGACTGGGAGGGGGCGTGCCTCTCAAAGTTGGGAGGTTTCTGGGCGGGGTGGGGTGCGGGGAGAGGGGTGGACTTAAAAGATTTGACTCAAGTCAGTGAAACTCTGGAAAAAGGGTCAATCTTGGGATCCAGCTCTGGGGAGACATCAGCTCTGGCATTGTCAGTGTCCCACTGGTGGGCATCCTTCCCAGGAGGGCTTGCCTCCAAGCCAAGGACCGGGGCAGAGCAGGACAGAGCCTTGAGAGGTTGGGCCCCTGTAGCCAGGGGCAGCCCTGCAGGAACTCTTTGGCACCTCCTGTGTGGGCAGGGTGACATTTGGTAGTAGCAGCAAGTGGAGACTGCACCAAGGTAAGTGGCATATTGGCCATGTCCTTCTCACCCATTAGCAGGGAGATCACTCATTCACCTACTGAACAAATAGTTACTGAGGGTCTTCTATGCTTTGTTCTGGGAACTGGGGATCCATCAGAGGATAAAACGAATCTCTTTTTTTTTTATTGAATTAACTTTTTAATTAATTTTAAAAAGGAAAGATATTGAGAAGGATGCTGGTATTGGCAGTGAGACACTGAAGGTCTATGATCTGAGGTCTGAGAGTAGACTAAGGAGTGGTTACCTCCCAGCCGCCACTTGACATTTGTTTCAGTTCATTCCAGGAGGGAAGAGAAAGGCAGGGAGGTAGGGAG